>NC_041032.1:3203662-3843755 GCF_900634625.1 Parambassis ranga | reverse complement strand
TAACTGCTGAATAAACCCATACTCCCTGTTACACGTGATCAGATTGAATTAAAGACATAATAACATGAGAGGCAGCCATTATTGGACCTAATCATGCAGTAAAGTTATTATCAACAAACCGTGTGCATGAAATTATCTGGAAAAAAAGGTAATTAAAAGATGTTAAATGATGCAAAAATGTTTGATTAGCATCTTGTACACTCATATATTGTCATGCAGCCGTTTTCTCTGTGTTCCAGGTGGGTCCAGGTGTGGTGTTCCTGCTGTTTAACCACAGTTTCTTGGGCCGGGGTGTAATCATGCATTGTGTGACTCCAGTGGAGCCTCTGTTGCAGTGTGTCTCTCACACCATCTTCTATCAGTCTAATATCCCTCCTGTGGTGCCAAACTTCATCCTCACAGCCGAACGAATTCAGGTGCAGAGACAAATATTTATTAAAGGACAATATTATTTAAAGCCACTAATTTTAGTGCCCCTTGTGGTAATATTAAAACAAAACGCTAATTAGAGATCACTGTTATAAAATAAAAGCTGCTAAAACACAATAAAATGTGTTTTAAATACAGACAGTGGTCTACTACTACCACTAAAACACTAATTAGAGATCACTAAAATAAAATAAAATAAAATAAAATAAAATAAAATAAAATAAAATAAAATAAAATAAAATAAAATAAAATAAAATAAAATTTAATTTAATTTAATTTAATTTAATTTAATTTAATTTAATTTAATTTAATTTAATTTAATTTAATTTAATTTAAAGTTTTATGAAACCCATTAGGTGTAAATACAGACAGTGCTCTACTTTTGAGAGTTCATTGTGTACATTCGTCTCACTCTGCCTTTGCTTTAAATCTGCCTCCGCATTACCACCAGAAGTAACACTGCACACTCACAGAAAAGGTGTAAATAGTCCTCATTAAACTTGATAATCACTAACGCAGAGTGGCGAAGAATCATAGTCACAGTTGGCTCACAGTACAAGGAGAAACGGTGCACTAAAGTTCGGCCTAACATAGATAGATTTACACAGATAAACAGCTTTTATTTGTAGATGGAGATGGAAACTGCTTTGAATTATTAAATCACTTTAGTCTCTGTTGACACTCATTTCAGAAGAGATTTCATTGAAATGCAACATCTCAGCAGCTTGATGGAGTCACTGCAGAGTGACATTTAATCAACAGCACTTCACACCAAAATCCCTGCTGTTAAATTATAATGATTGGATGCACTGAGACAACAGTGTTATTACTTATGTGGAAATCTATTCATTTCATGCCACTTTATTTCACATTTTATGGGAAGTATGTAGTCAGAGGAAGAGAGGAGACATGTTTTAAATGTCTTAGCATGAGAACACTAATCTGTAATATAAATATTTGTGGTTATGCTTTTGTTTTGTGTCCAGTTTGAGCGTGATGTGATGATCTGGAACAATAAGAAGTACATCTCCAAGCCTCTCCTCGTGAAGGAAGACTCAGCCATCCAGAAGCACAGGCGCTGGTTCAGCCAGTTCTACAGCGAGAACAGCCCGCGGCTGAAGTTCCGGCGCGACACCTTGGACTTCTGACCTCTCCGTACTGCATGAGGAGTGCTCAGCAGAGAGGCTAGTAATCACCGGGGGTGGCATTAATCACAAGTAATAGATTACAAGAGGAGAGAACAGATGGATTGTCCCTCATATAGCACTGAAGTGTAACTGACTGAGTGAATTCATCCCATAAATGTGACATTTTGATAAAGAAAGCACAACACCGCTGTGCCAAGAAGACCGTTGGAATGTAAATCAGTCTTAGTGTCGCCTTTGTTTGGTGCTAATATAAAACACCTGCTTCTTGGTTAAGGTCAGTGGAAAGGCCTCCACAGTATATGACTCACAATCAGCTTTCTTTCTAGTGTTATCGCTGTCATACATACTCATCTGGACTTCCAAACTGTGACTTTAAATCTCTAATATTTAACCACCTCTCAGCTGCAGGTACAATAGCAGGTGTGTTTATTTTTCATTGATATCTCAGGTTACTTAGCAACCACTGATTGTGTAGATAAAGCATAATTGTGTCATTGTATTTCAATAGGAACATTTGTTGTAGCATATTTTTACTGTTGCCTAAAATTACACATGGAAGTGCAAAACTATAGGGTTGGAAACACACACACACACACACACACGGTCTGCAGTAGGGCTCATTACAGCTGAGAGCAACCTGCTGATTCAGATCAATACTCAGCAGCTTTGAATGATCTTTTCACAAACCTAATCATGTGAGATGCTTTTTAAACTGACGGTAACACACACATATATGAATATATAACAAATTTGAACTATGTCTTTTACATAAACACAGTTCACATGACTCTGTTAGATAATGGTGTAGCAAATGGTGGTGTGACCGTAATGATAAATATACTGCATTGATCCAAACTGAACAGCAGTCTATGTACTAAGAAAAGATATCTTTTATGTTTTAACATCATAAAACACTGAGCAAAAATATGCAAGTATGTACAAACATACCCACTTTGCACCAAAGCCTTACTGATATATTAGATAGCCTATTATGAAACATATTGTCATGTATGTATGTATGTTGCTATATATATATATATTCAGAAATATAGTGCTAGATGACCTCATCATTATTATCCTCAACAGGACCCTGGTCCAAATATGTATGTATACAATTTTTTTGCACATATTTATTGAATGATAAATACAAAAGTAATCCCGATTATAATGGTGACCATGCTAGTGCATTTATGTTGGATGTTGTTACTATGGCAACACAGACAATGGAGGTGAAATTGAGTTTTTAATGCAAATGATCAACTATCTTATACCCCTTAACACTCACGCCCCCACCTCATAGGTGTGTGTGTCGCCTTGTAGTTAAATATTTATTTGTATTCAGTTAATCTGGCTGCACATTGTTGTCATCATCACCGCAGATGACTACAGTGCTTTCGAGTCTGTATTAAATGTGCCTGCTGACAAAACGTGATGGTGATAATGTTCCGTTGTGATGTGACTGCTTTCATTTCCGTCACTGTTGGATGAGGAGAAGCATTTCAAGGCAACCAGGCGCTGTTAAGAATTACTGTCTTATGAATATCAGATGTAATACTCTGCTCAATATTAAAATGTATTTGTGTAGCTGGCTAATCTACAGTTGTAATGTTTATTTAAATATGCAGAATAGATCAGACCGCTCTGCTCTAATGTGCTTGCTCATGCAGGTCTGAACTGGGAAAAGCTTTCCAATGCACTGAATCCGTTAACATGTTAAATTGAGCATAATGGTGAAATGTTCACTGTAATACTTGGCCAGTGGCACTTGTCCCAGCTCACATTAGTGCTTATCACTGTTTATCTGTGAATGTACTTTTCTTATCTTAGTTAGTGGTGAGAGAGAACTGTGTTGCTGAACATTTTCCCCTCCTGAGCTTTGTCCAAGAATAATTTGCTGAAGGATGTCTGAAGTGAAAGGCTTTGTACCTGAGGAGGAAAGTGCTACACTGGAAATAAATCACCTGCCAGCAAGTGTTCTCACATCGGAAAGGGAGGAAGCAGAAAACCTAGAAAATGAGAGCATACAGCCTCTGCTTGGGCACAAACATCAGGGCAGCCGTGATGAGGATTACAGAGAGGGCACGCAAACAGCAGCAGATGGGGCTGACCGAAAGACATCTGTTCTACAAGAGCTGGAATTGGCTGGCAGGGATCAGCCAGGCTGCAGTGGAAGTGTCAGGAGTTTGTGCAGTAACAGCAGTCAGCACGAGTGCCCCATCTGCAGCGAGCCGTTGGACTCGCACGGGGATCACCGCGTCACCTTGCTCCACTGCAACCACTCACTGTGCCATCACTGCACGGCCGGCATCATGAGCCGGGCCAGGGACGCCAGCAGGCTCCAGTGCCCCCTCTGTCGTCAGACCACTCCGTTCCCGCAGTGGGAGATCTGCAGACTGCAGGAGGATTCTTATTGTACCGGCGTCTATGAGCCGGTGCAGACCCTCATCAGGGCAGGCCCTGAAATTCAGGAGGTCCCGGCATCACCGTTATGCTGCCTCACTCTGGAGAGGCAGCTGGAGGCTCACACACAGAGAAACATATGTGGGTGCTGTGTCTACCCTTCCTGCCTGGTCAGAGGACTGAGAGTAATGCGAGAATACTCTGCCTGCTTCGCCGCCTCTGCCCTCCTGCTGCTCTTCCTGGTGCTGCTGGGCAGTTTTCTGTACATGGTGATTCCTCTTATAATGCTGTCCATACTCTTCAGCAATGGCTAGTGAAAGGCCGTTTTTTCTTCATCTGTTTAATCAACCTCTTATCACTTAACCTGGTTGTTCCAAACTGACCTTTGGACTGTGATTGCATCTCGGTCCTTCACTGTAGCCATTATCATGGGATAAATCCAATTTGGAGTTGGTACAAGTTAAATGAACTCCTGTGAAGTACTTCAAAAACTGACAGTCAACCTCGTTGTCGTTTTGAGTGACAGAACTTTGTAGGATTCAGTGCCACTGATAATGGAAGTTTGACTTTGGATCAAAACTCCTCACATCTTTCTGGGTCTTGTTTTGCCCTACTTCTCATCAGAACAGCTCGGATGTTCCGTGCTGCTTATTCTTAGCAACAAAAACCCAGCTTGATCTGCTTTCATAGTGCACATGAAGGAAACTTGGCCCTAGGATCTCAGTCTTTGTATCTTCCTTCAAAGAGTTACAGCAAAGATGAAAGCTAAGACTGCAACTTTGGACTTTTTGTTGTGTTGAAGGACGTTGGCTCCTTAGTGTGTGTAGACAAATTAGGTATTTTGTAATCAAGTAAAGCCTTTCTTTTGATTTCACTTTTGATTTTATGAACTTAAAAAAATCAATTTTAGACAATTAGCAAAAGCACAATTGTATAGTCTGTATTTACTATGAAGTACATTTTATTGCCAGTAAAGCTCTTTTACTTTGATGAATACAATTATGCTAGTTACAGCAATGGACAATTGTTTAGCATTTAGTTGGGACACTTCTTAATCTGCCATGTATGTCTTAAAATATTTATCAAATGAATGTGTAAAGATGGGCAGTAACTAGTCTGAGACTTTAATAGAAGTGCTATAAAGGCAGAAATAATGGAGTTATAACCGTGGCAACCGAGGCTGGTGGCAGTTTTTTTAAACCCTAACCAAATAAAGGGGTTATAGTGGTCAAGTTCAAAAATTGAACAGTACCTGATGAGAGTCAGGTCTCCATGGTTAAAAGTCTGTCTCCACCACCACCACCACCCATATGACCCAGCAACTATATTGTGTTTGTTGACCTCCTGCATTTTTTGTTTTCCTGCCAAATTGAAAGGAACGTTTATCATTTAAATCCTCATTATATGGCTCTAAGGCTGCACAATGATTCAATTAATGGAAGTTTGGAACTGTCAGCCTGGAAACAGGAACAATTTCAGTACATTTTACACTGTTTTATACATAAAATATAGGATGATCGATTAATTATTGAACAATTAAGCAGACCAGCGGTATGCTAAAAGTTGCACGTGTGCAATATGAACAACCCCACTGTCTTCATTGTTCATGGTGGGTGCACAGTGGGTGCACACCTTGTAGACATTGAGGAAATAAAATACGTGCACTGCATAGTCATTTTTGGTGCCTGAATCTTTGTATGCAACGCTTGTTTTTGGTTGTGTGCCCCCTTTTCGTTTTTCTGAGTTGCTTCTCTGAATTGCGTACATGCTTGTTTTCCTGAAATCAAATGCTAATTCTCTGTTGACTTGCTGGACTGTCTCAATAACAAAATCCCATATGTGGAGCAGCCTGGCTTTTCTAATTTGGAGCAAAAAATTGATCCATATTGATCAAGGCCTCAGCCTCCCACATGGCCTTGCAGCACGTCAGGAGTCGGAAGCATAAATACTTCAGGTCGACTCTGGGACAGGCAAGCAAGCAAGAGAAGTGCAAAGGGAACTCACACATATATAATTTATGCAAAGACTTCACACTACATGAGAAACACATCAGATCGGCAGGCATCCATCTGCGGATGACTCATTGAGGCAATCCATTTCCAAGTTCTGTTTATGTCAGCTTGACCTCTTTTGCTTCAATCAGATAATGTAGGTTTGATGTTACAGGCGTCCAACATCTATGGACATCCATCCCTGCAAAATGCTGCTCCGTGCATTAAAGTCACACGTCATTTATAGTCCTCTTTTACACCATTCAAATATTCAAGTCAGATCGCAAGGACAAGACACGCAGTTTGCAGAGAAACACGATGCTGTCATGCTAAGCGCTAAAGAGTCATGTTCTTTCCTCCGTTTTGCACCTGCCTTGTGTGCTTCACACACGGGTGATCAAATCATTGGAACACACTTTTGACTTTAGACAGTGATTGCAACCAGAACACATACTGTTTACACATATGTATATGTGTCCACTTGTACACATAAGATTTAGCATGCAAGACACACTACAAGGCCCTTATGTGATACTGCTGGTGTCTATGTGAATAGCTTAATCTATACAGCGTGAAGGATCATGGGGATTAACCTAATATGTAGTCCTCTAATAAGCTAATACTATAAATATTAATAATAAAGCACATCTTAATAAACACGGCATTAATGGTGGAATAAAAACCTTGGATTGGATCGTGGTGTCCGTATACATTTGTCCATATGCCTGAAATGAAATACACTTGGTTATGCTCACTTTAAAGAAATAATATCCCAGTCAATACATACAGCAGGAAATCATACTCCCCCCAACCCCCCAAGGATTTATCCTTATCTGTAATCCTGTTGACTGCTTGACCTTTACTGTAGTCCCAAACAAAGGCTGCAGATTAAGATTTATTTAAGTACTTGCCCTGAAAATCTCCCCTGTGTCATCATTTCTCTGAAACTACAAGTTTTGTTTCGGTTAATCCAGCATTTAAAGGGGCAGTTCTCTTTTACGTTTGTATTTTTTCCTTTTATTTTCCTGCTATTTGTGTGGTTTAACGTTTTCTTTTTGCCCCTCCATTTATTGTGCCTTCGGGCTTTGGTAAAACATGGTTAAATGATTCATGTTGTTATTGAGCAGTCATGCAGTTATTATTTCCCTGACATTTCTGCTCCATCATTAGAAGAACATGCCTTGTGCATGCCACTTAGAAAAGGTTATGTGATTACATTCACATTTGAATCTACACACCCTCCCTTAGCCTCGCAGAGGAGTGCGTGGGTAGTGTATGAGTCTGTATGACTTGTGTGTGGGTGGACGGCTTCAAGTGTGAACTCAAGTGGTGTGTGTCCATTCCCGTGCATCTCTGTGTGGATTGTGTGTGTATGTTTAAGTTTAAAAGCCTGCGGTGATCTTTGTGTGCTCGGCTGATCGTACCTATTTTTGTTTCTCCGAGCTGGAGTCCCTCCACAGGAGTCTGTGTTGAGTTGCTCCACAAGTAAACAAACCAGCTTATTATATACTGGCTGCAGAGCAGATTGGTCCTGCTTTATTGATGTGTGAGTGGTGGATGAGTGGGCTGGAGGAGATGGACACAGGAGGACCCATCTAATAAGAAGAGGCCTTCATGCCATCAGGGCCATTCAATAGGTGGAGAGTTTTAATACAAACTGGTTGTGGCAGCCACACTGAAGCTGGGAGGGTAATCATTAGCTGCACTGTCCAATGTGATTACTTTGTCCAGTTTTTTTATGTGCCTGCCATTTTGGAGGCTCTGTGGTTGTTTTTTTGTTTTTTTTTGTTTAGTCACTTCAACAAGGAAAATTGTCTTTGAAAATAGATCTGTCCAGGCTGAGCTCCAGGGGGACACACTGTGTACCAATTCCTGGACTCATCCATATGGCCAAGCAGCAGAACTATCTCAATTATTATTTTTTTTTTAATACAGCTTTATCTTGAAACCAAAATCCTGGACCAAAACTATTCTTCCCTTCTTTTCTTAGATTTTTTTTTTTTTTGGTTGCAGTCCAATGAAACTTCCATCTTTGGTGGTGATGTATATATATATATATACTGAGACACCCCCCCCCCCCATATATATATATATATATATATATATATATATATATATATATATATATATATATATATATATATATATATATATATATATTTTGGGAGGGGGGGGGGTCTCAGTCACCCCCCCCCATATATATATATATATATATATATATATATATATATATATATATATATATATATATATATTTTGGGAGGGGGGGGTCTCAGTCCAGTAAAGCCCCTGTATTCTGTAATAATGTTTATTTTGATTTTAAATTGTATTCATTTAAAGTCAAAACTTCCAAATTTGGTGATTTATATTTTATTTTAGTTGTACTTTTTTGGTCTCAGTAAAGTAAAGCTCTCATATACGGTGATAATGTTTATTATAGCCTATATTTTATTTTATTTTATTTTAATAACATTTAATGCAAACTTAACTGCAGGTGCAAATACTGTTGTTTTGTTTTTTTGTTTTTTTCAACTTACTAATTATTTTTGTTTCAGAGGAGCTCATTTGGACAGGGCATACAGCAGCTGATGAATGTTGATTTCTTCAGCCTTGTGATTAATTTATCAGCTCACAGAGAGACACCACTGTGTTGTGTGCTTTAGAATTCAGAACACTCTTCATATACTGGCCTCATTTCAAAACATTCTTTCTTCTTTTTTCAAGAAGTCTTGATTAATACTTGGAATAAACACTCAGAGACCCGGCACTAGAACCCCTCGGGGAAAACATCTGAACAGTACTTTAATATTAATAATAAAATTAAGCTGATAAACGATTGTTTGACTAGTCGAGTCCCTCTAAATCTTCTGGTTTTTGCGTGTGAACGGCCGTTTTGCTGTAGAGATGTATTCTGAGGTTCCCTGCTGTGATAAATTAACTCACTGTCGTGTTGCCTGAGTATATTTTCCTCCTTGTAAGCATCTCCTTTGCGCACGCACATGCATGCGCGTGCGCGTTAAGCAAAACCTTGTTTCCTTGGTAACCACGAGGTTGATTCTGCCTCTTGTCTTTTTTAGCTGCAGGGATGCTTTTTTTTAACAGTTTCGAGGGGGTCAGGGACATTTTAGTACATCTGCAGTCTTGTTTCGTTTCCCTATACTCTCTTAGATTGAGGAGACAGGCGGGTCCGTCCCTGCTGAAGTGTGACAGCCTGAAAGACGGATGGTGCTGACGCCCCGTTTGATGAATGAGCTGTCCACAGGGGTCGGTCCACTTTACGCAGAGAGCGACACGACAAATCAGGCTCTGCTTCCTACTTTGGAGGAAAATAACTCCAAAGTAAATGTAATAAGAAAGCATTTCCCTCCTCTGCACTGAAACCGTCATGTTTCATTTAGAATCACACACCAACAAAGCCCACGCTGTAGCTAATGAGGAATCATTTTTCAGCCCATATACCCTGCATGTATTTGCAACTTAACACTGTGCCTATATGACCCCGCTTTGCATCTCATGTTATGATGGCTTTTTTTAACAATTGAGTGCATATGTGTGTGTGTGTGTGTGTGTTTCATTGAAGCAGTTTCTTCCCTAGGAGCACGCCAACGCGCAAAAACCCAGAGTGAGAAGAAGATACGGCGGGAGCGCGCAGTATCACCGCGGCGCGCATGCACAGCTGTCAGCACCAAGGACAGCAGCCGCTCAGCCCCGGAGCGACCAGCCAGCCACGCTTCGGTGCGATCAGTCCGGACAGAGCGCACTGAGCAGCGGCTGTAAGAGAACGATACACGGCCCCGGAGAAGAAGCCGTCTGGACGCCTTGGTTGTGGTTTAACTCCTTCTTCAAAGCGGCAGCTGGGAGGTTTGGACAATTCTGCAGAGGAGGGCACAAAAAAAAGGCTGGACAATGCGGTGTGGATGCCCCTGTCCCTAACATGATCATGCACATTCCTCCGCATTGCACATAACCAGCTTTTTTTTTCAGTCTTCCTCTTCCTTTTTTGGTCTCCCTCCCTCGCTCTTACCGCCCACCTGGATCGTGCTTCTGCAGTCGTGCATTCATCTGGCTGAGCCGTGCCGCTGTCCAGAAGCTGGTCGAGCCGACCCGCCACCGGAGAGAAAAGCAACCGGGTTGCACTGTGCTGTTTGTTGGTCCACACGATGCGTCTGTTACTGCTGGCGGTGCTCTTCTCGTGCTCCTGCGCGCGGGCCGGCTGCGAACCGAAAATTGTGAACATCGGGGCCGTCCTGAGCCAGAAGAGGTACGAGCAGGTCTTCAAAGATGCCGTGACCCAGGCTAACCAGGTCTACGGCAGGGACAAATTCAAGCTGACCGCGATCTCCGTAACGCACAAACCCAACGCCATCCAGATGGCTCTGTCCGTCTGCGAGGACCTCATCTCCAGTCAGGTACTTCACTACCACCTCTGCATGGGCGCTACAGCACACAACTGTATCACAGCATGTAACCAAATCCACCATTAAACCGCTATTAGAGTCTGAATCGGGTGTGATTGTGTTTTGGAAGAACATCTTTGCCACATAAAGTTGTTTCTCTCAGAAAACATACATGTTTTGAGACTGCCAGACTTTCATGTGTACAAAACAAGTCTATATGTGCCAGTCATTTGTCCCATCTGGCACCCACCTCCTCCTACACATCAGTCCACTTTGTTGGAATACAGTGAAGTCCCCAAAGAACAATGTGTTTTCTAAACATCCAAAAATAGCCCTTGGTTTTGGGGCATATCTCCGGATGAGAGGGCAAATGTACATTTCAGGACACACAGCTGCAGATCAAGTGAAGTGCAAAGAAACAAGTCAGGAGTGAAAATGTGCAATACGTCATTTGAAATTAATAGCCTTTTCTTTCACTGCTGCATGATAACATTTTGGCAAAACAGGCCCTGAGGAAACAATTTGTTCTAACACTGTGTGTGTGTGTTTGTGTGTGTGATACGACGCAATTTGTAAAGTGTACTAGAAAGACATGCATAATAAAAATCTGACTTAAATGCAGATTTTTTTTTAATTCAAGGATGCAGTGATCTTAAAGATTCACACCATATGTGCTGTCGGATCCAACAAACAAAACACATTTCATAACTAATGCATGATGAGAGAGGGTGCGCTGCTTCGGGAGTTGAAATGCACCAACCATCCTCTCATGTGACGCTCTTCATGTTAAAGGGCGCCAACATTATGTCACACTGTGTCCTTCTCTCTCGCTCTCACTTCCATCCATTTCTCCCACACACATAATTAAGCTTTATGAAAAAAAAAAAACACACACCCACAGCTTCAGTGCTGCTTTCATGTCCCTCGTTCCTCTTCTTAGTGTAATGACTCTGATACAGGCTTGTGGAATAATACATTCACAGCTACTCTCTTGTCACACATTCAACCTCCCCCCAAAAAGCTTTTTTGCAATCAGCCCCATTGGGTTGTATAGATAACACCAACAATGGTTCCACACTCGCTCTCTACTCTTGCAAATGAGACGGAAATCACACCTAAATTAGACAGAACGTTCGTGGCAGGTTTAATCAGCTTGTAGGTGATTACAGTCACTGAGAAGGAGAGTGTGTGGCAGATGGAGGAGTAGATGCCTGCGAGCAGTCCTTGGAAGATAGACCTCATTTTTGACCCAACCATACGGGCCTGCTCGTATCCAATAATCCATGCCTGCACAGCCATGCCAACTTTATCCCCCTTCCTCCACATCTCCGAGGCAATTCTCAAAGCTCAGACAAGTTCATTTTTTAATCAGGCAGCTGGTCAGCTTTAAGCTATATAAAAAAGAAAGAATATTAGCCCACACACTGAGTATCATTTTAACAAAGGAGAGGACTTGTCTCATCTTCTTTTCATTTTCTACAGTGTATGTACCTGTTATACAACATTCAAGAGCAGCATGTTGAATTAAAAGCCTATACAAGTTTCTTGAGGAAAATAAAACAGATGTTTTAGCCAGGGCTCTATTATCGACTTGGTGAAGTGGGCAGCGTGCCCCCGGGGCCTCATGTGCTCAAGGGCCTCACATGTCCTAGATTCTGTGAGGCAATCTGTTAGTGATTAATTGCAACTATAAACTACAGAGGCTTAAAGGCAACAATAATACTGTCTGAAAGTAAAATGAGAAGGCTCAAAAAGTGTCCACATCGCACCGTTATTATATCAGATTGGTGTGTTCATTCCAAGACAGCATCCTTTTCCCTTTAATTATGCACAAATTAACATTTTATTCTGCAAATGTCATCCGTACACACATTTTATGACGTAGAATCTTGAGCACAGAAGCATTTTTATTCACATATATTGTGTGTGAGAGAAAGGAAGAAAAGCATGTGTCCAGAGTCTTTTTGTCTCAGTGCCAGTGTCAGAATGACAAAGTGTTCCTCTTCTGTGTCTCCGCAGGTCTACGCTATCCTGGTGAGTCACCCTCCACAGTCCAACGATCACCTCACACCGACGCCCGTCTCCTACACCGCAGGCTTCTACCGCATCCCCGTAGTGGGGCTCACCACCCGCATGTCCATCTACTCTGACAAGGTGAGTGATAGATGAGACCAGGAGATGTAATAATAGAGGGGGGAGAGAGAGAGAGAGAGAGAGAAACAGGAAGTGAGTCAAAGGAGTGTAAGCGCTCCCCTGAGGCGTCTTCAAAAGATTCCTAGATTAAACGTCCCGTCACTGTCCATTAGGGGAGCTGTGATTAAAAGGGTTTCCAGCTGAAATTTGAAAGAGCATCATTAATAATGCGTCAGAATTGAGTTATGTTTATTATGAAGCACGAGGCACAGGAATGAAATTTTAAAGCAGTCACATAAACAAAATGCCAGAGTTTTCGAAGTGGTGCAGTCCACATTCCTGCAAATTAATGGGAAATCAGAGGCATTTAAATTCAGATTGTGTAGCCCACTTTGAGCAGTGGCAGGAATTTAATGCCTTTAATGCTTTTTTACAGGTTTGATATTTATATTTAATATTGTAGAAGTGAGCATTCAACCACTTTAACCTTTCATGCAAAATGTCCACATACACTACCAGTTAAAGGTTTGGACAGACCCTCTCTTAAAGAGCACATTATGGAATTAAGTACTAAAATATGTTTTACATTTTAGACTCTTCAGAGTAGCCATATTTCACGTTAATGACAGCTGTGAACATGTTTGGTATCCATTAGTTACTTTAAATGGTTTTCCAACAGTCTTGAAGGAGTTCCCAAAGTTGTTGAGAACTTGATGGTCCCACTCAGCACAAACCAGATTGGGATGGCATGTCACTGTAAAGTGTATCGGGTAATGCTGGATAAATTTTGAATACATCACCCTGACACCATCACACCTCCTCCTCCGTGCTTCACAGTGGAAACCACACAGTGTAGAAACCATCTGCACCTTTTGTGCTTCTGAAAGGCATCTCAAATTTGGACCCATCAGACCAAAGTACAGATTTCTACTGATCTAAGGTTAATTCCTTGTGTTTCTTTTTTGTTGTTCTTATTTAGTGCTGGCTTCTTTGCAGGTATTTGACCATGAAGGTCTGATTCACACAGTCTCCTCTGGACGCTTGATGTTGAGATGTGCCTGAATTCTGTGAAGCATTAAGGTGGCCCCTGATCTGAGATGCTGTTAATTTGCAGTTTCTCCAGGAGCTGACCTCATGAGAGCCAGTTTCATCATATTTAATGGTTTTCCAGACTACACTTGAGGATACATTCAATGTTCTTGAAATTGTCTGGGCTTAAAATAACAATAGACTGTTGTCTTAGTTGAGCAGCTCTTGTCATAATATAGATTTGAACAGTAGTCGATTAGGGCACCAACACTACCTCTGGAAGTGAAAATGAGAGCTATGACCACTTTACCCCCTCAGAGCATCCATCTGTCCTTCCTGAGGACAGTCCCCCCGTACTCCCACCAAGCCCATGTGTGGTTCGACCTGATGCGCGAGTTCAACTGGAACCACATCATCCTCATCGTGAGCGACGACCACGAGGGGCGGGCTGCTCAAAAGAGGCTCGAGACCCTCCTAGAGGAAAGGGAAACAAAGGTGAGACGCTCCCGCTTCCCTTACCCCTTAAGCGTGTGAGCATGAGCGTGCGAGTGCGTCAGGCTTTTAAACCTCAAAGGTCTTCTATGTATGTAACTGTTTTCCTTTCTGTTGTGTGGACACATCTCTTTCTCACCATTGTGTAAACATTGGCTAACATTCCTAGAGACATCAACAGCGTCTAATATGTGGTCTAAATCTGACAAAAGTTTGTATGTTTATTTGCTCATCTTCACGTTGCTTTTCGCCATAGTCCAAATTACCCTTGTGTCTATCCACATTGGGAGCCAAATAGCGGACTTTAACATGGGGCTGTGCAAACCATCACAGACTTGTCTTATTGGAGATAATGGTAGTAAGTTAGGTGCTCTTTACAGATGGCTTGTTTTCACTGCAGCCTGCGACGCCACAGACACAAAATACGGGATTTTGCGTTTTCCTTGCATTCATTTAAGTGTAGCTCTGAGCCGTGTATGTGGGTCAGTGAAATGCTGATATTTGAGCCAAAAACAGTGATGCGTGGCCTTTAGGAAGAGGAAGAGGAAGAGAAAGAGAGAGAGAGTTAAGGGAGTAGGGGGAAAAACACCATTTATTTCATCCACTTAATAAGATGAAATCACCTTGGGATATGTTTTTTTTCTCTCTATACCCTGCGATGCTTGTCTTTCTCTGGGGCTTTTTTTTGCTGTAATTGTGTGGCAGGGTGAAATGAGTCCTGATTCGGAGATTTAATTAAATCAGAAGCTGAAGAGACACTGAGTATGACACACACACCCGAGGTAATTTGCAGAAAGCAGCTACAGTTAAAGTGAAAGCTGCTTAATTTAAGCGACTGGGATCAAGTATCAGCCATCAATTAAACAAAAGATTCCCATCAGGATTGTGCCTAACTTCCTGCGCCTGAAATTTTGGATATTAAAAGCCTTTGATAAGAATCCAGAAGGTTGCTTTGATGTTTGCATCATCTTAGTTTGAATCTCCAAATGAACCCATCTGTGTCTCCCATTCAGCTATAATACTGAGAGATGATGCTGCAACTGCCTTTCTGCCTGTGAGGCTTTGATTATGAATATATTTAGTTATGATTCCATTCCAGTTATGACAGTGCCAGTTTGAACTTTTTTTTTTAATTTACAAAAGCAAAGAGGCAATAGTTACACTAAAAACTTAAATAAAGGCCTGCCAGATTCTATATATTGTTATCAGCAGCAAATTAATGCTAATAAGCTGTCTGTGTATCCACTGCATGAATATGACATCCCATGGTGCTGTATAGTTTAATGCTCCGCTGCTGCTGTGAAGTCTTAATTCTGATTGGTCAATTATTTATGAAGACCGAACCGTCACTTTGGATATTTGGATATTGATAAAATATTGGTTTCTTTCTATAAGTAGCTGTGCAAGTAGCCTTCCTGGATCACCCCGTCCGGGTTAAATTCGCTATAATGACCCGGTCACAGCACATTATCCCTTACATAAGCCATCCTGTTACAGTGGATAACCATCAACACATGAGCTGAAAACAATCCCCAACCAGTGCACAGTGCCAAAAACAAAGGCAGTTTCTTGAATGGCCACTAGAGGCTGACTCCAAGAATGATTCTAACGTTCCCAACAGAGATGATATTTGAGGATTTTAACAACTTTATAGAAAAAGAGGAAAAATGATTAGATGAAACAGATCCCTTTTGTGCCCAAGCTGCTGGTGCAATTTCTGTTTTAGGTTAAAATTTCTTTTTTTAAAACTGCCCTGGCTCTTTCACTGTTGGTTACTTCACATTATAGCAAACACAATGTTTTTGAAGGTGTTGCGGTAGCTTGTTAGTTTGGCTCTCTGGTACTTCAGTTGTTGCTTGTCACCCTGCTGTGTTGTATAAACTCAGCAGTATTTTTAGCTTCGTGGCAAGTCTTTAGCGAGGTCGCACAGTCACGGGGGGATCGCTGTCACCACTGGCACAGAAGCTCTGGACACTGTGGACTTAGAATGAAAACGTGACCAACACAATGTGAAATATTAATGCCTCGCTGTGAATACAAAAATAGAGCACTCAGAAAAACTCCAGGGGAAAAAAAGACAAAGATGTTTTTTTTCTGTAACTGCAGTGTTTTATGAACATTGTACATAAACAATTCACAATATTTTATGCTATAGTTATGAAGTGTTATCATTATGATGCAGAATTTAGTGATTACTTCTCAAATATTATATAAGAATTGCTGCTGATGTGAATGGATTGCGTTTTCACAGCCAAGCTTTTGCTGTGAGTTTGACGTACGGCTGAATATCGTGTTGATGCACGGTCAGCCCAGGCTTTGTAAAAGGGAGAGGATCAGAGTGCACTGAGGTGTTAGCTGTGTGGCCAGACAGCTGTGCAAGAAACCCCGTGAGGCAGAAAGATGTTTTATTTTCCTGCAAAATGGCTCCCTGCATATCCCAGGCAGGACTCTCACACAGAAAGCTAAATAGGACTGGAGTCCAAAATGGTGACACCTGAGAGTCTGACTGTAGTTTAACCTGCACATTGTCAGCAGGTGCCATGTCCTATAACAATCAGTATGCATACTGAGGTTTTTTGTTGATGTTATATCTTCAGACAGAAGCCAGAAGTGAGAAGTTAAACTGGGACACACAGAGCTGAGTGTTTGAATTTTTGGGACAGAGTATCAAAGCAGGTTTCCCTTTTTAATTTAAGTCAGTGAGTTGGATTCTCTTACTAAGTTAAAGGCATAGTTCATCCCCAAAATCAAATATTCATTTTTTTTCCTGTGGACTACAGTTGTCCAGCTATTCTGTTTTGATGTGAGTTGTTGAGTTTTGAAGAGCTTTCATCTTTCTCTCTGATATAATGGAACTAAAATGCACTCAATGCAAGACAGTCCACAGACCCTGTTAGGAGGAACTATTTTCTACATGGCAACCATAGTTATCATCTTAACACTATCACATGCACAGGGTAGATTTGTCGTTATGTTATGGATGTACTGATGTCATGATTTTTGAAAACAGAATGTGTGCGTATGTCACCAGTTGCATCTCTATGTTTACACAGAGGCAGGGACTTAATAGCCAATAATGGCAACTGCAGAAATGGTTTTCCTTAATAAATTATATTTATGGTGTTTTAAGATCTTTCCTTACCCTATTTTATTAATGTATAACCTTAACCAGAAAATTTTTGTTATGCCAAATTCAACTGTGATTAAAAACTCAACTAAACAGCTGGTGAAAACAAAGCAACTGGCAGTGTCAGGGGGACTTGAACCTCAGACTCCTTAATGAAAGTCTGTTGCATTGTATTTACTCCCCCTGTCCACAGCCTATACCTCCTTACCCAGAGTTCTGTGGTCATATTGGTCTCATAATTGGATGATGTCAGGCAATATGATCATACATCCTGTTAGTATAAACATGACCATGTGTCGTATCTGATGGATGTATATCCACCAAATGTGATGTTTTTTTTCATCAAGACTTCTTGTTTATTATATTGGAGAGAAAGCAGTCACCAGAACAAAAGATAGACATTAGGGATGCACTATATAACCGACAAAACATTATATTCACCAGATAACGTCTTAAAAATGAAATATCTACTGATAAGATGCAGATATTGGCAAAATTTTGTAATAACAGAGAAGGTCAGAAATTGCTGGCATGGCCTTTGGCTGCCTGTGATAGCTCTGCATTGGCGTTCCTTTAACACTGTAGGTTTGACATTTTAATAATTTAATTTCACTGTAGAAAGGGCGTAATGTTTCTAGTGATAAGGTGGGAAAAATATGTGAATATTTTATGGCTGATGTTTCAGCAATCAGGCAAAAGAAGTTGAACAAATCAGCAAAAATTCTACATTGTCACAGAAGCCACACAAAAAAAATGAATATTTGTTTTGGATTTTTTTTTTTTTTTAATTCTAGAACAAGCTCCAGGGAAATTGTGAAATGATGTTGCATGAACAGATGGTTGTTTAGATGAGTAGTTTCTGGTGCACCATATTGCAAAAACATTTAATGAGTTCTTCATGTTGATCTATTTTTAGCCAAAAATGTGATCAAGTTGATGTTGTGGAATAAAAAAGCAGATTGTACTCTTCGACAGCGATGGCTGCACAAAAATCTAAAAGAATTTGAATTATACGGTCATCTCTGATGTTCTTTGCAAGCCCCACTGTTAAAGATCCCAATTTGAAGCAGAAAAGTGGAGATTTGTTGGAATGCTTTACTGCCCTCCATTTTCAACTGTTTATAATATTTTTCTGTGTCTGCATATTTTCTCTGTGCACATTACTCATCAGAATAAAAAAAGGAACTATGAAAACCTCGACCAACTGTCCTATGACAACAAGCGAGGACCTAAGGTATATTTGCATGGTCAATGCACGCCGCCCACCAACTTTCCAAACGTAGCAACTAGAAACCAGCCCAAACCAGTCACCAGCCGACCCAGAAATGTCCCTCTCTTGGTAGCACGTGTTTTTCTTTAATTTTTTACTTTGAGACATTTCCCTATGATTTAAATGAAGAATGATTTTGTTATGAAAAATCTATTATTTCCGGTCATTACAGAAAAAAAAAGAATTGAACAGTGAACTGCGCCACGCTTTTATCATTTTCATTTTCTCCTTCAATAAAGGAATGCATGTATTCAAAACACAAACACACACACACTCAAAAAGAGTTTGCAAGCCCATTCCTTTGTGGAGAACCGGTAGTGTGGGACAAAACCGTTTCCCAGATGCTACTTCCTCCCGTTCTGTAGCACTTTCCTAGTTTTCAGCCACTTAATTTTTGTTTTTTTGTTGGGGGAAAACGTTCCCTCCCCCCCTCACCCCCCTTCACCCGTTTTTAGTTTACTGGTTGCATTGACCTTCTTCTTCCCCCTTTTACCTAACACATGCACGTCCTTCTTTGGAGCCTTGATAACCCTCAGTTTGCATGCGAACAAATGCAAAAGTTTTTTTTTTTTCCCTTCAAGCTTTTTTTTTTTTTTTAGTTCACAGCCGGTTCCCCCTGGATCGCTCTTTCCTTTTTTACTCTGTCTCTCGTTTAACAAAAAAAAAAAAAAAAAAAAAAGTCGACCAAGCTCGAGCCAAGCAGGTAAAGAGGCAGCATGGTGTCTGAGGTTAGGAAAAAGTAGCTGGCTTGACCTTTCTTATGCCCCAATCACAGGCTGAGAAAGTCCTCCAGTTCAGCCAGGAGACTAACTTAACTGCCCTGCTGCTGGAGGCGAAAGAGCTGGAGGCCCGAGTCATCATCCTGTCTGCAAGGTATGTGAAATGATGCATTCCTCGTAGCTGGTAGCGCCAATATGGAGAGATAGCCGACCATAAACTTAACCCTTACATCAATGTTCATGTTCCATAGTAGACGGCATGTTTAATCTGCATTTAAGATTGGTCTTTCATAAGGTATTAATATGTTTTCTCAAGAAAATATGGATACACGTATGAAGATGCTGTGAAAGATGCTCCTGATGCCATTTTGATGTTTACAGGCTCTTTTTCTGCCTGTCACTGTTGTTGATTGTGGTGGTATGAGTAACTACACAAACACTCCCCATTTGCGGTGGGAATTTGTTGCCATGGTAACCAAAAAAATGGTAGAAAAACTTGTTGCAGAGACGTCTTCTGTGGGTTTCACAAGCTTCTTAAATCTATCCAATGAGTGACTGGAAACACAATTTAGAAGTGATATTATTATATTTTGTTTGTAAAAAAAAATAATTCTGCCTGTTGCCCAAGTATAGCATTCACTTTTGTATTGACAAAGTATCCTGTGATGTGAACATCCTTTTTCTCATCTTTCCAGTGAGGAGGATGCTGCCGCGGTATACAAGGCCGCCCGCTTCCTCAACATGACGGGTTCGGGCTATGTGTGGCTGGTGGGCGAGCGGGAGATGTCGGGTAAAGCCCTGAGTGAGGCGCCAGACGGTACGTTCATCCGGCAGAGATCTGTGGGAATACACAAGTTAACCCCCCCAGCTTTACTCTGAGGCCGAGCATAACACACACACACACACACAGGATTAGAGAGATTAACCATTTAACGATGGATGCATTACATGATTAAATGTATTACCGCTTGTTGTGTGTTGAGCATTTAAACGTTTAAGCATGCTTTGTTTAAAGGTTTAAATGTTGTGTGTACCTACACTTATCAATGTGTTGGTATTTTGCGGTTAATAATACCCTGGTTTCTAACGAATTATAAAGGAAGAGTTTTACAACTGGTAGAATGGTAAGCTACAACAGCCTTTCTTGTCTGTGCTCATGGATTTGCTTTCACGATATTTTATCACTTTGTGGTCACAAATGTCGACCGTCTTCCCGCACAGGCACTCTTAACACTAACAACCCCTGCGGAGCGTGTGTTGTCTCGTCCTTGTCCTCTCTTTCTCTCTCACACTTGCAACACTTGATGGACTTGGTTGCAATCAGAAAACTTAGCTGAAGTTGGATTGCTGCTTGGTTTTAAATTTAGGCCATGTTGTTTTTTTTTGTGTATATAGTATTTCTGCCTGTGTTTATTCCTCTTACTGAAAAAAAATCCAACTTCAAGGGGCTCTTTACACACACTGTGAAAAGGTCTACAGTGGCAACATCAGAAGAAATGATCCATTTACTTTTGCTGCCTTGTCTCATGAACGACCACTTATGAGACAAATTCTCTTTCGAGAAGCAAAGTAGGATCACGCAACTGATGTCTGACCTTTTTTTCAGGATGTCTAAATTGAGACCCTATAAGTTTTTTTTGTCACTTTACGCGTTGCCCGAGAGGCTGCCGTCAGCTCAGGTTGGTGATTGTGCTTGTCGGCCCGGTCTCAGGTCTGATCGGCCTCCAGCTCATCAACGGCAAAAATGAGTCGGCCCATATCAACGATGCGGTGGCCGTGGTGGCTCAATCCATCCAGGAGCTGTTTGAGAAGGAGAACATCACGGAGCCACCCAGAGGATGCGTCGGAAACACCAACATCTGGAAAACTGGGCCTCTTTTTAAACGGTGAGTGTGATCAGAATTTTCTAGAATGTATTTGTCACTTCCAAATGAAGAGTCTCAGCTGACCCATTTATAAAAAATGCTTACAAACACATGTAACTGCAAACATCATCCCAGCTCAGCAACCACAACTCTGCTTTTTGCATCATATTTTTTGACAAAAGAAGTGGTAAATCATTCATTTAACCACGCAAATTAAATAAGGACCAATTCCCAAGGAATCATACACCACTAACAGATGATGCACAATATCCATTCACCCAGATAATGGTTCTCATTCGTATGCCGCAGGGTGCTCATGTCATCTAAGTATCCAGAGGGCCTGACAGGGCGCGTGGAGTTTAATGACGACGGCGACAGGAAGTACGCCCACTACAGCATACTCAACTATCAGAAGTCTCGGCTCATTCAAGTCGGCATATACAATGGAACACAGGTGAACTGACATTCAGCTATGCAACATATCCTCACGTTAACCCATCATTTTCCCCCATCCACACCCATCCACACGCCACACTGGCTACAAAGTCATCTATTTTTTATTCATAGGGGTCATGCTGACCTAGCTTTCTATCTATAGGATAATGTAGGGCAACTCCGCATCCCTGGGTCCAGGCACGAAAATACACGCAGGATGCCATTTAAAACATCAGGATGCACAGAAGTGAAGTGGCTACAAAGTCTCTTCCCTATATATAAATATTACATATGAAATTTCTTGAAATTTCCAGTGATTATGCTTGGGTGAAGTGCATTATGGCCTCTATATTCCCCTGATCACTGCATGTTCTTTCCTCTGTGGTTGTGGATTTGCCCACTGTTCCACTCTAGATGGCTAACTAGAGCTGCTTGTATCTAATAATGAAACTACTGGGTTCTAAAAAGGTATTATCTTTAGCTCTGGCTTGTTATTCCACTAATTTCAAGGTTTTATTAACTCCAAAATCATTAAAAGTAGTCATGCATATTCTGTGTGTTCATTTGATCTGAGTATAAAATCCCTTTTTTACTGTTTACTGCAGTGTCATCACTGCAAGTTCTCCACTGCCAGGTGCAACCAAAAGCTCCAGACGTACCTCATTAGTTGCTACCGTGTCCCAATCATTTTGTAAATTTCGATTCCACATTCTGGCTAATTGTGCTTATTTTAAAAATGGGCCAGGGGAGGCAGTCAGGACTGACAGGATCAGCACATCCCCGATGATAAGTGTAACAATAATAAGTCCCTACAACCCTCAGGTACAACACACGAGTCAGAGGTGGATGCAATAAATAAAGGAACCGCTGAGCTGTGGTTATATAAGGCTGACTCATTAATGATGCTCACCCACAGTGTTGGAGCCTCATCAGCAGCATGCCTTCTGTCAGCACTCACCTGTATGTATGTGTGTGCTGTCCCTCGGCAGGTGGTAATGAACAATCAGCGGAAGATCATCTGGCCCGGAGGAGAGACTGAGAAACCACAGGGCTTCCAGATGTCCACTCGTTTAAAGGTAGGGCGTCTTGGATTTACTGCCGCATTATGACATACATGCCCACACAGATAGGGTCCAGATCTAAGCGGATGTACTCCTCTGAGACAGCGCACTAACATTTCTTGCTCACAGGGGAGTGAAGTTTATCCACGCTCATAAAGGGAGCACTGATGTATTTGCTATGACTTTTATCTCTCTCATATCTGTCACAGGCCTTCAGAGGACCTCTCATCTGTATCCTTGTCAGTTATTTTTACATTCTGTGTATCCTCGTGTCAGTCCGTACATGGGCATCGCTGGAAGTCTTTTCTGTCTCATCTTGTAACACTCCGAGGTCCCTCGGGTCCAAACAGATCCGTCTCTGAGTTCGTGATAAACAGCTTTCTGTCCCGTCTGTTGTAGATAGTGACGATACACCAGGAGCCATTTGTCTATGTGAAACCCACTATGCCGGATGGAACATGCAAGGAGGAAATGACATTAAATGGAGTCTTAATTAAAAAGGTTATCTGCACTGGCCCCAATGAGACCATCCCAGGTAACACATCAGGGACGTTTATACTATATCTGTGCTTTACTGCACGCGCCAAACACCCACTGGAGATGCATACATATATATGCAGTAGGTATCTATATATGTATGCATGCAGCCATTCAGAATGAGTGTCATGATGCCTAGTGAAATGTGAAGCGTGGCTGTGTGTGTGTGTGTGTGTGTGTGCTTGTGTGTGTGTGTTTGTGTGTGTGTGATCACCTGCAGTGCACCGCTGTGTCATGCATTCTGTCCAGTCTACCAGCGCCGCCTCTGGATTTAAAAACAACATCTAACATGTTTTTTTTCTCAGGATTGTTTGTAACTTTAGTTGTTTCTGGTTTTGTTACAGGACGCCCAATAGTACCCCAATGTTGTTACGGATTCTGTATTGATCTTCTGATCAAGCTGGCTATGACCATGAACTTCACCTATGAAGTACACCTGGTGGCTGATGGGAAATTTGGAACGCAGGAGCGGGTTAGTTTCAGTGTTTTTGTTTTGTTTTTTTTTTGCATGAGGCACAGCAACATCTCATATAATGCATGTTTTATTTTCTTTTAACAGTATTAATCTCAGAGATGAACATAGTCCTGACCCCCATGGCTGAATATAAAATATATATTTACCACTGCATTGCCACTTTATCTGCCCTAAAATTGCATAAAAACACTCACTTGAAGATTTCTTGTAATTTCCATTTTCCCCACGTACCCCTTGTCTTTCTGCAAATGAAATAGGACACATGTCCTATCAAGATCAGCTATATATAACCTCACCTTGTACTAATGTGGGACACATTTATAGCTGTATAGAACCCACAGTTGTGTTGATGAACTACTCCTAATAAACTGATAATAAATCAGAGTATGAATTGCTCATTATGTCTAGGTGTTCAAACAGCATTCAGCTATCACTAAGTCACTAAGTAGATCATCTTTTTTTTATACAATGATCTTGAAACCTTGTAGGTAATGCTACATTTTAATCCAAAAACATTAATTGACTCAAATATGAGCCATGTGAATATTCTGCCATGGGGGTATGTATTGATTCTGATTGAAATGTTGCATTGTTTAACCATAAAATGTACTATTTTTCTGTTAAATTGTAATTTAATTTTTTTTTGACATGTGCTGTGTTAAAGTAGCCTAGATAAAGAACTAACATACACTGGCAAAATGGAGGAGAAACAGGACACCATTAACTGGAGACCTGCATGGATGGAACAGGACATTCAACCCTAACCCTCAAAACCTTGTTCTGTAAAGCATGAGCACACTTTAACTCTGCACAATCCTACAACAAGCACGCACAACTACAAGCTCTATTCTGACCATAAAAGACAGTCACAATTTCAGAGATGTGGAGCATGCCTAGCATTTATATCCCCAGTTGGCTTAACCCAAATCCTGATAAAGCCTGGGAACATTCTGCGGTCTAGACGCCAGCAGGAGCGATTCTGATGTTAACGCTTTCCTTCTGCGACTGCAGGTGAACAACAGTAACAAGAAAGAGTGGAATGGCATGATGGGAGAGCTCCTGGGTGGATTGGCTGACATGATTGTTGCCCCGCTGACGATAAACAATGAACGAGCCCAGTACATCGAGTTCTCCAAACCTTTTAAATATCAAGGCCTCACCATCCTTGTTAAAAAGGTAAGGAGCAGCCATGCTTGTGCATTCATACTGTGGGCATGAATGTTCTATTTGGCTGAAATGGAGCATATTCTTCCACACAAAATAGGTTACCATGGTGACCACAATACTGTCATTTTTTCCCATCACCCACTGTTGCGAGTCGCCTTATGAGTGAGACGAATAGACAGAATAAAAGGCATTTGGGCGGCCATCTTGGATTGCTTAGGTTCGATTTTCCGAAGTTTTAAGTTGGTATCTAACTTGTGGAAACTTTTCAGTTGAAACAACCTCCTGGGAACTTAACCTAAGGCAATCAAGTGTATTCATCATCAATCGATAACCACCTGCGGTGTGTGTGTTTTCAGGAAATCCCTCGCAGTACACTGGACTCGTTCATGCAGCCTTTCCAAAGTACGCTGTGGCTGCTGGTGGGTCTTTCGGTGCATGTGGTGGCGGTGATGCTTTACCTACTAGACCGGTTCAGGTACAAGGGGGACCTATGTGTGTATGTGTGTGTCCATATGTGTGTGTGTGTCTATTCATGACTGAGTCAGTGTGTGTGTGTGTACACGTATTCCTGAGCACTGCAGATCTTCCCTTGTGTGGACCACTAAAGCAGACAGAGGTGAAGATTGGCTCCAACCATTCCACCGCTCTGTCCCCGTGCCGCAGTCTTTATCCAGTTTCCTTTCTGAGGACTTTATATCGCTTCGCTCACTCATGTTCAGTTCCACCCCTCTCCCCTCTCAGCCCTGGGTCGCCAGGGTATTCCCTCACTGTATGTTCTCAGTGATTTCTCATTCTGTCTTCTGCTACCCTCCCCCGATTTCTTCCCCTGTAGCCCGTTTGGAAGATTTAAAGTGAATAGTGAAGAAGAAGAAGAAGATGCCCTCACCTTATCATCTGCCATGTGGTTCTCCTGGGGAGTGTTACTGAACTCTGGAATAGGAGAAGGTGAGACACAATCATCCCTCTGTTAATGTTCTGTCATCCACAGAACACCACGTGATGCTGTGAGTCTTTACAAGCTGTGAAAGAACCAACATGAAGCGTTTTGGTGGCACCGGGTGTCGTCTCACTTGTCGTGTTTTTCTTTAAAGATGACAAATTAACTGCTTTCAAATCACACTTCGTCTTTTAACAGTTTACATGTGGGTCTTTTTTATTTCACTCGTCTTCAAGTATTACCTTTTGGTTGCTAGAAACGAACGCCCAAAATGATATCATCCAGCTGATCCAATTTGAAATAGGAAATAACTGATACAAAAACTTAGACTTGAACTCACCACACAGGTGCCCCGCGAAGCTTCTCAGCGAGAATCCTAGGCATGGTGTGGGCTGGATTTGCTATGATCATTGTAGCCTCTTATACTGCCAACCTGGCTGCCTTCCTGGTGTTGGACCGGCCTGAGGAGCGCATCACCGGCATCAATGACCCAAGGGTGGGTGATGCTAGTGCTGTTAATGTGTCATAAACGTACACATAACATGATGTATTCATGAGTTTTTTGTGTCTCTGTGCAGCTGAGAAACCCATCCGACAAGTTCATCTACGCCACGGTGAAGCAGAGCTCCGTGGACATCTACTTCCGGCGGCAGGTGGAGCTTAGCACCATGTACCGCCACATGGAGAAGCACAACTATGAGAGTGCCGCCGAGGCCATCCAAGCCGTGCGCGACAAGTGAGTCTCGCACAGGCCGGGCCGACGAGAGCGCGTCGGCCCTATCAGGCACACAGACCAGGGACAGTCTAGTTATCGCAGGGGGGAAGGGACATGGACCTCTGGACCAGATGGGAAGTGGCAGGACTTACTGGCACGTTTCCTCTGATTCAGGCCCATCGCCCAGCGCAGACAGCCGTATTAGGGACAGCGACAGGCGTGTCTGCAGCTCTGACACCAGTGTGAGGTTGAGCTAACAATGAGTCCAGGAGCACCCTTTTTCAGGTTGTACCCAGAGGAACATCTTTGAGATTGGGGGAATCCAATGAGGGACGCGCCCTCACCCATCTGGCATTGGATTTCAGTTGGGCCATAAGCAGTTTGCTGGTAAACGCTGAATGACAATTTGGTGTGCGAGAGCGAGAGAGCGGGGTGGGAGCCGTAAATGTGTATGTAAATCATTGTACTGTTGCACCGTAACCCCCTCCTCCTCCCTCCTCCCTCCTCCTTCCTACTCCTTCCTCCTCCTCCTCCTCCTGCTCCTCCTACCCCCCCCCCCTTCCCCCTGCCCCCCCACAGCAAGCTGCATGCTTTCATCTGGGACTCTGCGGTGCTGGAGTTTGAAGCCTCGCAGAAGTGCGACCTGGTGACCACGGGAGAGCTGTTTTTCCGTTCGGGCTTTGGCATAGGCATGCGCAAGGACAGCCCCTGGAAACAGAATGTGTCCCTGGCCATTCTCAGGTCTGTCCCAGCCGAAGCTGCATTACTCGTATGACTTCTTTTTTTTTTTCTTATCAGTATGATTTCGTGGTCACATATTGACCGTTTATAGCCATCCGACACATTGCCTTATGTCACATAACTCTTTGTATCTACCCTTTCCTGCCCTGTCTGTCTGTTTGTCTCTTGTCTAGTTTACGTCTGTCTGTATCTACACTTGTCTGCCTGTCTCATTATTTGTTGCTATCTGGGAGTAAACGGCTCGATTATTCCATAATTTCCAGAGCATTTATTAACTTTGTCACCTCTCTCCCCACTACCCCCCCAACCCCCTGCAGTTCTCATGAGAACGGCTTCATGGAAGACCTAGATAAAACCTGGGTGAGATACCAGGAGTGTGACTCGAGGAGCAATGCCCCAGCCACACTCACCTTTGAAAACATGGCAGGTATGGTCATTATGGCGTAGAAAAAAGCGTTAAAAGTGATTGGACAAAAACTGCAGTGGTAAGGTACTGTAGCCCTTTTTTGTCCAATACCTTTAAATAAAAAAAACAAACAAACAATAAACCATCGGTGTATTAGTGTCAGCGTGGGTGCTCTGTGGAAATGTGCCGTACAGTGCTGTGATTTTGTGCGGTTGTGGTCTTCTCTTAAGATGAAGAATTAGGTGCGACCACCAAGCATGACAGGCAGACGTTGCATTCATGCTCGGTGGGAGCGGCGGTGCACGTAGGCCGGCATCTCACGCCTCTCTGTCTCTGCTCTGTCTTCCCCCTCCCCCCACCCACCCACCCACTCACCCTTTGACAGGTGTCTTCATGCTGGTTGCTGGAGGCATCGCAGCAGGGATCTTCCTCATCTTTATCGAAATCGCCTATAAGCGCCATAAAGACGCCCGCAGGAAGCAGATGCAGCTGGCCTTTGCGGCCGTCAATGTTTGGAGGAAGAACTTGCAGGTAGGAATGATATCCTGTGCCCGTTCACATCTGGGGTGGAAGGGCTCAAGAATGGAAAGCCTCCATTTCTGCCTCACATTTTATTTGTTTCAGTAGTGGTCAGACTTCTAGATCACTGTACGCAAAACTCTGATCTCTGATGCCTTCATGTAATGTAAGGCATTCTGAGAGCGGCCACACAATAACAGTTCCCAGAGGCCAACTGCGCCCGTGTCTCTTGTGTGTGCCTGCAGGACAGTAAGGAGGCCTCTGGAAGTCAAGCAGTGGTTGGGACTCCCTCGTTAGTATGTAGCAGAGCCATTTGCACCCCCTCCCCATGTCACCTCTCGCTGCTAATAGATAACGATAAGATATTTAACCGCGCGACCCTATAACATGATGGATATCTAAATTAAAACTCCATGGCATGAAGTAATAGTAGCTCTAAGCTGTGGCGCTTCATGAGGTCATATGATGCACCGACGAAAAAAGAAACAAAGCTCCCTGCCAGACACATTATAAAAACGTTCACAACAATGATTACTGTACCACTTTCATTGTGCCACTATTGATTTCCATTACTGTGGCAGCCAGGAGCTAAAAATACAAATAGAGCATAAAGAGCAAAATCAATGCCCTGGCACAAACACACAGCAGTGACCCTCCCAGCATCGTCAGCCATGTCTTCTTGCCTATTATATAGATAATAAGAGTGTAACACCTGCATGCCAGAGGCTTCATACGTAGGTTCAGTTCACCCAAACGAAAATGTTTCTGCTTTCTCTTGTGGTATCTTAGCATGAAGACAGTTCTGGGATGCATAAAACTTCATGACAAGATACCACTAGATAATAATTCCTTTGCTTATCCGATGAAGAACATGATTTGCCCCTGTACTCCAATGCACCCCCTCCTCTGTCCCCACACACCTTATACACCCTGATTGGATAGCTTGGAGGTACAGGGTATCCCCGTTTCATTGGCCATGCGATGTGGCCTTAGCCGTCTTTCTGCTGTGTCTCTGTAAACCTTGAACCAAAGGTTTGGCCCTGCTCAAATGAAAACAGCAGGGCCGGTGGAAGGTACAGTATTGAAAAAAAAAATCACAAGTGCCTGTCAGCAAATCAATGTCCTTCCAATAGTGTCTGCCATCGAACTGACTCCTGTGTGTAACTGTTGTGAGTGTCCTCATATGGATGTACGTTCTCTAGGCGCATACAGCAGGCGAATGCATGCAGACGGGGGGGGGGCTTCACTGAGGAAGGAGAGGGCCACACGAAACTGCCCATAGACCAGTGCTATTTAGATCCATGTCAGTAATGATCATGTTGACCTTTCTGCACTGCTGAACAAAGACGGCTCATGCATGCTCATCTTGCTCACTGACTGTCACTGTTGGCCCCGGAGCTAAAAAACACAATCTTCTGACTACATCTGCACTAATGGCCCTTCATGCTACGGAGCCCATGAAGTTAAGTTAATCCAATCTGCTCTGGGTGAATATTATTCAGGATCTTATTCATACTGTTTGGGTGCACTGATTTGATTACTCACCATCATCTAATTTTCACAAATTTGAGATGACATGTCTGATGCAGAAGTCATCACGAAGGAAAATCTGCGCTCACAGTTCATGTGGCCTCCTCCTTACTCAGAGCAGCAAGCACTGAAACCTGGACCATCATTTTTTGACCGCTTGTACATGTGCTGTATGTAATTATGTGCTTATACTGCCCCGGGTTACGCAAAGCGCTGTGCACCCACATACCTTCGGAGACGTTAACTTCAGAGGCCGTGCACGCCTGAATAAATCTGTTCGAGTAGTCAGGATGACATTATATCTATTCTCCATTGTCCTCAAAGTTCGTAAACTTTTGTGAAAAAAATAAAGATAGCTTTATAAGGCTGTAGCCTCAGAGATGCAGATGTGGTAAAACTGCCCATTCTTGTGTAGCTCAAAGTGATTTAATCTTTATGATTTATATTTATGATTTACATTTGACCAAGCTGACAATTTTAGCACTGTATGAACTAATTAGACCCAGTCCATGCTAAAAATATACTTTTCTTCGATTTTTTTTTGCACACAAAAACTGTTCCATGCTCACCTAAAATAAGAATTTGAAGACTGTACAAGAGGCAACTTTCGGCGCTAAGAAATAAAACACACGCCTAAGCATCATAAACTGCAGTTCCCCCTGTGGCCTCTAGAAGCTGGCTCTATAAGTGAGTCGACCACCGTGTTAAAATGTCTATCTAACAACTATAGAAGGGGTGAATTTTTATATTACTCTGCCCTTTTAGAGAGAGGCTCATGGCTCTTCAGAAATAAATGGGTGATGTAACCGATGTGCTTTGTTATATACAATCTATGGATGTGTGCAGACAAGTTTACAACTTAAACTTCTAAACGTCTGTTTTAGGGATTTATGTAAAGGACTGTTTTGTAACTTGCTTTTATATGAATTTATATCGTAAACATTTACCTCACTTTTGGGTTGTTTCGGGCCTAGTGCTACTAGTTTTACCCCTGCATCCCTGAGAGGCCTCACATCATTCCCAACAGATGTTACTCAGAAGTGCACTCTCTGAACAGAACTGAAACTGGTGTCAGTTTGGGATGAAAACAAAGTGTCAGAAACCCCGCAGCTGTGATAACAGTAACGGCATATATAACGATGCTGGACTTGCGGCAGCTCGCTTTCCGATGTGAAACGGGCGGCTGCTGCAGTGCCATGCAGTGAGTCCCATGCCCACGCTTCATCCGATGGTGCAGCATGCCCTGCATGGCCGGGACTGTGCACACGCAGCGCCTCATCAGGGCTCATAGCGGCCTGGGCTGCACTCCTGCAGTCTGTAAGAACTGGGAGGAGGGAAGAAAAGATTTAAAGAAGGGAGCTGATGTCACTTGGGCATTGATTTTTTTTATTTTTTTGTTTCTGAACAATACACAGGCTGACTTTCACCATTTACTAACATGAGATGTCATCTTCCAACAGGAAAAAGGAAAAAAACTATTTTTATTTGCCATTTGCACTAAAACCGTATCACACCAATCACTCCTCTGCCGGCTCTCGACAACCTGGTATCACGTCAGCACTGGGGTGGAGAGAAAAAAAGTTGCTGGTTGGTGGTACGAACGTGCCCTCGAAAGAGCCTAGTCATGTGACCTGATGAAAAAGGATGTACTGCGGGGGCCAGTGCTGGCCAAGATTGAATTGTCATGCTATTTGTTTTGTGTTTTACTTATTCTATGTTCTCCCTCTTTTTTACTCCTTTCCTCCATCCATTTTTGGCATGTTGAAATTCACACCACACTGCCCCGCCCGCCCAGAGGGCCTCCCTCGCTGCTCCTACTCAGCCATCCTCCATTTATACTTTACTCCCAACATCCATCTTAGAGCGCTTTCTTCTTTTAGAATTAGCCTCCTTTTGTTCATATTATTATATAACTACTGCACACTTTTATTTTGTTTTTTTGCTCTTTAATACAGTGAGATATTATTTTGCTGCTACAGTAGGCGATCATTGCCATCTCACTCCATCCCATTCCCTTGTGTGTGGGGTGAATTTCCATTATACCGCTTTGAGGTATAATGATTATAAATGGGCTTTAATTACTGTTGTGTTCCCTCTTTGATATGCATTTTAGTGGCATCCGATATAGCTTCTTAACCTTTTTATACCTGCCTGGCTTTGGATGTGGATGTTTGCTTTGCTAGTTTTTACAAAAAAATATATATATATATCCGCCCCCCCTTTTTTTGGTTCCCTTGGCTTTTGCTTATAAGGATCTTCTTTAAAGTAATAACAGTAATCAGGTGGATGGAAATTTATTTTATTTTTCTTTTCTCCCCCTATGCAGCCCTCTTCCTCTCTAGAGACTCAGGATGTAAGAATACCTTAATATGAGTTTTTTTTGTTTTTTTACTGCACACAAACACACAGTTATTGTGCTGAGAGTAGCTGTGGGGCACTCTGATGGTATGAGGGAGGGAAATTGGCTCACCATCTTGTAAGGATACGGTTAAAACTGCTTCCTTTTTCTCTTGCTTTTAGTTGGTTTTTCTGACATTTGAAATATGCGAGTAGATACTTTCCTACTTTTTTTTTTAATTCTGAGATTGCTTGTGTGTTTTCAGCTGGAAGGCAGAATCTTTTAGATGGGTTAAGCAGTATCACACCCGCTGACATCTTTACTAGTCATCACTCATTCCAGTGCATTTCTAGGGGCCCGAGTCAATGTTTCTAGAGGACTGCTGTGCCGTCCAAGTGTCATAAGGTTGCAGAAAATGTAGCCCGAATACCCTCATATCAGACTGAACAAAACTATTTCCACTCTCATATCTAACAGGCTTTATCCTTTTCTTTCTCCCTCTTTTTGCATTTTACATTTCCAAATGCTGTAGTCTTTTTCACAAGGACCCCAGCAGTGTTTAGATGATTAAAGATAAGGTGGTGGTGGTGGTGGTGGTTTTGGTGGTGGTAGAGAAAATGGGTGAAACTGAAAGCACAGTTATCACCCCAGCCAGAGATCATAAATAATCCTTCTACATATATTTATTTTAGGATAGGAAAAGTGGTAGAGCAGAGCCCGACCCCAAAAAGAAAGCCTCTTTTAGGTCCATCAGTACCACCCTGGCCTCCAGCATCAAGAGACGTAGGTCCTCCAAAGACACGGTAAGAAGACGAAGAAGCAACATCTTTCCCCTGTTTATTCTTCCCTCTCTTTCTTCTTCTCCTTCTCGTCCTCCTCCTCCTCCTCCGCCTCGCTCCTGTCTCTGCTCTCTTTTTTTCTCTCCTGTCTTCTCTGCCTACATCCCCATTTCCGACCACGACAAAAAAAAGCATCTTCCACTCGTTCATCTCTCACACACGGCTCCGCGGCCTCCGCCCACGTGTCTGTCCGTCCACCATCGATCAGCCCCATCACAACATTTAGTTCCTCTGCGAGCCTGGAGGGCGTGGTCAGTGCAGGTTCTCAGGTCAGGCCAGGCCAGGCCAGGAGCTGGGCTCTGAATTTAAGAAGGGAACACCTCAAGTGTCCAGGGATTTTATTTATTTATTTATTTATTTATTTATTTATTTATTTATTTCTATGGGATTAGTTGCTGCTGGAGGACGGGGGGCGACAAAAGCAAGCAAAAGTGGTGTTTTGTCTTGGGCTGCTCTTCCTCCCTGCCTCTGGTTTTGGACGTGGATTCTGGCCATTGTGTCCTTATTTGGTGGTGGTAATGGTGGTGGTGATGGTGGTAATGACCTTGTGGTGTATGTGTGTGTGTGTATACTGTACTGTCTGTTAATATATTTGTGTTCACGTCCTGTTGTTTTGACTGCTTGATCCTTTGTATATTCATTGTTCCTTTGCACCAATCCTGCACTTCCAGTGTTTGGGTTTTAGCAGCTGTTGGTTTGCTTATGGTTTGAAAAGCATGCGCTCATGTCCTGGTCATGGTTTTTTTTTTTTTTCAAAAAATGTTTACATTTTTTTCCAAGGTTGAAGTCCTGCTGCGAAGAAAACTAATGCGTCATCTTATTTATCAACATGTCTATTTCAGGATTTACACTCATGGATTTCTATTAATCTATTTACTTTTTTTGCTTTGTCATATTTTGTTTATCATAATTCTTGTTTAATTTCTAGTGTCCTTGTGGTCTGAACTGTGCATGCCTCTTTTCAGGGTATATTTTCAGGTGATGGAGACAGTCTACATTTATTGGTATTGGGGCCTCGGTGAAGCCTTAGAGTCTCCCTGTGTTTGCATAAACACAAGCCGTCCTTTGATTTACAACCATCTTTACTTGATCCCCCTCTGTTGCAGCACAATGACAGTGTGAGGGTTTGGTGCATTCCTTCACAGTTCAGTTGGAAAAAAAAGGCCCATTCGCAGTGTGAGGAGATTGTGCTGCACAAGCTCAGATAAAATCAGTGATCCGCGCTCATTTGTGCCCGGCCAGACATATCTGGGCACTGACCTAATCTGGCTTGGGCCAAGTAGGAGATCAGATGCAGACATCTTCACAAATTTTGTACTAACGTTTTGTTTTGAATGTGTTTCTCAGGAGAGACGTAGCCTATGGCGGCTGGGCCACAAAAAAAGAAAAAGAATTGTGTTTTTTTTTGTTTGATTTCCTGTGTTTCTCTCTTTCTCTTTTGTTTTCTTATGGATGTTTTTTTTTTCTGCATTCTCCTCCGGACAATAGAATTGGTTTGAAGAGAAGAAGAATATGTCTATTTGAGAGTTCGGCTGCTGGTTTGAGAGCCCAAGTCACACGCACACACAAAAAAAGGTTTTAAATAGGATGTAACGTAACCAAAAAAAAGAAGCGATGCTCCAAAAGACCTGCCATCTTCAGTCTTTGACCATTATTTTTGATTTTATATAAATGTTCTTCTTTTATATTAATGGATATCAATGGACTTGAGTGTCAGTGTCCCTCACCCACATGCCACACTGCTCCTCTCTCCCTCTGCAAGCATGCTAAATAACTGTCATAGATGTAGTCACAGTAGAAAAATACTCTTTGTACCATATATATACATACATATATAAAGAAAGTCACCGTAGTTGTGTTATAAGAAGCTTTAACCATTAACTGTGGTTGTGATGTGAAGTCAAGTGTCTCTCTTTTGCTGGTCCACTTGACCCCCAGTAGGGTGCGCTGTTAGCAGGCCCTCAAGGTACAAGACATGAGGAGACCCAAATGGGGGTTGTAAGCTCTATAATGATGCAACTCTCGGGTCAAGAGGATGAGGGACATCCACTCTGATTGTTGATGATTAAAAGAAAAAAAACAGCTATTTCCCTTCAGTCTGGATGTTGCCCCATCTTTCAGCATGTTAGTTGCATCATAACAGCTTCTGAAGCTCATTCGCTTGAATGTATTGGCTCTATCAGCTTAAAACGAGAGGCACCTAAAGGAAATCTGGGTACACCTTCCCCTATTTTTGCTCATGTTTGATGTGCAGGCCAGAGATGCTTACCTGCACCTACATGTGATTGGCCTTACGAAGAACCGGTTACACCACCCAATCTCACTGCAAGCATGGTGCTGCAAACTTGTGTCTGCATATATATATATATATTGCCCACAGCAGCCTCAGCATCATTAAAAAAATGGCTGTCACACCGAAAAGAATCAGTGTTGCCATAGAAACTGAACACATGCATGGATCTGGGATCCTGCCCCCCCCCTATCCCTCTCAGCACTGTAGAAGCCTATAATTCAACGCATTCTGCTTTTAAAGAAGCAAAGAGAAGCAGGGGACAGGACGTAAGAGTCCCTACGCAGCAGCACTTTGAAATCAGCCCCCCAAAAAATTCATCTCCAGCTGCTAAAATTAGAGGAGCCGCCTGACTGCATGCGTACAAATGACTGCAGGGAGATAAATGAGCTGTCTATTTCATCCGTGGCAGGAAATTATCACCCAGTCATATTGTGGAGGCAAAAAAGAAAAAAAAATGGATGAAGCCTGATTCAAACTTGCTGTTGTTGAGACTCTCAGGACTATACGTCCACTCCCAGCTAACCCACCTCAGGCACAACCAAAACATGCTTTGCAAAAAACAAATTAGAGCCTGCCTGAGAGGGGTTAGAGGACCCTCCTGCTTCTGCAGAATGAATGTCTAGAAAACTAACATTGTAATAATGTAAAGACAGCAGCAAAATGTTGCTAATGTCAAGAAATGACACCCTATTGTGTGTTTTTTTCTCTCCTCTATTTTCTTTCTTCAACCTCTGCAGCAGTACCCACCCACTGACATCACGGGCCAGCTCAACTTGTCTGATCCGTCTGTCAGCACTGTGGTGTAAAGGAGAGGGCGACGCTGACGTTCGCTCCCAGAGGAGGAGAGAGGAAACCAGACGAGGGAAGAGGAGAAGGAGGAGGAGGAAGAAGAAGAGGAGAGGAAAGCCGAGGGGGGAGAACAAAAAAGACTCCTCGTTCCCCTTCGTCGCCTGATGAAGGAGCGTTTGAGGATACGGCTTGCTGAAGAAGTGGCACTGAACTTGCACCTTTTTTTTTTAAAGATTGAAAAAAAAAGACAGGATTGCGTGGTCTTAGATGTTTGTTAGGGTCCCTGAGCATGCACAGACGAACCCATCTGACTCACATATACACTCTTTTCCTTCTGTATATTAACTTATTTAACCTTGTTTTGTCTTTCAACGCGCATAAATTTACTTAATGTTTGATGTTTTCCAAGTCTAGCATTTAGATTTTTTTTTTTTGTTGGTGCAAGTACTACTCTTGACATATCACTTTCAATTAGGGCATAGATTACACTGTAATATTTCTTAACAACATATACTGCAATACAAGATACTGTACTGTAAGCTTCAATGGAGTATTTTTAATAGGATCTACCTGTTTTTATCTACACCTTAAAAGTTTTTAGATACAAATTTATTTCACTGGAAAGCACTACTAATAGCACTGAAGAGAAGCTAATCTTGTCTATCAGTCATGATGATGATGATGATGAAAGCATGTGTGTGCTTGTATATGAATAAGAGCTTTATGTACTTGAATGATGATTACTCTTATTTTGAAGGCCAGCTTGTATAGCACCCCCCCTCCCCCTCTTTTAATTTTGCACTAACCTTTCTAAATGCACGTGTTTCTAGTTTTTCTCAGCTCTACTACTATTTATGCTAATATAAGAAATGACAGTTTAATCAGTAAGGTATTTTTACATTTTATTTGATTTTATTTATTTATTCCTTTGAGACAGCCATGTTGCATTTTGGGACGTCCCCCCCCCCTCTCTCCCTTCTTCTCCTCCTCTCTTCTGCCGCGGCGGTCTTTCTCATTTCCAGTCTCCGAAGGGGTTGCATCAAAGGGCCGTCGTTTTTTAACCCAACCAGCGCCCGGCCTTTCGTGCAAAACCTCCTCCCATGTTGGGAACTTTTACACGAAAGGAAACCGGGTGAATTTTTTTAATTAAACAACAACAACAAAAGCTTCGCTCAGGTTGCGAGCTTGTGTGCCAGTTCTTGGTTAGGTGTAAAAACAGGCCGTTTCCCATGTTCTGGAGATGAGAAACCACTGCTGATGACAAGACTATCATTATCCTTTTGTGGTGTCTGGCACTGCGTAGCACTTTATGCTGAGGGGTCTCCCAAATGGTAAAAGAAAACCGATTAGAACAACATCCTGTAAGGTGTTTTAGTCCCACAACACTTTTTTGTTTTGATTTTGTTTTATTAAAGATAAGTAATGACACATACAACTGAACCAAAAGGCCGCTTCTGATCCTCATTCAGGCCCGTGCATGCTTCTGTGTTTTTATCAGTGCTTCAGTTTGATTTTTGGATGCGTGTTGTTGCCGTATATACAGTTAAGTTCATCTGTTTGGAACACTTCAGTTGAATGAAATGTACATACAGTCCATGTATACAAGGTTCATGAAGTTGTACTGTTGCATCTTTTGCAACTGCAGCGGAGAATGTCTTATAGTTACACTCACACAAATTGATACAAAGGCATGCATCAACACACATGCACACACACATGCGCACACACAAGGAGGATTCACTTGTTTTTCTTACCTTTTCCAGTAAAAAACTTGCATTGAATCATCTTGTTTATACAACTGTAAATAAAATGTACTTGCATTGCCAAGATTTACCTGTGCTCAAATTATTTAAAACTCAAATCACAAGAGAGTAAAGTAGGAGTACAACAGACGGTTATCTGCTTAAATTCAAGACAGTGACCCTTAAAATGTAAAGAAGCAGCAGTCCATGGGTCACTAATACCCCGTTCACACTGGGGAAAAAAATCTGGCTAAAGCGGGATTCGGGCCTATACAGATTTTTTTTTCTGAGTGTGAACACCTCGAATCTGGCAGTATCCAGTTTGATTTCAATCCGGCTAGATCCACCCACGAGAGCTGGATCTAGCCGGATTGGCTCAAATATGGCTCAGGTGTGAATGCAAATGTGGCTAGCGAATCCGGCATGCTACTTTCGGTTAGCGACATGTTACTTCCGGTTAGCGGTGTGCTACTTCCGATTCACGGGACAAAAAAAACGCACGACGCATGCGTACAGGCGTGCCTTAACGGACTCTGTATATTACGAGGCACCACCTAGTGGTTTGGAGGACCGCAAACACGCTGGATGAAGCCGGATTGAGCACGGACACAAGTGTGTGCTAGCCAGATTTGAAAATAGGTCTGAACGCATCCAGCGTGTTGTCTGGGCTTTACATACGGCTTTTGTACGCGACCCGGACACTGTCCCTATGAACCGGAAGTATGATGTCACTAGGGATTCGCTAGCCGCATTTGCGTTTAGACCTAAGCCAGATGTAAGCCAATCCAGCTAGATCCACCTCTGAGACGTGGATTGAAATCAATCCCGCTGTAGCCGGATTGATTCCCCCAGTGTGAACGGGGTCTAACACAAAATACAGGAAGCAAAGACTGAAGGCTACAAAAGCCAAAGCCGTATGGCACAAACAATCAAACATATTGTTACTTGTCAGTAGTGCTTTGATTTTCCAGCTTTGTACAGGAAATATACATCATCTATTCATCATTAGAACATTTGTCTGTATTAGTGCCTATATAATTTAATTGTTTTAGATCATCCAAATTGGCTTTGTGTATTTTTAAATAAATGCTTACACAAAAATAAAATAAAAGATGAGTCATCAATACAGCATTTAACCAAATATTCAGCTAAAATGGTGTCAGGTATTATCATTACTAATCTTTTGGCTGCTGGGTTTCAGTTGTTTCTGGGAATTATTGCAGGAATCCATTTGCTTCCTCTACCTTCAAATGTGGCCGTCTGTAAATGATTTGTCAGATTTCCTGTTGAATGTGTACAGTCAGTCACACAACAGCTCTCCTCCCTTGGCTTTACCAGGACATTGTGGTACTGATATATGTCTACACCAACATTTTAATCAGGTCTAAATATAGCAAATGTTTCTAAAACTAGATACAAAGGCAGCTTTTAAAATCCAACAGTGTGCCTATCTGGATATATAATATGCTCATTACAACTTGAGGTACTGAAGTTGCTTATCACAGGAGGAAAGTGCTGTGACAAGCAGACATGCACACCATATAGTGATCCATATATAGCAACGTAATGGATCGTGTGCGAGTGAGTCTGGGAAGCGGAGTTATTGCTATCCGAGCCACCCATTGGTAAATAATCAGTAGAAACCCATATAACAGAAGTGACCTCATGACATTCTCGGTAGGTCGGTGTGTACATATAAAACATTACTTGCCCCTATAGCATTTGTGCAGCTGCTAATGTGGTTATGAAAACCAGCATTTTAGAAATCAAACACAACACTGTCACAATGTGTGTATTCTTTAATTAAATCACCAGTGTCACGGCTAATTAAATTGTGGCTGTCATCGTTAATTAATGACGTACCTTAGGAGAAGGATATTGTCAGGTGAGACATTTGCTCTGGTCCATTGACCCTCCGCTCTGATCGCTACAGACAGTCTGTCAGAAAGATTAATGTGGGTCTGAGTGGATGACAACCAGGGTCTGAACCCTATGGCAGAAACACAATGATTTATACTTTACTGTACAATTGTGTGCAGTATATTTCCACATAGTTTAGCTTAATGGATGCAGCGGTGTGTGTGTATCCCCCACACACCACATTATATGAACAAATTATAATGTGAAAGATGCCATTTTGGTGTCACAGCAGAAAGACATGATGGATAAACAACAACAAGAACGATGGTGGATAAAGTGTTTGTTTTGACCAGGTCACCTCGTGTTGCATTATCCATAAGGTAACATTTGAAGTGTCTCCACCCCCTGAGTCCACCACCTGTAGGCTCTGAGGTCCAGTTCATGCTGGTTTTGCTTTGGTGCAGTCCATCTGTGTATCTCTCTCTGTCCACGCACAGTGAAGGATTATGGGAAATCAGTCACATTGGGGGTTACTGATGTGCTCTGCATGCAGTCCTCAGATACACAATGGTGAGTTGAAAGGTTGGCTTGAACCAGAAAGGGAACGACCGCAGGTGTAATGATCCACGGTCTGTGTGTTTCTAACGTTCTTAGTTGCACTTCCTGGTTCATTTTGTACCTTTCAGTTTCTATCACTTCCTGTCCTGGTGTTTTTAACCCTCCACTGTGGTTGCATGCCAGGCCCTCATTGATTCCACCCATGTGTCTCATTACCCTTGCTCAGTGCCTGTGTCCTTGTCACTTTGTGTCTGTTCAGCCTGCCTGATTTAGCACCATATTCCCTGGATTGCTCCCTGCATTGAGATCTATGGGGATTTACTCACCTATGAATGCTAGCCTCAAGTGGCCACTTCAGGAACTACACTTCAATATTGGTATCTGAGCAGTACTAGCATGATAAAGGATTGATTATCCATTGCTCTAAATGAGCTCATAGCAACCCCTTATCTTTTTTTACTGTCTCTTATATATCTTATATGATTTGTATTTTTCGGCCCTGTGAACTTTACACCTGATCACACCCGCTTTTATTGTCAGAGGCTTGTTCTCTGTATTTGACATGAGAAAGCAAGCAAAGGAAAGGCACATTCCTCACGTGTGTTTATTCAAGGATCTCTGTCAGAAGCATGATGTCACCTTAAAGGATACAATAATATGATACAATAATATTGTGAGCGACAACATGAGGTGCAACTCCTCCTATAAGTAACTCATGCTACTACTGTGAGAGCAAAGTTTCTACAAAAATAGACTGCAAAGGTCTCAAGTGAAAACTTAATTCCAAGTTTTATTTAGTCATTCAAATGAGAACAATTTGCAAGTCAGGGTGTAAGCTGCAACCATTCACATGCAAATAGCAACTGCAGGAAAACAACAACTCCTCACTCCAGCAGCCTGAACCTTTCCAGTTTTATTGGCCGTTCATGGTTGAATAAATATGAATCATCCTTCCAAGTCCCATCAACAATGAAATAATACAGAAGTGATTGTATTGTGTGTGGCTCCACCCTGTTGAATGCAAGCAGCTGCAGGTTCCTCCTGTCGGAACATTTTTCCCTCCATGGTGCTGGTAGCCTTGGAGCTGTCTCCATTCACTGACCGTAGCGCACGGTTTCAGACACGTAGAGGAGGCTGCTGTTGCCGCTGCTGCACTCGGAACTGTAATTCAGGTCAGACTTTGCTATCTCAAGTGAAATGTAAAACAGGAGGGAGGCAGGCAGGCAGGCAGCAGGTGAAGCGTGAACACAAGCGGACTGCGTGTGTGATAACGCCCCGGCCAGCGGGAAGCCGTCACCGACTTCTCCCACTTGGCCCGCTGTTAAGTTTGCGCTCACATTTCCACAGTGTAGAAGCTGCACTTCTCACTTTCACTTCATGGCTCAGCGCTCCGCTCATCCTCTCGTTCCCATCGCGCTGCTGGTGTTTGGATTCGTTGCAATCCTGCTCCTGACTGTCCCCGCCGAGGACGTGGAGGAGGCGCCCGGGTTCATGGTAAGGTCGGTTCCGCTGGGTATTTTTGGATCGGGTGTTTGTCAACGTTGTATTATATGTTGTTGAGACGGTGCGTAAACCAAACTGGGCAACAGGCGACAGACTGGGAGTAAAAATGTGTGGCACTGGAGAATTCAATGACATTATTACCCCCCTCCTCTCTCTCCCTCTCTCTTTCTGTGTGTGTGTGTGTGTGTGTGTGTATGCATCACTGATAAAGTTGTTAGTGAGTTAGGCTCTTGGCTGTCTTGCCTGTTGCACCTACAGTTATAATATTTTTTTTAAAATGCAAAGTCACATAAAATTAACACATAACAGAGTGTTTTTGTCTTTTATTTATTGAACTTGTTTGATTTTTGCACTTTAACTTATATCTAAAGGCAATTTAAAACTTAATTATAAAGTCTGCTTCAGGGTTCTGGACTATGTCTCCTTACAAAGACAGTAACTATTTGCATTTTATCTATCAAAATGCCTATGTGCCATGTCTACTTGGTGATCTAATTACCTTATCAACCACTCACTGATTGCTCATGCAATAATTAACGAAAATTGATGAATGTTCATCTGAAAGCAAAAAAAAATGATAGAACACAATGTGAAACAAATTGTGGTCTGAACAATGCAAAACATTGAATCATTGTTTTTTTAAAAATATAATAGAATTTGAGTAAAAACCATGTGACAGTAAAAGATTTGACCACACATCGCTACCCAGCTCCCCTCTCCTGCCTCCTTTTTTTCTCCCCAGCTGCATATCCTGTGGTTCCTTTTTAAGTAAAACACCTCTGCCCTTTCTCTCTGGAAGACCAGTCACACATAAAAACAAAATGGGGACATTGAAGTGGTTTTCTGCAGGGAGACGAGTGCAACAGTTCCCGTAGTGTAATAAAAGAAAGGAGAAAACAAATCATTAGAGCTATTCCTGATTTTGGCAAGTGTTAGAGTGAGCCTTCACAACTGAGTGCACAGCAGTAATGGGGAAATCTTATGGGAAACAACAATGGGCACATCCACGTAAACTCACTGTAGTAGTTCAAGAGACTGGATGCATGTGCCTCTATTTGTGCATTTGATGTGTGTGTGGTCCTTTTCCTTTGGATTGTCAGTCACATGCTTTCTCTGTGGCAGAATTTCAACACGCTTTCTCCAGGTTCCCATTCATTTAAATGGGCATTAAAGTTGTAGTGACTCTGCATTGTAGCGAAAGTGGAAGCATCGCCAGGACAATGTGTTATTTAAGGGAGGAAAGACAGCACTGAGACACCAAACATAGAATATATTATATAATTTTTAATGACACTACATCACAAATGTTCTTCTCACAAAGTTAGGAGATATAGAACGTGTGAGATGTCATGACTAGCTGGAGGCTACTGGCATTTGACATTTAAAGGAGCATTTCAACAGACTGTTTCAGTTTGGAAACCCCAACAACAACTGTACAAACTCGTTTAAGTGTAGGTGGCTGCAAAAAAAATATAACCGAGAGGGTCTGTGCCTGAAAACAGGTCATTTTACTGCACAACAGCTCATAAATATATAAGTTGTACCAGCTGCAGCATTCTATGCAAAGAATGTGGAGTCCTGTGCATGACATCTGCTCATAACATAAAAGTTAGCAAGAAATATTCATATATAAAAAGGGACAAGAAAATGTCCAAATGTTAGTGAGAATGCTCAAAAAGTTGGAATGTAATCGGAAAGCAAAGTTTAAATCCATCATCTAGTCTTGTTTACAATGAATAAACTTGTTCCTGTGTAGATTTGACCTAAAGTTGTTGCTATGGCAACCAGTCAAAAAAACCTGAGAAATCATGCCCAAACTCTTGTTATCAGCCTGATACATGAATCCATTTATGGGAATGATATTGTTAGGCTTGCAGACACATGAAAAACAATATGAATGAATGAAAGCATGCTTTAACACATGGAGGAGCTGAAAGGGATGGTTGTACTGCTCTGTTTTTAGGTGTAGTGCCCCAGTCTACTGTGCAGCTGATGGTTCTTAACAGTGGAAGATGACCTAAAAATCTTCCTGTTTCCAGAGTAACCATTCCAAACATCTATTCATTGACTAATTGTAGCAGCTTTAGAGCATATAATGAGTATTTATGATAACTTCCTGTTTCAACATGGCACAAATACCTCAAAGAAATGATCTTCCTCATTTCACCTGCCCTGACCTGAAGGCCCCCCCACCCCTGACCTTGTCACCGTTCATCATAGCCTACTCTACAAATGTTTAATGGACTGAGAAATGGAGACCAGCAATCACACGTGGTAGCTGAGTGTCCACATACTTTTAAATCTTCCATCTGCCAGTGTGATGCGTTTTTACACATACAATTATCCCTTTAGCTTCTGTGTGTGCATAGTTACCCAGTTCTTCTTTTATACTTGTGGCATGTAGCTTTGTGTCTCTGTTCAATACCTTTAGAAAATGATAGCAAGAAACTAGGATTTCAGTGCTGTCGTTTGTGCTGGTATGCTGGCTTGTAAATCTTGTAAAGCTGGTCTCCCCCATAAATAAACAGATGGGGTTCTTTGAAGACTGACATTACTATTTAACCTGGTCTCAGCTTGATATCTTCCAGATGCTGATCCATCTTCAGGTCTGGACCCCCTTGTTTTTTAGCTCCTTCTAAATCTCCTACATCTCCTGTGTGTTCTCTGTCTCTGCAGTACGGGATCGTCCTGGATGCTGGATCTTCACACACGGCTTTGTATATTTACAAGTGGCCGGCGGACAAGCAAAATGGCACAGGTGTGGTCACCCAGCACAGCGAGTGTCACGTTAAGGGTAAGTACCAGCACTTTTTCTACCAACATGTTTTGCATGTTAAACGCCACAGCTTTGTGCTTCCGAGAGCAGCCGGGATTCACAATGAAAAGGTTTGTTGTTGTTGCTTGTGAGTGAGCAAAAGTAGCCGGCTAGTTTATTAAATGGTACGCAGATCTATGCTGTATATAAGTCAACATTAAAGGGTGACACAGGGACCAGTCTAAAGCTGCCGGGTTCAGGCAATCTGTTCAAATGACAGCACTTTTTTTTTCTTTTGTTAATTCTGGCTGCACTATTCTCAGCCCCTCTGTCTGGAGTTCTCTATCTGATAACTCTAGATGCTGCAGGTCTGTTTAGATCTGTCTCTTTTTCCAAGTTTTTTTTTCATAGTTGTTGTGCCAGCAGTGGAGGATGGGAGATTCATTTTTTTGTGCTGATATGCACTTACACCGGCCCTATTCTTGCAAACATGATTCATATCTTTGGGATGTCTTTTAGGACTCTTATCACATTTGGCACTAAATTTCACTTGGAATCAAGAGGGGGGACTGACATGGAGATGAATTTAAGGGGTCAAAGATCAAAGAAATCCTGGGCTTATTCAAACAAAAGTATTCAGTTTAAAATACATAGGTCAAAATTCAACCTTAGATCATACATGGGAATGTATTCATGTATTATGACTGAGTGGATATCTTTGTATCCTGTGCTGTGATGTGAGAAATAGGTAGGTGTAGCTCTGCCTCTCGTCAGTGGTTCAGGCTTCTTTGTGGTTTAGATGTAGCAAACTAAGTGGCCCCCGTTCTTGTTGGTGGTGCTACATTAGCAAGAAATGCTGCACACTATATGATCAAAAGTATACGGACACCTAGTGAGCATAATTTATTTGCTGGACTCCATTTTTGTGGTTCACTGTCCAGCCAAGGGAGTATTAATACTTTACACTTTACACATACTTTACACCATGTTGAAACAGGAAGCCAACAAACAGACAAAGCTATAATCAAAACACTGATAATATGCTCAAAAGCTGCAAGAACTGGTCAATGAACTGTTAGTCTGGAACATTTTCAAGACATTGTTTAACTGGTTTGTCAATACACTGTCAGAATACATTGATTGGTAATGGAAAATCACAATGATGCTAACAGTTATTAGCAAAACTAGTACAGTGCAGCCTCAAGTTTTTCCACCTTCAGAACTACAGAACAACAGACCAGCAGTATAAAGCTGCACATTGTGTCCAATAACTTTTGGTCACATACTGTAGATCATCTTGTATATCATCACACTGCCTGGTTTTAAGACAAGACCGGATGTGTGTTACTGTTGTCCTGTTGCTAGCTGACCTTTTTGTCTGACCTTTACATCTGCTGGCTTCTCTGTGCCCACAGATATTATATTCTAACACAGCTTATTCACTCTCACATCCTTTTCCCTCATTTTTACCAATTGGTACTGAAACGTGTTCATTAAGACGGAAGCAATCATTCCGCTATCCACTCACCACCTGATCTTATAACCGTGATGTAGTCTGATAAAATCAGCATGCACACCGTGCTGGCGATCACTCAGACAGAAAGCTGGAAGCGACACAATGTCTTTCTTATTTGTCCTCTCACACACTCATTGTTACATCACAGCGCAGACAGACACAGGTAAACAAATATTTGTCTCGGGCAGTGGTGAATCAGGTAGGAGTCAGAGTGGTGCCCTGTGGTTTGCAGCTCCTGTCCTGCCAGAAGGAGTTACATCACTTGACTTAAACAGTCTTTTCTCCAATTAGCCATAAAGATAAGATAAGATAAGATAAAACTTTATTAATCCCGAAGGAAATTCTTGTGCCAGAGGTATCAAGTTACATTAAATGCAGTTAAGTACAGAGTATAAGAGTACAAGTTTCACTATAATCCAAATAAGAGTACAGTACGCAGTATGAGCACAATATATGATACATGGATACAAATATGGAGATATAAGGTGTAAAGTAAACATAAAGTGGAGGGAATGACAGTGATGCCTGACATGATTATCTAGCGCTTCTCCCTACAGAAAGGGGAGGAGTTATACAGTCTGATGGCCACTGGCAGGAAGGACCTCCTGTGGCGTTCTGTGCTGCTCCTCGGTAGTCTCAGTCTACCGCTGAATGTGCTCCTGTAGGACAGCAGTGTGTCGTGCAGGGGGTGAGACGTGTTGTTACGAATACTGAGGAGTTTCCTCAGTATCCTCCTCTCCGTCACCTCCACCACAGACTCCAGCTCCACTCCCAGCACCGAGCCAGCCTTCCTAATGAGCTTGTTGAGTCTGTTGGTGTCGGCCGTCTTCATCCTGCTGCCCCAGCACACTACAGCGTAGAAGATGACGCTGGAGACCACCGAGTGGTAAAACATCTGCAGCATGGTCTGGCAGACGTTAAAGGACCTGAGTCTCCTTAGTAGATACAGGCGAATATAAACACAATGTTTATATTAATTCATATTTGTTTTTTCTGTATATAAGTGACTGAATGTAACAATAATAATAAGTTTGAATGTCGAAATGGTGTGGGATCGAGTTTTTGCATCATGATATGCATGTGTTGCAACAATTTACACAGTATTTCTACACACCCAAGAACATGATTGTGCATGACTTTAATCCTGTTCATCACTCTTTCTCACAGGTGGAGGGATCTCTAGCTATGCAGGCCAACGGGGAGCAGCAGGGCAGAGTCTGGAGGCATGTCTGGACCAGGCAGTAAAGGACATCCCAAAAGACAGACACCATCTCACACCTGTGTACCTGGGAGCCACAGCTGGCATGAGGCTTCTACAGTGAGTTAGTGTGTATATGTGTCCTGTCATGTATATTTAAGACTTTAAGTACTTGAAACAACATCTACAGCATTCTTACAACATTAGCTACAGACGTTGGTAGTGTGAAGCTGCAGGGCTGATCCGAGCCTTACAGCACATCAGGGAGTTGTTAAAATATATTCAAATATAAGTATGTGTGGTTTAACAGCTGCCCAGTTACTCTGTATGAGGCATATATAAAAATGCAAATGTTCTTTCTCTGTCTTTTTGGCACCAAACGACAGCATTTTAAAAGTGTGTTTGTGTTTTTAAAATAATACTTTTTACAGTACATTTGTTAAAAATACCACTTCAAAGCTTCAGTTCTAACTGATGAACATTTTATATTAAGCTAAATAAGCTGTTCTATAAAGAGATCAAAATACAAAAGCTGTTAGAAGATAAAAAGCAAACATGTCTGTGATGAGTCCCAGACTTTCAGGCAGGGAAAAACAGTTGTGAGCTGCCTGGTAGACCATAGCGACCTTCAAAGAGAGGACCAATCCTAGATCCTGTAGTGGACCTTCTAGCAGTGAAATAATGTCCAGTCAGGGCAGACTGCTTGTTAATTAAGGCTGCAAATTGGTTCCCTTGTGATGAGAGTAAGACTTTTTTTTCAGGATTTCTAGCCCAGAACAGTCTGCTGAGATTCTGCAGGAAGTGGGTCGCAAAATCCAGTCCTACCCTTTCAGCTACAGGGGGGCGGCAATACTGAGCGGCCAAGAGGAAGGAGCGTACGGCTGGGTCACCGTCAAATACCTCTTGGAGAACTTCATCAAGGTACTAAAACATGTCCATCATCTTATATTCTGCATGTCTATATATATATTTTAGTCTTCTTTTCTCTTTTAGCATTGTACATTTTTTCTTTGCAGTATGGTTTTGTGGGCCGATGGTTCAGCTCTGGCAGGCCGACAGTGGGGGCGCTTGATTTCGGTGGGGCATCCACTCAGATAACGTTCGCTACTCAGGAAGAAATAGAGGACGCACATGACCTGATGAAGCTGCGTCTTTACGGCCAGGAGTACTCTCTGTACACGCACAGCTTCCTCTGCTACGGCCAGGACCAGTTCCTCAAACGACTGCTGGCTCACATCATCGAAGTACTGCCAGCATTGATTTACTTAGTGTTGCATGAGAGTTTCCACAGCATCAGGATGTTTAACACCCAAAAGTTTCTCCAGTAGTATTTTAAAATAACAATAACAGTGCACTCTGGTGGACAGAGTGTGCATTTCAGGGAGCGTGAACGCTCACTGTGTCTCTGTCTCTCTCAGTCTCAGGGTTCCTCTGAGTCCGTCACCCACCCCTGCTATCCTGCAGACCACAGTAAGGAATTAAAGTTGAGCAGCGTATTCGGCACCCCGTGTACAGCAAAGCACAAACCCAGCCCCTACAACCCTCAGGCTACTCTAACGGTACAAGGCAGCGGACACTATGAGCACTGTCTGGGTAACGTGTCTGAGATCTTCTCCTTCAGCAGCTGTCCCTTCTCTCAGTGCTCCTTTGACAAAGTCTTCCAACCAAATGTCACCGGTAACTTCATGGTAAGAAAGGCTGTATCAATTATATAGCACATTAACAAAATATATAAAAGAGAGAATTTCATTTTCCATACATAAAAACATGAGATGTTTCTGAGCATCATGGAGAGACAGCATGAATATGTTGTATTGCACTTCTTTTTCTGTTTCAGGCGTTTTCTGCTTTCTTCTACACCCACTCCTTTCTCCAGCAAACCACTGGGATCTTTGTGAGCACTCCTGCACAGCTGGAGGAGGCAGCCAGGACACTGTGCAGCATGACTTTCAATCAAGTAATGTTTCCTGCTCTTTGTGCTTTGTTTATTCATAGCATCAATTTATAGCAGCTGATTATCACTTCGAATGATTTGTTTTTATTTTATCCAGATGTTGCTCCTGGCTCCTGAGCAGAAGTCTCGTTTGCAGGACTACTGCGCTTCCGCCGTGTTCCTCAAGATCCTCACCCTGACAGGATACGGCTTTGATGACACGTCGTTCTCGCACATTTCCTTTCAGAAGAAGGTAATGCTTCATGCTTTCGCACGAAAAACGTCACCCTGTAATATGTCCATAACGTCTGACCGCTGACCCTGCAGGCTGGTGACACCTCGGTGGGTTGGGCTCTGGGCTACATGCTGAGTCTGAGCAATCTGCTGCCTGCAGAGACGGTGGGGCTGAGGAAGGCCCTGACACCTGGAGCGTGGGGAACCCTGATCTTTCTCTTTGCTCTGCTCCTCGCTGCAGTCCTGGTTTTCATCATACTTAGAGCAAGAGATGGGAGGAAGAAAGGAGGCAGTGAAAGCACCATCTAGACTGAAGTTTGAATGTATTTTTTAATGCTTGAAATCAGTTTTTATAGTATGCTAAGAAGCACTGTTACATCAGAATGAAGTATATTATGAAATATATGTACTGTATACAAATTTTAATAACACTGCATAAGCAACATTCTTTCAACCCACCCAACCACATCACTCTCGCAGCATATTTTGTCTTATCTTTTAAAAATCCTAACTGCTGCTCTCAATTCTTAATAAAACTTTTGTCAATACTGCCACTTATCCAGTGATGCTTGAATTGTCCTCACCAATAATTATGTTGAACAATCCATTTGTTGGCCTGTAAAATGAATTTTAACCACACAGCGTCTGTGTTATAATATTTTACTAAATGCAGTGATGTTAAATTGTATAAATATTCATTCTCTTCTATGACATAATAAAGTTGTATGAGGGATTTAAATCCTTCCATGATGTAACAGATTACATAAGTTAAAGGCCAGTATTTTCTTTTTTTTCCCATAGTGTGGGTTTTTTTTTTGCCAGTTATGCTAAATTTTGCTTATTTCCAGACATTCTCAGATAGATTCAAATTTGAACTTCAACTCCCATAAAGCTTAGCTGTGTAACTGATTGTGATTTTTGCACTAGGCTACAAATGCTGTGCCATCAGAGTAAAATAAATAAATAGCCTACTACATTAAAAATTAGTAAATGGAAAAAAGAGTTAGTGGCCTTAGTGGAAGAAATAAATGTATTGTAAAAGTGACCTACAAAGGTGTACAGGTAATCTGTCTGGAAACAAACTGCTATCCAGTGTTAATTTTGTTGACAAATCATTTTCGTCATAGTTTTCATTAATGACCTTTTTTGCGCATGATGCCAAAAACGAAGACGGAAAGGATGTTACGCACACATTTGACGTAACCCTGCAATGCTGGAAGAAGGTGTACTCATGAATGGTAACACAGAAACAGGAGAAAGAAGAACGTTATATTTATACTGTACTATTTTGTTATTTATATGAATACATATATCAACACCGTTTGCATGGAGATAAAACATACAAGCATCATAAAAATGCTTTTCACGGCAGGTGGCTGCAAGAAAATCAATTTAGTCTAATTCTACAACAAACACATGTAAACACCTGCTACAGTCTTCCTTGTGTGAACACACACACTGACTGAACACACGCTGACTGAACACACACACTGTTAACAGGTTTTTTAGTTTTAGGACTCCTGTAGTGTTTGAAAGCACTTTGTGCCAGGTCATCCTGTTACACAACAGGCACTGCGCTGAGTGTGTGTGTGTGTGTGTGTGTGTGTTTGCATGGCCACATGTCAGCCAGTCGGTATACACTGCAGTAGTCAGAACAACAATTTAAAGGGTAGCTAAGAGCATTAGATAAGTTTTATTTTTGCTCATCAAAGCTGTAATGTTAGAAAATATTTGACCCATCAGTTGTATTTTTTAATGTCTTTGCTAATTGTTTACTGTGACTGTACTTTGGTTTGGATGGAAGCCCTCTCACTGTCTGCCTGTAACAATGTGAATCTATTTATCACAGAGATGGAACAGGGCGAGCGCCTCTTTGTTATACTGGAAAGTCTTAATGCACTGAGCACATTTTATATTGATTTTCTATCCTGTTTGGGTACCTTACATGTCTTTTTGTACCTTTGTCCATTTTAGAAGCAACACTCTGCTGAAGGAAGACTTTTATCTATTGAAGGAAGAAGAGGCGTTGTGGAGTTTTTAACCTGTCATGTCTAATTGTGACAGTGCTGTATGCACATGCCTATTTTGGAAGAATGGTATATAAAACATGCTTCAAAGGAGCTGCATACAATCAGCTACACATTGTATCCTGTTACTCCTCTGATGTTTGAGCATATGTAAGGATTTTCCATGTACAGAAGCAGAAGATGTGTAAATATAGTGTACGCCATTTACGTATGTATGCAATTATGTGTGGGAGGAAGGCAGTGGGTATCGAATGTAACATGCATCAATTAAAACTATTATGGACATTTTTATTCCTCCTATTCTTAGCATTTGTCTTCATTTTTCCTTCTGAATATTTAACCTTTTTGTGTGATTAATATCAGATTAATATCATATCAAAATACATTCCAGATACTACCAGAACCAGTGGTAACCCAGCAGAACTCTTTCACTTTGACTCATGTTTGTTTTGACCTTTCATGTTTTTCTCCTAAGAGGATCCAACCAGTGACTAAATCAATCTGTACGCACAACTCAACTCAACTCTCTCAAAGAGAGACAGAGATTTATGGGTCAACAGCTGGGTCCTTCACACTCCCTGACATGTACACAGGACCCAATTCGAGTAACAGCAAATGACACTGTGATCAGGTGAGCTCTTAGACATCCACAACATTTTAAAACGTTAGAATTAAAGTTAAGAATCTCTCTGACAAACACGTCAATAAGATATGTTGTATCTACTGAGGAGACTCAGGTCCTTTAACGTCTGCCAGACCATGCTGCAGATGTTTTACCACTCGGTGGTCTCCAGCGTCATCTTCTACGCTGTAGTGTGCTGGGGCAGCAGGATGAAGACGGCCGACACCAACAGACTCAACAAGCTCATTAGGAAGGCTGGCTCGGTGCTGGGAGTGGAGCTGGAGTCTGTGGTGGAGGTGACGGAGAGGAGGATACTGAGGAAACTCCTCAGTATTCGTAACAACACGTCTCACCCCCTGCACGACACACTGCTGTCCTACAGGAGCACATTCAGCGGTAGACTGAGACTACCGAGGAGCAGCACAGAACGCCACAGGAGGTCCTTCCTGCCAGTGGCCATCAGACTATATAACTCCTCCCCTTTCTGTAGGGAGAAGCGCTAGATAATCATGTCAGGCATCACTGTCATTCCTATATTATGTTTACTTAGCACCTTACATCTCCATATTGTATCCATGTATCATATATTGTGCTCATACCGTGTACTGTACTCTTTTTGGATTATAGTGACACTTATACTCTGTACTTAACTGCATTTAATGTAACTTAATACCTCTGGCACAAGAATTTCCTTCGGGATTAATAAAGTTTTATCTTATCTTATCTTATCTTATCTTATCTTATCTTAAACAATATCAGCAATTGTTCATGTGTTCACTTTAACCATGACAGGAAACTATTACACCCAATAAATATGTTACAGCACACCACTTGTGGCCCCGTGTCAGTCAGGGGCCTTTAAACTCCAGCAGTGGTAATGTACAAAGTGTGTTCATTTTGAAGTCATATTAATAGTTTTAAAATATTACTTATATTTATTATTATATTTATTATTATTTATAGTTTCAAAACATTTATTGTTTACACTTCTGTTGGTGTCAGATATGATGAACGCTGTTTGGCCCCCAGCAGGCTCTAGAGCAGGGGTGTCAAACTCAAATTGATCGGGGGCCACTCCAGACTTTGTCATCCTATGAAAGGGCCAAAAGAGTTGGGGGTCTATAGAAAATGTTTATTTTACTAGATGCCTTTTTTTCTGCACTCTGCTGGATTTTAACAGCTTGTTAAACACCTGTGTTACAACAGAAGTGAACGCTTATTTTCCGATTCTGGAGTCAGATCTACTAATTCCAGCCTTTAACCCTTCTCCTCGTCGCAGATATGGCAAAAAACAGATCATCAGCCAAATAATACCATCTACTGTAACTTTAAGTAGACAAGAGCTTCCTCCCAGCGTTTTCTTTAAGTTGAGTCTAACATCATTTTAAAGTCATCGAGATTTTACCGTCTCTACAGTCCCTGGGTTTACACTGCTCTGGTCTCTGTGTCACGCACAGTGGAGTTCGCCCCAATGCGCGCAGACACACACACACGCGTCATGTGCGTAAATGCGCACGACTCTCTCTCCCGCTCTCTCTTTGAATAAACGGCAAACAGTAACAGGATGAAGTTGCACTTATCACTCACTACTGTTGGTCACCACGAATCTGACTGTATGAAGAAATATGTTCATAATATTGCTAAGATGTGAACCTCCTCTGCAGCTGTGTTTCTCTCTGATCCTTCTGTTCTCCGCATTTAGTCCAGTAATCACGCTTGAGATTATTTTCCTTTAGGATGACTTTTTCCTTGCACGTCAGGCAGGCCCGTTTCCACCGAACTCCCCAACATATCCTGCTGTGTCCATCTTTGAAACTTATCACCAAACATCTTTATTGTTCACAGCCGTACAACAGTTAAAGCTCTGAGCTGCGCTCTCGCACCAACAGCCTGAGTCCAGCGCCCACCTTTGATCTTTGTTATTTTTGCTGCACAAAATAAATCATTTTTGTTCATATTACTGTGGTGTTATGGAATGTTGTAGGTAGTTAAACATGTATATACAAAATGTAAATCTTACATTTACAAAAAAGATCATGTGTGTTTTACACATGGTGGTGCGGGCCGGATAGAGTCACCGCAGGCTACATATGATCATTGTCCTTCTAATCTGAAGCCGTTATTTGGCATCATTTCCTCCACTTCTTGTCATATGTTTATGTTATGTTTGATATTTAGATTTCCAGACATACACATGCCCTGTTTTATAAAATATTAAACATTACAATATTTTCAAAATATAAAACTGTGTAAATATATGACATAGGCTATATAGTTTTAAAACAAAACAAGTATTTAATTCCAAAGATGCGAAGGAGGGGTTGTTATGGGAACACAGTCTCTATGTGGCCTGCTGACCGTTCACACTCCCCTTTTTGCACTTGACCTCTGACAAGAGCAGACTTGCGCAAAAAAAACCTTGTGGCAGCTAAAAGTTGAGCGGACAGCTGATCATCATCGACACCCCGGATTATCGACAGAGCATCGGACTCTTTGGAAACGACTTCTGGACTATAGTTAACCCTTGTTTAGCTGACACTTGGAGCATCGACAGTCCGGATTAAACATCTCCTGAAAACCGAAATATTTTTTTCAGGTGAACTTCTTCCTGATGGCCCCCAGCGGACACCCCTGCGAGCTGCTGGCTCAGATGGACCCTGGGATGGCTGGTAGGACTGAAAATATTTCCTTCTTTTTCATGACAAAATCAGCGATTTAGCTTGATAAACACATTTAAAAGTTTCCTAGCATGAAATACCTGTGTGACTTTGTTAGTTTATGGGTGCAGGCAGGAAATTTGTGCAAATTAAAGCTTGTCTGTAGTGCAGAATGTGTTCCTGCTGTGTTTCATGAGGTGTTTATTTTTGAAAAATTGACCATTAGTGTGAGTGTTACTTTGAACATGCAGTTTTATATATATTTATATATATATATTTATATATAAAGCCTGTTGTGGTACTTTTTTGAGACCAGAAATATTTCCAAATGTTTTATTTACTGAAATAAGCAATCTCCATCCCTCTATGTTTACATGCTACCAATAGCTAATCAATAACCAGTGACCCAGTAGTGTTAGCTGTGTTTCCTGTCAGATTACCTAATTTCTCTATGATGAATAATACATTCATTCTTAATCTCACAGTCATTCTTCAACACTAGCACAACTCTCTCACTTTGAATGCTCTTTGTTTTAACCTTTTTCATGTTTTTCTCCTCAGAGGACCTTGTCGGCCTTGTCATCGCGGATCCCCCAGAAGACCTCCTTGAGTTTGTCCTGTTTCCTGACGACGATGACGGCGATGACGACTGGTGGGCTGCTGCAGCGTTACACATTTATCGACTCATTGATCAGATGGAGTTTGATGAGCAGGAGGAGGAGGATGGGGATGACGTGCGACCTCTCTCTCCCATCGGAGGACCGATCTGAGTCTGGGAGTGGTGAGATTGCCAATGATGTCCCTGTCATGTCAGTCTCTAGTGTTGATGAGGTCGCTCCTGGCTCTTCTCTGGTCAGCGTTGACTTTGGAAGCTTTGGAAGCGTCTCCCCTGAGGAGCCTGCTGCCAAACAACCAAAGTTGGACCTGCTTCAGGACTCCATGCCCTCCACTTCAGGCATCATCTCCACTGCACCAAGGATGATGGAGGAGGTCTACAGATACTCCTCACCCTCCACTTCAGGCCTCAGCTCCTCCTCAAACCGGAGACCCGCTCCGTCAGCCTCAGGCCTCGGGTGTGGCCCGTTTGGTCCTAGATGGTCTGATGACAGCGACTCCGACTGAGGAGATCTGCTGTGGTCTGGAGTTAAGGTAAGTGAAGGTGAAGGTAAGTCCTTAGTGAAGATTCCAATAATTTCTAATAATAATAATAATAATAATTTGGCTGTGTAAGGATAAGTCACAATAACAAAATGTTCATCAGACTCAGTGTGTCTTCTAGTCTCTCTCTCTCTCTCTCTCTCTCTCTCTCTCTCTCTATTTTCTCTAACAGGTGGATTTCCTTGAAAACAGAAGACCAGATGGAGAGGAGTGGTGACCTGTGTGTCAGCGGGCTCTGTAAGTAGTCCCCTCAGTAGGACCAGTGCTGAACTGCTAAAGCTAACAGATCTGACTTTATGCTGATGATGTTTCCTACAGCACCAAGGCAGTCCAGTCAGTGAGAGGAGTGAGAATACGCCTCCATCCCATCCTCCCCAGCCTCCAGCCACTAGGAGGATGAGGAGGGTGTCCACTCTGCCCATTCAGAGGAAGCTCCTCACACATCACAACAAGACAGAGACACCAGCGGTCCATGAGGCCACATGAGGTGGGTTTCACTCTTTTCATGCTCTCACAGTTGTACTTAATATAATTCTTCAAACTAAATCACTGCATTTGTGTGCAGCTTCATGGACAGATGCTGTCCAGATGGTCCAGGCTCCTCCAAGAAGACGAAGCAGCCGAAGATGTGGAAACAGGAGGACGTCTGGACAGCATCAAACTTGTGCTGGCACGGTGGTGCAGTGGTCAGCACTGTGCCTCTCAGAAGGGTCAGTAACAGCAGCTGGCTTCTCTCTGTGTGGAGTTTACATGCTCTCCACGTGCCAGGTGGGTTTTCCCCCGGGTTCTCCGGTTTTCTCCCACAGTCCCAAATGCAAGCATGTTAGTTTGATTGGCAAAGAATCTGATTTGGTCCTAGATGAGTAAATAAACATTTAAATGCTATTTATTCATCTGTCATCATTTATAGTCACCGGTTATGCTCTAATTCTTAAGCTTTGTTCATCATATCACACATTATCACATTATCAGTATTTAGTTCATGTGATGATCATCACTCCGAACAGACTGGACGGGATTCACTACTGTGTGGCAGAGAGAAAAACAAACTAGATTTGTCACATGTCCATCCATTTGGAAGTTTTTATTGTGGCACATTAACATGAATTTAATATTCTGTTGCACCAATGCACGTTTTTTTGGTTAATTACCCATAAAATATATTGTCTTCAACAGGATCAGGAGGATTAATAACTAAGGGTTATAATTATTGAATACATATAATAAGTTCATTTTTGCAAAACATTTATTAAATTACATAAACACAGACAAAGGGAGACCTTCACTTTTCATTTTTGGCACATCCAAGAAAACCTACTGCACTGAGGTCAAACCTGTTTCAGCTGTTATTAAATGATGAAATGATTCTACAGGAATTAAAGTACCGTTAAAACAGAGTTTCTAAATTGTGAAACCTTTGCATATTACCTTATTAAACCAGGTCCATTTCAATTACCTTTATAGTTTTTGATTTGTGCATCAATGAATTCATCACACTCAATCACACACACTGATGTGGATCTACCTTAAAAAAAAAGAGGAGCACCTGGAGCTATCCGTGGTGCTGCTCAGCACCCACAGTAATGCCACACTGGCTCACAGTGCCATCTGTCTTCAGGAGTATATTCTAGGTTGACCTACCAGATTTTGGATGTATGGTAGGTAAGAGAAGAAGAAGAAGAAGAACTAGAAGAAAGCATGAAAGAAAGGTTTAACAAGATAAATTGTCCTATTAATACAAGCACCTGGTTTCATCCCATCCATCTGTTTGTGGTTATAGTATTGTACCAAGATCTGATATCTGTCCTCCATGAACAGGCTGATCATGGCCTTTAATTTGCTGCATAACTGTCTATTGCTGCTTTTTGAATGCAGCATTAGGACAAGCCTGAGATCCATAACATGACCTCTGAGCTTTACTGCTTATTTTGGAGTAAATACTGTATGCCATTGTTCTGGGGAGTGCAGCACTGATGCTTGACATGAACTCTTATTTTAAAGTAACATTACAGTCAAGCACTGTTCTCCACATGTCACTCTGACAATGTCAATGTTAAAGAGTGGAATAGAAATGATCCTGGAAATGTTCACAGGGTCAGCAGGTGGCGTGAGCCACACAGGCTTTTATGAGGAATAACTTTACACATGACTACAGGTTTATTGGGTTGTCATCATGTCTTGTGTTTCAGGTTACTCCATGCAAATTCCAGATAAAACAAGGCCAGACTGCTCCTCAATGAAAGCTTAAAGACACTTTTCTGACCTCAGTGTATCGTACTTTGCAAATGTTGTTGCTGTTATGATAAATACCATAAACCTCAATCCAAGGTGCTGTGGTGAGCCAGTCAAGATATGACAAATACACTGTTGGGCACTTTAGCTCCATGCTGGTTCTCCTCCAGAGAGAAAGTGTAAATAACCTGTTGCCTCCAAAAACTCTACTCTCTGGCTGTAGGTTTGAGTGAAATTGATTTCTGGGCTAATTCATAGGATTTTAGCTGCTCATTACACAATTAGTCTTGCCTTTGGTGGATGTCTGAATGAACTGAACCTTCACAGTTGTACAAGTTACTTGTTTACTAGTTATTTAAATTCTCCTCAGGCCTTAGTTCCTGACTCTATTTATTGTCTTTGAATTTCAAGTCCTCCATAACCAAATGCTGGAAAGCACTTAGTAAAAAAATAAACAAATAAATACCTTCATAAGTAAAGTAAAAAAGATGAGCAAGTCTCCAACAGAATTATATCAGACAAAAGAGATGCCACCTGTGCTCATACTGTACGCTTCAATTTGCACGTATTCTAGTAGAGGGCCACCAGAGGGCGCTTTGCACTTAAATTTAGTAGTAAGCACAACAGAAGGGACTTTTAAGCGACAGGTAGAAGCGTGCATGGAACTGATAATATATATATAGTACATATAGTTAGACTCCCTCGCTTGTAATTCGGTACTTTATGTCACTGAACTTTACTCTCAGTGCGTTGCTGTTGCTCATCACTGCTCGTGAGGAAACCCGCCACTCCACGATGGACTGAAGCAGCAAAAACAAAAAATAAAAAAAATAAAAAAAACAACAACAAATAAGAGAGTTGTAAATAAATTAACCCCCCAATACAATTGACACTAGAAGGGAACTTGTGAACTACACGTTTTGACACTTCCGCATGGACTGTGCCCCGGATGCCGCTTGGCGCAAATGCATACGTATGTAATTGAAGTTTTATTTTGAAAGCTGTTGCCGGAAGTAGAATTGTTGTTGCTGTCGTATGCATCATGGCGGTACTTGTGCCGAAATAGAGCTGTGTTTCGTGTTAATAACTTAATGCTTCTGCATTATATTTCTTAACAACGTGTAAACGAGTGGTTGTGCTTCCTGCACAGACAGACACGGAGTTTGTTGTGAAAATACAAGCGTTCGGTCTGTTGGTCGCTTTGCTAGCGTGGTCGCTGAGAAGTTTGGAGATGTGCACTCAGACGAAGGCTGCAGCTCTCATGGCCAACATACCTCAGGCAGACATCGACCCCTCCGGTGTGTTCAAGTACGTTCTGATAAGAGTTCACAGCCGAGAAGAGGGAGACGATTCGGAGGTCGATATAGTGCGAGGATACGGCTGGGCTGAGTACCATGGTGAGTTAGCATTGTGTCCGAATGAAAGATGGCAGCAAGGCGTTCGTTCACCTGAACGCATCATAAGTGTTTTCGCTCTCTCAGTATAAAACTCTTCTAAGTGACCCACTTGTGTTCGATAGGTCATTGTCTTATTTCCAGATGTCTCTCATTGATCTCTGTCTTTAAGAATCTCCTCCTCTCACTAACATTGGTTGATGACTCTACTCTGTGCCATGGATGCCAAGATGTTATCCTCCACCAGCAGCCTTGTTTCCTTACTAATGAATCTCCACCTTTTTTCCTTCTCCTGAGCCTTTTCATAATGCCACATACAGGCCTGCTCCTTCTCAGTGTCACTAATCCCAGTGGGGAACCATGATATTGCCATGACTCCACCTGCGCTTTTCTCCATTTATTTCCCCCAGTCTTGACCACTGTTTGGCATTCATTTGGATCACGTCACTCCTGTGAAGCAAGCTGGGACATGAGAGATGCATCCTTGTTAATGTGGATGTGGAAGACCACATTAGAAACACAGGCCACTTAGTCCATGGGCCAGACGAGCTGTCGGTACCACTCAAGGTGGCAAAGGTTGCTTATACTTTTTGAAAAGATACATGTCTGTAGTCAACTTTTTGGTAGAAACCCCCTATTGAAGCCACAGCTAAATTATTGTTATCAGCTGTTATGAAAGTTACAGCAACCTTCAGTGGGGCCGACATCTCTCCTGGCCCGTAGACTAACTATAGAAACTGACATGAATGCTGCAGTAATGACTGTGCTCTAGAGGCGTTTTGCTGCTCTCTGCTGGACAGAGTTTAAATCTACAACAAGAGTTTTAAAAATGCAATTTACATTACCTTAAATAAATCAATGTTTTAGAAGTAAGTCCAGCTTTATTCATGTTGAATAACAATATTTTGATTATTATTTGAATATTATGACAGCTACATTTTGTCTCTCTTTCTTGTAGCTGATATCTATGAAAAGGTATCGGAGGAGCTGGAGAAGGGAGGCCACCTGGACTGCGAGTGTGTCGGAGGAGGGAGGATCAGACATGATTCCCAGGCCAAGAAGATCCACGTTTACGGGTATTCCATGGTAAGAGTTTTCTGAGGTTATGTAGAGTGTTTTTATTGCTCTAATGAAACATTAATGTTTGGATTTTTCTATTACAGGGATTTGGAAGAGCAAACCATGCTGTAACCACTGAGAAACTGAAGGTGCGGTATCCAGACTATGAGGTGACCTGGGACAATGAAGGCTACTGAAATGAACTGCTGGACATCGGGCAGAATGCATCATTCAAACTGTCTGAAACTGCATTAATAATCTCGGAGAAAGAGCGGAACAGTGATCAAACTAATTAGCATAAGACAAAACCATGTTTTTTAATGCAGGAAATTGAGATTGCCAAGAACAAACCAACGATAGTGTATAATTTGATTTGTAAAATAACTCATCAAAATAAATGTCTGTGGCAGGTTTACAGATTGACCCCCAGCCATTCACATGATTTGTTTAGAGTCTCATATGTTGGCTGTGAGCCTTACATTCCTCATCGATGACTATGTTTCATAAATTTTTACACTGTACGCACTGTTTCCTTCATGGATATTGCTTATCTTATTGTTTTACAGCAGCCGGACAGCCGCTAACCTGGTTATTGTGACCTCATTTTAATGTAGGTAGATAAAGGCAATATGAACTTGATGACCCTTAAAGATAACTTGTGCATTAAAGTATTATGCAGTAATTAAATACAAGTGAGAAGATGCTGGATAAGACATAAACAATGAGAGATGCATCAATTGCCGCTAAAATCACTAGTTATAGGTGCCAACCTGATTGTTGCAGTTTGCTGATAGCAGAAAGTGAGATCATTTACTGAAAATAGATAAGATAAAGTTTGTTCCATGCTAAGCTAATGCTACTCTTCCATCTCATGTATTTGACCTGTCTTACTTAATAACAAAACTGCTCATGCTGTCTTTATTTATTTAGATAGACCAATAGACAAAACAAGTCAAATTGGCTTAAATTAAAAAAAAAATGGGGAAAAATATCATGTCTGTGTCACTTGCACAATCTACGGATGTCCGCTGTGGAAATTTGCCATTTGGAGGAAATTGTTTTATGATTTTTTCTGTTGCATGCCGGGTGATTTTAAAGTCCGGCTGTTATCTCCTAGAAGTAGAGTTGACTAGACGAGCCTCTCCAGCAGCAGGCTGAGCTTCAGGGTGATCTGGTAGAATAAGAAGAAGGAAAAAGGATGAGAAGCTCGGCACTCGTTCTCCTGTTAACTCTGCAGTGGGGTAAGAGCATGTTTGGTTTGACAATGTGGGTGTTCAATGGGTAGTCTTGAATGTTATGCAGATGTGTTGCTGTTGGGTTGTGTGGTGCTGTAATTCATAGAAGTTTAGTTGGCTTCAAATTTCCAAACATGCCACACATTAGTTTGATTAAAAAAAACAAATAGTATTAGGGGAGTGGAAGTCATTTGATTCCTTCCAATCAGAATATACGATGCATGACTATTTGTTGAGATCATTTATTTTTGTCAAGTTATTATTTTAGAAATATAAAACTATATTTTAGTATTTATAGTTTTATAGATATTTTGTCTATTTGTACTATATGTCAGATTTCCAGTTGTTGCATCTTAATCGCAGACCTTTGCTTGGACAGATGGTGTTTTGGAGGCAGTAACCTTATTACTTCTCTCTGGCCTTTGAGCCTCTTCGCATTAGTTGTGTTGTAAATCTTTGACCACAATGAGTCCTGATAAGACTCGGGGCTTTGAGTCAGCTGTGGCTGTGGTATATGTATATATATATATCTTGTCTTTTAAATCCCTGTTTACATGCTGGGGGTCGGGGGTTATGCTCCACATACAAATTTTAAATTCACACATTAGATCATTCATTTATGACCTGTTGATCCACACAAAGTCCAACTTCAACCACTTCACACAGCTTCACCTTCATCCAGCCCTTGATTTTTTTATCTTATTACCCAGCTGCTGGGTCCTGGGCATGTCAGGCTCCTGAGGTGAAATGCGACTTTGTGTGCGACTGCACAGACTGCAGCGATGAGCAAGACTGTGGTAAGTTTAAAAATCAGTTTTGAATATGACAAAACCGTGCTCTTATTGATGCCTGCATTTTGGATCTGCATTTTAGTTATAGCTGTTATTTCTTTAACCTCCCCCAAGGCTACAGAGGGAATGGGTTTGAGTGTGACTTTGAGGATGCAGGGATGTGTGGATAGACTGATCAGTCCTCCGGTGCAGAGTATAAATGGGAGAGACTTCAGAGAGGGGACGCAATGCCTGACAGTGGGCCATCATCTGACTACACCACTGGCACAGCTATGGGTAAAGTAGTGTGTGTGTGTGTGTGTGTCCAGTCACACTATGTGGGATCTTTACTTTAAATGGCATCAGTTGAGTCAGGTCTTTGCAGAGGCTACTAATGAAATCACTGTAAACATGATATGTAGTGATAAAGTGTGTAATTAGCACATCACAGGGTTATTTTCACAGCCAGCAGCCAGTCATTTCTCTGCAGCTGCGGCCACAGTGATCTCAGCACGGCAGTTAAAATTACATTAGAGTCACTTAGCATGAAGGAGGGCTGAACACGGGTTCAGCTTGTCCTTCTATAATAGTCAGAAAGAGAGCAGAGGGATGATGGATTATGGTTTGAAATATTATATTGCATTTTAAATATTTAATTCTAGCTCTTTCATTCATTCCATTGATATAATATAATTGATTCACTGTGCATAGATATTGATTAATATATTAATAAAAATTGAAACAATTGGAAATGATGTAATGTAAACAGTGTGTGCACATAATATGACTTTTCCTTTTATTACTGTTTTTGTGTTAAGAGGTGCAATATGTATGTGTTTTATTTTGAAAGGTCAGCGCTCTCTCCACTGCTAACTGTTCAGTGAGCATCAGACCTGCTTTGCAATGACTGAACTTTCAAAATAAAAAAACGTATTGCTCATTTAAAACCTGATCAGATGACAAATCAATCCAAATTAAGCAATGTTTCTCATAATCCTCTTTTTCTATATGCTAACAAATTGGACTTAAACCAAAGATTCAGAAGAACAGAAGATAAAAAATAGAAGATATATCAGCTTACCAGGCTGAGCTACAGTGCTCATACAGTGACAATATATTCCTTCACATAGGTTGGTTCATGGGAGTGACTACAGTGAAGGCAGTGTCTTTTCACACTGCACTTTTAATCTCTCCTGAGATTAAACAGGCCTCACCAACATGCCGTCTTCGCCTCAGATATTTCCTGTGGGACTCAGGTAATCACTGCAGACGTACAGTTAGTTTTTCCTTGTTGCTTCACTGCTAATAAAGCATCTGTACTTTCATTATAGGTCAGACAGGTCTGGATTCTGCACCCTTGTGGGCCTCCATCCTTCATCAGGGTTCTCAAGAGTCCGTAGTGTGGCGCCCCGAGGCCTCCAGTATCCGAAGCTGGAGGGAGGCCACCATCTTTCTGGGCCGTATTTCCTCACCCTTTAAAATCCGTCTTCACTCTCAGCGCTCAGAGGGACGAAGAGGAGACGTAGCCATAGATGACCTGGAGTTTCTGGACTGTGCTCTGCCCTGTGAGTCCTGTGTGCTGTTCTTTGTATGAGCTCTTAAAAGGCTGACAAGCAGTTAAGACTGTTTGCGTTTATCTTTACATCGACAGCACCACCTCCTGGGGAAGGCTGTCCAGCAGGGATGCTGAGGTGTAAACGTGGGAACTGTGTGGAGCAGCGCCTGGTCTGTGACGGCACCGATGACTGTGGCGATGGGACGGATGAGGAGACCTGCAGTGAGGAATCATCGAAACATTTTGACACCAGAGTATAGCAAACGTTGAAATATGTGCAGAAACACTTGATGTGATTTTGTGTGTGATTTTTGTGTCTTCAGCAGGGTACCGGCTCAGTGACTTTGAAGATGACCTTGGTGATTGGGACCTGAGGTCACTCTCTGTACTGAAATGGGTGAGGACAAACCAGACAAATATCTCCACCATGGATCCTCTGAAAGGACCAGGCAGAGATCACTCCAAGAACAGTGCATCAGGTGTCATACTCTGACCAATCAGAAAGCATGTATGAGTTATTTTAGTCAATGAAACTATTATGTTCTGATTCATTATAAATGTGCTGTTTCTTTAGGTCATTTTCTTTATGTTACTGTCCCTGAAACCAGTCTCACAGCTGACTGGGCTGTTTTCCAAAGTGTACATCTGGAACCCACCAATAGTTCCCACCCGTGTAAGGTGAGCCATGGAGGCTTTTATGCTTACTTAGCATAATATTCAGTTTCCAGATACTAATTCTCCTCAGACATAGTAAGTTTAATACATTTTCTGTACCCGCCTGCCGTAGATGGTGATGTACACTCACCAGTTTGGGCCGAGATCTGGTGGATTAACCGTGATGGTGGCGGATCGCTACGTTTACCCAGTGTGGGAGAGGGGTGGGTCTCTAGGTGACCTATGGGTAAAGGCAGAGGTGGACATTGTGAGTAACTACACTTTCCAGGTGAGTGTAAAGCCACAAAAACAAAACAAAAAAGTTATGATATGGAAACAAGTCACCAGAGGAATTAACAAACGCTTCTCCACCTGTAGATCTTAATAATGGCAGCAATCAGAAACTTTACATATGGAGGCATCGGCGTGGACAGCATCATTCTCTCTCCCGAATGCCGCTTGTCATCTGGTGAGTAAAAGTGATTTCACGACTACAAGGGTTTAGAATAAACACCTTTTGACTTGCAGTATGGTTTTACATCTTCCTCTGTAATAGGAACTACTTCCCTGGAAAAATTCCCTAAACCACCCAAACATCCATGTGCTGAACCACCATTAATATGTGACTTTCATGATGACTGTCCGGGAGCAGAGGATGAAGCCAAATGTGGTGAGTCTGCTCATCCTGTTCACCGTGAACTGTGATTTTTTTTCCCTTTTTTTGCCAAAAATGTTTGGTTTTCCTGCATCTTGAGTGTAACGTCACCATGAATCCTGCAGGGGACTTCTCTTACCCTGAGGGCAGCTCAGGATGGACTGACAGGAGCATTGGGAGTCAGGGGTGGGTGCTATATAAAAGTTCCACAAGTAAAGGTATGAACACTTTTATCACTTGTTGATTTTATACTCCAAGAATAATATACTAATTAAATATTTTGTTTACTCCAATGATGTGGTGTTATCTTTTATCTTTAATAAATGATTTACCTACTTGCATATTTGAATATTTCTTCGTTGTCACTCTTCAGAGGAGTATCTGTATGTTGCCGAGGCCAAGGGCCAGCAGCTGACTGAAGCCCAGACCAGGACCCCCCTCCTGGGCCCCACAGGTCCAGCCTGCAACCTGAGCTTTGATTATGCACTCACTGGGGATTTCGATCACATCGGTAACTTCTAACTCCTACGTGTTGTTAGACACACAAGCCAGATTTTTTTGCATAAATAACTGTTGTACATTCCTGCTGCAGGTGAGGTGTCTGTGAGGGTGATTGACAGCTTGCTGGGCATGCAGCCTAAACTGTGGGAGTTCAGTGGGAAGACGGGAACAGGGGAGGGGGAGTGGAAACACACAGATATTCTCATTGGTGTCAGGAAACATCGCTTTCAGGTTACATGTTTTCTTTTTTAACCTCTCCAAGTGACACATGATAATTAGAAGACATATTTATATCATTTTCCATTGCTATCTATAACAGTTTTTATGTAAAGGTATCACAGTGGAGCTCTTCCTTGCTTTGTCTTCACAGCTGGCATTTGAAGCCCGAGCTGTGAAGCTTAGCCCTCATGCCAAGATTAAAGTGAAAAATGTTCATTTTACCACCTGCCATGCTGACTTTACTCCATCTCATCCAACAGGTATGACACAAATTCAAACTAAGCATTCAATATATAACTCTCATTACTTAAAATAATCTTTGTTCAATAGGACTGTCATGTAACTTTGAAGATGGAATGTGTGGATGGTATCAGGATAACAGTGACAACTTTGACTGGGTGATGCTGAATGGGACTGACCACACCATAGGTTCTGGTAAGAAACCATAATAAAACAATGTATGTACAATGTTTCAGTGTTTCTTTTTTGTTTTGTTATGTCTCACGAGTTGGAAAATCTTCATAGAAATAATCTGATTGTAGTCTTTTTTTCACCATGCCATTATTTATTTAGCAGAATTGCAATTGCAGATTGGCCTCTTCAGGCAGGAACAGCAGTAATGCACAGTTTTGTATGAATGTTTTACACAACAAGCAGAGAATTATACGAGATTGTACTAATTTTTCATGACTGTATATAATATGAGGGTTCAGGACAAAGATCTTAGTGGAGTGTTTTTTTTATCACTCACTGAAATTTTGATTCCTTGTTACTCTGCTTAATAGGGCCCCTAAAGCAACATTTGCAGCATCACTTACACTTATGATAATATGTGCTTGTGTATGTTCATTGTAACAACCTTGTTAATCAATAACATGAAATTCTTAGATGTTACAATAGAGTAAGCTTTTATAGCAGCTCTCAATGCTGTTGTAACTCATGTTAACATTTGTATTGTCACCCAGGCAGAAGCCTTGCCGTGGACATGTGGAATCCTTCTCTGCGTGGTGCGTTTGGGCGCCTGATTTCATTTCCACAGTCACCACACCCAACAGAACGCTGCCTGTTCTTCTACTACAAACTCTATGGACCAAACACAGGTGGTGACATTTTAATGATAAGATAATTTCAGTCAGTTTAGAATGGATAGTTGTAATGTAAAGTAATCAAACCCCATCCAGGCACTCTGAATGTGAAGCTATCAGATATGAACGGTTATGAGATCGTTCTCTGGACCCGCAGTGGAGCCCATGGCAACGTCTGGCACGAAGCACAATGCCCAGTGACAAATCAGCACACTCGTTTTCAGGTATGGACAAACAGCATAAATATTTTACTTTGTCCCCATCCACTTTCCCTTTCCTACATCCACTTTCCTACATACACTACTTTCAAACTACCTCTACTTTCCTTCTTTCACCAACAGCTGACGTTTGAAGCGGTTCGCTCAGGCTTTGATGGGCAGGTGGCCATCGATGATGTGGCATTCTTGGACCGTCCGTGCACCTCACCAAGTATGTGTTCCTTCGAAGGTCAACGTTGTGGGTACAGCAGCGCTGGTGAATTTCCGTGGATCCACACTAGTGGAGACACCTCCCTTGGACCCAAAACTGACCACACCCTGGAGACTGAACAAGGTGAGACAGAAAACTGTTAAAATATTTTATTATTCATACAAAAAAATCGTGGAAACAAAGGTTACTCTCTGTCTGATCTGTGTCCAGGTTTCTACATGGTGGCTAACCTACCCTCCGGTGTTAGCTCAGTCCTCACCTCCCCTGTTCGCCAAGGAACTGCCAAGACAGTGTGTGTCCACTTCTGGTATCACATGAGAGGAGTGAATCCTGGTGAGGCTCCTTCACACACACACACAGATAACAACTTAAAACTCTTCAATGTTTAACTGTGTGTAAATTGCAGGTTCTCTCACTGTGTATATGAAGCCGATGAATGGGGAGAGGGTGAGGATCTTCTCTAACAGCCTGAGACAAGGAGATGTCTGGCGCCATGGCAACGGCAACATCTCGAGTGCACTTGTGGACTGGCAGGTACGGAGTAGGGGAAGCAGAGGGCCGCTCTGGAACAATTAAAGACCTTCAGTGTAGTTTTTTTTTAAAACTTTAGACTCTCTTCTAAGCTGATAAGCTGTTTTCTCCCTGCAGCTGGAGTTTGAGGCAGTTGGAGGCAAAGACGGTCACATTGCAGTCGATGACATCTTTATTTCTCCTCACCCGTGTGAAGATCAGGGTTTGTATTGATGTCTGTTGGGAATGCTAAACAAACATTATGCAATATGGAAAATATGGTTAATAGTGTCATTGTGTTGGAGAGACCTGACCCTATATTTGAGATGAAATGGCTGGAATAATAATAAGACATGTTTTATTATCATCCCCACAACTGCTTCACCTCACATCTTTCTGTCGTGCTAAAGGTTCCAAGTGTACTCTGGAGAAAGGGATGTGCGGCTGGAGCAACACTCAGAACGTCAAAACAGACAAACTGGACTGGGTGTTGACGAGTCACGAGACAGAGAAGCACTACCCCACCCCAGCTGAAGACCACACTCTGGGCACAGAAAAGGGTAAATCAAAATGTCTATAGATGCCACACAAACTCTCTGTAGAGAACAGTATCACTGTTTAAACTTACTGCCCATAGGGGGCACTGAGTAGAGTGAATGCAGAATAATTGGAGCAGTAGCTCAAAAACTTGAAGTTCATGGAGATTAAAAGAATTGAATTCATTCATTTGGTAAATAGTGTTGCTAAATTAAACTCATTTTCCTCCAGGTCACTTCCTGTTGTTTCCGAGCACCAACCGTACACAAGCCAATCAAAACGCCCAGCTGCTGAGCTCTCACCTGCCACCAACCAAGGGCACCTGTGTGAGATTCTGGGCCTACAAACAGCACTCATGTATGGATGCATATCTTGTATTTGTGCAGGCTCCATCACTTGTGTGAATGTTTGGTGTATTTCTCTTTTTGGTGTTTTCTGAATGTGAGCAGCAGACAGCCAGCTGTTTGTGTGGAGGCTGTCTAACGGTCGTCTTCATCAGCTGCTGGAAGTGAGTGAAGTGGGAGGACTGTGGAAACGCTTTGATGTCAACGTCGAGTCCTCTGAGGAATACCAGGTCACACTCCAATAAAACACCCAATATACTAATTTAATACTTAATCTCTTTTTAGTCTTTTGTATGTTTTATTCCTGCGTGTTGTGTTTGCTGTTACCAGATTGTGTTTGAAGGAATCAAACGTACAGCAGGTGTTGTAGCTCTGGATGACATCGTGTACACCATTGGGATCAACTGCGCTAACCAAGTCACAGATTTAAGTGAGGATGTCCCTGATCTTACATATTATTATCTTTAAATCATCTAAATTATAAAATAAATTCACAAAATGTTCATTTTTTATTGCTGGTCTTCCTGGATGCTTTGCTCACATAGATGATGTGTGAGGTTGATTTTGCTCGCATCATGTCTGAGCTTCATCATCACAGACTGCGGTTTCCACTTACTGTTCAATCAATACAAAGCTGAAAAGCAATCACAGCAATCACGGCTTCAATGCCACCTTCAATCCATGCTGGCTGTAGTTCAGGGCGATCAGACCAGCACATGTCTTGTAGTCCTAAGTTCTTTAGTTGTCTTTAATTGCTGCACCAGCAGATCAGATCTTTGACTGATATTTTCACATCTCTCCTGTAGCTGCACCAAAACGAGACAACGCAGGAGGGATCGCCGCCACAGTGATCGTGGTCCTGCTTCTGATCGCTACATTGACCGGCCTGCTGGTTTACTACCTGCGAACCCGACAGAATGTCACAGCTATGTCCAATCCATCACCATTCTCCTCCGCTGGATTTAGTAATGAAACATATGAGCCAGATACCACAGTGAGTTACATTTAAACCTATGAATACCCAAAATTAAAAAAAAACTATATTTTTGATTTTAGCGATTCAGCTCTCAGCATCATAATTATTTCTGCTTGAATTTCAGCAAGACCATGTGACGACAACACAGGCACAAAACCACCCAATGGCAGCTGAATTCAATAATGTCCAAGTCAGTTAACATAATACATTTTAAATGTCATCATTGTGTGCTGCATGGATATTAAAGAAAGCTGCACTAATATCTTTGACCACAGGAGGGCAGGAGGTAGACTACACAGACATAGCACATAAGATGATGCCCTTTTCCTTTTAATATAAATATAAATTATTATTATTTGTTGTTTACTGTTAGTGAATGATGAAACTTTTACACATACCAAAGAAGGGCTTATTTGAAGTTCTGACTTAAATTTTGCTTTAGATTTTCTTACAAAGACAAGCACTAATGTATTATTTAATCATTTTTGATGTTTTAATTTCTAAGAACAATATAATTGTGTACAATCCTCTCAGACAGACGTGTGTGTGTGTGTGTTTTCTGCAGCTCTATGAAGAGGTGTGAGACAGGAGGTGCTCTTCTCCCAGCCACTTAAAGAAAGATGATGTCACAGCAGGAGGACTCTTTGTGTTGTCCTTACATGACACGAACAAATACACACACACCCACATAATGACACACAAAGGCCTAATTGGTGCCGCTCCTTCAGATATGTTGCAATCCTAAAGGGCAACCCTACCCCCTATATGTGGAAGGAACAGCAGCTCCTTTAAATCTGCACAACCAACTAAAATACTGTTGCAGGTGAGTTTTGGATACAATCTGTCTGTAAAAATGTTCTGACGAAGTCGGTTGGACTTGTTTTTTTATGGTTTAAAGGGACACTCCTGGAAAGAGCATAATATAACAAATGTTCTGATCGTTGTCATCTTGTCTCCCTCAGCTTTGTAGAAAGTTATATGCCCCTTTAAATGGGGAAACAGGATGTGTAAAAATGATGCTAAAACTGAACACTGATGATAAATACATTAAAATAAAGCATTAAGACAATGGTATTTAGCTCTAAATGTGAAAAAGGAAAACCTAATTAAAGCTGCAAGCAGCATCGGGGCCCTCGCTGTCTCCTGTCCTATGCTCTCCTCTCCCCTCATTTCCAGAGACGTACAACAAACACATGTTTACAACAGAAATTTCCTGCTGCCAGTAGGTGGCGCTGTGACGGTTTCATCCTATTGGCATATATATCTGTTCAGACTCAGGTCCATAGCAGTACTGTAAGATTTTGATGAAGTGTGTTGGTGGTACTGCAGAAAATACAGTGTTTCTTTGTAATGGCGAATGGTCAACTTTGAGGCCACGCCCCCGCCACACCGTAAGACTTTTAAAGGGTTTTGAATGCGTTTTTTGTCTCGTCTCCTTTGATGATCAGTGGACTGTTGACATGGCAGCGTACCAAGCTAAAACAAATGGGCTACAGGGGGCGCTATAGATGTGCGTTTCAAAAGTCACAAGTTTTTCAGCAGAATGGATTTTTCTACCAAGTTTGGTGAGTTTTGGAGTTTTGGGGCATGTTAAGGCGGGGGGGGGGGCATTATAATAATAATCCCTAGGGTTTCAATAGGGCTCTGGCACGTTTCGTGCTCGGGCTAATGATAATTTTTAAAGCTTGTCTTGGTGGATTACACTGAATGGTGAACTGTTTGCTAAAAATGAGCGCATATTTGTTATGCTGTTAATTACACAGTAAAAATAACCATTCGGAATTGATTAGACTTTTCAGCTGACACAGACTATGTTCTTGACATATTGTCAATTTCTACCACTTGATAGAGAAACCGCGATCAATAGTGCCATAGCCTGTGTCAGAGGATGAATGCAAATCCTGCCCGCGGCCACGTTCGTGCGCGCGCTTGATTGGTATATGCTCCCTGCATGACTTCGATCTGCTCAATTGCCTCCTTGGGTAGAGGGGATGACGACATCATGCCCTTAGCAACGGTCGCGTCTCTACGGCAACATCCTCCGATGTCCCCTTTCACGCTGTTGTCACCGTGACTCTAAATGAAACACAATCACCGCTCCACAAGGATGAACTGATGGTTTTGGAGAATGCTGTGCTGTCATGGGTGGAGAACGCGAGCGACCACCGCAGCAGCAGCAGCCGCCGGTTTGTGTCTCTCGACTTGAAGTTAGAGTAGACACTGGGAAACTTGGGCGCGAGGCCGCCACGTCATCATCAGTCATCATCTCTCCTCCTTGACCGCGAACGTGCTGCAGGTCCATTCACATCTGGACCGTTCACATTTGGATCAGCCGGCGGCGCGTGCGCCTCCATGGATCCCGCCGTGCTGATCTTCCTGCTGTATGTGATGATCGCGCACGAGCTTGTCTGCGGCTGGATGCAGTACCGGAGACAGAGCGCCAAGCCCCGCAAACGTGCGGCGGGACCCGTGCTGCGTTCAAGGTGCGTGAACAATAGATAGACTGTTTCTTATGAAAATATATTGATTGTTAAAAGGATAGATTGGAAAATATTTTTATGTAGCCTGTTAATTTATCATAGGAGCCATTTCATTTCTGCTATATACTAATGCCCATTGGAAGCAGCCAAATAAAATACAAAGGCAGGGCCATACAATAATGTTATTTAAAAAAATCAAAACAAGTTGATTTCTTGTATTCCAGAGCTTTTGGGGCTTCTTCACATCTCACCCATCAACCACCTGTTCATCAAAGTTCTTGGTAACATTTGACTAAACTCATTTTCTCCCTCCATAAAACTCAATAAGACTATTAAGAGCATTAAAATAGGATCAATCAAGTGATTATGTTGCCAGTTGCCATGGAGCTGGGCTCCTTGATAATGTGTGTACCTCTGATTTAAACCAACATCTAATTGGCCATTCGTGTGTGGAGGAGTCGGGTAAATGTGGGGCTGAATGTGTGTTTGCGTGGCTTATTGTTTGATTTGATACATCATCATCATCTGCATCCTCCACACCTATTATCACACCTATTATCAACACACACTTGATACTGTTTTTAAAAAAGGAAAGCAGAATGTGTCACACATCTCTCTATCTAATGGACACACACAGGTTGACGGTCACTGTTGTAGCAGTAAATTTGATTCAACATTGTATTCTCTGTATTATCATTACTTTACAAATATTTGTATTAGTTACAGGCTTTCCCTTTAAATCCACCCTGTTCTTCCTCCTCCAGTGCCCAGGTGTGTCAGGGAGCCTGGAGGGCGAGCAGCCTGTCAGTGCAGACCAGCAGAGCCGGGAGGGACCTGAGGAAGAGCGGACGTATCGTGAGAAAGGCCTAAAAAGAGACAGAAGACAGACATTTATGGACGTAACTGGTTCCCAGTTCCCTATAATCACCACACCTGTAATGTGACTGTGGCTGTTTCTGGTCATTTTAAAGGAATTCCTGTCTGACTTAATTCATGATGCAGATGTACAAATGTCCAAGATAAATAAAAAAAACAGTATTGTGTGTGCCATGTAGGCCATTTAAGTCTCACCTTGTTGATGTTTTTATTTGCTTGTATTGCTGCAAGGACAGGCAGGAGCATCCTGTTCCTTTGCTGCCTTTATTTGCCATGTTGTTTGTCTAAGACAGACAGGCTGTGTAAGCACCATTTGCTAAAGGCTAAGTAACACCAGTTTTGTCTTGTCATTCTGTGTCAGTTCTGCCAAATGTCAAATAAAAGCCACAAAAATAACCATTGAACTTAAAGGAGCATTTTTCTTCATGCCTTTAACTTTTAGAAGGTTATACAATTATTTTATTCAATTCATCACTATGTCTCACTGGAGAAACATGGAGACTATAAACTGCTTCAGGCAATAATTGCAGCTTTTGGATTTCGTCCCAGTTTCTTTAGATGAGTTGCAAAAGAATGCTGTGTATCAAGTTTGATGAAATCTGTATGGGCTGAATTTTACCAGCATCAGCGTCTATACACTTGTTTACAATCAAAGGTAGATTGCTGAGGATGAAGACCTCAAGTTAAGGTCCTCATGTCTTTAAATTTCCTGACCAGTTCCTGGTACGGCTGTGTACACACACACACACACACACACAAACAAAGAGTACCGGATGTGTAGTGTTCACACAATGACATTCATAAAATGCAAGCCTGTGTTAACGTTAAAACCTCTGTCAAAATAAAAGAAAGTGGGTGCTAAATAATTATACACCTCTGAGTGATGGACAAATCGTCATGTTTTAAAATTTGTTATAGTAAGAGGACAAACTCTAAATTCTTAATGAGGACAGAATTGCTTATATATTATTGTTGGACCAAGCAATTCCTGATTCTGATTCTGGACCACATAAGATACAGCATAAAATTAAGCTTTCAATTCAAGAAGCTAAATGCTAACACAAGGTCCATGGAACCAGGGCCGGCCCAAGCCTTTATGGGGCCCTAAGCAGAATTTTATACTTCAGCTCAGCTGAAGATGCTGAGCTAGGTAAAGATGGATAAATATAATTAAAAGAATCAGTCATATCATTTCTTAAATCTCTGTCTGATCAACCCCGGGTAATATTACCTTGTCATTTACAGTAATCATGAATTCATTTCCTGAAATAAATACATTTCTTGTAAAACCTGTCACATCCGTTGCGAGTTTCTAAGCATTCACAAACACCTGCAGGTTAAACTGGGTCAACTGACCCTGCTTAAACCTTAATGTTTAGTCTACAACAACCCACAAAAACAATAACAGATGTGGTTGTAGTGTGAAGAGTCTTTTGTTTTATCTTGTTAACACGCTTAAAATCCACCCTCACAGTGTCCCGTGTGATCCTTTTTTTTTCTGTAGGAGTTGTTGAATTTCTGCCCCCCTGCCTGATCTCACACAGCTCATCTGATGGAAACTCATCTGACCAGCAGCGTGTAGCCTCTAATTGTGTTCAGCGAGCTGCAGGACTCTCAGCTCAGCAAACAGCAAGTCAGTCACTATCAGCAGATGGCCTCCCTCTGACACAGGTGGGTGTTCATTACTAATTCCTGTGGGATTTAATGGCCACCTCAACTGTACCTGTGCAGGGCTAACTTGATACAATTGTTTGTTGTTGTTAATATTTATACCATATGTATACCACTACAGGAGAATATATTATTGATGTGTTAGATTTCAGTTAAAAAAAATGTGAATGGCGTCATAACATCATCACATTGCGTGAAGGAATAACAACGCCTGCATTTAAAATGTCACATGACGTGAAGGACACGTGTCATCAGCATTGTTAGTCACTACTCGTTAAATACCACAGACAGGTTTAGGCACCTCATATCCTCAGCTGTGTTGTAGACAGTACACTGCACGTGAAGTCGCCTGGAACAGAGTAAGTCCAAACACTGTGTTTTATTTTGGCTCAAGCTCATCTCTTTAAACTTATTAATCTTGTAATAGCTTTAAAGTGATACAATAATAACCAGAGCAGATTTATTTCATATTATTTAAATCTTTATATCTATATATAATCTAAACTGAAACCTAACCAACCAGGAAAAAAAGGAAACTTTCTTTGATAATTAATTTTAAAACACATGTATTTATTGTCTTTCTACCGACTACAAAACATTAAATGTAAAAAAATACGGGGGATTTTATATATATATATTTTTATATATATATATTTTTATATAAGGATTGATGTGGTGCAAATGAGAGAATTTCTTTATTTTTACAATAAATATTGGACTTTCTTGTGATATATATTAGCAATTTAAATAACAATCTAATAACAGAGTTGAATAAAAGGTGAGAGCAGACCCTTTAGAATCCTGTGTGACTATTTTTGTTTATAAATCTGCATAGCACATGTGAAAGTCTAAAGATTGTGTTGCAGTAATCATGATTTTGATTTAATTAGTTTCATTTTGCCAAAAAAAACCAATCTCTTCTTAGAGGGAGTCCTAGAAAAACAACAACAACATACGTGTCAGGCCAAGGTTGACCATAAAGCTGTTTCCTTCAGGGCAACCTTTAAAGTACTAAAAGCAGGGTGTGTTTCAGTTGCAATCATGTTTTGCTGCACATTCCTTTAACTGCACATTGTGTTGTGGTACATGTTTGGAGATATGTAGATTATCTGACACAAAAGTTGCAACATACAAAAAGAGAATAGAGATAAATAGATTTTTCAGGAATGTGTTTAAAAGTTCAAATAAGTTTAAAGCCTGACGTTTTCTCTAAATATATGACCAGCTGGCAGCGATGAGCAAAAGCTTACGTCAAAGAAACTAATAAAAACATCACCACTAATGACAATCTTGTCTCTTTGTTTGGCTTGAGGTGAACATGGCATCCATGTCATGCAGCTCCCGGCTCAACAAGGCTGTGCGCCAGCAGTACATGAGCCTGCCCCAGGGAGGGAAGTGCCAGGTCACCTACATCTGGATCGACGGCACCGGAGAGGGGCTTCGCAACAAGACAAGGACTCTGGACCAAGAGCCAGCTAGCATAGAAGGTAAAGGATCATTATGGTGTGACCACACTGAGAGTAATGTAGGGTTTCCATGAAACAAACAGCTAAGCCTTGTGTTCTGATTGGTCAGCTCCAATAATCTGAATAGGCATCATTTTACTATTAAGAATACCAACAAAATGATTTGTTCCCCTTCTGGCACATCAGGTTTGATTTTGATATGTGAAAGTTTCTCAAAGGCTTTACACATGCACACCCACAATGTACACAATGGAGGTGTAACCTTTAAGCAGGAGAGCAAATATTATATTTCATAATCTTCAGTTCAGAGTTGATAATTCTGCTTGGATTCTGGACAAATATTCAATCATGTGTGCTTATTTACTTGGATTTATGTTGGACTCTCATGTCGGCTGTGGCAATAATGTAGTAGTTGTTAAATCCATGCTCTTTCTTCTGTCTCTCTAACTGCCCTTCTGTGATAATCTCCGACAAAATTCCTCAGCAGCTACACTTTAGCCCAGCGCTAATATAGTAATAGATGATTTCCCTTCGAGGTGTTTCTTCCTTCAGTGAATGGAATTTGTTTGGATGACGTTGCTAACCGCCTCAGCCTGCCACAGATCCTGTTCTGACATAAGAAGTGCTGAGTGTTTGGATACTTTTGTCTTTTCAGACATTCCTGAGTGGAACTTTGATGGCTCCAGCACTTACCAGGCAGAAGGGTCCAACAGCGACATGTACCTCATCCCAGTCTGCATGTTCAGGGATCCGTTCACGCTTGACCCAAACAAATTAGTCCTCTGTGAGGTTCTTAATTACAACCACATACCTGCCGGTACGTTTTTCACATTATGTTTTCCTTTTGAGACCTGGTTTAGTAAGGTCAGGACAAACAAGTTGTGCTGGCTTTTGTTGTTACAAAAACAGAAACTAACCACAGGGCCGCTTGCAAGGAAGTTATGGAGAAGGTCAAAGAGCACTCCATATGGTTTGGTATGGAGCAGGAGTACACCCTGCTGGGAATAGATGGACATCCTTTCAGCTGGCCTCCGAACGGATTTCCGAGACCCCAGGGTAAGTCCAAATGAAGCCCACGTGACTCACACTTTGGTGGTTGGGTCAAATTATATTTGATTACCAATGTCTTAGTAAAAAAATGTCTTATATGTTATGAGAAGCATCCCATCTTGTCCCCACTTTTAGGCCCTTACTACTGTGCGGTGGGGGCAGACAATGCTTATGGCCGAGACATTGTGGAGTGCCACTACAAGGCTTGCCTCTATGCTGGGGTTAACATCTGTGGCACCAATGCTGAAGTCATGCCATCTCAGGTGAGTGTCAGCCTCAGTGGAAATAAATACTCTTTTCTTTGGTTTAACTTTAAAAAAAACATCTGTTTCGTCTTCCCACAGTGGGAGTTCCAGGTTGGCCCCTGTGAAGGCATTGACATGGGCGATCACCTGTGGGTTGCCCGTTTCCTGTTGCACCGAGTTTGTGAAGATTTTGGGATTGTAGCGACCCTGGACCCCAAACCAATAAAGGGAAACTGGAACGGTGCTGGTTGTCACACTAACGTCAGCACCAAGCAGATGAGGGAAGAAGGAGGACTGCAGTAAGTAAACCATATCTGGGACGTGTTATTTGAACTCAAAATATTCTGCAGCTCATATTTTTCAACACATTCCTTTACCTTATCAAACCTAGGTGCCAACATTACTCACAGTGCCATCGAATTCAATTAGACTGATGTGTGATTGAAGCTAATAGACTCAAAATGTTAAACTCCTAGGCTTCACCCAAAAAGGACTCAAGCTACATCACTTATTTAAACTGTTTTGTGTGCTTTCAGCTTCAAGCCATTTAAAGGTTATTTTTTCAGAAATGCAACTGGCTGGCAATCTGTTCTGCATTAGCAGAGCTAGTAGTGTCCTTAAGTGTAGTAGCCTATACGTTAAACGTGTCCTGAGTGAGATCGAGCAACACTATAGCATCACCCAAAGAATATACATGAATGTGTTGATTGAGACATACAGTTGCTCCTTAAGCAACGTTTTGTTGCACATTTATGCTTCCTGAGCAGAAATTGCAGCTAATTAGAGCATGGTTGCCAAGGTAACCTAATAAGCATAGTTAAAGTTGAGAGATCAGACTGAGCTGCAGTGAGTGAATGAGCAACTGCAACACCTGGTAGAAAAAAATCTCCCGTCCATGTAAATCATCTGTCGGTCACTAAAGGGAGAGTGGGTGGAGCCGTGTGTGCTCCCAACATCTTGGGACTCCATGTAGCTGTCTACATATCTTATATGGCTTCTCGTCTCACTCTTGTGAAAGTAACTTCACCCTCTGACTTGGCTCTCATGATGTTTTCTGTCAGGCATATCGAGAAGGCCATTGACAAACTGAGCAAAAGGCACGCAGAGCACATTCGCATGTATGACCCGCGTGGAGGCCAGGACAACATGAGGCGTCTCACTGGTCACCATGAAACCTCCAACATCAATGACTTTTCAGCCGGAGTGGCCAACCGAGCCGCCAGCATCCGCATCCCAAGGCACGTGGGCAAAGAGAAGAGAGGTTACTTTGAGGACCGCCGTCCTGCAGCCAACTGCGACCCATATGCAGTGACAGATGCCATTGCAAGCACCTGCCTGCTGGATTTGGAAGAAGAAAATTAGTAGTAGAAGAAGAAAGCAGGTAGGAGAAAGTTGCAGGTGTCTACTGCTGCTAGTAGTTATATAATATATGTAGTAATATACATGTATCTTTCTATGCGTTTACATGAACTGGAAGTGAACTGTTATTGGTGTGTTTGCTGAGTTTATTTAAGTGCAGTGCTTTTGGAGTGATTGTCCTTAGAAATAAAGAAATTAAAAGTACCTACATTATGACAGCAGCTTTTAAAAACCTGAAAATAGATTTGAATATGATGCAGCATTATTGGTCATTGTTTCGTTTTTACATATTGTTCATGCCTTAGTTTGAAAAGTAAAATAAAATGGTAATGGCATTGTAGTGGTCTCATGATTATATTTTTTCAAAATGATGTAACATAGAGAAGAAAACTGTATAATAAAGTAATATTATTTATTATAAATAACTGTATTTAGGCAGACCTGGAGATGTAAGGAACAGTATCAGGACCTCTGTACAGATACAGTTACAGATGGAAAGTCTTCCTGCAGCAGTCCACCAGGTGGAGCCAGTGGAATAGTTAGTATTTTTGCATCTCACCATGACTCCACAGTAAAGTAAGGTAAAAGACCATTAAAGCTCCTCTTTATATAGGCATGTGTGATATATGGTTAATAACAAGAAAGAAATGAAGACAAATACATTAGAATTGATGTAAGCAGGCAAAAACTGAATGAAAATAAATGGGAATGACCATTTATTACAACCACAGTGCTGGCATGAATCTACATCAGCCTTATGTATGGCACACCTGACATATGGCGTTACCATCTTACCCTGTTGGTCTTCTAATTTGTGTCAGAATGACTCACTATTCAAGCTGTTTGAGGGTAGCATTTTGTAACATGAGTAAATAACACACACACACAGACACACACACAAATTGCTTCTTTTGACCAGATCGGATGCCACCACATACAAGATTTCCATGGATACAAGCAGTAACTTGGCAACTGTGGTGTTTTGTCTGTCGTCATGGAAACATCTGCTTTTTTATTATTATTTTTTTACACTTGTGAATATTAGCAGCCCGTGAGATGATGAGAACATGTCTGTTTCTGATATTTTATGGTAAACTTTGCATAATAATTGAAGGTGATGCAATCAAACCCTAATGTTTCATTGTGTTTTCATACACCACAGAACTGCAGCTCCAACCACTGATGCTGCGCATTTAGATAGGAAGTACAGTCACAGACAGGAAGTGCTTTTAGAGGCAAGAAGTATTTACAAAAATGGGAAGTTTGAGGTATGGGAAGAACTTAAGGTTATTTCATAATTGATGTTTTTTCTTTCTTTTAAACTTTGCCTGGGAAAAAAACAATACTCAAGAATGCCATTAAAGGGCACGGTGCCAACAGGAAATAAAGAGGCAGCTGGAAAACACCCGAACATGCGTTATTTCCTCTTAATACTAAACATTTGTTTACCATTTTTTAGAAGATGTGACTATTATGTTATTTGAATCAGTAGAGTAATGAGTAGAGGAAGATTAAGCCTGGTGAAGTGCATAGGCTTGGGTCTGTGCAAATTGAGTTCACCCCCCCCCCAGAAGTGTGTTTTTGGTTTCAGTATTATTTCCCTTTTAGTGTTTAGGTTTGTTGTATTTTTTCAAATAACATACTTGCAAGAGAGATAAGCATTTGAACTTAAACTTCTTCTTCTGTGTTGTTACGCTGTGCTTACAGATAAAATCATGAAGTGTGAATGAACATCCTCTCTGGAAAGTACCATGCTCTCAGACATGAAACTGCATTGCGACATTCAGCATAAGGATTCTTTAGTACGCCTTTTTCTGTTGGTTTGTTCTCATGTTTGAAGTCTATGCGTCATTCTTTTGGTGTATTAGTTTAACTTTTTATTTGACACTTTGGAAGCATGAAGCCTAGCACAAAGAAAACAGCCTAATAATGCAATGAGATAATAATTTGATCAAATTTGAGGGAATGGTGGAATGTGCTGTTTATAAAAGTCAAAAAAATGTATTTAAACAAAACAGTTGAAAATATTTTTGTCTTTTATTACATCTATAATTTTGATATTTGTGGCAACTTGATTACATAAAAACATGCAAAACCCACAAACCATGTGTTAACTCCTCTATTACTTTCTATGGTAAGAGTGACGTCACTTCTGGCAAAGGGAAGGGGGGGGCGCGGCGGCAGCAGGTGAGAGCGCAGCATCAGAGGCGCAGAGCGGCGGAGGAGCGGAGCAGAGAGGAGCCATGGGGAAGCTTCAAGAATTCGACATCACTTTTACCAACAACAAGGTGGTTTACGGTCCGGGAGAGTCTATAAGCGGGACCGTGAAGATACGAACCGCCAACTCGCTGCATTACAAAGGTAAAGCCTCCAGTACTGTTTGGGTGAGGAAGTGTTGCGTTGCACCGCCTGGGTTAATGAAGCGCGCAGCGAGGCTCGGGGTAAATAAACTTTTCCTCCGTGATAGTGGAAGAAAAGACGACACCGTGTCCGCTTTGTGTTTGTTTCTCAGCTGCTATGTGGAATGAATACGGTCGTTTTGTGTTTTTTTTTTTTTTTTTGGGGGGGGGGGGGGGGGGGGGGGTACGCTGGGAGTGGACATTTTCCACCGTGCACATGACACGAACAGCCGCCGCGGGCTACAGGCTGCACCACTCCGCCTAGTTGGTAATAGTCAGGCTCTTGAAAGCCCACATCCTGGATCACATCCTGCGTTTTGTTGCTTCCTTGTTATGTCTTTGACGAACCCCTGAAATTGTTTGTGGTCGACAAACACAGAACAACAGGTGTTATTGCTTCACTCCTTCATAGGTGAAATAATGCCTCAGACAAATGTGGAGTTGATGAAGGGTAAAGTAGTTCAGCAAGGTGGAGAGCAGCTGGTGCAGTTGTCATGGGAGTACACAAAGAATCCATTGTGTGTGAGTGATCCTTGTGGGGATTCTTCTGTGATCATAAAGGGCTTCTATCATCTTTAACTAAAGCACTTTTCCAACGGGACTCTGGCACAGGGCTGTGTTATGGTCAGGAACTGAAGGAAGATTCTGTAAAATACTTTCAGTTCAACAACAGCAACTTTTCCTAGTTTGTAGTAATTATATTATACAATTTGAAAACCCAGCTTTATTTACAGTTTTGAAGAGAATGTGGCAACTTTTATGAATATACAGTCAATAAACTCAACTGTGCAAGCAATATTAGGTTATGGCATGGTAATACAGCTGTTATTGCAATGCCTACATATACCAGGATGCATTGCGCACCAGGCACACAGCTCACATCGGATCGTTTTCAATAGCTCCAATACTGTTACTTTAAAAGTAACTGTTAACTGTTAAGTAGTAGTGTGATGTTTCTTTACAGCAGTGTAGATGGGGCGGCACATTGGATTTACGAGGCAATTATCTGTGCGTAAACTTTACCAAATAGGTTTTTAATGCGATCAGTAGTGTCATTAGTTCCTGGTTAAACTACTATTTTCTTATTCCAAATATATAGGAGTACAGCAGAATGTTGGAAGAGTTGTCTTTTAAAACCAAAACCTACACTTTTTCATACTTCTCTTAGTATATCTAAGATTTTTATGAAGTTATTCTACTTCCCTTACAGCTGCATGCCTGCCTGACACAGTGAGATTAATTTGCCATAATGCACGGGCTGACCTGTAGCAGATGGCATTACAGCAGAGGTCAAAACTCCTGCTGAGCTCTGTTAGGTGTCCCGCCTGTGGCTCGTCTGTATCTGACACCCGGCGTTATTCCCAAATTAAACCCCTCTTTTGGTGGCATGGAGCAGTGGTAGACAGTATACGGACAGCTCTTCGATGTAAATTAAGAAGGCAGTTGTGTTTTACTTGTCTCCCTTACCAGTTTCAATTCTCTGCAATAAGCTGGAAAAACAGATTTCACGCCTGCAGCAAAGTGTGAGACCACACTGTGCTTTCAGTCGTCAGTTGCACAATAACTAAAGATACAACAAAAAAGTCAGTAGGTCAGTAAGTATTTTAAAGCAAAGTGTCTTTAAAATCTCTAACAGGATAAAGTCAACATTAAAAAGACTAAAAATCAAAACATTTGTTACTTCCATTCATTGTGATACTTCCTTTATCCCCTCACAGCTTGACACTGAAAGTAGCCTGTAAAAATTGTTTTTTTTGTTTTGTTGGTTTAGTTAGAGTCCTCCAGTGACTCCTCTGCAGCTGACGAGACTCCACCCCAGTCTTTCACCGTGTCTGTTAATGTACTGTAAATGTTGAGGCTGCATTATGTATCCAGTGACATCACCCCTCACAACTATGGCTGCTCATGATTCCATCAATCAGGCACCTTGAATCGTGCTGAGGAAGGGAAATGTGTGCATGGCTGCTTTTGTATGAGTGTGCCAATTTCCTGTTTTTAGGTACTGAAAAGAGAATACAGTATCGTTGCAGTAAATAGAGGTATTGTATGGATGTCAGAGTCGGTTCTTGGTTGAATACATTTCCTGTATTTATCCGATTAGGGCTTTTGATTACATCATGAGTCTTATGGGATATTTTGCCCTTTTCCTTGACTTGTTTGTCAGAGCAGGATCATCTATATATGAAATTGATGTTTTATGTTTTTAAGTACGGCTGGGCCACACAAGCTATCACTGACATAGATTGTGGCACCATTTGATCCGTGTGGATGCTTGTTTAGTCCTTTAGTTATACTGCAGAGTCTGCTGTGTTACCAAGCAGTATGGTGAAATAAATACAGAAGGATATTAATAAACAAATACAAGCTTTCCAAAGTGCTGAATGTTGTGAAGGCCAAATTCTCAGCCTCACTCTATTATTGATGATAGTGTCCATTAGATAGCATTTCTATTGATCAGCTTCCTTACAAACACAGCCTCTATGGCAGTCAATGATGTGTGAATGAAAGTACATGAATAAGCCACATGCACACATTATTTACACATAATGTTGAACATGCACAACCTCTTCCAGCACCCACAGACACAACATTTGATAATATTGGAGTGTGCGACTAACATTTAGTGATGCAGATCAAAATGTATTTCTAAGGGGAACGGTGTAGTCAGCATGGTGCAATTATTATTTAAGGGGAAATGTATTATCTGAGAGAAAGTGCTGTGCAAAATCCTACAAGTAGCAGGTTGCTCTTCTGTCTTGGCTGTTCTGATTGGACAGGATTAACCAGGAAGAACCAAGAAAAACAAGGAAGTGCAGTCAGTAGCTTTAAGAAGATCCTGGATTTTATTTGCACATCTTCGCTTGTTTATTTAGTTTTAAAAGCCCTTAATTAATAATAAAAAACACCCCTTATCTGAATTTTATTTTGCAGTAATTATACCTCTTTGAAGTGTTTTTTTATATCAAAATTGGCACTTTATTTGTAGTGAACAGGCCTATGTCAGTCCTCAGATACAAACTATTTTCTCAGATGATCCCTCTTTGTGTAACAATAGATCTGGAGGAGAGAGCAGAGTCAGCATGTCTGTAAGGTTTAGCCTCCTTTTTTCAATTTAGTCAGTCTCCCCACTAACCCCCCTTAACAGCCTACTGTATGGTCACATGATACAGAATATATTGGCTTTTGTGGACATTCTATCTCATGTGGGACATACCTCTGTGTTGACAGTTTCCTTTAGGCTCCAGCACAGAAGAAAAACAGAAAAGAGTTCTGTGACTACAGAGTAACAAAAGAAAGAGGAACTGCAATGCTGTATTTATCTTTTGAGGCTTGTCACTGTATATCTTTGTAGACACCCTAAAAGTGTAAATGAGTGTTGAATTCCTTTGTATATCAGATGACAGTGGTGGCTCTAAGTTTTCAGCAAAACAGAAACATTCATTGTAACCCAGTCACCCTCTGTGGTAATACAAACCACCACCTTTATGTAAACAAGGCTAGAAACACACACACACACACACACACACATATATATATTTGTATAGACCTGTGGTTTCCTGATCACATGGTGAGAGTCACTGGTTTATGACAAAACACTTTGACTTCTGAATTTTAGGATGACTTCTCATCTTGGACAAGGTTGAGGCTTACATTATATTGTCCAAATCTAACTCGTATGGTTTTAGTCAGGTTGCCTTGATTTTAAACTTTTTGAGATCCCATGACCTAGATGAATGAAAGTCTTCAGAGACATATGATCTGAGGCATCCAGCAAGACTTGCTGCTATGAAAACTTTCAGCAACTATGATGCTTACTTATCCCCACAAATTCTTTCAAAGTGATAACTGTGGAGATCCAGTTAGCACAATCAATAACATTAGGCATTACTCCTTGTTTCATTCTAGATAATTCTGTGTTACTTTCAGAGCTTTAGGTTGGAGCGTTACAAACCTCTGGACAAGTCCTCACTTGTTCATGTTGCTGCAGTCAGTCCAGCCAAGAATTTATTAAGGAAAGGATCATCTAAGACAAGTGAGGGGGCGTGTAATGCATATTCAGCAGATGCGGGTTGGGCTGGAAAGGTGTTGGGCTGGAAATTATGCAAGGAGTTCTTATTAATGAAGAAATCAAGGCAAAGATATTATGGAAACAACAGGGGGCAACATATCCTGAATTCTTAAAGGATCCATTAATACATTTCTAATGCCTTAAACCTCCAATGTGTGGCATGACCTGGATCTTCACAAGCTTATTGTTGATGATTCTATCTGTTGGTGCCTTTTTTCTTAGCTTGCAGTATGACTGTCTAGACTCAGGACCACGATCACATCTTTGACATCACTTCCCCGAGGGTGACTGATAAGAGCTTTGTCTGAAAGTCAGAGGATTCAAGGGTTATAAACACACATTATTACACAGCACCCTTTACACGACTCATAGAGCAAAGGATTATAAAATAAAAGGAATGTATTCATGGGATTTTTCTTTTTGTTTTTTAAAGTTTTTATCATATAAGTTTTAGTTGTCATATATGTGCTGTTAACACACTTTCTATAGAGTTTGCACTTGTTACATGTACATGTAGAGGTCCGCTACATATAGAACTGAACACATGAAGTTCTATAAAAGTTTTGACTTTTTAATCCCTCTGACTTTGGAGGTCTTTTGTCCTAAAATGAGAAACGTGACGCATGATTACTCAGTGAGCATATCAGTGACTCCATTCACATTGCTGCCCTTCAGTGTGGGCGGGTGGCATCGATCCACATGTACTGCATCAGTCAGTATACTGTGCCCATAGATGCGATGTTGTCAGCTGGAAGTCTTGGCACCAGCTGCTCCCTCTCCCCTTGGAGTTAGTCATGTTAATTATAACTATCCCTTGACCTCCATAACCAGAACACTGTCTAACCCCCACAGCTGTTTTTTTAGGTCTATTGTAAGAGGATTCTGTGTCATTCCCCCTGATAAGCACTGTCCCACCCTGTGATCACTACCCCCTCTTTCCTCTCTGCACAAAGCTGTCCCACTTCCTGTGCTGTGAAATGAGGAAAAGAGCAAAAGGAGTTTGCAGACAGCAATGTCACTCGTTTGTAGAAGTGGAACAAAACGTTGATTGGTGCAGGATAACAAAGAAACTAAAGATAGAACACTTGTCAGCTGGTAGATAAGAGGTTTTTTAGGGCTGTACTGGTATGTTATCAGTGAAATGTTACGTCCACATGGGTCATCTGACTCTCTAAAGTCTGTAGCCCTTTGTTATAGTTAAAACAGAAGCTTGTATATTTTCCTAAGGAACCAATACCTTGTTGGTATGTGTTATTACATATTAGTGATATAGTCTGAAAATAGTTTTATTATATTGGGTATACTTATTACATAGACGTTTTTTTTGTTTTTCTCAGGAAAGTTTTTCCGATAGCCCATCTTAATGAAACAGATGTTATAAGAGTGGCATATCTCCTTTCAGAAACAGGGCAGTGAGTGTGTGTGGGTGCTTGTACCTGGGAGGGGTTAAGCATGCATGAGTGTGTGCGAGTGTGTGTGTACTGTGACCGAGAGAGGTCATGTGCCTGTTAGTGGCGAGTTGTTTGTTAGCGGCAGGAATTAAATGTACAGTACGGAGTAAAACAATAAAGCTGCAGCCTTATTTTACTATCTATTCATGCGTGGATGCAACTGAATTTGTTTTTTCACCTTTTCCTGCTCTAAACAACAGGTAAATAGCACGTGCAGAAAAATGGAAAAGATAGCAGTTAATAAGCCTCTTTTCTAAAGTTTGCTGTTGCGTTGTTTGTGGTACCAGATGGCAGACAAAATAGAATAGCTTTGGATTTTGGTATAAAATAAAACGGGACACATGGTCCTGTGCTCCGGGCGGTTTAATCGTTTTTCTTAACAAAATCTACTTATTTATTTACTAATTGCTGAGCTTCCATTTAGTTAAAGGACTTTTAACTGGGGAAATGGGCGTGACTTGAATCTGCATTGGCATTTGTAGTTGCTTCTTCTTTCTTGTCAGTTTTAACCTCTTGCCAAGGTGAGATAACAGCATGTCAGGTCTGCTGCTCTGACATGGGTTTCTTAAAGCCCCAGGCTATCAGCATCTGTTATTGTTGAAGCTGCATCACCTACAGAGGAAAGGTCACCCATGACAGCTGAGAAGCCCTTGGAAATATGTGTGTCCATAACACACAGAGTTAGCTGACATGTCTGTCCGCTCTACAACAACAGGCTGAGAGCTGCCTCTTTAAAGGTCTCTACTGGCACAAATACCTCTGGACTTTTGAATAGGGCTGATGATATCAGTACTTGCTGCACGCCTCTGTTGTCTCTGTAGATGTGGAAATGACGACTGAGGCAGCTCAAACAGGACCATAGTTGTCAGCAGTGATTTATCTCTGATAGTTACAGTCACAGGAGGGATCTGAGGTCTGAAGGTCACTGATAGCCTCAGCTGATACTGAATAACTAATCACACAATTGAAACCTGTGTTTTCAGGTGACAGCAGGGTAAATGTCTGTACTGCAGTCAGATCTTGGCCTTCATCTGACAGTGTGTGTGGAGGGGAACATAATCCTAAATATGTTGATCTCATAATGCTGGTTTTAGATTGATCCAAGACAAGATCTGAGAGAAGTGCATTGTGTCTGAAAGCATGCAGCAAAATCGGGTCAACTAAGGACACTGCTGATTATCATAAGGGTTCCTTAAAAGCATTCCTCTGCTGACATAGATACTCTCAAAACAGATTCAGCTGGCACAGTGTTTACATACCTTAGTTCCTGACAGCTATTAAGACAATCACATAAAAGAAAAAAACACAGAGGATAAACTGCTTAATTGTTCTATTGAATATCTGTACACAGAAGCAGTATGTGTGTGTGAAATGCAAAAATGTAGGAGCCAGTGTGCAGAGCACAGATTACATGTCTTCTGGTTTCATGATGTAACTTCCACAGGGATAAGCCTCTTATACATGCATGCATGTGTACAGGGATTGGTGTACAAATGCAACTAAATTCAGACACAGACATTATGAAGTGATGAGTTGAAGCAGCTCTCGGTGCTATGTTTCTGCCCTTTCCTGCCAGCTCACAGAGAGGTAACTCAGGACATGTCTGTACGAACAGCCCAGGCTCTGTTCTGCTGTGGGGGATTCCCTTACAGTCAGGAGTGATAGATCATAAGATCAGGTGGCTGTGTTTGACATGTCCCTCTGAGAGGCATTAGAAAGGAGACTAGGGGAGACGTAGGAAAAGTGAGAGGGACTAATTGTTTCCAGCGCTTAAAGATTTAATGAGGGTAGTAAGTGTAGCGTCGGATTACTTGGCTGTCCCGTGGAGAGAGGCTGTGACCTCTGGGGTTAGTAGAACCAATGAATGAAATGAAAGTGAGCATCCATGTGTTTGCATGATTGATGTGCCACCAAATTAAGCATGAAAAGTTATACGTGGACATCAAAAAAATAACCTGTAGTTAAACCTTTCTACAGTTTCTGACATATGGTTTCCAAACCTCATTATGCTGGAACGCACCTTTATGACGTCAAACAAGCATTTTAAGGCATGTGAGGAATTTTTTCAAACAGTTCATTCACACTACTGACCCACTTCAGAATGAAACCTTAGCCTCTGTGAAAACATAACTCATCTCCAGTCTCTTTTGCTGCTTGACAGGCTAAGGTCTTTTTGTTGTGGTAAAGTTCAGACCTTACACATGCTCTGAGACTCCTTTGTGCTTCACACAGTTAGCTGGAAGTGGATTTAAATAAGTTAAGTAAATTACCATTATAACTTCCCCACATGCTTCCCCACTAACTGCCAGTGACTAATGTTTCCCATCTCACAGCATACTTTTCACAAGAAACCCGATTACGTTTTTAGTTGATAATTTTCCCGCTTTCCAAAAAAGCACCCAATTGTCCTAAAGAGCAAATTAATCAATAAAATGAATTTATTGCCCAGCCCTGCCATGTTCTGGTGCCAAAGACAGGCTGAAAAAATACTCTTACTTACTACATGATCTTGTTTTGTGTATGTTAATTTTTGTAAATGCCACAGATGAAAGGATGCAGACAACAGCACTACATAACTGGTTCATATTTACTCAGGAATGTATGTCCTGAAGAACAAATTCCTACAAAGTGAGAGGGTGGAGGAGAAACGCTGATTGCTGGTCAAAAAATGTAGGATTAGGTTGCTGTGGAAAATTGGTACAATTTTATTGTCCTGTGGTTCATACGCTGTTTCTGCCAGACAGAGCCATAGTGCATAATAGGATTAAATAGAAAGTAATCTCTGTTCACCTTTCTAAGTTTTATACACTCACTCTTCCTTACCACACCCTCTGACTAACCCCATGCCCCCACCACACTACCCTGTGTTACCTAGAGATCAGAGAACACAATAAAACCACGGCAGTCATGTTTTGGCAGCAAGATCTACAAACACATCGATTGCTTTCTTGGATCGGTCTGCTCACACCTTCTTTATTCACACAGTCCAATGAGTAGTAGCACCTGGATCACCTCCGCCTACAGACTCTTTGATTGAACCACTGAGAGGATCTGGACAGACTCCAGTGTTGGAAACAAATCCAGGCAGCTGCTGAGTCAGAGCATGCTCTGCTGTCGGCTTCCCTCTTACTACTGAGTGTCACTTTCCTTCAGGCTCCAGGCTGTGGTTCATTCTGCAGAGAACTGGCGCATATTGTAGATTGCTGTACTGGCAGCTCTAAGATAGTTGGCTTCACAAAAGGGAGCTTGCTTTGTGGGATTTCAGTATTTAAACTTCTGTTTGTCAGGCCTTTACAGCCTATAAACAGACAGTGGTGTTTAGAAATTAAGAAAGAAAGTAAGAGTGGATGGTAAGTTAATTCAAATCACCTGTGAAATGACCTATTTGGACTGCTGCCTGATCTAACTCGATGCCTCTTAATTCTTGCCAAGCCACAAGGTGACATTTTTGTGTTAGCCGTGTGGTGCTGCAAAGCTTTTTTTTTACCCTAAGAGTATATATGCAAAAGAATAATCTTTTGTGAAAGTTACACATAATTTCATTTATAATCTGTAATGACTTTTAAGAACTGTCTGCTGTTTGGCATCAATTCTTCACAGCCATGTTGACTCCAGATTGGAGAGTCTGATACATCTATATATATATATATATATATATATATATATATATATATAGATGTATAAGAGGTTGTCTGATAATCTGAATCTGATGTTTCTGATAATACATGCCACATTTTCCTGTCCTGTCCTGATGATTTCTCAAACCTTATGAGATTATATTAGGAGCAGGCAATGGAGGTTTTATGGTCTTTATGTGTGGATGTGTGTATCATCACCACTCCTGGTCCATCTGGCTCTGTGTGTCTGTGAAGCCGGCTCGTTATTCAGTAGCAGACAGCCAGTCTGTACCAAAGCAGCTCCTCTCATGACAGAGCTAGTCGCCATTCAGCTGTGCTGCGGCCGCTCTTCCTGGTGCTGCTGCTAGGGATATTAACAGATTACCCCTGCAATGACCTTTCATGGGCTCTGCTCTGCACTTCCCCACAATAGAAAACAATATCATTTGGCTGTGTGATGTCTCTCTTTTCTGTCATATTTGTGTACTTTACAATTACACTGTTGGCTTGGCGATGTGTTACACCCTTAGAAAGCCACACTGTGTGTTATTTTGGAACATAAAAGGTATTATTTTCTTCCATGAATGAGGCAGATGGCTGGACTAGCAGATTGGAGCGTTAAATTAATGACCAAATAAATGGGCATTAGTCTGCATGGCTGAAGGGCACTGCCTCATTTTGTGAAATGCAGATTTTTTTTTAACCGGCAGAAAAGGTCCCTCTTCCTACTCAAAACTCTGCCAGCAGCCCTGCCGGTGTGGACAGCTCAGCCATCTGCCACTCTCAGTGTGTGTGTGTGTGTGTGTGTGTGAGAGAGAGAGAGTATTCTGTGATGCCAGCACAGAATCCTGTGTGGGTGTTGGTCAAACAGTCTGTGGCATTTATATCAGTGCCTGAGAGTTGATGTTTTTCCCTCATCAAACCAAATAATTTTGACAGCAGAGGGCATTAAAAGTAATTCATTCTCAAGTACAGGCAGAACCAGGATCTCAGTATTGGGAAAAAAACACTTAAGAAGTGGAAGATGTAATGAAATTGAAAGGGAGGAAAGCAAAGAAAGACGGGAGTCACAATTAAACTAGTAGCAAAACATTCACAGTACTATTAGCTCTATCTGTCTGTCTGTCTGATCATCAAGAGATAATACTGAGGCGGCGCTATCCTTCTGTTTAATCCTCTGGCCTGTGTCACAGTTTTGGTGTTTGTGTGTGCGTGCATGTTTTAGAGGGTTTTCATTTCCTTGCTGACAGATCAAGTGGATAAAGGAAGGAGGGCTGATGCAGCAAGTGAGGGACAGAGCCGTGGTGCTATCCCTGTTGATGCTCACTTGAACATTTTTCTCATGGTTAGCAGAGCTGCAGCAACAGTGTGAACATTTTTGTGCAGACTTATTGTGATATAATCCTGTCAGAGGCTGAGATGAGCGTGAGAAGAAGATAACATCACTTCCTGTGCAGCTGCACAGGAGAACAGCTCACCTTTTGTTGTGTTTACACTGGAATTATTTGAAAAAAACCAGAACATGCTCTTTGCACAGATCCACTCATGCCCTCTGTTACAACCACAGTCATCAGTCTTGATAAGACTGGAGCTTAACCTGGTGTATCTTCACCAATCTCTAGCATACTGCAATTCTAAACTTGACACAACTGTTGGTCCAAACCAGTTAAACCTGAAGCTTCCATGTTTTATTCGCACCAACCTCTTCAGCTTCCTAAGGACAGCATAGAGAATTAAAATAACTATATAAAAATAAAATGAGGACTCTGGAAAGTTTGAATGAATCCAATGTATGTTTCTTGTATTTTTCGTTCAGTAACTACGCTTTTGTTTTGTCTTCTTAATTCCCAGCCATCAAGGTGAACTGTCAGGGCTCATGTGGAATCTCCACCAAAATGAACGACCCCACATGGACTTTGGAGGAGCAGTACGTCAATAGCACATTGTCTGTTGCTGACAAAGGTAAGCATTTATATTTTTATAAGAATATAACACGCAGGCATGTCTGGAACTTTCAGAAAACTCTAAAAAGCACTGGTATGCTCTTTTTATATCACCTCACTACACCATGTGACTGTGCAGAGACATCCTGTATTAGAAAAAGATTTATCGCCATCTTCTGAAAGCACTTTAATTTCATAACCTCCATATCCCTGTCATAACAACACTGTATGACGTGACTGAAGGCCCCTGCCTTTCACCTCATTTAGTTTATGGGAAATCTGTTGGAACAGGCTTAATCTCACAATGGCAGCAGCAGGTTTTTGCAGCCTGTAGTGAAGAGTTAAAGCCTCAATCAGTCAGAGTAACAGTTCCCTGCAGGGATGTTCCAGCCTGCCTCACTGCATGCTGCCTTTCTGAGGTGAGACACAGTCATCAGTGTCCAGGAGTGTATGATGAGAAGGTTGGACATGCTCCACATTTTCATTTTATTATTCCACTGTCCAATTGAACAGATATTCTACTTGTTTCCATTAATTATATTTATATATTATATATATAATTATATTATAGGACCTTTTGTCTTCAGTTTGATCTTCCATCTTTTGTATTCATGTTGGTGCCGCCTATAGCCAGAAGGTAAAATGTGCTATGCAAGGAATGTGTTGTAAACACACAGTGAAAGATAATGGCATACACCATGGATAAAAGACCACTAAGCAGGTTAATGTTTAGGTCTTAGGACCCTAACCTTAACATGGGATGTAAATGAATACCACATGAAAGTTTAGTTACTCAGTTAAGTATAATGTTGATGTTTGTATCCTTTAAATAAATCTTTAACCAAAGTTGTTCTTTATGCTTAATACATTTTGTAACAGTGATATGTTGTAGACTGTAAACTTGCATAAATAGAGCAACCAGGATTTTGTGATATTACTATATAATAACAGTACACCACACTGCAGTACTGACAAAGTTACATGCACAACATGAACACACCCACTTTTTACATAGCAGGGAGACCAGTTGATCTTCTCGTACATAGATATTTATGAGAGGATTATGCAATGTAATCGTTTACATAGTTGTTAATTCAGTCTGCCTGATATTTGGAATGTTAATGTTAAAACCTATAGATCGTTTTAGTACTTTAGTTTAGGATCCTCTACAGAAAAATGGTCTTCTCAGATTTGCAACATACTAATGACAGGAGGGTCCTTGAAGCAAAGGTAAAACTTATTCAACACCTCACTACCCACATAGTGTAGTGTAATACACCAGGCAGACTCAAACGGAGGAGGACATGAATAATTCATGACGCACGCTCTCTGCAGCCCTTTATCTCTGCCATTTTTCTGTATCCCATTTTCTTCCGAAAATGGGCTTCTTTCCCCGTAAGGTCAGAGAAACAGCAGACAGCTAGATGGGAAGGGTGACAGAGGATCAACGCACACACACACACTTACACAAAGCAAGCGACGCTCGCTGTGGCTGACTGATAATGTGGTATGCCACAGATGCTTGACGGTTAGAGAGGCGAGGGCCAGTGATGTCACCGTCCGTTCTTCATCCTGTCACTGTTCCCAGTTAATGACCTTCAGGAAATGGGGATCTCCCTCCCACTGCTGCACCGTGACCATGGTTTCAGTGCAGGTTTTAGAAACTGACAGCTTGATATTTAGACCATCCTTAAAGCACATGTACTGTAAGGTTTTCACAGATTTTATTTTTTATGTTGTTAGTATCACATCTCTGCACAGACAGTGAATCAAAAGAAGTAAGTGTGATATTTTGGTTGTGAACCATCTCAAGCCCTCACAATTATTGAGTGGTTTTGATTTTTACTTTTTTTTTTCTCATTTTCAGTCTATCCACATTTACTTCAAAATAAAGTCCCACTCTTCTATGGAAACAGCACAATGATGTGTTCTTATCTGCAACAGTTAGCTTGGTTCTTTGCAGCTGAGCACCTGCTGTAGCAGTACAGTGCTAGTTTAGTGCATGACTGCTTCCTGTAGCTGTAAACATGATGCAACGTCTCAGCACTCCCCACCCCCAACCCCCGGGAAACTTAGACTAATGGAAAAAGTGCCAGTACCCAATGAGGTGAGACACGTTGCTGTCTGGAAGAATTTAATTGGGCTGTCAGCTCATCTAGAAAATTAATAAGCTGGTTGGCTTAAGGTGCTCTTATGTGACGAGGACGGAAAGGTCCTCATTGGTTCCTTATGCTCTGGTTATTAATTTAGCTGAGCTTGCGAAGTAAACAAAGCATGTAATTGATGCAGAAAGAAATATTTGAAAATGAGTTGATTTACAGCTGCACTTTATGAAATGGAAAAATGATTGAGTTGTTGAAAGTCATGTGATGAGAAGGTCTGCGGCCATTTCTAGGCCCTTGTAGATAACATGTCTGCTTCTTTGCACTATCTGCGAAGTGATTACAAATCCTAATGGAAAAAATGGGATATGGTTTCCGTGTAAACTTTGAAAAGACCACATAATCGTCCAAAGTCAACACTGTAAAACTGCCTTCTGGGTGAGTCACTGTAGCTGGTGTCCTGTCTGAATACTGCAAGCATGGCAATGATTGAACACTGTGTGAACAGCTGAGATACAAAGGTTTCTCTTTCATGAGTAAAGAACTCTTTTTCAGTAAAAAATACTTACAGTTTGATTCCAAAACACAGGTGGGATCCTCGGAACGTAGCATGTGCCGTTTTTCTTTGCATTTTCTGAGTATCTGCTAATAATTCTGTGGCTGGAGATTTGTTGTGCAGCCTGTGCCATAGAGCTCCATTATAGTCCAGTTACTATTAAAAAGCCATCAGTGAGCCACAATGTAGCACTTTGTGGCATATGGTATGACATATGACATACTGCTGCTATAGATGACCAGTAGACCAGTAAATGAGTGTTAAGCTGCCACTTAAAATAGTCCCAGTTCCTTTTTGAGGAAACTAGCTTCATTTGTGAGCAGCTTTATCAAACATTATAAATTACATCTTTGACCAAAGGCTTACAAACAGGATGTGGATGCAGAGGTATTGTTTTAGGTTTCTCCATTGGATCTGATGGTAAATGAAAACACCATTAGCTCACATTGGTCTTATAGTTATAGGTCTGATCCTGATGCTGACCAGTGGATGTTGCAACAAAGCCTTAGCTTCATCACTGATGGCCTCTACTTGTTAACGATTGTTTAACTACTGAGAGAGCCTCGAACTTTGGTAGTGACTTCTGTCTATTGTTCCACACCCAGCCGCTCACCACTTCCTGTAACGCATGCCGATTGGTTTCACTTGCTTCCTTTAACACAAAAGACAACTCAGGTCAACTCTCTTTGAAAAACAAAGCTTGTTTGTGTCAGAAACTTCATCCCACTGGGAAACTAGGTCAGCCCCACAGTCACGCTGCCTTTCTGAAAAATAAGTATATACAAAGGAATATGTGAGGTATGATACAAGCAAACCATGAAGATATCACAGCATTTCTAACTGTGTCATTTGCATATTTTTTTCCATTCTGATAAACCTTCCTCTTTTACAGGAATTCTAGCGGCAGGTGAACACAGCTTCCCTTTCCAGTTTGTCATTCCAGGTGAGTGTTTAACTTTATTCCTTCAGGTTTTGAAAACGCCCTCAGTTCCCATAATTGTTTTCTCATGGGCTTGTTTTATCAGAGATTCATGTGACGTCAGTGGAAAGAGAATGCAGGTGTGATAAACTCTGAAAAAATGTTTACCTGCAGCTGTAATAAGGCGGTTACACTAACACAGCACCGGTTAAGATTTGGGAGAAACCCCACAGTGTGATAATGCATATTATTTCCCAGGAACACACTTTTAATGCTGTTGAATTATTTATGCTGACTATAACTATGCAAATAACAAGGAGATCGGCTGAACATACTTGTCAGGGCACACACTGTGCAGTGTCTGTCTGGTATCTTACACTCTCTAAGGCGTAGGCTGAAGCACAAGGGGGTTGGTTTATTTTTAGTTCCCTCTCCTGTTGTGCAGTCACTGTTTAATTGGTCTTCATGCCTCTGTGCTTCATCCTCCCCTACTTTCAGGCCCCCCAGACTTGAGAACATCAGCACAGGGCATGCTGACTTGGTGATAAGTGGCTGTTTTGTGTATTAAGTATCTTCTACTGCCCCCTGCTGGTGTGGCAAAAACAACTGTGTATGTAATACTGACCTGATTAGTGAGGAGGTGATATAGGTGGGCCAGTCTGCAGCACTTCATTGCTTCTTCATGATGACTAATAGGAGTTCCTATTTTTGACACTTTGAAGCATTGTTAGCATTACAGAACACTAAAAAAAAGTACTTAGATTGTCTTGGCTGAAAATTCAAATAAACTTTTGATTAGGTGATTTTAAGGTCAAAAATTGTCTCAGAGGTTTTGAGAATTATGAGTATAATTTTCAATAAGTCAAATAATCCATTTTCCTGCTCTCTGTATCATACAGCAGAAAGGTTTTATTCAGGCTCAGGGGAGCATGTCAGGCTGTGCCACTCAGCCACTTTCAGCAGCCCAGTCTGGCCTGTCTCCAGAGAAAGTCAGCTTTGTGCTTTTCTCTGTCCTCTTGTCAGTTCATCCAGCGGCTCTGTTTTAGTTGCCAAGCTGTCTGCAACAAAACAACAACAACCCGCCTCTCCTGGTTAATTCTTATTGACAGCAGCAGCAGATTGTCGCCTGAGCGGTCGCTATCCTCACTGACATTAACATCTGAATGCAGGAAACACATTAGAAGAGTGAGGGTAACTGAGTGGCTCAGCTTTTATTTTGACAATACATTCATCAGCCTTTTACACATCCTGCTTGGAAATTTCTATGCAGAGTGTTTGTTTAGATGACAATATCCGAGCAGGTGTTGAACCTGTTGTGTTTTTCCTCTCTGCTGCCTGCCTCTGAATATCCCTCTCCTTCTGTCTGTCTGGCTGCCTTCTCTCCAAATAGTTATTTTTATCCACTACTTAAATTTCCTACCCTCCAGCCATTTGCCTCTCTGTTTTCTCTTCTTCGCTCTTTTCCTTGCCTAAATGTCTAAATTCTCTGATACAGGTTTTCAGTTCAGTCCTCTCCTTAAAGAAAATATGTATTAAATGTGCACATAAATGAAAACATAGTTTGTCTATATATTATATGAAATATAGATAGATAGGTCTTTCAGTTTTATTTTATTTATTTTTTACCTCTCTTTTTGTTCACAATTTCTCTTCAGTTGCTGTTCCGACCTCCTTCGAAGGACCCTTTGGGAAGATTGTTTACCGTGTGAGGGCATCCATCGACACGCCCCGCTTCTCCAAAGACTACAAAGCCCACCGGCCCTTCTATCTACTCAACCTGCTCAACCTCAATGAGGTCCCTGACATTGAAGTAAGTTCACAGATTTTCCTTTTCATGTCATTCTTTTTAGTTTTATATATGTGGAGACTAAAAGAGTGACAGAGTAACCCTAAAAAGGTGGGAGAATTTGAGTGTTAATCTTTATTTATTTAATCAGTCTTTGTCTTGGTCAAAGCTTATTGGATTACAAGGCAGAGCAGGATGTAATGTATCTCTAACTCCTTTATTCTCTTCCCATCATGACTCTTAGAGCTTCCTGTTATTGTTGAATCTGTCAGACTGTTGAACTTATCAGGAATAAGAAAAGTAATTATTCTGTAATGGTCCCTGCAGAATGTAAGTTACGCTGTGACCACTAAGAAGTTCAGCTACCTCCTAGTGAAGACGGGGACACTGATGCTGAAAGCTCACAGCGACCTGAGGGGTTATATACCTGGTCAGGTCATCAAGTTAGCCACTGAGATCCACAATAAGTCTGGGAAGGACACAGGATGTGTACTGGCCAGTCTCATACAGGTAGGTTAATTAATATCAGGAATGATTATGTCTCTCTTGTCCTATACCAAAAACCATTATGAGCTTTTATCTTTGGAATGCTGGTAACAGCTCTACAGCAACAGTAGCATCCATTTCTTAACAATACTTTTCCTTTAAACCCTGTCACATCTTTTTTACATCTTTGTTTGTTTGTCATGCCAGAAAGTGACCTATAAGACTAAGCGGCCAGTGTTTGACCTGCGGACCATCGCAGAGGTGGAAGGAGCCGGAGTAAAAGCAGGAAAACACGCTGAGTGGAGGGAGCAGATCATCGTGCCTCCTCTTCCTCAGTCAGCACTGGCCGGCTGCAGCCTCATAGACATCGACTATTTTATACAGGTCAGAGAAAGTCTTGTTATTAAGTTGATGTTGTGTTTGCCTGTCTTATTATCAGTACTTCTTGCTTGTTGTTGCCACACTAAGTGGTGAAGCAACACCATTTAGTGGCTGTTGTCAGTAAATGGTGTCAGTGCCTTCATGTGAGGTACACATATCATATTCTCATCTGCTTCTGCTCTCTTAGCTGGCATATCACATCGTTTGATACAGTATTAATCGTTTCCGCATCAAAACCACTGAATTATTGATGATACAGACTCATTAATCCCACACTAGGGTACTGTCTGTCAGTCTGTTAGTATGGGAACATTATTGGGATTTTTTTATAGCCAGCTTTTTGCACACAGATCATCTGTCGTCTTAGCCTCTCAGCCAAACATGTTAATTTGCACATTTTCAGTGACGGTACGTCCAAATACTGTGCATGTTATATTGTTTCGAAATATACAAATAACATAACATGCCTCTTAAATGTGTTTTTTTTAATCTATTTTTACCTGTGTTAATAATGCTGTGCCACTAGACACATTCAATAGCTTGTATCTTTTTAATCTAAGTTTTTAAATTTAAATCTCATTGGAAAGTGTAAAGTATCCACTTGGTATGACCTACAAAAGATTTATCATACTTCATCCAACTCACATTTTGTACTTAGACTGGTAGCAGCACAAAGCTGGCTGCAGGATGCCTTAAATACTAGTTCTGGACAAGAGTTACTGTGGTTGGCAACATTTGAGCTTGCACCTCCATTCCTTATTTTAGGAAAAGTTTAAAACATGCGGTCGTTGTCGGCAGGATTCGAACCTGCGCGGGGAGACCCCAATGGATTTCTAGTCCATCGCCTTAACCACTCGGCCACGACAACCTTGTTCTGTGTTCTTTTAGGCCTAAACAAAAACGAGAGAAAGAAAGGGAGAAAATGTTTTGGTTGCTGTTGGATATTGGAGTGTGTGTATGGTAGATAGTAAAGATAAACTAAAGGGAACGCTGAACTTTATTTGTATCGAATCTGCATCTGGATTTGGCAGGCATTGCAAAATCTTTGTTGGTTTGTGTTGTAAAACTACACAATATGAATGTTCCTGCTGCACAAAAAAAAAAAAAGATGCGATGGCCGGGAATCGAACCCGGGTCAACTGCTTGGAAGGCAGCTATGCTTACCACTATACCACCATCGCTGTGAAAAAGGGCTGCCCTGCACAAAACTGAATCGTAAGCTCAGGAATTTAGAGGGAAAAAAGAGGGAGGAGCAGTGTAGTAGGTAGGGAGGAGATCAGCAGGAACCATCTGTGATTACTCACATCAGAGTGTAGAACACTAGTAGCTTGATGCTTGTTTTCAGGATCACATACTTTTTTACTGTGCATGAGCTGATGATTTTATAATTGTGATTAGTCTTAGTGATTGTCAGTGATCCATGTGTAAAACCCATACCTCATATGTTCATTTAAGTGTACGTCTACTGCTGTATCTACAGGGTGTTAAAGATTGCGTTGTCGGCAGGATTCGAACCTGCGCGGGGAGACCCCAATGGATTTCTAGTCCATCGCCTTAACCACTCGGCCACGACAACTCATGCTGCTCACTGATGACAGTGAATATTGAGAATCTATAGTTGGTTCAGTTCAGTTTCAGTGCTGTGTGCAGATTTATTCTGCAGCTGGATTTATTCTGTCATTCACTGATGGCAGTATAGTTTACCAAATACTGCAAAGGCTTTAGTGATTCAAGTGGGAAAATGTAATTGCCTGCTGTGGTTTATTTTTAAGTTTTTGCTGTTCTTTTGTATAAAACCAGATTTGTGTGAAACCAGAGAGGGAGGGAAAAAAAGAGCTGATGCGATGGCCGGGAATCGAACCCGGGTCAACTGCTTGGAAGGCAGCTATGCTTACCACTATACCACCATCGCTACAAAAAGGGTGCTCTCTGCACAAAACTCAACTGTGTGCTCAGGAATTTAGAGGGAAAAAAGAGGGAGGAGCAGGGGAGTGGATGGGGAGGTGCATCAGCAGGAAACATCTGTGATTATACAGTTTAGTGGTTAAAGTCAAAGAAACAGTGCTGCAGTTGTGTGTGTGCACACACAACTCTTATGTCTCTCTTTTCTGAGTCATAAAAGCAGAGTGAATAAATGTGCTGCCACACCATGACCATATTAAATGTGTTTTTTTGCTGAAAGTACAATCTGGTATATATTTGATATTTCACACAGTTTGCTTTTTGGCTTTCATTCACTGATCATGGTGTCCAGCCTCAGTGATTATCAACAATCCATGTGTGAAAATTCACACCTCATACATCTGTTCATGTGTCTGACCTACTAAAGTTGTCATTGCTGGCAAGATTCAAACCTGTGAGGGAAACCCAGTGGATTTCAGGTTCATCAACTTGGCCACAACAACTTGTTTTTGTCATCCTTAATAAAATATTCCATCTCAAAACTGGCAGTGACCACGCTGTGAGTCAGTGTCTGTGCTCTGCCAAAGACTGTTTCCTCGTACTTTTACTTTTACTTATTGACTTCTCCAAATCTTTATCCAAAATGCCTACATAAGGTTTCTTTAATTACTAACTTGCAACCATGTTGTAGTTGTGGCCCCTCATGACTCACCGTTTGTGTTTACAGGTATCACTAAAATCTCCAGAAGCCGTTGTTACTCTACCCATCTACATCGGAAACATCGCTGTGAACTTGTCTCCGTCGAGGCCCATGCCCAATAGTCCGGACCACTGTGGTGCGATGGCGGCCCCTAGCGCAGCAGGGGTGATGCCCAGTGCCCCACCGGCGGAGGAGGAGCCAGATCCTGAGCTGTGCACAGGGGGCAATGCCAATGAGGAGATTCCCACAAAGAGCCACTCTCAGCAGGACCCTTCAGGCCAACCAATCACCATGTCTCCCAGCGCCTTCAGCCATGCACCGGGTGCAGCGCTGCCTCCCAGTCACAGACCAGGCGCATCCGCTCCACTGTTCTGTGTGTCCACTGGAGCCACTATACCTTTCTTTACTGAAGGGAATGTAACTCCAGTCCCCACTTCCTGTTCACTCATTCTCCCTCCAGAGTACAGTTGGGACTACCCTCATGGTTAGTTCGTACACAATGATACTTGATTTGCAATGTGGTGTCTGCAGCATTTACACTCTTGTCTTTGTGTGTCACAGAACCTCCACCCACTTATGAGGAAAGCTGCAGTAGCGCCAACTCCAGTTTCAACAGTAGACAGTAGAGAAGAGACAGGTGGCGAACCATCATAACCACACCCTATCCACATCTGTCTCCACTGCCTCTCAACACATCTGGAGGGAGATACACAGGATGAATGTGGATGGACTTAACCTCCATAGGTCTACTCCTCCACACACCCCAAAGATTGTTTCTTTGTTCTCTGATGAGTAAAAAAGGGATCATATCGTATAATGAGTAGAATTTCACCTCATGTCCCAGCAGGTAATGTCAGACAGAGCAGGTGAACATCACTGTGCCTAAAGGAAGTATTTGGATCAGCATTTAGAACATTTACTGATGGGAAGAGGGTAAAATGTCTTTTGTTTTATATGTCAACAAACTTTTGCATCTGTGATGCCTTGAAAGGCTGGAGTGTGACCTGACCTTTCAGTCTGGCCTTTTTTTTGTGGTGTTGTTCCAAATATGTGCTTGTCTGTGTGGTTCACTGCAGTCTGTGTCTCATCGGCCCTTGTCATCAGCTAGGCAGAGCTGTCTTCATGCTGGATATCAAGAGGGGAACAAAAAGCATAGAGGTAAAGCCTCTGTGTCTGGGATGCCGTTACTGCATCTTCCTATAACAAATTCAGGATTTTTGGGAGTGTCTTGCACGTGAAGGTATTTTACCAATACAAAATTTCTTAATTTTTATTGCACCTGAACTAAGATATTTATAAATGTTTTTATTTACGTATTTTTGGCATTAGGCAACTGTAGTACATTTACAATAAGCAGTTCTGGAAATCCATTTTTTTTGTCTCAGAGCTGTCACCCTGTAGCTCACATAACAGAGATTTTCGCTTTTGTATTCAGAGGACAGTTTATCTGCAGATGAGCTTCTTTAAACTGTGAGGACTGCAGTACTGACAGTCTTCTGGTGCCCTCCTGTGGCCAACACTGGTACAACCTTTAGGTTTTCAAAAGTGGAGCTTGACATAATCAAACTGAACTGCTTAACTGAGTCCCTGCTGCTGTGGCGCACCAGCTGAGGTCTGTTGTATGTCAACATCTTTCTTTCAGCCTCCTATACAGGATTTAGGATACATGTTATTTGGTTGCGTCTTCTTTGGAGTCTCATTTTTTTCCTGCCTTAACTTTCATGTAGTGTTATATCAGTCTGCAGATCATAACATACATCTGCACAACACAGCACTTTTTGACACTTTTACATTTCTGAGCGTGCATGCCTACTGCTCGTGTGTGTGTGTGTGTGTGAATGTTTGGGTTTTCACCTAATTCCTGATTCATCATCTGTGTTAAATTGTCTTTATGAGACATTTTACATCTGAGCATAATGATGTCATGGCATGATCTTAGCATGTCTACAAAACTCTTTCAAAGTTAGTTATGATCTAATATGATTACATCATGTTTTGTTTTGCACATATAATGTCTTTGGACCAGTTTAACGTGTGTCATAGCTTGATGACAGAAAATATCCTTATTTATATCATGATCAATGGTTGATTTCAACCTCAATGGGCATCAACATGTGTTCAATGTAACCTTACTGTGAGAGAACTAATGCCACTGAAGCTCTTAAGGACAACTGCTGTGCTGAATGTGCGTGTCAATGTTTAATTTGAGTAGAATGTTCATCAGCCCAATTTAAATTCTGTAAAATTAGAAAACAAAAATCCCAGTGCTGTTGTTGGCTTCTGTCATCTCCTGCCCAGGTCCTGTTGCCACATGTCTTCAGGAGTTTGTATTTTCTGCTGTGAGCTGTCTACAGGCAAGCTGATTTTGCTGTCACTCAAACAACAATGCTGTTGATCTACATTTTTGTGAATGCATGCCTTAAATCTGGACCACCACTTACATGATGGACTTTCTTCCTTTCTGGAAGGATGTGCTCCTCCTGTTTTAGCCTCCTGTGGACTGTGCAAAGTGCACTTGATGTGTAGCGAAAAAAAAAACAGTGAGACACTGGACCTTCAATGTGTCAGACTTTGTCTTATTTTTGTTTTAGAAAATATGTGCAATTCCTCTTCAAGAATGCAGCAGCAGCAGCTCCCTGAAGTTATTTTATGCTGCCTTTATCAGCCCTCATTCTCTTCTTCTTCACCAAAAGGTACTATAGCTTTATGAAACCCACCAGTTTTTTTTTCATCCCTTTCCTCTCACATATTGATGAGTGGTGTCTGGTTTTGTATTTTTCTACTTGTAAACTGTTTACAGGTGCAGTATGCATATACTAATAGTAGCACCTTGACCAGTACATGTAATGTTTCAACTTACAGAATCAAAGTTGTACTGTACAGTATAACAATAAAATTATGACACATGTTTCTGTCGTTTGTATTATTAGAGTCCTCAAATCATTTTTTTCTTTTTTTTCCCTGAAAGACTTCATTGATACATGGCTATAATCCACCATTTCAGTTGAAAACGAAAACGTATTAAAATAATAAAAATACTACTAATAATAAGAATAATCCTGGCCATCAAACTGTACAACTCCTCCCTCTGAGATCAGACAGTCTGATCTAACACACATTACATCCATATTGGATTTATTGTAGACACTGTCCGATTTTACTGCACACAGTATAGGTTGTATTACTGTATATGTGACTACCAGTTTTGACTTGCCTGGATATTACTTGAATGTTTATTATTGTTTAGAATTTTATTTAGTTTTTTTATTTTTATTCTATTCTTATTTACCTTATTTTATATTTCTAACCTGTTTTTGAGTACATGCATGGGGCACCTGGAATGCAAGCAATTTCCCCCTGGGATTAATAAAGTATTTCTGATTCTGATTCTGAAAAATACGTTGAACTGATAATTGAAATAAATGCTTAAATGCCAGATAACAAGTTGCCTGGTCATTTTCTCTGCTGAATCAGCTGCAGCAGCATTATTACAGAGCACTAAGCCGGTGTTGTGTCAAAAAAGTGATCGTCAATTGATTTCCATCGCGGGAGCGCGCACGGAGCGAGCTGCATCGCCGAGTGTCTGTAGCTTTCCGTTTCACAAAGTAATTCGTCTGCTATAGCCGTAGACACAAGTTAGGAGTACGCATGCGCTGCAACAGTATGGATGAGACAAAGCAGCTGTAGGTCGACGAGGCAGCTTTAAGGCTTCGTGCGCGCTCCCGCGAAGGAAATCAGTTTTTACCAACGCTCGTCACGTGACCCATAGTAAACGCACAATTCTGCGTGCGCATGCGTAGCGTCTAAAAGCTGCATCTCTTACTAAAGTTATATAGCTAGTTAGCGGTTGATTTCTAATATTTTCCGTTGTATCCACGTTGGTCGATGCCCACGATAGCATGCGGTGCTGTGGACCACGGGTATTGCACACTGTTTCCGTTCTTTGTCCCTTAGTTACTTTAAAAACTTCATTACCCATCAGCCTGTGCTCATTGTTTTGGAGTCACGCGGTGATTTCTGTGGCCTCATTCCGCTGCGCTAAGCAGGGGGGTTACTGGCGTATTGTTGCCGCCACAGCTGTTTCTTTGCCGTGTTCGAGGACCGACTCGTTGTTGACTGCACTCAAACCAGAACCGTGGTCCGGGACCGGGTCTTCTGTGATGGGAACTGCGTCCATTAACCTGTGAAACTGTGGTGTTAGCGTACATTCTGCAAATTCACCATGATGTCGGTAAGTTGTGCTGTTATACTACGCCACTATCGTACAGTTACTTCATAGGTGTCGCTTAAATGAGTGTTTCTGGCTTTAGAAATGTAAAAAAAACAGGTTAAAGTGTGGTGTGGAGCTATTTATTGTGTAAGGAACACGTGCTGTATGCACCATAGGGAGCAGACATTAAACTCACAGCCGGTCCATCCCGACACAAACTTAGCTGAGTACCAGAGGGACTGTTGCTGCAGATTAAAACCCACGCAGTTCTCTGAGTGTGACCGTGCACAGCAGCCTGCATGCTAAAACCTTCTGTTTGTAGTCTAGGCTCTTATGTAATGTTGTCTCACACCTGGCAACAAAAACACCTGGTTTTCCCAAGCGGTTTGAAAGATAAGCTCCCAATGATCACTTTGCTCAGGCAGACTGTTGACTCAAGATATATTTGACTTGCTTTCAAGATGTTTTCAGTGTCTCAAGTATCCCTGTGTCAGTATTACATTGTAAAGACATGTTGGACTTTTTTAACATAATTGTTAAAGCTAATCATAAATTTGCTTCAGTAAGAACATTTAAACATTTCCCTCATGGAAAAAAAGTGAAGTGAAATAAATCAGTTTCCAAATTAGAACTGATTTTAGTCTGAATCATCATCCCTGCCCTGTGATAAACTGGTGACTTTTGACACTGTCTTGACATCACCAAGAATGTATTTGTATTATTTGAGGTTTCAGGGACAAGTTGACATCAATACCTGAAGCCAGAGATGGCATTTTTAAGCCAATCAGATGAATTTAGGATGAGAAAATATAGAGGAATTGTTAAAGTTGTACCTAAACTAGTCACAATTACCATTCATCAGTATTTATATACTGACTTCCTGGTCAAATTCAGCTTGTTGTAACTGTAAGCAACATTTCAAATAAGCTGATTATCTGATTATCTGAACTGTTTCCTTATTTTGTATCAGCCTCATTATCTTATTGTTGTTCTTGCCTTGTTGGACTTGTCATAATGTCCCTTTTATTAGTAGATTAACAATAAAACTGTGATCACGCACAAATTGTTATCATGGCTGTATGAAATAAGACCCAAGTTTCACACACTTCTCGTGCTTTGTGTTGTCTTTATATTTCCAACATGCCTGGGACAAACAGCATTATACACGCACCGCAGCACATTCATACCATCACCAGTGAGCAGCTGGTGAGAGACATAGAGTCATAAAAGGGCCGTTTGGGAAATTAGCAGTGAAGATACGGAGCGAGCTGGACTGGTGACCGAGTAACAGACACACACATATACACACACACACATACACGCACCAACAGTGCATTCCTCTGTCAGTCACACATCCACAGCAGCAAGGCAGCACAAAGTGTGCTTTTGTGGGACAATATGCCCTGAAACTATGGAGTCAGATCTGCTGACACTGTTCAAAACAGAATTCATTGTTTGTTTTATTAAAAAATAAAAGAATTATAGGAATCTTCATGCCCTGCGTAAAGGATAATAAAAATATAACAAAGACAAGATAATGGTCCTGCTGCAGGAGATTATGAGGTTTGTAAGAAGAGGTTTAAAGAGTGAAGGTCACCTAGATCCCTATTTAAAGGTGTGTTATTGCACCAGCAATTAAAAGAATGGTCACAGAGCAGAGCAGTAACGCCACTAAACGGCACACAATGTTCATGTCTTTTTATACCTTTTCTTATTTTCCCTATAGATGACCTTTGAGGTGTCGGACAGCGTGACCCTGCTGTTTGACTTCTGGAACGTGCACGGCCCTGCAGGTGATCTGCACAGTCTTAAACAGCATCCCTGGTTCAGTATAGTTGTAGTGGAGAGATCTGACACAGCAGTATGGAAACCAATTCATCAGGTTAAAGCAATATATCTTGTCAATAGGTATTTCTATCTGCTCACTTCTCAGAAGTGGTTTGTGTGACTGTACAAACTTTAGTTAGTGTGTTTGCAAACCTTATTGTGTGTGTTCCAGGCCTGTTGGCTAGAAGTGGGTTAAAAAAAGAAAAGAAAAAGAACGGTTCCTTTGTGGAAGTTCACAGCAGTTACAATAGGTTCACAGAAAACCTGTCAAACTACCCCAGGATATTGACCTTTCAGTGTGTTCAGTATTACTGTAGGCCCAGACCATGGAGTTGACATCATACCAGAATAATGTATAATAATTTGTCGCTTACAAGGATAAGCTATTACTTAAAGGTAACTCAGCGTCTCTGTCAATGTTGCACTAACAAAAATAGAACTATATAACAAACTTAGTCAAGTTGGTCCACAAGCTTAAAGATAAAACCGACATGAAGGCCCAGGCAAATTCAGTGGAGAGCAATAAATGTTCTCCCCCACTGTTTTTGGCAGAACGTATTTACACTCTATACTACATGTTGTGTTGTATGATAATAGACTATGAAAATAGTCTTATCCATTTTTATTGCTGACTACACTGCCATCCTAAAGATGGCTGTCAGTTTAGTCTAGCATTAGACTGAATGTATACATACATACATGTCTACATTGAAAATCCCACTGTTTAGAACAGATTTGTTGGATTGTCCTCCTTAGTGATGCTCTTATTTGTCCAATTTTGTTACAATTGTTTTTGATTCGCTGAGAGTCGCCGTACAGTACTAACTAATGTAATAAAATAAAGATCAGCTGATCAGTGCATCTCTAGTGTCTGGGTTAATAATAATAATAATTATTTTTGTGTCCGAAGGGATGGTGCTGTCAGTGTTCGTAGTCTTTTTGCTGACAGTATTTTACGAGGTGCTCAAAGTGTGGAGGGTGTGGCTGGGGAGTAGGTCCGAGCTGAGCCAAGCTCAGTCGCCATACGCGGCCTCTCCGTCCTGCCGCAGTGACAACATCTCTGTGCTGGACAGCATCCCTTCTGAAACCTCGCTGACCTCGATAAACCCTGCAGCTCCAAGTCCCAGAAACAGGTTGGGGGCTTTTTCGAATTTATCTGTAACATGTTGTGGTGACTGGAAGCTGCTGTGTTCAGCTGAATAAAGTATCATCTTTCATTTTGTCCAGGTGGTTGTTGCATGCTATCCAGACGGTCCTCCAGATACTGCAGGTGACGCTGGGCTACATGCTGATGCTGTGCGTCATGTCCTACAACACCTGGATCTTCCTCGGGGTCATCGTGGGCTCCGGCCTCGGTTACTTCATCTCATTTCCTCTCCTGCATCGTAAATGACGGTATGGACAGTTCACATACTGAAATCATGACATGGGACAGCTCCTTGTTTCTTCTTTGGATCACGTGCTTTGGATGCTTAATGGGAAAACCACTTGTCGAATGAATGTGTCACAAAAGGGGATTTCACTACATGCTGAAGAATGAGCTGCACAACACTAACTGTGGCATAAAAGTGGATATGGATTTTTGATGGGAAATCTCTTGTTTTACAATTTTGTTCTTGGGTTGTGAGGACAAAATGCTGAAGGGACGCTACATCCTGTTCTGAGACTTGGTGAAAGTAGTGTTTAGTCTCCAGTGGAACGAGTGCTGCTTGCTTTAACTTACTACTCAACCCTGAGATGGAACGGCAGCCATACCTTGCACAGTCCAGACTGTTTACCGTAAAACGTAATGACGCTAGAGATGATTTATAAACTGAGTACAGCTCACTGCTATTGTAAATCCACATGTCTTTTTTTGCAAGCAAAGCTAGCAACATATATTTCTAAATTAAGTTTTGTGTCTGTTACTGCTGTGTTTTGAAGTGAAACCTATAAGTGGACTTGAACTCTTGACGGAGATTAACAGTCAGAAGTCATAAGACGATATGATTGAGGAAGCGACTCATGTGGTTTTTGAACTCCTGTCACAGGTCATGATCTTGATTTGCAAACATGATGCGTCTCTTTTTACACATTAGTGGCAATCTTTTGACCACAAACCACAAACCAAGAAAATATGGAAATGAAACGGTGCCTTGCAGCTGACATTTCAGACCTACTTTGTCTCATTTGAGAGAGTATATAAATTTATTTTTATAACACATTTTGACACTAGATCAATGTCTTGGCACTTTACACTAATAAATTTCTTTTGACGCTTGACAAAAAAATAAAGTTCACCAAATATTTTTATTCATCAATCATTAAGCACTGAATGTTTTGAGAAGTTCTATACATACAAAAAAACAGCTGTTCACAATATCACAGGTTTAATAATAAATAAACAGGAGAGGGTGGCCTCTAGTGGAACTACAGGGTGATTCCTGATTAATGTGCCTTACATACAGTGGCAATGTGGACAGCACGAAAACACAACCCTCTGCTTAGATTCAAACCTACAGCTTACTTTGTTGGTAGTGAATGGTTGAATAACTCACCCATTCTGTTAAGTGCTAGCACTCTTTTTGTTACAGGTAAAGCACTTATTATAAATGAATGCCTAATTGTAACGTAACTCCTATCCTGGTACATCCATGTATTTATGTATTTTCTCAGCAGATGGTATCATCTGTTGTACAAAATAAAGCACTGATTGAAAGTTGTAACTTCTCTTGCTGGTCAAATTTATTAAATTGTGTGTTTAAAAAAAGAAAAGAAAAAAAAAGTGAATTACTTGGTAGCAGATGCAGAAATATGAAATTTGTTTACAGCCAGCAAAGAATTGAACTTATACTTGGTACCAAATTAAATAGTTCTTTCTTTCTAGGAAAACCTCCCAAGAAACAGTGTGTATGTTCAGAATTTAAGTCTAATATTTACACTCCCTTTGTTGATTTTTACAGAAGTTTGCATTACTTGACACAACTCAACACAAAGGATAAATATGAAGGGAAAACCGGAGTCATGTGTACAGCTCGATGCTACTGTAGCAGTTGGTAGCATCCTGGGTAAACTGACACTGCAAGACAGATTAGAATAGCTTAATTAAATAACAAATAGTGAGTGAATGTACTTAAGATGAAGCAGAGAAAAAGCCAGCATAAATAAGAGGATTCCCTTTGATGTATCGAATTCCTTCACCTGAAAGCTATTATTGTTTCTTGGTCATCTCTAGAATTAAAGGCGTAGTCACAAGAAACGACAACGTTTTGGTTATTTCCCTTTAAAATATAAAAAATAACGACGTCTATCTTTTTAAAACCACCGTGGATGTATTCATCCTTACCTGACTGTTTGTGTTGAAACATAAAGGCCATTTACACATACAAGAAAGTAAACAAATAACATAATGTAACATTTCACAAAAATAATTTGAAAGATGCATTCGTTAATTACAGAAGCATTCAAAGTTTTCCTATAGCTCCCCCTGCTGTCCATATACAGGCTGCAGTACAGAATAAGACCAGTTGTATCCATTACACCACAAATGGTAGTGACTTTCTACTGTTGCAAAACAGATGTAAACAAGTCATAACATTAAAACCATCAATAACCCTTATTTGAAAGTTAGATCGCTTACACTGTTAGCTACACCTTAAGAGGGAAGATGATAAATCAAATGTGCTGAATTCACGGCAATATGCACTCTGAGCTGCAGAATTGACCGATCGGCAAAGAGCTGCTATGCAAAAATAACATTGATAAAGCATATTTAATCTTAAATATAATCTATATAATTATTTACTTTCTCTCATTTAGTGTGAAGCACCCACTGCACATGACTGGTATCCTACACTAAAAGCACCTCCACTTCCACTGGGTCAATTACTTTGTTACCTCCATTCAGACCATTTGTAAATGGCTGCGTCTCGCTGTCGTCCAGACCTTCATTCACCGGTGACTGGAAGCCGCTGTCCTCATGCGAGCTGGAGTCTGCCAGCAGAAGTGGTGGCGGTGGTGAAGAATCATAATCTGATTCTGGTGCAGAGGCCTCTGCAATCTGTTCGCTGTCCTCTTCCTGTACCGCAATCTCTAGTTCCTCGATGGCGCTCTTGATGGCCGCTTCCTCCTGCCGCTCCTTATCAGCTTCCTGCTTCTTGCTTCCTACCAGCTGCCGGAGGATTGTCTGTGGGGACGCCTTGTCTCGCAGAGATTTCCTGGGGACGTCCTCCACAAGGGTTGTGACATGTGTCACCTCCTCCTGTACCCCATCCTCTGCGATGATGGTGCCGGTGGTCGGTGCCGTGCCGTTTGTCAGGTCACTATGGTTCCCCTCTGGCACTGGCAACACCATCTCCACCATTGGATTAATCAAATCCCTGATTTCATCCACACTATCTGGAGATTTGGGACATTCAGGCTGGCTAAGCTCCACCTCCTTCTCATCCTCCTCTCCTTGCTCTTTGCACTCAGACACCTCAGCATCCTCCTCTGGGATGAGCTCCACCCCTGGGACCTCCAGGCAGGACTCGTAGGGCAGAGGCACCCCATCCAGTTGTATCATAGACACCACCTGCTTTCGTCTTCGCCCACTCCCCCCAATCCTTCCTTCAACCCCGCTACCTTGAGAACCCTCTGGCTCATCAACGCCAAATTTGTTAGCCCAGTCTACGGAGGGTGCTTCCTCCAGAAGGTGCAGGTTGGGGTCACTGTTGGTCAAAATGATGCTGTCTCTGTAGAGATTATGTCTCCTCTGCACAGCGGCCTCCTTCACAGCTGGACACAGGAAAAAAAAAATGTCAAAATTTGTTAGCATGTAATTTAGATATTCAAACCGCTGCCATCTTTGTGGCTCCTCACCCATCATGATGTCTTTGGTTACAGACTGCAGCACCACCTCCTCAAACATATTCTCCACCAGGAGAAAACGGGAGAAGTCCTCAAAGATTAGCTCCTTAAAACGAGGCAGCTCCTTTAAAAAAAAAAAAAAAAAAAAAAAAAAAAGAGAGAAAAGAAAAGGGTAGATACAGAAGCCAAACTGAAAATTGTCACACATGTGGAGAAGTCATTTATTATGGCAGCTACTCACAGGTGAACAGGATGATGAGAGCTGCTGCAGCATGTAGGGGATGATAATCTGCAGCAGAGCCTCTCTGAAGAACTTCTTGCGCACCGTGCTGCTGTCGTAATCGTATTTCTGACAGGGAATACCACAAAAATTAATAAAATAACATAAAAGGAACATTGCTTTAACAATATTTCCCTTAATCATTCGCATTTTACCTTCAGAACTCTGTCCTGGCATCGCTGTATGGTCTTGCATATGTTGTCGTCTCCCTGAGCCTCTAAGGACTGGTGGAGCAGTTGTTCAAATGTGTACATTGCATTGTCCATTTGCTGTCAAAACATAGTATATTGCACATAAGCATGTAAAGCAGCTGCTAGTTGCTAGCAGTTTTTGTTAGATGCTGATGCACTTTTTGTCCACCAGGGGGAAGTAGAGCCCTTTCCACATGTATGGTAGGTTTCTGAGATAGTTCTGACTTTTTGCTGTGATGCTTTTTGTCACTTTCTATTATAGTAGAAAGAAGAGAGACGGCACCCTACCCCCCTCATGAGGATCTGAGCCCTGCTGATGAACACGGACGGGCTGGACACGTCGAACCTCTGCTGCAGCCCCTCCAGGTTGAGCTGCTCCACCTTCTCATAGCAGCTCTGCATCTTCACCGGATGGAAGGCGAGCATGGAGAGCCTCTCCATGTGCTGAGGGGACGGGAGAGATGGTAAGAAAAAGTTTGGGGGGGGGGGGGGGGGGGGGTGTGTTGATGATGCTCCTTGATGCTTTAAACCTGCACTTTAATAATGTTCCTATAATTAACAAAACAACTCACGTCTCCCATTTTTTCTTTGTCCCCTCCGTTCAGTGAGTTCTTGCTGAGCTCCACCAGCTCCCTGAAGAAAATATCCCTGACCTCGGAGAAGCCCCGGCTAGTGGGCTCCATCAGGGCCTCCAGGATGGAGCTGATGTAGGGCTGGATGCTGGTCCGTAGGAGCTGCTCTGCCTTGGGCAACACAAGAGCTGCAGGCCAACAGTGAAACATGACGCATGGAAGAAGAAAACAAAGGTAACAATAGTCAGGTAACACTCAGTGGAGTCACTGCAGTGTCCTGTATTTTTTTTGCTGTTTTCATGGAAGCACTTAAAGTTTCATTTTTCACTTTCACAAATTTACTCCATTTTTTTTTTTGCAACACAACCAGATCCTCAAAAGCAAAATCATAACCCGTTGAGCTTCTGCATAGCCTTATGTAAAATGACCCTGCATTGTTTTGTACAGCTGACTTGTGCTTTTAAATCTGATCTGTGGGATAAAGTCAGAAATGGCTCACACAATGGTGGAATGCAGTTCTTCCACTTTAGCTCAATGGGAAACTGTACACATGAAAGAAGTGAGCAGCGTGTGCCAAGTTAACTTTTCAGTGAGGCTCACTGCAAAAAGGGCTGGATGCTCTGGTGCTACAAAGCAAACGGAATGTGCAGGAGAACAGATTGTGTAAACAAAGAGGTGACAATGTCACATACAGGGTGAGGTTTAATTACAGGTAATTTTGCCCATTAGGTGCCAAAATGTGCCAACAAAGTCATCAGGAACCTGAGGACTGTGGCGTTACTCAGCGACCAGACTGATCGCTTTGCTCTGCCAGTTATCCCTGAACTAGAGAAACCACAGCCACATCGCAAAACAGGCAAACAGTGCGCCAACAATGGAGTGTGCACTTGAGGTCAAGAAGATTATGTTACACGGCGCAGTGAGCACCAAGTGAAGCAAGTCGTTTTGCATGGCGCTCTGTCTGGATGTAGGAAGCACACTGAGGAATTTACCAAAAATTCCACATTAGATGCAAATGTGCTGTTAATATTTTTCAAAATAAAATGCACATTTTATTATGTCCCTAATTATAGCTTCGGGGATTTCCGCATATAAATCTGTTCATACACCCATGCCCTCAACTTCCTCTACTACGTCTTCCTATTTACAATAAATGTCAAACTGGCGTTTTTGTTCTAGTGGTTGAAACCATTCATGAAGAACAGGCTTGCTGTCACCTCGTATCTTGTTGCTGACATGTTCTTTAGACGTTATGATCTGGTCCATGTCGGTCCGCAGTCTGGCATCTAGCGGAGCTCTGTGGGCCTCGCAGGCTTCCACCAGTGCTTTGTACTGACCCGTGGTCTGAGACAACACCTGCTTGTACACCGCATCAGAGATCTGGGGGCGGGGGAAAGTTGTTAGAGAATAGCTGTAAGTGGTCTGAACCTGTTTGTTTGACCCGATCCTGTGTGTTTGCACTGTGCAAACCGACAGGAACTCACCAGCATCCAGTTCCTCTGCCTCTGCTGCATCTTCCCCTTCAGGCGGGGCCCAATAACATTTCTCAGCTCAGGGTGGAGGGTCTCCATCACCAGATTAGCCAGAATCTGTACACAAAAAACATGTGGTATTAATGCAGATAGTTTTTTTTAATTCTCTTGGCAGCCTGCAAAGTTTCTTTCTTTAAACGTTGTTCTTTTTATAGTTAAAATAAAAACCAAAACAACTCATATCCTCCAGCCAAAGGAAAACAAAAATAACCCTGCTGCCACTCTTTCCTGTGCGGTTGCATGGACACAGTGGGCCGATTGAGATGCTACGCAGCTGGATGCAGTGAGGCAGGAAGGCTGTTTTCAGTGGCACTGCCCTCTCAAACACCATCAATGAGCTCTTAACTAGGCTAAAATAAATATTTGCATCCTGCTGGGTGATGAACGGCTGTGACAAAGGGCACTGTATGTTTTTACACACGGAGGACAAATAATAGATATATTGTTTATTTTCACTATTATTTGCTTTTTAGTGGCTGTGACACGTGTTACCTAGCTGATAAAATGTCTTTTGTGTCAAAACAGGTCATCAACAGACCCCAAACACATTTTTAAAACTGACAAAGAGCATGCATTACTAGCCCATTTGCTTGTGTTTCACATTGCTTTCTATTGTTTTCCATTAGCATTGTTAGCATATTTCTTTTTGTTTTGACACAGCTATTTTTTGCTTTTGATTGGCAGGTGCATAACAAGATTTTTCTTCTGTGAATAGTATGACTAATATTTGTAATATTTGAATGTTCTATTTTGGTCTATTTATATTTTTAACCATTTGCTTTGGGCTCAGTACAAATGCAGGTATACTTAATATACTTAATTTAATTGAATTTAATATTGGTTATTGTAGGTTAAACTGGGATAAACTGAAATAGGGGCAGGAAATATGGAGGTTAATGAAGGAGAGGTGTCTGCTGTAAACACACCGCAGACACTGAAAGGGACTTATTCAGAAGGGAGATTCCAATCAACAGTGTGTGTGTTCTTCTGAAAGCTGGTATTTATGTTGGGGTCTTGTTGCTGATGTTTTCTTTAAAGGTTTTACGTAGGTGAGGAGGGGGCTCGTAGTGCTTTCGTAGAATCTAACATTGCACGTCATTCATTCATTCATCGTGGCCTCCTAATAGGCTGAGCTCCAGCTTTGACCTGAACTTTGTAATTTTTTTTTTCCTGGAAACACCTTTTGACTATAAGCTGCATCAAACCTGCTATTATATCCTCTGAGTCAGGGTGTGTGCCATGATGACCAGTTCCTGACCTGTGGTGGAGCTCCACACATCATGTCCCAGGTCCCGTAGTGTCCTTTAGCTTGCCTGTAGAGCCTCACGGAGTCGGTGAAGGCTGGCGTCTGAACAGTGGAGTCCTCCGACAGACCTGTTGGGGCAGCAGAGAAAGAGAAAGCAGAGATTTAAGAGTAAGAAGCAAGAAATGCTCCCTCTATTTTAAAAGGAGACACAGATGACAGTGTTTTTATATTGCATGATATCTTTGTTTTGAAGTGTGGTTAGCCATGTTATTACATTTGGCAGAATCCCACACACTTCCCATAAACCTAAGTCACTTCTGCGGGACAGTCTGAGTGTAATTTCGGCCTGTGTGGAGATGACGCATGCACAGCGGTGGCCCCCTATCACACACATCTGTGTCATCCCTCAAAACAGGAAGTTTGTTGGCTCGTTGGGAGGACAGATTTCATTTGGTTGCCATGGCTACAGCCCCTCCCAGTTGATAGGACAATAGGAGCGGCTCAAAAGGGCCACACGCGCGTGTTTTTAGGAAGTTTGGTCTTATCATGTGGTTGTGTGTTTACAGTAGGTGATGAAAATACACCGCTGAAGTCAAGAGGCTCTCTCAAGGCCAGCCCTCACAAAGAAGTATAAACAGGTGTATGGAATAGGGCATGCCTATAATTAGCTGTTTGACCTTGCTTAAATGAAAGAGACCGATGCTTGGTTGTATTTTGCTCATGTGTCAACTGTCCCTGTCATGCGCACATTTGTAATTAAAACCATCATTGTAATGATTAAAACAGTGTAGATCGGCCTAATTGTATAATTTGAAAGGCACATTATCCCACTGTTTCCATTACTTCTAAATCTTTATAGTAATACACTAAGGTTTATGATGTAGAATTATACTAGTAGAGGCTTTATAACCACTGACAAACACACATGGTTAAAATTGGGCCCTAACAACAATGGGAAGGCTTTATTACTTCTCTAATTGTACTACTTTTTAACAGAAAGCCTATTATGGATTTTACAGTGTCTCCATTCTTGCTGTTTTGTGAAGCTGATTCACCCATTGGAGCTGCCTGTTCTCCTAATGCATGCAATGTTTGGTTAGCCACTGCATGCCTGAGAGCTGATAATGCTGTATGTGAAGTCTGTCATGCATAAAATACCAAACATGCAATGTGTGAGTTGTTGCGTCTGTGGCTGTAAGTTAGGTGAGTCAGAGGGATTCTGACAAAGACAGGAAGTTACCAAGGAGTGAAGTATGGAAGGGGGGGGCAGAGCCAGACAGGAAGCAGTCTCTGCTCCCAGTGCTCTGACTCTGCTGAAAGGCACAGGGTCAGGCTGTTAGCTTGTCTTGGCACGTGTTTTCATGGGAATTCACTGGAGTCAGAGGCACAATGGGAAATTAACAGAACAGGTCAAATGCAGTGAATCTATCATTTATCCTTTATCCATTGATAAGTACCGTCAACATGGTTCGACTTTGCTGATGAAATTATATTGTACATCCTCTGCAATTTTACTTTGAATGAGTTAAATAGGTTTTCCACAGATGCACAGTTAAATGTCTTCAACAACACAAGACACAGACACACGACCTGCGATTGCTTGATCACCATTAACAAACATGCCAAAATATGTGCTTAGCTGTTCCAAACTGAAACGCCTCTTTGTAGATGTTTTCTTATATGTCTGACTCCTATGACTATGTGAGAGAACTTTAGACTTTACTTTGTAATTTTGGGCCATTTAAATAATAATATGCATCAGCTGACATCTGGGCATATTTTGCCAATTATATCCAATTATGTCAGAACCCTGTAATCTGCTTTTTAAAATAAAACTAACTAACCCCCCCCACAACAAAACAACAACAACAAAAAACACCCTAGATTGAAAGGCCTGTAATAAGGACGTGCATACAATAAAGGATTATGAACCTACTGTAATTTAAAATCTCCTTATAGTAAAGCCGAACTACATGAATTTAATGTTAATTATCCTGAGGCAACAAGAAATTCTTAAATGTTTTTATTAAGCTTCTTACCTGTGGCCTGGCCATGTGCACATATGGCTTTGTTTCTGTCTTATGTGTTTGGACAGCTGTTTTCATTATTTCTCAAACTTAAAATGCAAATGGTTGTGTTTACCAGAATTATTTTAGGCACACATTAGGAGCACATTGTATGTTGCTATTTTGAAGGCAAATTTTCTTTTGGTTCTCCAACAGAAAAAAGTAGATATTTTTGACAATCTGCCAAGCTTGCAAACCACTACATGTTCTCTGTGTGTCCGAACCCAGCTAGATCAAGGAGAGATTCCAGTTCCTTTGCATTCTCTGTGTGTGAGCAGCACATGTGGCAGCACTTACCACGGTCTTTTTTATTTAAGGCATTTCCCTCCCTGCATTTCTTCCGCGCTCTGGTTGGTGGGATTTCTAGCAGCAGCCAGGGATGAGTTCCCAGGCCCTCACATCTATGAATGTTTTTCAGTTTTTTTTGTTTGTGTTTGACATGTTTGAAAGTCAAACACGGTTTGATGAGACCTCAGCTTTGGGCCACCTGCATTACTGAAGCAGCATTTCAAAGACATCTTTAACCTCTTTTAACTCGTGCTGCTCCCCCCTGACACGCATGAGTAGGATTTCCCCATATGGTGGAGCCCTATGGATCCAGCCAAACCCACAGTACAGTAAACACTCCGTGAAACACACCATCAGCTGCAGACATCATAACCACAATCAGCTAAGGCCTAACGTGCAATTCTGAGTGTCTAGGAGCAAACTCCAGAGACCTGATATTGGTGTACACTGTAAAATCGTACTGTACTGTATGCTGCTGCTCAATCTATAAGCCTGGGTTGGATTTATCGCCCTCTGAATTTGCCCGTCTTCTTGGTGAGATGAATTAGTCTGAGGTCTGTGGATCAGAGCAGAGGGCTGGAGACTTGGTTTATGAGGCTGTGGGTGTGGGGAGTCAGCCGTGATTGATGGTTCTCCAGGAGGCTAGCAACAGCTTGGAGAATAGCCTTTGACTGTGCTACTGTTATGATCTGCAGCTTGAAACGGAACAGCTGCCTGCTGGTCAAATAGCACAAAACTGAACCGATCATTAAGGCTGCAACTAATGATCATAGGAAATAGCAATTAAGTATGGGAACCAAAGCCAATGTTAGCAGCTTAGTAAAAAAAAAGGAAAAGTGGATGAAGTTTCAGGATTCATTTGGCTTACCCAGACCATGACATCACTGGAGACTACTAGGTCCATTTCCAGTCATTAGAGCATTTTACTTAATTATAGCATCAGACATAAGCATCCCAGCAGTCAGACAATAAAAAAGACATTTGAACACATCCTGATAAGGTGAAGATTTGTTGCTGTTGTCTGATCAACGCATGATTTGAATATTTAAGATAATAATCTATAGCTTTAAGATGAATGGCAGTTGTTTCTGCAGCTTTACATTAGTTGTCATTCAATTATGCATCCTCACCGTTTCCAGAAGATCAGACAACTTTGAGGCAGAGGCAGCCCGTCAACATGGTTTGATCTGATGTACATACGTCTGTAGCAGATGATGGCGGTAAACAGTACGCACACTGTAATCGCGCACATTAATAGGCTGCACGGTGTTGTAACACACAGAACTTTACTGATTGGTTAAGTTTTATGTTTGGTTATGTTTGGTAACACAGGTGTTAATATAACCTTCCAACTGCAGTGACGGACATGGCTCCATGCAAATCATCCAGTTAGGATGATGCAAAACAGATGTTTTATTGGATAATTACTGAGGATGAAACGGCTTTAGAGGATTCAAATAAGCCTTCAGTGTGTCAGTGTCAACATTTAACTTGTGGCTTTTACTTATCATCACCAGCTGAACAGTGTCAGTGTCTGGCAAAAGAACTGCTTTGCATATAACTTCTCTGTTGCTGATACTTTACTGCATCACATTTTGTACAATGGCGAAGAAGAAGTGCTGACCTGGGCACCTTTTTCAATGCATCCTGAAGTCTGGATTTCCTCAAGAACAACACTGATGTGACTGAGGTGAAACAGAGTATCAGTCCACACTGAAAGCCACACACAGGTTAACTCCACCAGCTCCAGTGACAGGCTCTGTTTCTTTATGACATATTCCCAGAGCCTAACCTCACAGCTGGAATGTATGGCAGGGACTCTAGGGTTTGCACTGAGCATGCCCAGACAGGTAGCGTTTTGTGAGCAAGACAGGCTGGTTTAATTTGCACGTTTTTAGACATACTAGTAATAAGCATGGATGTTTTCAAACTGATATCAGACAGCTGCTAGCATAAGTCGTGCATGCGTGAATTCATGCAACATGCTCGGTCGGCATAATAGGAGCAAAACAGGGCTGGATCAGGTCGAGCAACTTTGCCGATGAGCGCTGTTTCATTCAATAGGTGGCATGAAGCGTTCCTTATTATATCTCTTCGACTTACAGTGGAGGCATTTGTACAAACTATACCGCACAAGTCATTTGCATGTGTCTGCAGGTGCTGACTGATTTGATATGGCTGACTGGATGATTACAGTGACTCCTCGTGCTCTATGATCCGTCCTGACTTAAAGCTCAATCACACATAATACACCAACACATTACAGGAGCTTTCATATGAGGTCAAAGCCTAAAAGCGTTCCAATTATAAGTGTGTGCACACCCACGACTATGAAAACTCGGGTCAAATAAGGTAAAGGAATACAAATGATGGCAATTTGTTTACGAAATAGAGCACAGAAATAATAAAAAAATGTGATATCACACACATGCGGTCATAACATGGTTCTCAATGTAATGTGTAAATTTGATTATATTTGGTAGCGTACTTGTTTGACGATGTAAAGTAATGTAATTTATCATTTTTTTCTAATTAGTATCAACAATTATATCAATCTTTTTTGAACTTAAAAGATAATTTTCACTTTTACAAATTTGTGTAAAGATTGTTGACTTTTTTTAAAAGGATATATTATTATAAAAAGTGCATGGAGAAATAGCATTATATGCACTTATTTTCACACCATCTCAGCTTCACACTAATACACAAACATGCTGCGTTTGTGGGCCTGTATAAAAATGGGACATCAGGTTTCAGTAGAATGTGGTGTTGTATCAAAGTGGGAAAGACTTTTTTTTCTAAACTGACCCAATAGTTGACTCAAAAGCATAACTTACTAACTCTCGGACATACAGTTGACTATGAATGTAAATAGCGTATAAGTAAATAATATAAATTAGCTTGATGTATTTGAACTAACCATCCTGGTGGCTTATGCTCAATCCTAAGAGGTATGCAAAACATTTATGCTTTGCAATATGAATAAACAGTAGTTACAACCATATAGATGACTAAAATTGCCTTAGCAACCAATTATTTGTTACAGGTTAGCATTGCTTGTTAGAAGAATATTACGACAGTACTAAAACAGTACAATGCCTATGACCTTTTGATGCTAATTCCTCTCCATTCATTTGGAACTCTCATCTGGCCACACGTCAGTGTCTGACACCTCATTCCTGCTGCACCTCATGCTCAGTTTAACCAGCTCACTCACATGGCATGTAAAGGCTTCACACACTTTACACACACCTTTTTCTGAAACTAGCAACAAAGGTAGAGAGGCAAAGAAAGGCGCTAATTGTGCAAGGTGGAGCTCTGAGAGAAACACTGTGTAAGGTCCTAACAACTGAATGAATCGATTGATTTGTAATACTTCACCACGTTTCTTATGAGAATAGTCTAATTCAATCCCATTGACATCCAAACTTCCACTGCCTATCTTGTGTGTGTATCCTTACCGTTGTTGCAGTGTCTGACGCAGTCCTGCAGCACGGCGTGCCACTTCTTTTGCTCCTTCTCGGTCATTACACAGAAGTAGTGGTGGCGAGCGTACGGGTGCCACAGGATGAGGGGGAACTGGGTCGCACACTTGATGAATGGACTGCTGCTCGCTTTTGCCTTGATACCTGCAGTGAGTCATGACATGTTTGTGTCATGTATATTTTCAGTACTTATGGTTATTGGTGGTATTGTTGTTATTTTCTGACCTGGTAGGCTGGTGTTAATCAGCTCTACGTACTCCTCCAATGAGGTCAGGGCCCTGTAACCCGCGCAGTTAATGGTCAGCTTTGGGTGCAGCCCCCGTTCATGTGCCTGTTTGAGAGACACCAATGAGGTTAAACTGTTTTAACGGTCAAATCTGACTCAATTTAGTCCATCCACTCACTGTTTTGTTCTCATAGAGGTTGATGGTGTAGGTGTTTGGCACAGATACGAAGCGATTCCTCCACTTCCGGTTCTCCTCCAGGTACTGAAACAAACTCCCTGAGAAGATGGAGCGACCTGCCAGAGGGTCCTAGAAATCACACACAGAAACACACTCAGTATGATGTAAAGCATTTTAACTTGTGAGACCTTCTTGGTGTTTCCAAACATGCGGGGGTGGGGATTTTTACCCAACGATGTTTACATAAGGATACACACCAACCACTTTGTTTTTAGATTTCCTGACTAGGATCAAGTAATCCATTCTCAGAAGGGGAAGAAACGGGGCGACAGAAGGGTCTGGAGTTGAAATATAAAAGTGTGCAGTATGTTGGAGAGCAGATTTGTTCGTTTCACTGAACTGTGTGATTATAGATAGATACACTTTATAGATCCCGTGGGGGGAAATTGTTAACATGTTAACATGACTGGTAACATGAGTGGTAGGGTCTTAGGGGTCATTTTTCATGTGAGTTTGGACACATAGAGGTGTTTGATCAGCCCAGAAATGCATTTACTTATCAATGAAAAAGTTGGAAATCTGATCTGATCTGGTAAATCTGAGGAAAGTGTTTCTGTCTTTGCTTTTCTTGTCAGTTGTTCTCTACTTCACTACTGGCAGCTATGTTCTTGAAGACGACCTTATGTAGTGCAACATGCTGCACTGTACATCAAAATATTGACCAAAAATGTCAACTGGTTTAAGCCACTTGATAGCCATATTGCACTGTAGACATTTATTTCAATTTCTAGCTACAATAGCTACATAGTATAGTAGCCTATGTCTTAAAATGGAAGCTAAGTGTTGTCAGTTTATTCCTAAGGTGTAAACCACAGTTGTTCTGACTGAATTATTCATCGAAGGCTCACTCTGTTAGCACCAGCTCTGCTTTTCATGTAAAGGCCAAACTAGCAACAGTCTTGAGTTTTGTTGGGCCTAAAGTAGTGTTTAGGTTTCATTGTACATGTGGCATGTTACAATGACATTAAAAGCATATTCTATTCTAAAAACAGCCTATTCTTTATGTAAGGATGACTTGAGGGAAGCCACATAACATTTATAACATAGCGATGTCATGGCAATGTTTGTATCTGGCATTGTAGTACAATGGATTTTTTTACCGTTGCACATTTAGCCCAACTTGTGTTGAGATTATTGTACATTTTGTTCACATAGTACAATTTGTTTCAGTTGTTTTCATGAGCAGCTGTCCCCTGCATGATGACCAGAGTTTATGAACTGCCATAACAGACACTGTGCCTCTGTTCATGCATCAAATGTGCTCCACTTTCCCTGCAGTGACTGAAAACCTCCAGTACATTCAAAGATGAGAGGAACACAAAAAGCCGTTGAGAGTTAAAGCAGAGGGTTTGCTCATTAGGTTATGTCCTGCTACAGAGACCCCAGGGATGACCTCGTTTCATGCATTGTGCATAACATCAAGCTCTGTTGGCCTGACAAAGAGCACATTTATGCAGGTTTGTGTTGTGCAAAAATCATAAACAGTATCCGTTCATACCTGAAACATGGCAGGGAGATTCATTAATATTTAATGTTGCATTAAGACAGTTTGGTTCTCCTCGTTCTAACCAAAGTTTTGAATCTCACTTGCCTTTCTGTGAAGCAGCTGCGACTGCGTTCCTCCTCCTCCTTCTATCTCAAAGCGGACGCTGTTGAAGAGAGCGACTGCGTACTGCTGCTCATACACATCGCTGTACTGTTTTATCACATCTTTGGTCCGAGCTGCAGGAGACAGACAGACAGACAGACAGACACAAGATCAAAATCTCCAATGCTGAAACCCTCTGAAACACAAAAAAGGCTGTAACACTAGGCCATCAGTTGACCTATGCTTTGCATAGGCCACAGCCTTCACTGCTGCTATCAGCTCTTTATGAAAACCATATAATAAAATTCAAAATGGCCATGTGAGTCTCGTGTTATCAACACAAAGCAGTCTGTATAATGGCTCTCTAGTGAAGATGTAAGTCCGGGAGTTGAAGTATAAGTTGGCATCCTATAACCTTCTGAGATGTTCCCATGTCCTAACGCTAGAAGGAAAGGATCAGTGTGTGTCCCGATCAATGTTTTTGGCTCAGTCAGCAGCAGACAGTGTTAAGTATGATCTGTTTATGGAAGGAACAACACAGGAAGGAGGGAGTCAGACTGCAGTGGGAGAGCAGGAAGGAAAGAGCTGACAGGACAGGATAGACAAGGACAGAATGTGGAGGAGACATGGGGACAGGGACACATGTACTTATTAAAAAAAACACCATGTCATTCCAGGAGGAGAGAGGAGTACTGGTCAGAGGACTGAATGAGTGTGAGAGGGCAGGACCTTCTAAATAGAAGCGCACCAGCATTCTGATTGGTTTAGCCTCTTTAGGGGCCCCATGATTGTTGTTGTGTTTTAGAATACAACAGAACACAATAGAAGTATTGGAGCTTGGATATTTCACTGTTACAGGAGCAATATACAGGCACTCAGCATACTAAGCATAGATCTCTAACGAATAGTGTGCAATTGAAAAGCTAAACCATGTGAAAAATATGTCATTTACAACAATGGGTCAGAGTGTTATCTCTGGCACAGAGATGGGGAGTTATACTGGGAGGAAAGATTTCCTGTAACAGTCCTTAAGACAGCGAAGCTGTCTGAGCCTTTTGGAAAAGGCGCTCATTTGCCTGTCCAGTACAGGGTGGAGAGAGGGTGGTCAGGGGTTTTCATGACTGATAACAGTTTGTTCAATGTCCTCCTGTCTGCAGCCAATGACAGAGCCAGCCTCCCTTATCAGTGTGTTCAGCCTGTTGGCGTCACTGCATGAGGTGTCGGAAAACTGATGATTGTCTCCAATCAAATCCATTTGTTGTCTGATTTTGGACAGAAACTCTCTCTTTCTGTGGAAATCTTCACAACATTAGTGCTGGTTAATGTGGCTTCCACCTCAGCTATGCAGAGTTGGTACTTTCCACCGGTTGCCTTGCCTTGCCAAAGTCAGCAGAAACTGGGAAACTGTAAATGGACGTAGACGGCACACTTGGAAATTGGAACTTGGAAACAAAGACCACATCATAAAACACACACTCAGTGCTCTGTGTCAGCCTGTACAGACATGCCAAACCCTCCGGTTATATCCTTTCATCCACCCTAGGCACTTGTTACCTTTTGTTTTTCATCTCTTGTTGTAAATCAGTGAGACGTTGCACCTGAAAATACTGATCCAATAACCTCACTATTATAAACTCAGTGATGTATTAATAACATTCAAGTCCACATTTGTTTTATTGTTCCACTTAATTCCATGACTAATAACTAATTACTGGAATCATAAATGGGAGAATTGTTGGGTAAAGAAAAGGTTTTGGATGGATCATTAGACACAGCGCATTCTGAATGTGTGTCCTTTTCAGAAAAATGACGAATCACTGATCCAGTGCATTTAACCATTGACACTATATGAATATGGATTACGTGTCTGTGTCTGCTTCACCTTCAGTTACAGGCGGAGGATTTTTGGCATTGAGGTCATTTTAATGAGCTGCTAGGACGTGAGTTTCTTGCCTGTTTTTTCTGCAGTTTGGTCATATATACACACAAATGTCAGAATAGGATCATTGTCAGGGATTAGGGATGAAGACAAAATCCACTTGTAGAGGATCTCGGGTAGATATAAGCACTAACATCAGGCTTTTACCAGGAGACTGGGGGTTGTGTCCGGTTTAGACACTTTACTTTCATTTTCTGTTGCTGTTTAATAGGTTTAGGGGGAATATTAAACCTTTTTACAACAAAAGCATATTATGCTGCAAACAAGCTTCTCTGCCATTTTCAATTTTTAGCTATTCATTTTTCAATTGCTTTAGAATGAAAGCTCTGATGTTGTTTTTCTAATGAGGATGTGCAGCGAATTGACCTAAATAGCATCTAGCCTGAATACTGCTAATTGCATTTGTACCATGCAGGTAGTTTGTAGGCTACTGTCTAATGCTATCATCATCTTGGCTTTATTCTCTGTTGATCTTAAATATTTGTACTAAATATTATGTCACTGTGCCAGCGTCCTTCACTCCCTGCTTTTCCTTCCTCCAGTGTAGACAAACAAACCACTACATCATCTGTTAGCAGTGGATGAAGATGAACAGTCGCTTTGCACGTGTGTGTGTACGTGTGTGTGTGTGTGTGTGTACGTGTGTGTGTGTGTGTAGTATATTGCTTGTCTCTTATGTTGGGCTGATATGAGGGAGGAGAACTTTTACTGAGAATGTGTTCAGGCAGTGAGGATGAAGAGAAAGCATCTCATTGGGAGTTACACATGCCAAACAACACTCCTGATGTAGAAATGCTGACTAGTCCTCTCTCACACACACACAAAGTACACACCCTGTGAAAATTCAGAACTGGATGAATCACATCTTTTTTTAGATGTACACTCATTGATGTCCACTTCTGGTATTTTTCTGTAGATTTGCACAGAGTTTTTGGTCGAGAAGACACAGAGTGTGTGTGTGTGTGAGCCAGACAGCAGTTTCAGCTATTAACCCTGTGACATGTTCCTACCCGCTTTACTCCAGCAGCTTCACTAATTATCCTCCCCCTCTCTGACTCGTCTCTTCTACTCCCCAGCTGGTTTGTAAACAGAAAATGTGAAGTATTTCATTTAAAAATCTTAAAATGATGACTCAAAGTCCCCCTATAGCCTTCTACAGTAATAACATTACTTGCAGTGGCAATAACACTGAATGAATTTGCACAAAATAAGGTTTTCTGACAAGACGTCTACTCTAACAACACTAAAGCTACACTAAACTGTTTTCACTTTGTGTGAATTTTTAAGACTAGTGACCTAATGATGTTTTTATATTGTTTGTTTTGTTTAAAAGCCAAAGATTTTACCTTTAATAATAATATAAAACAGAAAAAATGAGACAAAATCTCATGTTTGAGAAGCTAGATTTGACATTTTAGCCTTTAAAAGTAACCTAAACAAATAAGAAACATTATTCCCTGTTCATTTTAAATGGCAACACAACAGAAAAACCACTTTGAAACCACTTTGGCACTTTGAAAAAAGGCCAGTTCTTCCTATTTTAAGCTATTTGGCCTCTGTCTGGTTCACAAAACAGCAGCAAAAGCAACAAACAAAATGAGTGTCTAGACCTCAGGAACACAATCTTTGGTTTCCTTATGCAAGTCTGTCTGCCAGCATACACACCCAAACACAGTTACAATCCTCGTGGAACATGAACATTTTTTGGGAACCACAAAAGGCAGACGGAAAGAAAACAAGCAGTTTTGTTTTGGTCCCTGAATGCATCATCAAAAGGACTTCAAAAGACAGTAATCATGCAGATCCGCGTTCTCCTCTGCTCCCTTGCTTTGTGGAAATAATGGGGACAGACCTGCACAGTTCACAGTGTGACGCCTGAGCAATCTGAGCCTTAAATAGCAGGCAGTCTCAAACTTATACAAACATGCTTCCCATGGGGAAACCTACTTATTATCCCAGAGAAATATGCCTGCAGCAGAGTTGGGACTGTTACAGAAAAGAGAAACTTTTTGCAAGTATACATTAGAGGGAACTTTTCTTTCTAATGCAAAACCACACATGCTGTAATAATGGTGTGACAGAGCGAGCAACAGTGGGAAACAAAACCTCACTAAAGTTGTTATAAATAACATTCCTTAAACAGGATCTTGTGGAGAGCTGGTGACTTGTTGCAGTCCCCTCTTACCTGCAATCATCTCCCGCCTGCTCTCATCCAGGTGAGAGGAAACCACGTCCCCCATGGTTACAGGAGATCCTGCAAAAAAAAAATCCTATCTATCAGGTGAAAAACTTCCTTTGGTGATATTCCCAGAAAGTCTCTCTGCGTAAAACCCGCCGGGAAAACACTTCACTTTCCCCCCTCCTGAGAAGCGTACGGCTCTGGCACAGCTGCAGTCTGTTCTCCTCCCTTGAAGGAGGAGGAGGGCGGAGGAGGTGTATCACGGAGGCGAGCTGGTAACAACTCAATACCGGTGAGGAGGTGGTGAACACTGCGCTGTTTCACCAGAAGCTGGACACACCCTCTGGGAGTCATTACTGGTCCAACGTGTTCAGTCAGCCCTGCCAAGGGTGTGGCCAGAAAAAGGAGCTTAATAGAGAAGCATATTCAATATTGAACCAACTGTATGAGTGTTGTTGTCAATACAGCCCTCCTTAAACTTAATAAACTTTAACATAATTATACGCACCCAATCACTGAGTTTAGTAATAACCCTTTTCCAAAATTTTCTCCACAGTAATATTAATTGTGCTGAGATTTATTCACGAATTTTTGCGCCATGAGAAGAAACCCTTTTCCCACCAAAACAGATCAATGCTGCCCCCTTGTGGAAAGTAGGTTCCTTGACTAATATTGAAGCCACTGCAGACAAACTCCCCTGCATCAACCATCACAGCAGAGATATGACACACTATATATTGCAACATTTCAAGCACTAGGTGTATAAGCTACTACATATTTCAATAGTACTAATAAATAATAAATTCAACTTCTAAATACCCTTTGGGTGTCCCTATGCCTTCTTATTTATTGAATTTAGGCCCAACATTCCATCAAAATACTCAAAACAATGTGATTTCAGCTTTGCAAATGTGATTATTTGCTTATTCTAGGTGTTTTTTGTAATGAAATATAAAACATCTGGATTTTTATGCAAAATAAGGAGCCTAAAAAATGTGTAACCTTAACTGAAAATCGCCAAAAAATGTCATTATAACCAAACATATGGCTCTTTCAGCTTGCATACAATTACACAATGCTATATCTTTAATTATACATGTATATACATAGGCTAATTAACAAGTACAAAGCTGTAGTAGTTTGAGCTAATAAGGCGCAGTCGCATCCAAACACCACCAATGGGGAAGATGCGGAAGGATACGCAGTGACGTTTCCAACTCCGCAGCGCCGTGAGATGATCAGAGAGGAGGGAGGAAGCAGAGGGTGATCAGTCGGATCCAACACTCAGCAGCATCATGGCACCTATCGGATTAAAGGCGGTGGTCGGCGAAAGTAAGATTTCTTTGTATTCATTTGGATCAGGATTTGGTGCGCCCGCATGCTGTGTGCGTCAGAGAGTATAGGCTGTGCGTGTGTTTGCAAGATGCGGATGCCTGCTTGTGCATCTGTGTTGGTGGTGGTGGTGGTGATGATGATGATGAAGGCAGTGCCGTTCCATTGTATGTCATTGTAAACTACGACCGCGTAGTGAGGGAGCTGTAGATACCCTGCAGAGGCTCGTCTCTCTGGGCTCCACTGCGGTGCGGATGCGCAATTGCAATTCACGCAACGGAGACCTTAAAATGGCTCTAACGATCGCTGCCTACCAGCCTACCAATAGTAAATCTAAGCGTCCTTGTCCAACAGGACGAGGAAAGCCTGGAGGCAGATGTAGCCCCACATACGCCCTTTTAGCCCCAATCAGCGTTTATTTCAGGAATAATCTGCGCTGCATTGGAAGCTGCATCATTAACTGGTTTTTGCCTGAATTGTGTTCTAAAATGCTTCACGCTTCTCACACTTGGCTTAACAATAACCACCAGTCTAACCTAATGCTGCTAATTATAAAATGAATGCAGGTTTACACTCTTCATACGTGGGATTCCCTGATTTCAGCAGTGCCTCACCCCTCTGATGGAGCAGGAATCGGTTGCGTAAAACACCCTTTCCCGACCAGAGCTGGAATAGGCTGCTGCTGCTGCTGCTTGCTCCGTTTCACCTTAATGGCGGATTCTATACAAAGTCGTGGAAGTTGCCTAAAACGCTTTATCATGATCACGAGCCATCATCCCGTAACGCCTCCGTCCTCCATCCTCCTCATCGTGCCCTTTACTGGATGTGCGGCACGGATCAAACCCCGCCGTGTGTAATCCTGCATCATTAGGACACAGTGAACTCGACCGCTCAGCATCCGATGTGTCATTAAGACTAATTTATTTCTGCTCCAGCAGCATCGCTGTGTGGCGCTGATACAGGCCTGAAGGGGAGGCGCACCTTCTTCCTGATATAGGGTCAACTGGGTGCATCATTTAATAACCAGGTGTCAAATAAATGACTACGGATGCGCGTTCTCTTCTGTTTTTCTCTTTTCTTTTTTTGCGCCCTTCCCCTGGTGCAGGATTTGCTCCATTTGGCGTCTGTAGTCGAGCATATTGATTCGGTTTCACATTACACCAACACACATCCACATGGTCGCTCTGTTGTAGGCTACAATGTCTCACTTTCAGTTCGCAAGACAGCTGAATCTAAGCATTTATCAAATTGCATCCCATGTGTATCATATTTGGCACAGGCCCTGCTGCAAAATAGTGGCCCACACCCCTTCCTATTACACACATCCACTCACACCCCTCAGTCATACAGAGTTACAGTGTTTCTGTTCTGCTATTTTGGGTGGAAAGGTCCGTGTGGGTCTCATTTCTACCAGGGTTGCAGGGTATGCCAAACATATCTGATTATATTCCTCTGATAATGCATTAAGATTGCATCCATACAACATGTGTTAAGGACATGATGTTTGGCAGAATTTTGATCACCTTGTGAGCCAGTAGTTATCATTGTATCATCTGTTTATACAGTACAGCATCACATTCCAAATATCCTCCTATGATCATCCTTCTTTAATTATTTAAGCCTTGTAACTGACAATTACATAACCCAGTTTGTAAAAGTACAGGCGGGCGTGCATGCAGGCCCTCGGCGTGCTCATCCTTTCCAGAACAATGTAAACACTGCGTGCGTGTTTCCCTGTAGACGCAGCAGGCGACACCTGCACTCTATTTGGCTGAGGTGGAGCTGGAATGAGATTGGTGGAGTTGTTAGGTTGGGGGGGGTTGTGAGGAGGGAGGGAGGGTGACACCATCATGGGTTCTCTGCAGCAGTGGATGTAGAAGCCAGGATGAAGGAGCGAGTGTGTGTGTGTGTGTGTGTAAGGGGGATGGGCAGCAAGCTGAGCTTCTCCCTCCCCTTTCAGGCCTGTGTATGAGCATCAATCCCAGAGAGCAAGGAGAAGAGGGGAAATATGGTTGAATAAGGAAGATCTTATCTGCCTTTTATAGATGGTGCGACACGTTGATGGAGCACAGTGGTTAAAAGACAACACTCTTTATTTGCCTTTACTGTGTGATGCAGACAGAGCTGTTGTTTTGCAGGATTTAAAGTTGATCTATTGCTTCTTGCTTCTATTCATTCATTCATTTAGAGGCTTGTCATAAAGCTACACAGTACCGTCAAATCCATCTGTCTGAATCTTTGTATTTCTCATCGTCTTTAACTCCCTATTGCTGTTCAGGTCATGAGGTTCATACTGCACGTGGATTGCTGTTAAATCGACACCCAGCCATCAGCATTCGTATTCATCACAAGTGATTTTTGAAGTGAGGGAGTGTGACGTAATAGCAGCTTGATCTGAGCCAAGGTTTAGCAACACTGACAAACTGATACAATGAAAAAGTGAGGAAGGTCGCATGCAATGGCTTTCTGCCATCACCAGGAACGTGTAGTATGATGTTGATATTCTTGAAAACCACCTCTCTGTATGTATCTGGTGCGCACATGTCATACGAGTGTTAGGTGCGTGATCTGGTGTCATAGTAGCCAAAAATGGCGACTGTAGATGGGATAATTCTTTCTTTCCATGCGAAATGTCCACATGAAAGCAAATGAAGTGTAAGGTAAAACATGACCTTAGCCAACACCTAATCTTAACAAGTTAAATTGTAACCCTAACCACAATATAACAAGTCTTCCACCTCTGCACCATTCTGATATAGATCTGATTGAATATTAGCTTCAGTACTGACTAAATAACTAGATCTGGTATCAGATAACGAGAGTGAGGCCCAGTTTGTTGACTTCAATTCTACATTTGCCAGTACACGTGACTCACAGCAATCACAAAAAGTGATAGCATGGAGCAAGCCAAATGGAGACATGGAGATATTTTACAGTTACTACAATGACTAGCTTGACAGCTGGAAATAGAAATGGTGTGTATAGATATTGATATCACCCAATATGCAAAACATAGGTTGAAATACAACAAATTCAAGAACGCCACATTTGGCATAGTGCAGCAGATTTTCAGTCAGGAGTCCGGGGTTGAAATTCCCCTGACACTGTGAGCTGCTTTTGTTTTTACCCGTGTGAAGATGTGTCAAACACATCTGCAACAAGCTTCTCTATCATTTTATTAGGTGCGTACATTATCGAGTGCAGCGTTAAAAATTCATCATCACTGCTGTGGTCATTTTCCTGGTGAGGACAAGCACCTTTCTTGAATTTCATTGTGAAAGCAGCGTGTCGTAAAGATGCAACGACAACACTGATCGTTTGTAGTTTTCACAGCTGACGGATGAATTTATGAACGCAGAGCGTATATAGAACGTATAGAGCTAGACTGGATAATGCGGATGATGTCACAGACATCCGTTTTTTTCTGTTGCATTATTTGCTGTTAGTGTGAACTGTACGCTTCATAGTGTAGTACTTTGTCAAGACACAAGAAATTAGCACTGAGACATGATGCTGGAAGGGGACAGGTTTAGCATGTGTGAATGTTGTCTCTCGTGAAGATGAACTAAAAGATAAGTGTGTGGATGCTCCTATCTCCCATTGTCTATTTTTGTTTTGTCAAAATGATGTTAAGTAGGACACGTATACACACACACACAGGCCCTCCACTGACCTTGGAAGCTTCACTGAACCAGAGCATCAAACACTCGTCTGGGTTCAGTCTCTGACGCAGTGACTGCAGCCTCTGGGCCACACACGCACAGTCACGCACACAGTAAATACACACAAACAAATCCACGCTAAAATGTCGCGTCACTGTGGTTACAGCGCATGAAGACTGAATTGGCTGAATTGGAGCTCTAATGCAGGGTTACAGTGGCTCACGGTCTTAATGAATTCCCCTTCTCTTTCACCGAGGTAGAGTGCTGTGTCAGAGCTGGCAGACGTGCTCTTCCTCCCACTCCTCTCAGCAGCACGTGACTGCTCTCTCTCTCTCTCTCTCTCTCTCTCTCTCTCCTCCTCCTGCATGCACACATATACACAGCGCAGACATATTTAACACAGTGTTACAGAAATATTATAGCATATTGCTGGAGCCAAGACGTGCCAGCCAAGATGCTCTCATCCTGCAGCGACAAGGAAGAAAAATGCAGATTGAGGAGAAAAAAAGGGAAAGAAAGGACAGCATGGCAGTGATGTATCACACAATAAGAGGATTTGATATTTAAAATGCTATTGATTTTGGCTTTGATGCTAGATGAATCGACTGCAGACAGACTTTCAGTGAAGTCATTGCAGCCTGCAGTAACAGTTTATTCTTCACCTCTTGAAAAACAAAAAAGAACTTAATGTGTCAGACCAAATCCACTATTCAAGCAACAAAGTCAGTAGTTAGAATATGTTTTACATCTGAACGTGATGGGTTTCACATTACAACGTAGTTTTCTGGTATAATTACAGGGGGATTTGCTACTGATTAGTTGTTAATAGATGCCTTAGTGAGCACTAGGTCTCTGGGGAGTGTCATTTAGAGCTGTAGATCGCAGCTGTCCTCCCCCCAGACCTTCCTCACCCATCATGATTTTAGATCAGCAGGAGGAGTACAATGGAGAAATGAATATATGACCAAACACACACTGTTAATGCTACTGTGATCCACACAAACTGAGGAGACTTTGCAGTTGATCACACATCTAAGAATCAGTTAATCCAGCCCGGTATCCTCTTTTAGCATGTTTGTGTGGTTTCACATCCTTGATATAAGGCCACTTATGGCCCTAGACAGGAGTTTAGAATAGAGGTCCAAAAGTCAACTTGCTATGACAAAATATTGAATCTACAAACATAGTTTTTTAAAGATCAGTACAGTAATAAATCATTGTTTTATGTCACCTCTGAAGAACTATTGGTGCTTCAGAGTTTAAATAATCTATAATAAACAGCACATGACGACCTGTCATTTGAGTTAAATCGAAGATTATCAATAGTTTTTATTGATAATATAAACTGGGCTTTTTTTGACACTTTATTTCAGACTAGTTACTGAAATTAGACCAAGTCGGTTACAATCGTGTAGCTTTTTTGCTTATTGTCCATAACCACGTCCGTAGTCAACAAGAAGTTTTCAAAATGCCGACAGGAGCTCCTAGTCCGAAATAGAAAAAATACGTCGCCACCCCTACCAAGCCAACCGACCACAGCAATCACAACAGTTGTAGTCTGCATTGCATCAGTGCGTAGGTATAATTTTTTGGAGGTGCACATGAACCCAACACTTAAATGCAATTTTGAAGGCTACGTGTGGGTATGCTGTTGATTTGAGTATAATAATCTACTGACATGCTCTTACCCTCTACCCCTTAACCATCTAATGTGCCACTTAATAATGTAGAATGACACATGGAAAGCCTTAAAAGTGTAGACAGGGTATTAGATGTGCCAAATACCTCACCTTTACATGGTAACACAGTGAAACTCTTAGGTTAAATGCTGCTGAGTTTTCCCCCGGTGAAGCTTCTCACAGCCAGGTGAACAAAGGGAGACAGACAGCTCCATGAGGAACTTGTAGTAGACTCCATTAGAATGAATGGACTTCATACCCACATACTATCACCAGAGATGCCAGGAAGGTTTCTCAGTGGTTCTGCTATTAGAGTGTCTCCTGCAGATAGTCTCCCATAACCAATGAGCACAGGCCATGGAAGAGGGCACAGAGCAACTCTTTTCTGTTTTGGCTGGGTGACCTGTGCTCTTTATGATCTCTAGATATATGCTGGATGGTAACTTCTTCTCTGCTGCCTGTCTCACAGCCTAGATTTGTGTTGGTTGTTGAACTGCTGTCAGACTACTAACTAAACATTTTTTTGTCATTATTCAATAGATTTAAAAACACATTTTACTATTTTATCAATTCAGAGTATTTTAGGGATAATCAGTTTTATGTAGAGTAACCTTTGCCTCTATTTTTCCTGTTATTGTCTCCTCGTCCTCAATGTTTTTCTTATTTATTGTCTCCATTTGAGCTGAAGAGCACTGAAGGCTGTACTGTCTCTTTAAGATCAGGGGCGTCAGATTCTCTCGGGAGTGATGCTGCTGTGAAGCTGAGATCCAGAGAAAAAAAATGGGTCATGTACTCATAGGTGAAAGTCCCTGAAGGAGGGCAAGAACCACAAGGCAGAGTGAGATACTGTCAGTTTCTCATTGATGCATATACAGTAGAGTCAAGGCCGTGTGGAGGAGATTACATCAGCCTTTATTCAGCTGAATCACGTATTGCAGCAAATCACACTGCTTCTTGATGGAGCTTATTGTTGCTATGGTAGAAAATAGTGTTCAGCTGGACTGTTTTGATTCGTCTGGACGTTATATTTTTGGAACTATTTGTTTATTTTATTGACCTTCTCCTCACTTTATTGTTTTTTTTTATTGTCTGATTTGGAAACCAGCCTGATGCATTTACAAATATACATATTAATAAACATTTTATAATTTCAATATGCGACTCCTTTGTTGATTAACATGTGTTCGAGGTTTTACAAGATAATCCCTCTCAGCTTTCTAACCGCACATGAGGATGTCCTATCCTGTTAAACTGGATGTCAGCGAGCTTATGAGGTTTCTGTGGAGAGAGTGTGTGAGTGTTTGTGTGTCACTCTGCCTGTTTGGTTGACACAGCTGTTGCAGTGTGTTTGTTCAGGTCCCTTCCCTTCTGTCTGGTGCGTGTCTTGTATTGTTGTGCTTCTATTAGGAGGCGGTCAGAAAGGAAAAATCCACACTGCAGCCTCCTCCTCAGGATGAGATAGAGGAGTGTGATTGGAATATGGTGGATTCATGTACTTTGGATCACATTCAACCCCCCCCAAAATATTTTATATTAGACAGTCTTTCCAGAAATATGAATTTAGTAGCTTGACTGTTGCTGGTGACTGTTTCACCTGTTTGTTGTCCCATATAAACAAAGCTAAGGAGAGTCTTGATATTACATTAGCCTCATATTTACCAGTATTTTGTTTAGTATGATAGACTGGTGACCTGTCCAGCGTGTACCTCGCCTCTTGCCTTTTGACAGCTGTGAAGTCCCTTTAGTGCATTTAATAGAGAAAGAACCACATTTATTTTGCACTATAGGTCTCCTTTAGGCAAAAGCACCCAGGTCCCTTCAGCTCTGTTAGCTGACAGACTATCAGACATGGGAATAAAATAAAATTATTAATAAATAATAATTATAAAATGGAGCAAAAGTGGGGTGACATGCAGCAATGCAAAAATAACTAAAGTTCTTAGGAGTGGAGTGTTTAGACAGATTTTTGTACACAAAATGTGTGGTTTTATTTTCCGTCATCTTCTTAAAATGCATTAAAATGACTTCACAGCCCAGTGAGTGAAGCTGCTTCTATCTGAGAACCTTTATCAGAAAAAGAGGAAACACATCAGCTGTAGCAGAGGAAAAGAGAAAAAAACGAGGATATCCTCCTTACTCCTGCTGTGTTTGTAGAAGTGTGTCTTCCTGTGGCCTGCAGTCGCTGCTGGATGAAACCTGGAAGTTCCATAAAAGTTCAGAAAAAAACCTGCTTTGAGGATTTAGCAGCTATTTGTCAGCTCCACAGTGACAGTACTTGGCTCTGCTTCTTCTTTGCACACACAGCAGCTCACAGAGCAGACCAGTGCTGGAAATAGACTGAAGCTGAGTCGGGGAATCTCTTTGCCATTTAGAGAGAATAATATTCGTACTATTTCAAGATCATCTGTCCCTCAGGAGGTCACATAAAGTTCGTCTGGCTCACAGGAGCTGCAGGCTGGGGTCTGTCTAGATTCACTCAAGTTTCAGCCATTTATAGTGCACGGAACTGCAAAAATAATCCATGTAATTAACCTGTTCACTCCCAGGTCTTAGTGTTTCTGTCTGAAAGTAGCATCATTGCTGATTGTTTGCAGCCATCACATGTTGACATGAGCAGATCCCTGATCTGTGTAATCTTTTCTGTATGAGCCACTTTTTAATCTGTGGTAATCCATCTGTGTGGTCGAGGGGCCGGAGGGTTTAGCGGTTTTATATTCACCATGATCCAGCCTGATGTTAAAAAGTAATTCACCCTAAATGGATTATTCCTGATACAGCTGGCAGACGGTGTAGGCAGCGATCAGGCCAATATCAGTACAGTGCCATCATGGATGTGGTCATGACCTCACAGATAGCAGAATCAGCAGGATTTATTCTGCTGGTGTACGTCTGTGGTCAGTGACCTTGTTGCAGGCCATATCTGCCTTTTACATGTTTGTTCTCCTCCACTCTAGGAATTGCATCATGGGAATTTTATCTATACAGGTGGGGGTACAACTGCAGTGTACGTGCATCGGTGTTAACTGATTCCAAGTATAATTGTTGCAGTACAGGAGATGTGTTGTGATAGTTTTGGATTATTTATAGACTACAAATGTATTTTTCAACTTGTAGTTAAAAGGAGATCACATTGTATTGTAATGCCACAATTTATATATCTATATAGTTCACAGCAAAACGCATCAGTGTCCTGAAAACATGACAAACGTGTCTACAGAGTAGAAACCAAATGCAGGAGTAAGTAAAAGGAGCAGGGATTTATTTACAGTTTATAGTTTAAATGAGGTGATATGAACATGTCTCTTACTGGAGAGTGCCAAATAGAACAAATCAACTGGTGGTGAGTGGAGTGAAGATTTGGTGTATATATATGCTGTAACAGGTGATTGAAACATTTTGGATTGATTTGTGATTATTGTGTACTTCTTTGATTACAAAGAAATATAGTGTATACTGAAAATATACAGTAATTTTGTCTGTAATTATGTTCACTGGCAACTGGGGGGAAAAAAGGAAAATGTGGTCACCTGTCAGTGTGATGGACCTTTAAATGAATGGAGCACATATAAAGACAGGGCTGTATGTAATTGAGACACACACATAATCAGAGCAACCAAACGATCCTTGTTACACTATAGGCACATTCTCATATCGGAATTTATACTCTGAGGGTGGAGATCGGATTACTGTTAGGTAATAACACCTGTGTGTGTCTGTGTGGTGTGTGCTGTCTGTGTATTCTATTTGCAGCATCACTGCTTATCTGATCACTATGATTTGATTTTCTAACAAATCCTATTCATGTTTTCTTTTACAGAGATTATGAATGATGTCATCAAGAAGGTGAAGAAGAAGGGAGAATGGAAGGTGAGAAAGGAAAACTAATATGGTGTCTGTCTATGGTGTTTGTAGTAGTTTTGCATTTGAGCAAATTTTTTAGTTTCAAGTAACTCCACAGGAAACAAGTTGCATATTCATTTAGTCAATCAAATAAAAAGATTTTATAGCCCTCTAGTTTTTCGATTTTTGCTTAAATCTGAATGTTTACTGGTTTCCCAGACTTCTAGAATAAACTATTTTAGAATATGTCTAAAAATGGCATTTGCGAAGTATTTTGTTAAATTATTTTCAGACTTTTAAATAGACCAAACAGACAACATACACATGAATAACTTTAAAAAAACAGGGTCCCTGTGGACAGAAGAGTTTCCAGGCAGCAGATATTGGCAGATTTGATGATATAAGCTGGGGAAAGCGACAATACTGTGGTTGGTTGCTGCTGTGTGCACCACCATTTTGGCTGCTTCACCTTGGTCACCATCTTTGGATTTTATAGCCAAAAGTGACATAAAAGGGATGAATCTGCCCTGAGGACGCCAGTGTGTAGCAACCCTTAGCACCCACCTGTCAATCAAATCAGCCATACTCGTGCATAATTTACATGCAGGACATGACATCTTTAAATGCTGTATTTGAAAGGGACACTATCAGGGTCAGCAGCATGTAATATGTGTCTCATTGTCTTCTCTTATGTTGCCAGGCGCTGATTGTGGACCAGCTGAGCATGAGGATGCTGTCCTCCTGCTGCAAGATGACAGACATCATGACAGAGGGAATCACCAGTAAGATATGATCACATCCTTAGTTTGTCTTAACTGTAAAAGTTTGGGTGCGACTGTATGTTTTCTGTCTGCTTCTCTAGTTGTGGAGGATATCAACAAGCGACGAGAGCCTCTCCCTAGCCTGGAGGCCATTTACCTGATCACGCCAACAGAGAAGGTACTCTTTCTTGTTCAGCAGCTGTTGACTCAGTTGGGGTAGATCACACACACACTTACTTAGATTATTTTTTTAGTTTGTTTTTGTTATTGCGTACCCTTGTACAGTACATAATGCAAACCTTTTGACCCTCCTCATCCTGTGTTCCCCTCTCTTCAGTCTGTTCACACCCTAATCGGAGACTTCAAAGACGCTCATACATCAAAATACAAGGCTGCGCATGTTTTCTTCACTGACTGTGAGTACACACAAAGGCTTGTTTGTCTTCTCTTTCTTCATCTTTTGTAAGGTAACAGCATTAGAAGATGGTGCTTTTCTCTCATTTCTCTATACAAAGCAAATCAACAAAGAGTGATTGATAAGTTCATGACCCAGGGCAGGATTAACTAGAGTGCTCCTAAGGGCCAAACTAGTTTATTTTAAAAAGAAATACTGGAAAAAATATATATATCATGGAACTCCTTTTGGCAATACTGACATATTTTAATACTTCTTCCATCTTACTGCAGAGAACATTAAGTCCTTCCTATAATGAAATTATGACCTTATTAAATTGTGTAATTAAACTTGCAGTGACACTTTTTGACACTTTGAGATCATTCATGTCGCAGACTCACATGCTCACTGGTGCACTCACTGAGGACACAGTGAGCTTTAGTCAGTTTCTCTTTGTCTTTGCTTTTTTACTCTTATGTGCATAAATGACATATTCTTAGTACTGATAAAGCCTTCATTCCTTCTCAGCCTGCCCTGATCCTCTCTTCAATGAGCTGGTGAAGAGCCGCACTTCCAAAGTCACCAAGACTCTGACGGAGATCAACATCGCCTTCCTGCCCTATGAGTCTCAGGTGAGCCTCTGTGCCATGAGAATCTCTTATATAAGCCTAAATACAGGCAAATGTTGCCTCTTATCCCTGCCTGGAGTACCTCCTTAAAGCACTGATGAATGCAACCAGGTTTATTGTTTGTTAGCGGCTTAAAGTGAAAACCAGAGAGAGGAACAAAGATCCAGAGATAGAAAGCCTGAGCAAGAGCAGCAAGAGATCGATTGAGACGGGTGGGAGGAGGGAGATGCTGTAAAGGACACACACAGAAATAGTAACAGCGAGGTTATTGGTTGTTGAATCAGGGACGGATAAAAAGCAACACAAATATACGCTCAGGTGGTGACTTGGCACAATGCTGCTGACTCACTAGTTAATCTGTTTACTGCCAGACTGTTCCAGAAAGACTCACATTTCTCACATCCAGTCCTCCCCCTCCCACCTGCCTCCACAACCTTGTCAAATTTCCAAAATCCTTCCCCCATCATGTTTCTCTCCCACCATTTTTCCATCCCAGCATTTGCACGTCGCTCTCTCTGCTCTCTCCTCTGCATCAAGCTTTTTTTTCCCATTTATCTCCCTTTCTATCCATCCTTGGCTGTCTCCCTGTATAAAGACGCTGCTTAGCCCACAATGCTTTGCTTCCCCTCCTGTCTACAGTGATTAATTCAGAGTCAGTGGTTTTCTGCTTCGGGCAAAATGCTACCTCACAGCCCTCGCCCATTGAACGATGCTTTCACCCTATTGGAGGAGGCAGGATCCACAGATAAGGCTGTCAGCCAATTGTTGGCAGGCTAAAGCAAGGACCCTTCTGCAGCACAGGAGTGCAGTCATGTGACTGTGTGGACAGATGGGGTGGGAGGAGAGAGTCGTGGTGAAAGAGGAGAGGAGGAAATTGTGTTGAAACAAAGTGTGTGTGTGTGTGTGTGTGTGTGTGTGTGTGCAGGTGTACTCTCTGGACAATCCAGATGCCTTCCACAGTTTCTACAGCCCCCACAAGACCCAGCTGAAGAACCCAGTGATGGAGAGGCTGGCTGAGCAGCTGGCCACTCTCTGTGCCACCCTGAAAGAGTACCCTGCCGTCAGATACCGAGGGTGAGCAACAGGGGGCGCCCAAAAGAATAAAAGTAATTTATTATATTTTTCATAACAAAATATGTCCATCTGTCAGGGAGTACAAGGACAATGCCACCCTGGCCCAGCTGGTGCAGGACAAACTGGATGCCTACAAGGCTGATGACCCCACCATGGGAGAGGTGAATGTTATTTCTTTTAGTATTTTTTTTTTGCCTATGAAGTCACTGAGATCTGTTTGTTTCTCTCTAGGGTCCAGATAAGGCCCGCTCACAGCTGATCATCCTGGACCGGGCATTTGATCCAGTCTCACCTGTCCTTCATGAGCTCACCTTCCAGGCCATGGGCTACGACCTGCTGCCCATTGAAAACGACGTCTACAAGTACACAAAACAAGAAAAAGCTATGATTTGGATTTCACATGATTTTTTTTTTTTAATATTTCTTTGTGGGATTCTTCAGGTATGAGACGAGCGGCATCGGAGACTCACGTGAGAAGGAGGTTCTTCTTCATGAAGACGATGACCTGTGGGTTAGCCTGAGACACAAACACATAGCTGAGGTGTCCCAGTGAGTACTTCTCTTCTCTTTCTCTTCTTCTTCACAATAGGACATTCTATCTCTTACGGGATTGTACGAATCGCTTTTTCCTTTATCATCAGGGAGGTGACACGCCAGCTGAAGGAGTTTTCTTCCAGCAAGAGGATGAACACCGGAGAGAAGGTTAAGCTGAGAGGATTTCTAATAACTTTAGTTGTAGATGTATTCTCACTTTTTTTTTAAATTGTGCATTATCATTCAATATTACATTTATTTTAACAGACCACAATGAGGGATCTGTCCCAGATGCTGAAGAAGATGCCTCAGTACCAGAAGGAGCTCAGCAAGGTGTGTGTCTATATTATCAGTCTATTTTTTGTGTGTGTGTTTGTGCTAACCATGTGTGTGTGTGTGTTTTTTTGGTTATCCTCAGTACTCCACTCACCTGCAGCTAGCTGAGGACTGCATGAAGCACTACCAGGGAACAGTGGACAAGCTGTGCCGTGTGGAACAGGTGAGACAGCAGAGGGTGAGAGAGGGAACAGTTTTGTTCTGACAGACATTGTATCAGAGCTGAGTCTTTAGTGTTTTTGTTTTTCTAGGATTTGGCTATGGGCACAGACGCTGAGGGAGAGAAGATCAAGGACCCCATGAGGGCCATCGTGCCCATCCTGCTGGATGCCAACGTCAGCACATACGACAAGATCCGCATCATCTTGCTGTACATCTTCCTCAAGAACGGTAAGGACAGGTGACAGTTTGTAACAGTGATTGTGAGTATTAGCATCTCTTTACTACACATGGCTGTCAAAGTGCACAGAAAACCTCCTGTTAATACACTGTAGAAAGCACACAGACAGCTGAAACTTCTAGAATTTTTAGTTGAATCCATCTCAGAAAACAATATTTCTAAATGGCTCAGTCCATCTGTAACACAGTACCAACATGGCAGCACAGCACCCAGGCCTTCTTGTGTCCAGCAACTTCCTCCAGCTCCTCCTGGAGCATCCCAACCAGATTATATCCCAGCTCGGCCAGCCATGCCCAGACTTTTCCTTAATCCCAGAGATCAATGCCTGAAAGTTCTAACTTCAACTCATTAAAGGTGCACTACACCAATTTAAGGTTGTGTGAGTTGGTATAGTGTTGGAATAAGCTGTGAGATTGATTGAAACCCTATGTTAATGACATGTTTGGGCATCAATGTTCTATCAATCATCATCAATCAAAGGAGCTGGTACTTTTGTGATGTTGAAAAAAATCCCAACCAAGTGTAGCCTTGAATGCAGTCTGTAAGCATGTCTGACTTATTTCAGCCAGTTGTTATTTTGGTTATTTCCAGATGATCATGACGATGGTTTATGGCTTTCTATTTCCAGGAAATGACGCCACTAAAATGTCAAGATACAGTTGCTAAGGTGTTGACTATAAGTAATATAGTACAGAAGGTGCAGACATACCCAACTAAACGAAAAGTGGGCTTTAATAAAATGATTTTTCTGCTATGAAGTAATATGATTCTTCCTCCCAGAACAGGCTGAATATATTAAATGTAAACATGACAGTCATACATTGACAGTTTTATAAGATGATTGTGTGTGTGTGTTCAGGCATTACGGAGGAGAACCTGAACAAGCTGATCCAACATGCTCAGATTCCCCCTGAGGACAGCGAGATCATCACCAACATGGCTCACCTGGGTGTCCCAATTATCACAGATGTAAAGCTTTTTTTTTTTTTAAGTTTTTTTTTTTTACTTCTCTTTACCCTCTGGCATATTAATCTTGAATGTCAGGTGAATAATCTTGGACTTATTTATCGTCTTTTCTCCATCAGTCCACCCTCCGCAGAGGAAAGAAGTTGGACAGGAAGGAGCGTGTGAGCGAGCAGACCTATCAGCTGTCCCGTTGGACACCACTGGTCAAGGATATCATGGAGGTGTGTTTGTAGGGCTCACTGTAAATCCACCTTACATAGCACTCTAGCTATATCAGTTTTTCTTTCCTAGCCTTGTTGTCATCAACTATATATATAGCCCCTTATTTTTGCAGACCTAATTCTCCAGTGGACCTTCTTGATGGAGGCACACGTGGTTGCTAAGAGATGTGACACAAAGTGTAAAGACCCTATTCAAATGTGTGTGAAGGAAGAACATGTTGCTGACAAAGATCTGTTTTGTTTTCTTTATTTTCATGCAGGATGCTATTGATGATAAGCTGGACACCAAGCACTACCCTTACATCTCCACCCGCTCCTCTGCCTCTTTCAGCACCACTGCAGTCAGGTACACACACACACATACACTTGCACACTGTGTTTCATCTTATGTCACGGTAGTAGCTTTTTAAATTACAAAGACAGAACGGTGGCATAGGATCAATAGTAATTTAGGAAGAAAGATGAGTGTCATGGATCAATACTTGAGAAGCATTGAAAACAGGGAATATTTACAGTATTTGCATGACAGGCGTAGATAGAAAGACAATTGGGCCTCATTGAGTAAAAAAGTTTTTAAGAAGGTACAAGAAATGGGATCTCTCGACCAGATTGTGGGTGAGTTGACCTGAATACAAGTCATCAGTATTTGCTGATCCTTCGCTCCAGTCTGTTTGGAGGCTGCTTGATGTGTATTGATTCTCATCCTTTCCTGCTCCAAACAGATCTGCCTCATTTGCTATCCCTCCCCCTCCCACAGATACAGACACACCCTGCTCTGAGTATCTTTTTAGGATACATATAGGCGAGGCCGATCAAACCTTCTCTTATATTGGAGTCAGGTTATTGTGCTTTAGTTCTCAGCTGCTGTAATAGAATGGAATAGATCTTCATTATCATTGTATACACAGTTTCCCTGAACTGTGTGGAGTAAACGTGTGCATAGACAACTCATGTAGGATACAAGATAAGAATGAAAAGTCACTAATAACATATGTGATCCTGGTTCCCTCTATGGCAGTGCTCGTTACGGCCACTGGCACAAGAACAAGACACCCGGAGAGTACCGCACCGGGCCGCGCGTGATGGTCTTCATCATCGGCGGCGTGTCCTTCAGCGAGATGCGCTGCGCCTACGAAGTCACGCAGGCCAACGGGAAGTGGGAAGCCGTCATTGGTGAGTAGAGCAATTGCGGGGAAAGGGGGCTGCTATGGAGCTGATAAACAAACAACAAAAAAAGAACATGGGCCGTTGGTATGGTCACTCAAAGACACGCCTACCACAAAACATAAAGACAAAGTGGGCGTGTCTCTGAGTGGACATCCTGCAGCCACATGCAGTCTGACCTCTAGGTTCTCTGAAGATTCTAAACAAGGACTCCGCTGGAAAAAAATAATACATAGAGGGAGGGGAGTGGATTATTAGGAGTCAACCACCAATAGGAGCTGAATAAGGAGGTATAAAGGAGAATTCAGTGCATATAAGGAGATAAGGCCCGCCCCTTTCAGTGGAACACATGGGTCCATATTATGGATGGTTTTCTTGAATTGCCAAATACTTTTTCCTCCTTCCTTTGTGCAGTGGGTTCCACAGGACTTGTGATACCTTTTAAATTGACATGTTGACATCATATGTGTAAATTCTGTCTGTCGCCACATATTTAATCCAGAAATTAGTCCACTAACAGCAGTGTGGGACATCCACTTTTTTTTGGGTAAATTATGGATTTGGAAGCTCTAATATTTGGACATTGATTGCTTTAATTATTGTATATTAATTAAAAAAATATATTACCTGCACCGATAAACAATACAATTTTTAATGCTTTTTATTTTTAATAATCTTTTGTAATATAATAATAACCAATGTTATAGTTTGAATATAAAGAAACTTCTAAAACTTCCCTTTGCATACAAAACTCTTCAAGAAGAGCCCACATAGTATAATTTATAATTTCCCTCCAGGTGTTGATGCCCTCAGATCATAATCCCACATCATATCCACAACTTCATACTATCCCCACTGAGGCATTTCTGAAAGGTCCAACCTGCCTATTGTGTGCAAAGTGTTCTTTTACAATAGCCCTTTATGTTTAATGCCCCTCTGTACTGTTGATTTGATGTCTTAAAGCTTTGCCAGCCAGTCTGTGTCATAAATGGGAAAGTGTCTTTTTGTTGTGCTCTGCTTCAACTGTTGTCTTTAAATTGCAGCCACGTCATGTCTTTTTCTGTGTCTGTGCGTCCCCACCTTTTTGTTGTGTTTTGTGCGACGTGGTGTGTGTCAGCGAGTGTGTGTGTCTCTCTCTATGTGTGTGTGTGTGTGTTTGAGCGTCAGGCAGAGAGAAAGAGTGAAAGAGAGCGAGAGAGTGGGAAAGGTAGGGGGGTGTGGAATGTGCTGTGAGACGAGTGGTGAAGCCACTTCTGTTCCTCCGCAGGTTCCACCCACATGCTCACCCCCACCAAATTCTTATCGGACCTGCAGCACCCCGACTTCCGAGAGTCCACTAGAGTGTCCTTTGAGGACGCAGACCCCTCCGAGTGAGGCAGAGACAGATTGGGAGGGAGGGAGAGAGAAATCACACAGAAAAAAGTAAAGGCAGCCGCACAAAGAAGCCCTTTCTGAACCTTCACAGCACAAGGGCTTCCTCCTCCTTCTTTGAACACTCAGTACTGTTTTATGTAACTCCACCCTCCTCCTCCTCCTCCTCCTCCCCGTGTCCCTCAGGGATGGACACGCCCGACCTCTCCTCACCGCATGGACCGCTTCATCAGGCCCTTTTATGACCAATCAGAACAGGAAACAAAATGTCCTTCACAGACGTGTCCTCAAGGAAAGTCTAGGGCTCACATGGACAGATGAAATTCCCCATAGTTCTTTGCAGCACCGATGCAATCGTTGAAACAAAATGTCCATCTTGGTGAGTCTGTGCTGATCAGCAGCCATGCCTGAGGAGGTCGTGACCCCATCCCTGCTGCCTCCTCCCATCATCTCAGCCGGGTGGATTAAATCGCCCCTCGATGGCCACCCAAAGGCCCTTTGAGCCACATTGACACCCCAGATTTAATCTACCCCGACATCTATATTCAGTTTTTACCGTCTTGATTATTTTTTCCAGTAAGACCTTTGCAAAGATGGTTTCTTTAAGGACGGGTTCTTGAGTTAATTCAAAGAAGCATTTTCTCAGTTTCTCCTTGTGTATTCTTCTTTATTTTAAATTTTTTTTTTTTTGACTCCCGGTCCTTTGCTTTTGTCCACTCAGCCCACCACCACATGCTCACATGGCTCATGGCTGGTCCGCAGAAAGTGCTGCTGGTAAATACTTTCAGGATGCTGACACTCAGGGCCTTAAGTGCGCCCTCTGTATCACTGCCTCCACGACGCCTCTTTGCTGACAGCCTGAGGATGTAGCATCGCTCCACCTGATATGCTTTAGCAACCGAACCGCAGACCCCACACATGACAAATAACCACTAATCCTCCTTCATTTGATGTATCGGAGACATTGTATCAGTCAGTAGGACATTATGAGATTGTAGGTGCAGGAGCACATAACCTAAGACGTTTCCATCAAATTTGAACAGCTCATTTGTGTAATGCAAAATGTTTTAATTTGCGTAAGTACTCATTCTGGTGTGCTTTTGTGCCGTAGTGCTGTGTCACAAAGCACAAGTTGTGTAAGGATAATGCAGGGGGACATCAGGTCATACACATAAAGCCACTATATTGCAATGTGAAGGGTAGATTCACATAGTTCTACGAGGTGTTAGTCAGCAGAGGTGCCTCTAGAGTCTGCTAGGGCCCTGGGCAAAATATCACAGTGGGCCCCACAAACCAGTGTTATAAATAATCACTAACACCAACAAAAGCTTCCTTTATATTCTTTGGCTTTTGTTGTCTTTACAAATGCACAAAACTTTCAATTGAGTCGAGTCCAAATTCAGAAGGCCACCGCCAGTGTAAAATTAGTTCATTGCCACTGCTGCAGTTTAAATGTCTTTGGCTAAGAGAGGCTCAAACTGGCCTGGGTGCCCCTAGCAAGTTGCCTGTCTTTATTCCTGGCAAGCAGCAACTCTGCTAATCTGCTAATCAGAGCTTCATTCACCGTGTCACCGAGAGGGGACTTCACTCCAGGCCAAGACCAGGTAGACTTTATAGGACCATTGTTCACAGACCAGGTCCACTCTGAGCAGCAGTATCTGAATTATAATTTAAAATTGCATTAGCAGTTCTTGACATTTTAAAAACCTCCACATTGCAGATGTATCAAGTGATATCCCCTGATCGCTCAATCAAATATTGTAGCAGCAAGAATGAGTCACTTTTAGGAGTCGTCTGAATATGACATATTATTATAAGGCAGTTCACTCAGAATTCAATAAAGGAAAATAAATACATTAATATTCATATTTATATGAATGTTCATGCCTATTCACTCGTCCCAGGGAATTTTACATATATTCCAATTGATCTCTATTGCATCTCATTCATGACTAATCTGCTAAAGCACTATCCTCGACAGTCTAACTTTTACTGTAAGCAGCTGTCACCATAAGCAGTATGACTGCCCCCCCCCACATACTGCTGCATCCAGCACTTCCTGAGCAAAATGGCCGTCACTTACTAAAACAAGTCTTGTTTTTCGCTCTGCTATTTTGGTCTAAACCGAGTCATACACAATGATTGGTGGTGGTGTTGGCGACCAACATCACGGTGTTGTGTTTCTGGGGGGCTGTGAAGGCCCACGAAGCTGTGTGTTTTTTGGTAACAGCAGAGAAGCAGGCGAGGCCAGTCCGACATCAAACTCACACACTAAACCTCCACTCACGATCCCCGACACCACCACGACGGACTTGCCTCTTTCTCTTCTGTCTTACCTTTCTTCCACTTCCTGTTCTGGCCCCTCGTACGTTCCGGTTTTTAGCTAAAAAAAAAAGAAGGAAAAAAAAAAACTGGAAGAAACACGCAGCTTTGCAACAGAAACAAACCGGCGTAGGGCAGGTTCTGTTGATAATGTTGAACAGGTGTGAGGAGTAAATCAAATGCTCTGTTTGCCTCTTTATAGGTCAAATCTGGTAAGGTAGTGGACACACAAATCTGGCAAACTGTTTGCTTTACTCCAGTCCAGCACCTTTACAATGTCTGAAATGTGTCTTCAGCTGTCACTAGAGTTCATCCCTGTCTCATTAGGGTTATATTAGAGTGTCATATTTCCATCCATATTGACACGTAACAGCAGACTCAAGTCTCTGGCTATGAATTTGAATTCAATGACATGTAGAGACTTTATTTTTGCAATAGACTGAACTGCATGTTGTTTATTAAATCAGCCGTCTACTGCTTTTAGCTCACAGAGTGGTAAGATGTGTGTATTTATATAAAGTTTAGCTGCATGTGATTCATGGTGATAAAGTTTTCCACCACTTTAAAACAGTACAATGCAAACATAAGATCAATATATTTGTGGCTAAAACACTCTCACATGTGTCCTGCTATTAATCTGGTGTAACTCATAAAATGAGATGATGTATGAAATGTAAATAAAACTATAGATTTTTGTTGCTAAGAAAATTCAATAATAATCATTTATAATTAAAAAAATATATACTATGGACAAAAGTATGTAGACAGAGGAAGCCAACAAACACACAAAGTTATCTAAATTCTAAAGGTGCAAGAATGCTACCATAACTCTGCATGGTCTATTGTAATTTATATTAGTGTATATATTCATATTTTTATGTTATATCTTACCTCTGCTGTTGCAATAATGCAATTTCCCCATTGCAGGACAAATAAGGGCTTTTCTTAATGTTAATGACTAGAAGTTTGCTTAGAAACAGGAATGTTTTCAACACATTTTACACGTTCTTCTATAAAATGTTAGAATATATTGATGAATAAATCATGGACAATCAATCACAAATACAATCACATCTAGTAGACTGTAGCATTAAGCTTTCTGACTTTTACAAGTAAAAACAGACCAGCAGTACTTTTTCCCATATACTGATTATGTTATGTGTCTTGTACTTTGTTCAGTCAAATATAGGGTTAAAACGATCTAATTATTTAACTATTTACACAGCATTTTATATAAATATTTGTACATTTTTCTGTGAAGTGTGTGAAGTGATTGCTGCATTTTCCCTTTAATAAAACAATATTTACTGTATTTATGATGTAGAGCCTGCACAGTATCCGCCTACATCACTTCCGCTTAAGTACATTAATACTTCCCGCATTTAGCATCGACCCATTTAACCTGCTGACTAACCGACTATGATTCCATGACGTTGGGTTCCTCAGTGCTTCTTATTTCCATATTATGTAAGGCTGTCCTCATCTACAGTAGGCATCCATAGCAAGAGCTGAAAACACATTTTTTTAACTGCTCCTTTCCAAACGTCCAGATTTAACACTCTGTGTGTGTGTGTGTGTGTGTGTGTGTGTTTTCTACATGTGTCCAGGATCGACCCACATCTTCACTCCCACCAGCCTGCTGGAGCAGCTCAAGGCTATGAACAAACCAGATGAGGAAGTGACGAGCTAAAAATCCTCCAATCACATCTCTCTCTCTCTCTCTCTCTCTCCCTAAAACCCTCGCCATCACCCTCCTCCCCTCCCCCTCAACTAAATCCCATCCATTCATTGTGTATGCATCTTGCTTGAGAAGAAAAAAAAAGACATATTAGATGATTAAAAAAAAATGTATAAAAAATAGAATAAAACTGTTGCAAGTATTCTCATGTTTTACAATGGATGCAACTAAATAAACTTATTTAAAAAGGTTTAAATATCAGAACAGAAGGCCATTTAAAAACGGATAATACCAAAATGTAATATTGTATGCTATGAAAACCTGCTAGAATGTGTTCTCTTGTTTGTTCCTTTGGTTTTACCTCCTCGGTGTGAGTTTTATTAGACGCAGGAGATGGAGGGACGTGCAGTCCGAGAGGTTCATATTGTAAATTAATGTCCGTCACCATGCAATATAAGTATATATCATCAGAGAGGAGTGCGCCCCCACCCCCACGCCCGATTCCCCCCCACACCCACACCCACACCCACACCCATGTGAGATGTTCGTATTCAGTAGCATGCTTGGACCTGTGTGGACTGTTACTGTGTTTGTATCCCGCGTGGATGTTCCGAGAGCCGCAGAGTTAGCGCTTAGCAAAGATGGCGGTTGTTGAATACGCTACTGAAAACCTTTGTTTTGAGTATTATTGACAGACTTTGACTTCAACAATTAACCCTTCGTAATATTGCGTAATGTCTTATTGAAGACAGCGGTGAGAGGAAATCTGAACATTTGAGTAAAAATTTAGGAGATTTTTTTATTTTATTTTTGTATGTTCAGTTATAACTAACCCTCAATCTGAGCTCTAATCTAATCTAGCAATAAGGAAAAGCTATTTCTTTAGCCAAAGGGAGATTATTTTCACCCTCAGCTGCTGCCCTATGCAACACTTACTGTATACGTGATACTCAAAACAAGTTTTCAGTGTTAAAGCTATAGTGTAGAACTGTTGCTCCGAAAACCAGCATTGACGGGTTAGCCAACAGCTAACGTTCTGTAATGATTCTGGCTGCCTGAAGAGGGAGACAAAGCTTCCAGACTGTAGCTTTAAGCATTCACCTGCTTGGGCAGAAAAGAGAAAGAGCTCTATTAATCATCCCTCCTCCGGCTGCCGAGACTGTAAAGTATTTACTTGCCACTATTCTTTTTTTTTTTTTTTTTTTTTCCTTTCTCCGCAGAGAGACTTCACGTTTTAATGTCGAAAAGGCCGTTGCTTGCTGATATTTAAGAATAATCCTACTAAGGGCCAGTTGTATTTCAGTATTGTATCTTGTCAGATTAAGTCTTTGGTTAGTAACGATGTTTAATCGGGCCATGCACTGAGTAGTGTTGTGTATATGCCATATGTTGCTGTTTTAGCGTCTCACTGTTGACTGGTGATTTTTTCCTGACTGTGAAGTAGTGATACATTTCCTTTAAAACAAAACAAAAAAAAATGCCAATGTGAAGCCGCCGTGTTTGTGATGTTTTAGCTGTAGCTGTTAGTGGTCAAAACTGGGGGACAAAAAAAGAACTACTATCTATATTTTCTTTGTCTGTTTCCTCCTCTGGTGCAATGTAAAACCCTTCAATGGTGAATGGCTTTGCAAAGAAACAAAAATGTCCTCTTCCCTTGCCTCCATCTTTTCTGGCCAAACAAGTTGTATATTGCACTATAATGCGTTTTCTGTGATGCAAACGCTTGAGTTTGTGTTTATTTATTTATTTTTCCTGTTATGATTTGCTGTTGTATAGGGTTTATTCTGTCAAATCAATTGATTTATATCAAAATTATTTATCAGAGAAAAAAATATTGAAACATTAGTCCGTCCTAAAACTGTTTAACTTATTGGGATTGTATGTTTGCGAGTGTTGAAGCACAAACAATACTTCCATGTGTACCTAATATGTACTAAGGCTGTCTAATAAATTGGCTTCCATTATATGTAAGACTTCATTCATTCAATTAAAAGCACTTTTTTAGTTTTGTATTTCAAATGCTAAAATTGTTTGTTTTCCAAAATTGTCTTTTCATCTTTATAATTTACAAACAATATATCCTGCATATCCTTGGTATCACATGACCTCATATGTTAGACGGTGATTTGCCTGTAGTTTGATATGATATGACTGTTGGTAGGGAAAAAAATGACATACCAATATATCATATCACATCAAACTACAGGCAAATCACCATCTAACATATGAGGTCATGTGATACCAAGGACCTGATATGCAGGATATATATATATATGTACATATGTGTATATATATATATATATATATATATATATATATGTACATATGTGTATATATATGTATGTATATATATATATGTATATATGTGTATATATATGTATGTATATATGTGTATATATATATATATATATATCTATATATATGTATATATATACATGTATATATATATGTATATATATACATGTGTATATATATATATGTATATATATATAGGGTATACCCTTATGTTTTTTCCAATGGTAGACAATGTATAATATGGCTTTTTTTTCTTCTTGTTAGATAAATTGGACCATGTAATGTGTTTTTCCTATTATTCTGATATATTCTAGTTAAAAAAAAAGAAAAAAGCCATATTTGAATATGGCCCTGATGCTGAAAAAACATAAAGGGTATACCCTTGTGTTTTTTTCAAGTTTTGGACCGTCTATAATATGGCAGTGTTATATTCTTTTTGCATGTATTGGAATATCTAACGTGGTTCTTGCTATTCATCTGTTATACTTCTAGGTAAAAAGTAGAAAAACAGCTATAGTGGACCATGAACCTGAGGCAGAAAAAACATAAGGGTATGTGTTTTTTTTTTCAAATTTCGGACCATCTATAATATGGCAGTTTTAAATTGTTTTTGCATAAATTGTACCATGTAATTTGTTTTTTTCCTGTTATTCTGATATATGCTTAACAAAAACATAGGGGTCTGCCCTTGTGTTTGATAGCATAGAAAAACAACTGTATTTAGTACACAATATGAAACCAAATGATATCAAATGACAATATACTATTACCTATGTAGTAATAACCAAAAACACAAACGTATTATTTTTTTTCCCTTTATTTGACTCATTAGAGAATAGAAAAAATATAAATATGAAAAGGACATATAGTTCGAAACAATGATGCAAAATTAAAAAATCTCTCAACTAGGTGTCATGTTTTACCATGCATTCCTCTAACTTGTGTTTCCCATCTAGAATTACACCAGGCCTAGTAAAAGTATACTAAATATCAACATACTATACTGCATACTACTATACATGGGACTTGCTTGATCATAAAATGCTGTAAAAAATTTTATCCAAAAAATGACGTTTTATCTTGCTAATAACTAAAAATCCTGCATATCAGGCCCTCGGTGTCCCTATGACCTCCTGAACGCCTGTAGTGAAGTATAACCGTTCAAAGATTGAGCTCATCACAACACTAAGTGAGTGCATTTCATTTATAGAATAACATAAGACTGTATCTACAACAAAAATCTTTACACAGCCATTAAAAAGACACTAAACGTTATCACATTTCTCTTAATTAGAAAACAAATCACAGAGCACTACATTGTGGGTAAATTCTCATTTCAAGTAAATATGTTTCTTCACAGTACTTTTTGTGTTGAAAAATCAATATGATCTATAGTATTCCATCATTTCAGAGTTTGTCAATAAATTAATTCAAGTAACATATAAGTAACTTCATTCAGTCTGAAGTTACTGAGTCAATAGTTCCCAGTCTGAGTGCCTGTGACTTCCACACTAGTAGCTGCAGGACTGAGTCAGCATCTCCTGGTACTGCACCCCACTGGACAAAGAGTGAGCCATGTGTCTGGTGGTGTGTTTCATGTGTCGGGCTGCCCTGATGGCTCTGTCCAGAGAGTGATCCATGGAGCGGTGCATGTCAACAGAAGGAGTGCGTCTTGTCCTCCCTCTCTCCTCCTTGTGACCTCTGACCCCTGATGATGTGCCAGGGGTGTTGTTGTTGTAGAGGGTGGATGGGTACAACCTGCAGAGACAGTAAAGTTAATGACAAACACTTTGGAAATACTCGTGTATCACACATGAACAAACTAAACTGTTTTTAGTTGTTGAAAAAAATGCACATTATTTCTAGCAACTTCGGGCTAAGTGTCTTGCCAAGGGCATGCAGGGGCTTGAACCCTGGAAGAAGGGGAGAGGCTTTACATACTTGTAAAGGGCCTGTAAATGAAATCCCTCTAATGGGCACTTCATCATATGTGTAATGTGTGTGTGCTTAGAGCGTACTTACAGTAGCTGTGATGGACACACTGGCACGTACTGCAGCAGTGCAGGTGGAGGTGCAGCTGCAACGTATCTGCTTCCTGCAGCTTTGCTAGGTGATTTGGCTGGTTGGAGGTGTATATGTGTGGGGGAGTCCAACAGTCTGCGACAGTCTGCGATTTAAAGAGATCAGGAGCTCCATTAACATTTCAGATAAAGACTGAACTCAGCTTATAGGCTGTACAGGCTGTTTAACATGCAACACTAGCTTAACACATGGTTCACCTTCTTGAGTGCATCTGTGTGGTTTAAGGTGTCCACAGAGATGACAGAGAGGACAGTGAGTGGAGGAATGGGTCTGCTCATTGTTGCCACCACCTGGTCCTAATGGTACACACACAAGCGAGGAGGGTTTAGACAGTGTAGCAGTACAAACAATGCAGACAGAGCTGCAACACTGCTTTCAAAAACACTGAAGAAGAAACAGGATTTAGATTTTTGTAAACTGGTATATAAATGGAAGGGCCTTACTTACGTTCAAATCTACACTGAGGACAAAGAGGAGTTTGACTTCTTCTGCTGTCAGGTTCATCTGCTGTTTGTGATGCAGCAGGATTCTGCCCTGTTACAGATACAAACACGGCCAAGGTATAAGACAGGGTTGTCAATTTCAGTCATAATCAGCAAAATGTCTACAGTGAAGTTCTTACGTGTCTGTGTTCTCCTGCTGCGGACCGTAGCTGCTTGTGAACAGTAGCTGCCTGATGTTGTGGATGTCTGGGTAAATCTGGACACTTGAGGTTTGTGTTGTGTTGAGGAGGACCTTGTTACTGAAAACAAAAAGGTCAAATGCATTAAGCGTAGACTAATCTCTATCAGCCACAAAGTCAAAGTGGACATGTGTCTATTGCACAGCAATTTGGGTTTTATTTTCTAAGATTACAGTCATGTATTAATCCAGATGAACTTACAGGTATCACGCTGTGGTTTGTGTTTGCGTGCAGAGGCTGTCCTCTTCCTGGTGGTGCGCCTCATTATTAAATCCTCCTCAACTTCATCAACTGCCCGTGTTTCTCTGCGTCCCCCACTGCCAGACCTGAGCGGTGAGAAAAGACCAAATAAGCTTTCTCTTTTTTTGTGGACAAACAAAAGCCCGCAGTAACATCTGCAAAGAGATGATTGTGTTAGAAAAAACCAACCTAAGCCGAGGTTGTTCACGGTGAGAGAAGGTCTCCTGAACTGGAGGAGCTGCTCTGACAGCGCCACGAGTCTCCTTATTTGCCAGACAGCTTTCTACTTTTTCCTTAAGTCTAGTTACTTCTGTCTGCACCGACTGTATTGCATCCCTACAGAAAGAGAAACAGGTCAGGTTTGGATTTAGATATACACTCCAGCTTAATCCCCATCACACCAACGTTCAATGTGATATACAGGCAGGAAATGTGCTCATTCAAGTGTGGCACTGGGAATATCCAAACAAACCAAATACAAGGTGACAATAATGGTCAATATCATGCAACACCACACCATGCAGGAAACAACAAGGGGTACCTCCTAATATGCAACCTCAATCAATAGCAGCCAATTCTGTAATAAAATACATAAAAGAATATGTAAAATAAGCATTAAAATCACCGTGTGTCTGATTTAAAGCTACACTGTTAAACAGGAAGTGGTTGTGTATTCTCTACACATACTGCATGGTATCTCTTCAGTAGTCCCTGCAGGGAGACCCTGTTTGTACAGTTATTGCCATGGCAGCAGCTGCTACACATAAACACACACAAACACACACACACTCACTTATAACCTGCCACCTGACTGGGGCGACGTGCGCCGAGGGAATCGCCATGGTGAGCGTGTGAAACTGAGGTGGAGCTTAAGTAGGAGCTGTGACGGGAGTCAATGGATTTAGTTAAGTGGTCACTCTGTTCACTTTCAGATCCAGTGTAAGCTGGAGAGACAAGAGGGGAGGGGGGCAGCAGGGTACGAAAAAAAACACGCTGATTAATAAAAGAATAGAGCAGAGCTTCAAGAAGACATTGGACCTAAGCTGGAGAGGCTCTGTGCATTCTCTCTCTATCCCAAACTCACCAGCTCCACTGGTTTGTTCTCTATGATCGGTCCAATGCTGTGGAGAGCAGGAGAAGGTGCGTCTCCTGTACCCCCGCCTGGTTCTTCTTGAATGGTCAGGGCTTCGTTGCGAGCCCATAATGGGCTCTTCAGTCATGGGACTGAGTGACGGTGAGGAAAAAGGAGGTGATGCACAGAATGGGCCTGTCTGGGTCCTCCCTGTGTTTTCCTCTGGAGGCCCTAAACAACTGTTGTTATTCAAAAACACAAAAGCAGAAAATAACAACCAATCAGTGGTAAAGAAAAAATCCTTTCTGAGCTGTGTGTGGCAAGGATGGGGGATGGCACACAGGGTTACATTTATGGTGCAGTAAATGTGTGATGAGGCAGAGAGATAGTGTTGGACTCACCTCTCTGGTGCCCTCTGGTGGAGAGGACTGGAAGCTGCTAGTGGAGTCAGATGGCTGCTCTCTGAGCCAATGAACCCACTGTCCGTCTCTGGAGAGATGATCCCATCCTGGACATAGAAGATAGATCATACATACATATGTATATACACATGCTTGATGCAGATTTAATAATAAAGATTATTTGGTGTAGACAAATAGATGGAAGGAATCAACCTTTTAGTGTGTATATTAACAATTCAATATCATTACCACAAGTCATAATGAAAAGCTTTGTTTAATTTGTTTTTAGAATAATGTGATGTGAATGGGTACATTTTTAAGAATTTCAGGGACACCATGTGGAATTTTAGTGTACTGCTGCCCCCTTTATAGTTATACAGCTGAAAAACCTTAATGCTGCAGTCTACTAGAGCTGCAGTGGATGAATGCATTATTGATGATTGTCCCTAAATAAATAGTTCAAAATTCAGCTTTAGAGCATATAATGAGGATTTTGTTCCTTCCTGTTTCAGCATTGGACAAAAAAAAGTTAAAGAAAGAATCTTCCTAGTTTTGTATGGAAAATGTGCCTGTCCTAGCCCTCATCAGACCAGATATCTGGATGTGTATCTGATGTATTCAACTAAAACATAACTGACCTGAGAAAGCACTATCCTGGTCCCAGCTTGAGTTTTGGAGCTCCTCTTCTCTGATGCGGGGACCTCTCCCAGGCTGCTCAAGCTGCTGCTGTGGGACTTCCCCACCTCTACCTTCCCTTTGCTACTAGGAGGATGGTTCGATTGGATTTTCCTATCACAGAAATACACACATCAGTAAATGAAATGTATACCTTATATATTTATCATATTTAGGATCAGAATAAAAGTATTTAGACAAGACACGTCAACATCTTAGAGCTGCAGAAAAGAAGAACAATCTGTCCTGCTGATGAACCTGCAACCTCAGACTAACCTCTGTGGAGTTTCCTGGACTTTATCCTTTCCAGTTTCTGACTCAGCAGAGAGCGGAAGCCTTCCCCTCAAATTCTGATCAAGAACGGTGGGAAGCTCCTTGAAGCTTTGGTAGCTTAGAACGAGGAAAAACATTGAAATTAATTTTTTTTTTCTTATTCGTGATGAATTGACAAGCACTAGCACTTACTGATGCAATTGCATGGCAAAATCATGTTCATCACATCTGTGTTTGCCATTCTGAGGATTAAGGTAGAGAGAACTGAGAGTTTGTTCATCCTCCTCTTCGTCGCTGGCTGAGCTCACCTCCACGTCTGCGGCCTCACCAGGATCAACCAGCAACGGCACAGGTGGGCTCTGGAAGGACATCAAGTGAAATGAACCAAAAATAATCGATGCACAAAATAATCTTCAGACATGCAAAAAATCGAATAAATAAAGAGTTCAATGACTTGACAGTGTGGATACCTGTGGAGGAGTCAGGGTTTCTTCACCATCAGAGGGGGCACATGAAGAGTTGGGTTGAGGAGGTGGAGAGGGAGGAGCTTCGCAGGTGGGCTGCTCCCGTCTCATCTGTGCCACCTGCTCCTCCAGCTCCTCCATACGTGTCCCACACTGAAAGATCAGCTCATCCAACTCCCTGCATGCACAAACGTACACAGGAACTATTAAAACGAATGAACAGCCCAGAATAGTCTAAATCTAAACTCTGTGAACATCACTTTTACCGTTCAGGGTCAAAGTCGCTGATTTCGACTCCTTGTTGCTGCAATAGTTTGTAGTCATCTTTTGTTAGGAGGTAGCCTCTTTCTAAAGATTTGAGCCCCTGAGTAAGTTCAGACAGACCCTGCAAAAATAAAACAGTTTAAAATACTGAATAAGAAGAGGAATTTAACCAGTGTCTTAATCTGTCTTAGTTGCTCTCACCTCTTCTTGTTGAAAAGGTTTGAGTTTCCCGCTCTTTAGGAGATCCTCAAAAGTCTGCATCTGGATGGAAAAATGTTTTGATTATATTTGATTCATTTTTATCAGGTTTATTATGTTTTATCATGCATTTTTATTTTATTATGTTACCTGCTGGAGAAACCTCTCAGTCTGATTGATGAGGATATTGGTCAGCTGCTGTTCCAGCTGAGGTCCTGTGCTTCTGGGTAATGAATGAGCAGCTGAACTTCCTATTTAATGGACAGGCAAGTTGGAGGACATGAGATACACAAAATGATGAACCCTAGTAGGACTGGTTCATTTTGGATGAACTTACCTTGTTGAGTGCTGTTCCCATTTGCACAAAGAGAAGCAGAGTTAAACTCTGCTCTCTGAGACTGAGGAAAGTCCAGCTTTATGAGTTTTGAAATACCAGAGTTCAGTCCCCACTGTGCAAAGTGACCAGGCTTTGGAGGGTCAGAGTACAGGTTCACCTGGGGGAAAAACATGTGTAAGAGCATACTTAATGATGTCAATAATTACCATCAGTTCATCTGTTTATAGTTCCAATGTTTTTGTAATATTCTGAGACATATGTTATCAACATGATAGTGATTTTAACTGTCACACATGAAGACTAATATCCTGGGAAAACATCCCCATCTAGTGTCCTTAAGACGTATGTTTTCACTGCCTGTCACTGTGTTTTTCTGTAGCCACAACCATTCTGCTTAACACAGGAGAAGGCTCTTGCGGTTATTTTAGTGAGGGGGGTCGCTCTACCCTTCCTGTTAGCATACACGCACAATGAATGACAATGAGACTGAATGAATGTCCCTCCCCTCCAAGCACCTTACAAGCAATAAATCATGGTGCCCTTAAACTGACCTCAAGACTCCTCTGGTACAGGGCAAAGGAAAAGGTCTCGTGTTGTGATACATCCCAGAGTGGCCATTTATTATACAGTTAAGAGAAAGGGATCATAAAGATATATGATCACTTGAATACAGATCACGAAACTGACTGGAACTGATTAGATCTCTGATTTTACCAGGTATACGCTGAGCCACAAAAAAACTAATGTTACAAAATAAAGTCTACTAAAAAATTTTGTTTAGAGAAATTTAATTATACATTTCATTATAAAGCTGCTCCTCCCACCCTGCCTGTGTAATGTAATGAGCAGAGGGAGGAGACAGATGGTGTTTCAGTGTTTGTGATGAAGGAGAGGCGAGGAGCTCAGTAAGCTGATTTTAATTGGCGTTGATTGTGGAGCACAGAAATGGGCCATCCATCCTTTAAAGGGACTACTTTACGGCACTTCAACATTCCCCTTGCCTCTCCTCCATTGATTTATCATCCAACTTCTAATCATTGGTTCTCACATACTGCACTGTCACCCCTGTGCTGACACTGTGTGAACCTGTCAGCAGGTTGACTCTCTATAGGACTGTCCTGTCAAAATGTTAAAAAAAAGTTTTCTTTTGACACTGTACCCTAAGATCCCTCCAACACTGATACAATTGCTGTGGGTTATTAGAGGCTTGACAAAGTTCAACTTTTTCATTTTACAATTTTTCTCTGAAATTAATAATTCTATAAAAATACCACACCTGAAGAAAACACACTGTCCATCATTTTGAATTTTTCCATTAACTTGGACTTATAGTGACTTAAAAGTGAGACCAACTATAAATCTGTATAGCACCAATATTGTACTGTTTTTTTTTTAAATCCTGCACCAAAGCACACCATTAAAAAGTGATAAATTAAAGGCAGATCACTAGATTAACTACCTTGGCTTCTAGACGCAGACGATCAATGGTGTTCCTCGCCTCAGCGTGCTTCGTCAGCAGACTGTTGAATTCTTCCTGCAGCCGGAGGAAATAAGAAAGTAAGACAAAGTGAAGCAAAGGGAGATTGAGATGAGGAGGAAAAAAGAGAAGAATGAAAAAGAAAGGGAAAACGCAAAGAGAGGGTGGCAAGGACTGAATGATTGAACTCTCTTGTCCTGTGCTATCACATGTTCAGAGGAAGGCCCCCTACCTGCAGCTGATAGAGCAGTGTGGTTGCCTCCCTGGGGCATCTGAACTCTTGTGGCACAGTAGACCTGGGGGCACTGCTAGGTGATCTGTCACAGTCTGATGGGTCAAAAGGACCATCATCGGGATTCAGTAACACTTCTTTCACAATGTCAGCCGGGGATTTAAACATCAAGGGGGGTTCAGGTGATAGGGACGTCCTCGTCAGTGAGATTTTGCTCTTAGGAGGCTTGTAACCACCTTTGGGGAAATGAACCTTGTGTTCCACCTTGGAAAAGTCTGGTATCCGATAACTCAGAGGTTCGTGTCTGTAAATGGAAAACATTAAAAGAAGGCCAAGAGATAAAGGTACAGTGTAACACTGCATAATGAAGCAGTTGAAAGAATGTGGCTTACCTGAATTCATACACTTCAGTAGCATCATTCCTGGCTTTTTGTGTCCTTGGCTCCCGGTCGTGACTTGTGCTTTGCTGTTTTGGTTTTGAAGAGTTTATCCTGACTGGGATGAGGGGATGTTCCTTTAACGTGGCTTCAGGAGAGGGCTTCCTTGTCTTCCTTGGTAAGGGAACAGGCTGCTTGCATAGCTTGTTTGGCTCTGGGGAGGCCTTACTTACTCTATTACAATCATCTGATGCACCCTGTTCAGAAAATGTTGCTAGTGGTTGAAGAGAAGCCTTGAGCTCTATCTCTGGGAAACGGGGACTAGACCTGACGCTTGACTGGCTGCAATGTGAGTCAGGAAGACTATCTGTGAAGCCCATTTTTGGGAATGTCTGAGCTTCAATTCCTAATTCCTTATCAGAAAAGGGCAGAAAGTGGGAGAACGCTGAGGCAGACAGGGATACAGGACGGTTAGAGACCGCAGCAGGTTCTACATCTGGAAAACAAACATTAACATGTCAAAGTTCACCCTTCAGTATATTAAATGATGGTGTAAAAAAGGAAGAGGAAAAACACTTACCTGATGACAGAACGTGTGCACCTTCTGCTATTTCACTGACCAGATGTCCTGTCAGGTTGTGGCTCTGCTCCTCAGGTGATCTCTCCCCCTCACAACCACTAGGTTCCACATCCTCTGGGGTGCGGTGTCCACTAGACGCAGCTGGATTAAATTCTGCCTCTCCACCACACCAAGATTCCCTTAATCCAATATCCTCCAATGCCTCTGAAAGTCCAATGATGCCGTTCTCATCCATCTGGCTGGCGAAGTCATCCTCCATCTCTGCCTCTTCTTCATCCTCATAGTCAGTGCTAGTGGGTGATTCGCAGAACGGGGCAGGGGTCCAGTACAGAACTCCTGCTGTGGTGTTCCTCCTTTGCTCCATTCACCTTTTTCAGTGGATTGCTGCTCTTTAAAGTCTTAGTTCTGACCGTCTCAGCCAGGCACAGAAATCATTTGGGTCTTTGGTGGTTTCCCTGGCTCTGCAGTAAGGGCCTCTTTCAAAGCCATGATGGAGGTTTGCAGATTTCAGTGCATGACATTAAGTTGAGGAAAATCCAAAGGTACAGCTACAGACTCATCAATCAGTCAGTGGTGTTGAAGAACAGGAAGTCTTAGGATGAAGTACCTGAAACAGAACATGGAAATGTATATAGTGACATTTGTTTGGTGCTTAAAAGATAAACAACAGCAGGCCAGTCTGTCTTTATTCTTACACTGCTGTTTTCCTCTCTGAACAATCTTTATATTGTTAAACACTTCTTAAGTATGTGCCCCTTCGAACACACACACACCATCTCTCATAAACAATATGTAAATAATTTGCCAGGGAGGAAAAGCAAAGCTGCTGTGTAGAGTCCTTAGGGGGCAATACACAAGATTAAAGACTATTTTAATACATGGCAATCATTTTAACCAAAAGTTAATTTGGTTAAAATTAACCAAATTAATTTAAAGCAATCAACAACCTTGTCATAATGTAGACAGAACAACCAAAATAATTCAGAAAAAGCCACATTAATGTTTTCAAAACAAGTTGAGGTGTGGCCTATTAAAAACACAAGTCATTTTGACTTAGGAAGTCTTTAGGTCAGCTTGACTGTTCCATTTATAGAAAAGTCATCAATGAGAAATCAGGTAAAGCTTTTGGAGGGAAAAAGAATTAGCAACAAATATGGGCTGATAGACAAATCTAGTTAAAATATAAAGAGCCATCAAAACACAAGTATTTGTCATTTTCAGATTAATATGTAAAGATAGATATTAAGCCAGAGCTGTTAAAGTTGAGTGATCATATGCAGTTGTAGAAGATAGAAGAGCACTCTATGAAAATGATGGTGTCTGTGTGTATATGGTACTGAGTAATTACAGATGACAGAACTACTGTAGTGTCCTTGAAATTATTGTTGTTTTCAATGATTATTTATGTTGATTTGGGTTTATTTACTTTTGGGTTTATTTTACTTTATTCATCATGAATAAATGATGTTCACATTAAAAGTCTCATTGTGTTCAGATTGTTTGCACAGATTTGCCCACTTCACATCCATTTTGCACAGTCATGAAGCACATATATCAGGTTAGGACCACATCCTGATGTGATTCAAGTCCAAGTCAAAAATTTAGGATTGATGATCTGATTTGCGTCCATACAGAGATTGGGGCCATTTAGCCTGATTGTCCTAAAGTAGTCTTTGTCTTGCATCTTACGTGAGGTGCAGCACTTGTTTCCAAGGTGACATGAACTCTGCCTGCACGACTGATTCTGATTTTATTACCCCCTTCTTAAATCATGTCCTATCTGTGCACACCACTTACCAGCTAAATTTACCAACAGCGTGTTTCATACTCAAGCATCCTCACCATAGATCCTTTTTATAACTGTACATATAATCAAGCCTAGATTTGACTGCTCCTTCCCAGTGTAATATGGAGTCTCCTAAGTATTTGCCAGGAGCTGCAGCACTCACTATGGCAACACCACAACATTAAACTCAAGCTGTGCTTTTACTGCCTGCAACAAACGACCTCAGACAAATGTTAAGTTTCTGTGTTACAAAGCTTTATCATAGAATACTTACATTTTGATTCAGGACTGATAAGAAGTAAATGAAAATGCTATAATAAATGTACATTTTTTGCCAATTTAATTCAAAGAAATCAGCATAAAACACAACAAAGAGAGAAGAATTGAGTGCAGAACAACTCAGATTCTCATTTAGAAAAGTGCCCACCATAGCTCTTTGCTTCTTTCATCCATATCCCAGATTACTGCAAGAAGATTATTAGTCTGGAGCATCTCTTATTGGACACACAAGTCCTACACACACCCATTAAGAGAATTACAGAAATACACACACACACATTCGTCTGTAAACTTTTTGTTGTGACCGTGTGAGACAAATACAAGACTCAAGAGTGTAGGCACTTGGAGGGAGTCACCACTCTGGCCAACAAGACAGGGCTACCGTGCATTTAAACTAAACCACAGGGAAATAAAGTGCACAGCTTAAAGAGGAGCAACTTTAGAAAAACACCTACTTTAAAACGGATCAATTTAGAGTGTGCAACATAATTAAGAGTTTGCTTCCATATTTTCTACTGCCTCCAAGGATGAACAGGAATTGGACATTTTGTTGATTTGAAAGAAAAGAAAGTAAACACTAAAAGTTTAAACATAAGCTTCTTTTGTAACTGAGAAGGGACCAACAATTTTCTGGTATCCACAATGTTGTGTTAAGTCTTTTTCTATGAACTGCTTAGGCTTTTTAGTCATTGTAGGTCAGGAATTGGGATTGTTGGCTAATAATAATAACTTCCACAGCTTGATTACTTCTCCCAAAACTGTTTGTCAACACACAGCAACCTTGTACTAAAAAAGAGATATCAAGTGGCTTCTAGCACCACCGTTCAAATGATCATTTAGAAGAACTGTGGGAGTCGAGGCAGAAGCTGTTAAATGAAGAAATTTTCAGGTGGAACTAAAAAGAAAGGAAGAGCACTGAAAACTGAAGGATGGTGGGAATGATGTCACCTTGTTGAAAATGTCAACAGTGGAAGTGTACAGCAGCATGTTATCCATCTGTTTCCAAGTCATTTTGCAAACATGCACTATGAAGAGATGAAGGTAAGGAGAGTAGGCTAAGCAGCATTTGACAACGATAGCACCCTGCTAACTGTTAAGAAAGAAGGTGGAAGCTCTGGTTTTGCGTGGCAGCACGTGAATAAAGAGACAATAATTAATAATTATCAACTGAATCTGGGTGCAAAGTAAAATTCATTCAATTCCATAGGACAATGGTCAGAAAAATGGAGGTCCTGCAACATAACCTAACCCTAACCCCAGTTTTATGCATGGCCACAGCTAACAGTGACAAACTGCTAAAGTCAGATACTTCTGCCTGAGCTTCTCTTTGATAAAACAAAGACACAACTCACCTGTTGCTCCACATATACTCCTTGTTCATTCCCAGTAGAACTAAGGACTTATCTCAGCAGCCAGACTGGGGGGGGGGGGGGTAAGCTGCCCTAAATCCCTTACTGGGGGTTTCGCCGATTGTAAACAGACAATAATCATAGTCCTAGAGCAGGAGAGCTGGCCCAGCTCCTTGCAGCAGACATACAGACAGCAGGACTTTAATCACCTGACTGTCAAGCTGCAAGCTGGGACCGCATCTACGATGGACAGGTGGGGTTGAGGTTTAGAAACCAGAGACGCAAGCGATGACAGAATGAACAAATAAATAAATAATAAAAGAGCATGAGAGACAGGTTTAAAAAAAAAAAAAAAGATTTTCTGCCAGCATCTGCTTTCAAAGTCCCGCCAAAGCTGTCACAAAACCAGCGAGGCTGGGTCAACAGGGGACACCGCATGAATTTTCACAGGATGACACTGGTTGAATTTTGACTACAGTAAAGAGAAGCATAGCTGAAGCTGCCCCCAGAGACCTACAACGATCTGTTCAGGATAGCGCAGAGACTAAAGTATGACAGTTAATCTACTTAGGACAAGAAGAGCTGAGGACACAGGACGCACCATGCAAGGAGAATAACACACCTCCATGAGTAATGAGTGCTTAGATCTTATTTATATTGTGCTAGGACAAATTGAAATAAAACAAGCATTCATTGTTAGAGGGGAATTCTCCTCTGCTAAATGTAATTACATTTAGACTTGGGTTGTGGCCCATTTCTGTTGGTAATGAATTGGCCATCAGGGCTGACAGTAAAAAGGGGATTTTCTGAGCTGATGTGGTCTGTTTCTTGCACACATCTTAATAACAAAAACAAAGTTTTATAATGATGGCTTCCTACAGGAAGCTGCAGGAATATGATTTATGCAAGTAGGCTATACTGTACTCATCCTGCTTTGCAACAAGGAACTTGCTGAACAACAACTGTTTACATCAAGTCCTACCAGTCAGGCTGGTGGGCTGAGGCTCTCACAGCAAAGGAAATAACACTGCTGACTATATAAGAGGGTGCACACAGAAATAATAAAAACTACATGCACCAAGCCAGTGAAATTATATCTTACCTTATGGTATATTACACGTGCGTGTATTTCCAGCGACGTCAGGATGGGCATTAGACTGTAGAGATTTCACAACATGGGCCGGTTGCCTTGATAACCGCAAAACAGAAAAGACAGAATAAAAAGACCCACCCCTTTGTCACCATGACACACACACCACAACAAACCGCTGTCCGAGAACAACAAACACAGGCTCTCTGAGGCACTGACGAACTTTTAATGTATTCAGTTTGACTAGTTATATCTGTGATCTATGTTGCGCAGTGAAGGAGTAAAGGGTTACTAACTGTTAGCTAGCTCCCAGGCAGCTGTGCCAGTTTCAAAAGTTAGTTAGCTCGTACTCCTCACATCAAAACAATTTCACGTTAACACAACTTTTTTTGGTACCTTGCTTTTTCTGTTGTTGTACAGGGTCAGTCCTCAAAAAAACTTCAAAAAGCTTGCGTTTGTAACATTTACGAGGCTAATTATAAGTCATGTAGTGTGTGGCACTGATTTAGCTGGCAGACTGGTTAACCCAGGCAGAACATGGAGCAAATCTCGTCCTGAGTTTTGCATTTCAGGGCAATATTTACGTTCTCACTGACACAAGCAGATGTTGACATTATCTAAAGAATGTCCCTGGCTAAAATACTAAATCTTTTCTGATCTTATTTTACTTACAGATATTACATTCGCGGAGTTTGTGGCTGGTAAAGCTACCCGACAGGCAAAACTGAGGGCTAAAATTTTAAGGGACGCCCCTGAAGACTTGAAACTAAAGCCTGAACGGTGGTTGGTTAAGATGCTGTTCAGGGGCGGGACGTAGCTTAGATTGACGTCCATAGGAGATTTGGTTCAAAGCTGACAACACAAGAGGGCGCCATTTCACAACATTTTTATAATCAGCATTCCGGCACCTTTTATTTTTGTCTCCATACATTTTCAGAGGAAGAACAAATGTAATCTTTATTATTGTCCAGCATTACACAGCATATTTTTTTAGAATAAAACCAAAATAATAGAATAAAAATAATATATAGACTAAAACTGTAGTATTTTCTACATTTTGCAGATTATAGATACATTATGTTTCTATATGCCTGAACACAAAGAGGCAAAGCCATTATGCAAATATGCAAATTTACAAGTCTACAAACTCTTGACTTGATCAGATGTTGGAGATGTTAGTTTAGTCCAAACTATAATAGAAACCTGTACCGCTGTCACCTCTCTAAAGACCATCCATGGTGCCATTAAACCAGCTCGAAGACAGGAGTAACAAGGGTCACAGCTATGAGGGACCCTCAGGACCTCCTGCACATACCCTCTGGTTGAATTCCCTTATTGTAATCATTACAGACAAATGTAAGACAAATGACTGTAAATAGGCAGAACATTTAACAACAATGTCTTCCTGTTCATCTTCTATGACTTATTAAAACCATAACGCCCTAATTCTAATCTTAAACAGTGTATTTCTCATTGTCACTCAGTGAACGGTGCCCTCTTGTGGTGAAAAGATGAAAATCACTACAGTTCTATAAGTCAACAGTCTGTGGTTCTCTGCATGTGGGCATTGTGTGAGGACGCCTGTCACACAGGTTGTGACCAGATAGTATTAAAGCGTGTGCAGACAGTGAAGTAGAGAGAAGTCTGTCTTCATGTTTGTGTGCTGTACCTGGAGCTGGAACTGATGCTGTACTTTTCAGGATATTGGGTTTGAGCACATCAGACGGAAGCTGGAAATAAAATATTTAAAGTATTTTGAGTGCCTCTGTTTACACCGGCACGCAATGCCTTCAAACATAAGACACCAGAAAAATATGTCAGATCTTGCTCAGTTCATTTAAACATCACAGAGTGAGGAACATCCTTTTTATGTGTGTATTTACACAGGTTAGCCACTATCAGCCGAAATTATTTCACAGTAATCTATCTTTAATTCTAATTTCAGAGAAAATGTTTAACAGTTGTGTCAGGTAGAATAGGCCAGATAAACCCTCAGCCTTCAGCATAGCTTTGCTGCTATAGGCCGGGGGAGACAAACGGTTCACCCAGCCCCTCAACCCCTCTTACCTCTCCTCTTTTCTCATCAGCCTCATTCATACCAGTAATTCATGTGATTAACTGTGTTCACCGTCTTCGTCGTAGTTCTCTCTTTCTCTCTCTGCCTCCAGACCTGCATGCTGGCCCCTGACCAAACCAGTGCTTATCGCCTGCATTGCACTATAGTCCCTGTTGTCCATCTTTTGTCCATTTGCTGCATGTTTGCCCCCCCCTCTCTCTCCTCCTTCATCCTCTCTGTGCTGTCTGCCTCTTCTTCTCTTCCTTCACCCGGCCGACAGCAGGAAGGTTCTCCCTCGTGAGCCAAGTCCTGTTTTTCTTGCCACTGTTGCTCCTGAGGGGGATCAGGCTCCGGGGTTTCTGTAAAGCACCTTGAGACCAAATTTATCACACTGAAATCATGACATATAACTCCCATCTTGTTAATTTAGGAGGAGATGCATCTCTTAGAAGGTTCAGCCTATTTATTGTCAGCTGTGTACTGGACTACTAAGACTACTTCTTTAAGAAAATGACCAACTGAAATGTTCTCTGGCATGGTAAAATAAATACAATGCTAAATTCTGAAATGGGTCACCAAATATATGGTAAGTATGAGAAACAGAGAGAGAAGAGGGCTGAGCGGGTGAACATTTTGAACATAAGTAGACGAGGAACAAGAACGAAGGTTGGAAATTAATTCAATCAGAAGCTGCTAATATAGGGTGATGCATGCACATGTGCACAGAGTAAATGAAAGATATGAGTCCATTCAATAAACGAGATCCCCTTCTTAAACTCCCGGTGCACAAGCAGAACACCAATTTGCAAAAATGTCGCTCAAAAACCATGAGCATTAACTGAGAGCGTGGAGCGACGACAGCTTCCACTGATACCTCTGGAACCTGCCTCCAGGGATTTGCTACATTCAGCCACATGGGCATCAAGGGAGGTCCTACAGCACTAATGAGGCCTGCATGGCTCACAGTCAGTGTTCCAGGTGTTGGACTGGGTTAAGTGAAACTGTCCCATTTTCAATCTCGCAGTTAAAATTAAAATAGGAGCAGGACACCTGCTAGCTCTAGCCCACTTATCTTTGTTGAAAAATGAAACGCACTTTGCATAAATATCCTCCCCATTAACATGCACTGACAAAAAAAATGAATGAAAAAGGATCAAATGAACACCAACAACATCAACCTGTGCAACCAATACAGCGGGAGGCGGCAGGTGCTGCTCAGTTCATGACTGACATTTGCAGAGATGCTAAGTGGAAGGAGCATAACGCTACAACACCAAGCAACAAGTCAAGTGTGTGAGCTGTGGTGTGTCTGGTGTCGGAGCCAAGGCCAACACCTCTGTGTCTCGGTGTTTGATTAATGAGGCTGTCAGGTGCTGCCATCGTTTCTCTCCATCATCCCTCCCTCCTGGATGGCCCTCTTTAATATCAGGCCAAAGAGGAGGCTGAGTCGCTATCGACATGTGTCTGCCAGATGGGGTCATTATGGAGTAAAGTCACGGAAATGTTATGTGATCAGAGGAAAGATTGTGATTTTTAGAATAAGGTTAACAAATGTCATAACAAAATATGTTTGTTTCAGGTAATCATGGCCAATGAGGTGTAACCTGAGCAGGGAAGAAGCCATTCTGTGTTTTAATGATACACAATAGCTGTTAATAATACAAAATAACAAGAGATCTAACGTATATTTCAGTATATATTATGATGTCATGTCATCCATCCATCATCTGAACCTGCTTTGTCATGGGGGGCTGGAGCCTATCCAGAGGCGGTACACCCTGGACAGGTCCATGTCATGTCATATTTCTCCAGATTTAGTGACCATTCAGGTTTCTGTCCTTGTAGCTAATGATCGCTTGTTGGAATGCGTTGCACCTGCTTCAGCTGTTGGTCTTACACGCATGCCAGTTCCACACAGATTGGAAAATCAGACTTAACGAGCACTGAATTTGTGCATCAACAGATATGTTTACTGTTGCTTATGATTAAAATGATATAAAAAAATGATCAAAAGGAGAAAGAAACTGTGTAAAAATGTGTAAAGAAAAAAGTGTGTGACAGCAGATGAAAGAGGCTGACAGGAGCCTGAGTGCAGCCCTGCATAGTCCCTCCCTCTTGTATATGGATTGTAGACTAGAAAGGGCAACTCTGTGTCCATATGTGTGTGTCCACAATGGAGAGTAATGCCACTAAAACAACTGCCACAAACAAGTGTCCAGATAAGAGAAATTGGTGACCCCCTAAAGATCTATATCTGCAGTAGGAGCAGAAAGGTCTAAGTCTGGATTTGTTGAGAATAAGAAATTAGAAAGCTGGAGTAATGTCTAACCCTTTAAAAAGGCTTCTATGGAAAAACATAGCACAAGTTAAAATGGCTTTATAGGAAACAGGAGAATTCCTGTTGAGAATAAATTCTATTATAAAGCAAATCCTCTCCAGACTGCTTTTCATGCTATTTTGTTTTATTTGCCAATAAATTGTGAATTTACTGTAAATCCTGCTGGAGCCACTGGAATGCAGAAACCTGAGTCCAGGAAACAGTTTCTTGGTTCTCTTTGGATGAATTAAAGTGGAATTGAGGAAAAGACTAGACTAGACTCATAATATAACGAGTGTTACAACAATTTACTTGTACATTTAACTGATAATAAATAATCTAATGAAATAATCTGTCCCCACCAGTTTCTTGCCTACCTCTATCCTCGGCATCCTCTTCTCTCACAGCAGCTGACTTCATGTCCTCTCTCAGCCCAACATTTAATAAATAATAAATGAATAAACTTGCAATTTTGTCCTCAGAGCTACAGCGCCTTATCAGGTTACACGGCTGGACTCTCCCTTAGAGATAGGTGTGGAGGTCAGTCATCCTTAAGGAGCTTGGAATACAGTTGCTGCACCTCCAACATTGAGAAGAGCCAGTTGAGTTCATCTGGTTAGGATGGCCCCAGGGCTCCCCTGTCCAAACAGGAGGAGGCCCCCAGGACAGATCCAGTACACGCTGAAAGGATTATATCTACTGGCTGGTCTTCTTCTTCAGAGCTGGGCATGAAGAGTTGGACAGGGAGAGTCCTGTCATGCAGTCTGAACGTGTTTTTTCAAGTGCCCATAACTTGCCATGCACAGGTGGATTCCAGTAGGTGCAACTAACCGCAGTCTGCAGCCACAGCAAAGGGTCCAAACACTGCAAATGACACAATCCAGAATCCACAACACCATAACACATCTGAATATTTTCTGATGCGACAATAGAGTATTATTTTACACTCCTCGGCTTAACCCAGGAAAATTGTATGCCGAACATGTGCCAAGCACTTTGGCACACTTGCAGGTTTGTCCCACAGAATTGCCTTTTTGGATTCTGTTGGAGGATAAATCTTTCATGCCAGCAGGCGCTTACGAAGCAGGACTCTGGCTCATTTAAGCAGCCAGGAACCTACATAGATCAGAGGGCAGCTACAGAGAAGCATGAGTTTCTTTACTTATTTGCTTATAAATTAGCCAAACATGGCAAAAGTTTATGGCTTACATTATTCATGAAAATGATATGGGACATACTGGGAGGATTTCAGATCATCTTTTTATATGTGAAGGGGCAACTGTGCTAAACGCTCAGAAGTAATTGCATCACTTATAATATTTTCCAGAAAGTTTAACCATTATTCCAATCAAACTAATGGATACACTCAAGTCTCAGTGCAGCGTCCATCCTCTCCATCCACTCTCTAGGACCTCCAATGCAGCTTGTAATGGAAAAAATAGCCAATATTTGTGTTATTTTTTATATATATTCAAGATCCACGGTCAGATTTTCATAATACTGTAGCAGGCAACCCAATGCTCGCAATCTGTCCAGCACATACGAAGAGAACAGACAAAATTTGCAACAGTTTGAAAAAAGAATAATGAAATATAGGACTACTTAAGAGTCAATAAACACCTTTGCCAAACAAAAACAGGTCTTAGCTTCATCCCTTAACTGTTTCTTTTGCACTCTTCTGCCCTCTAGTGGCTTGAATCAGCTCACACAGCTTTAAAAGAATTTATGCTCGCTAGAGAAAAGAATTACAGATCAAAAATATACATCTGGGCTGATAATTGCGTATTACAGATACAAACTATAACCTTTAGACAACCTTATTACTGCGTCCTTAACACTTGTTTTCTTATTCATTACAGGGTGACATTTTGGCAGCAGGGATAAACACAAAGCATGACTGCAACACTCTCTCCTCTTGTCACCAGAATGATTCAGGGCTCTTTAATAGCAATTTCTCACAGAGCTGCACCGATGGCATTCTTCAAAAAGCCCCGACTGCACCAGACTGCCTCTTCCTCGTTTGTGTCTCACACAACAGCTCCCATGATGACATTTACATTCATCTTTATTTGGTGTCTCCCTGTTTTCAGCATATTATTTTTCTGCTTTTCATCCATTAACCGGATACATAAGACACATACAGAATACACACAGGCAGCTTAGATTAATTACTCTAATTACTTCATATTTCCACCTGCAGCCTAATGTGAGTCTCAGGAGTGACACGCGGAGGATGTTTTTTTTTCCTGTGCATCCTCTCTCTGCTCTTTCCTGTGAGGAAGCAAAGCATCTCCACGCAAACAATCACCTCTCATTTGTTACGTTAATCACCGTCTCATTGTCATTCTCTCTCTTCCTTTCATTCTCGTTCCATCTCTCACTCTACCTCATCGCTTATCTCCTAATTGCTTTTCTATAAATGGACAAGAATGTGACCGCACACACACACACACTTTCCATATGTGTGGAGAAGTGTTTCAAAAATCTTTGGCAGTGTCGTCCTCTAAATGTCTCATTACTCCCTTCTTGGGTGTAATTGCCGCACCAAGCATGACTTCAGCATTGCCCCCCCAGGGTGAATATAATTAAAAGTATGAAATAAAATATATAGGACTGCTGGAGGAAAAAAAGCTGGGGAACCTGCAAGAGTAACTCCACACTAGGCTGGCCATATCTGAAAAAACACATCTTTGATCCAGCATTTTAGAATATCACAGTTTGTCGTGTTTTGCAAAGTAGGCCAATAAAGTTTAGACTTTTATTAAATCAAATCTCTGTTTTTGAGTATTGTATAATAGAAAGATGAGCTTGACACAGAGCAGCTATAATGGAAATTGTGCATTTCCTCCATCTGATGTTTTAAATTAAAAGCATCCAAAAGGCAATACCATCCTCACCAGGACACCGATAACAAGTCATTAGAAATGACCAGTTTTTACACAGTTACGACTGCGGTAGTCTGAATAAGTGCATGTATAATCTGTCACAACAGTAGCCAAAACATGTAGAGAAGCTTGAAGAAGGCAGTAGGCTTACCATCCAAGGGACAAGAAATACCAAAAACTGCCATTCCTTGAGTGGCCACTTGAGGCTGGCTGCAAAAGTGAGTCAATTTTCACACCTTCGTGCTAAAACGTCCAACTTTAACACCATATGCTTACATCCTGGAATTAGAAAAAAAAAGAGTTTAGTCTACAATGTTTCGTATCATGTTGACATAACATTGATTGTATATAATGTGTTTCCACCAACTGCTCAGTATATCTCACTTACAGGTGCCATGTTAAATAGATGCCATTCTGGAACCTGAGCTCGAGAGGTGAGACCACATAGTTGCTGCTCCACCCAAGCACCTATACACTTCAATGACAAGCACAACCCCTTCCTTCAATGTAACAATGCTTAACAATCCCATTAATTAGCATAGAGGGGCAGGGTTTATGTATTATGTATTTATATATATGTATGTATGGCAGTATACTGTCACACATCATTAGTGGCAAAAGCTGTTTTTGGTGCCCACCTTTGCGCATGTTGATGGAATACTGGGAGTTAGGTGGACAGAAGTGTAGCCAAGATGGTGAAGATACAAATGTATAAGAGGGAAAGCAGTGTGTTTGACCGATTCACATGTCATGTATTGTGTATATATAATATACAAGAGCCTATATAAGATCCAAAAGCACCAGTGGAGCCTGAATTACTCTTGTCTTTCACATATGACGATGCAACAGAGGTTACAGGTTTATTTTTATTCATATAGGAGTATCTTTATGTGTACAGTATATATGCATCTGTATCTACATTTGTCCATTTTTACATATACAAATCCAAACTTGTAAAGTCAAGCTTCAATCAGTCACAGATGTGCAGTTGTCTTTCGGGATAGAAGCAAAATTAAGTAAAATAAACCGAGAGAGAGAGAGGGAGCGCTATGAGAAGTCAGAAATCCACAGGTGAGACAGTGAGAGAAGAAACGAAAGGTACAGGCTTCACTATTGTCCACTGCAATGCATATGGTCTCACAGTGGGGAGGTAACACGTTGAGGAGAATCCTGGAGGGAAGTCCACAGTGACAGTAGCGCCTTGTAAAATGTGAGGCTCGGGGTTGGGTTCATGAGAAAGAAGAAGGAGGGCTCAGAGATCAGGCGGGTGGTTCGTTTCGATAAGTGAGTTGTGCCATTTAAATCAACAGACGCTGGAATCATCACCTCACTGATCCGTTGTCGTGATCTTCCACTCACAGCTATAGTGCCACATTGAAGTCAGTCACTAGGAAGTCCACGTAGTCCCTCTCTTTGGTCTTGAAGGCCTCGGCGATGAGGCGTGCAGCGTCCCTGTGCTCGCGGCCCCTCAGGGAAACCCCGTTTACCTCGAGGATGATCTGACCCACCTTCAGCTGGCCGCAGTTGTGAGCTGAACCACCCCTCTGAGAACGAAGAAAAAGAGTTAATTTAGTGATAAAATTCACATTAAACAGCCTGCTGTGGGAACCACTTGTACCAAAACACTAAAGAAGTCCATATATAAAACAGCAGGACTTGTAGCTGCAGTGTGAAGCTCCTCTGTTGATATTTTTGTGAATGAAGCTTGGAGCAGATCTGGCAGCGTTAGTGTATACATGGGAACATGAGGGTGTTGTTTATACATCTGATCCCATGTGTACTCACAAAAATGTGCAATTTGCTGACTTGGAACATGAGCAACATAAATATGAACAAGAAAATAATATTTGTTATTTTGAAAAAACAAAGTTGTCAGAGTATTTTTCATATTACCAGATGGGGGTGCTGTCTGGAAATGTAATCAAAATGAGTGCAATCGAACACCACATAGCATACAGACAGTAAATCCCCCCTTAGTAAATGCAGCTCCACCTGCTTGATGGTGAACAACACTAACATCCATCCATCTATCCATCATATGAACCGGCCTCATCCTGCAGTGCAGGGTCACGGGGGGCTGGAGCCTATCCCAGCTAACTATGGGTGAGAGGCAGGGTACACCCTGGACAGGTCACCAGTCCACCACAGGGCAACACACAGACAGACAACCATTCACACTCACACTTACACCTATGGGCAATATTTCCAATAGTGAAATTAACGTATTATTGTCAACTTATTTCTATCTTGTTGGCCAGTATTTAATATTAAAGACAATCCTATGTGTTGCGTATCTGGCAGTCGTACCCACACTCCCTTGCAGTTTGGCTCTCAGAGCACACACCATGACAGCGCTGCACTTAATGTATGCAGCCTCATGCCTTCAGAAAGTGTGTGATCAACAAAATAAAACCCGACCATCACCATTCCTAGCTCTTATAAAACACATGCACAAAACAAGATGTTGTTATCAAAGTGGGGCAGCAGTGGCTCAGTGGTATAGCAGGGTTGTCCAATAACCAGAAGGTTGGTGGTTCAATCCCAACTCCTCCCTAGTCACTGTTGTGTGTCCTTGGGCAAGGCTCCAGTGTACTCACTGGTGTATGGGCTGCCTTAAGCAATTTCCCCATTGTGGGACTAATAAAAGTTTCTTAATTAATTAAAGTACAAAGCTGTTGTTTCTCTTCAATAAACCTGAATAAAAAAAAAAACATTTGAGTGCTTTGAGTACCCACAGATGGTGAATTTAGAAAAGTAGTTTTTGTGAAAGTTCTTTTTTTTTTTTTATTATACGTCATTTTGGATTTTTGTCGAAAACATAATTGCTAAAATGATGTTGTTGTTTTTTATAGAAAATAAAACCAGGACAACACAGTTTTTTAAATTGCAGCCAGTTAAAATAATAATATATAACATAATATTAAAAAAACAAACATAGAACACTTCCTCCTCAGAGCTGACCTCATTACATGAGATGACTAAAAACACAGTGATGCATCCCACAGTGGGAGCCGCATCATCACATTTGTTATTCAGGCAGCTACGATTACCCAGAGCTAGCGGAGCGGTTGGCCGTCATAATGTGCAGACGGCAGTGATAAGGAGCTGTCGCTTCAGGAAGGGGTGATGGGAAGAGATATCTGCCAGCTGACGGGCAGCAGCAGCAGCTGCAGCATTCTTGTCTCTATCTTTAAGTGAGCTGTCAAGATTGAGAACTCTGAGAGATAGGAAACGCAGAATCCAAGGGTTTCGCTGTATCACCACTGTGCTTACTTTTAATACAGCACAGAGACTACATTGTACAAGGCTTTGATGTGATGCCATCATCTGTCCCACGGATAAAACCAATGCCCCATGGGAAGGCAAAAACTTTTTTTTTATTAAAGCAGGTACAAAACAACGGAGGTTGCGTGCCTTGCTCAAGGGCCTTTACATGGAGTTAGCATTCCCAAGATGGCAGAGGAAACTTTTCACAGACTTGTGTGCAGATAGATTCCTTCCTTTAGTCTTGGCTGCAACTAAATCATGCTTAAAAAGTGAGTAAAAGTATCTTCTAATCAGGAAACTTTGCAATGTTGTGGCCATTTTTGTCGCTACAATACACATGATGCATTATGCATGCAGTCATTTTAAACACTGCATTGCTCTGAATGTTTTTTCTTCTTGAAAACACATCAGAAACATTAGGGTCATTTTTGTGTTTCAGGTCTAGACTCTCACATGTTTATAACACGCCTGCAACATTAGGTCCCCCCAGGACTAAGGTGACCTGCCATCATCCAGCTGAAGGACTTTGATATGAATACACCCGCTGACTTCAGGGAAAGGCTATGCTATTGGCCTTATTAGCCTAAAAGCTGATTTATAGTTCTGGTGTCGATGGTGTACCCCCACGTAGCCCTCTGTGGTGATGCAGAGCCCTACACGTTGGCATGAAACGCACCTCTAAGAAATTGTAACTGTGCATCAAGGCCACACAGACTGCATCGCTATGATTGGTTGGATTGGTAGCGACGTATTTGCCATCAGGAATCCTCGCGAATCTCCTGATTAGCCACTCCGGGCCTGCACTCACCCATTACCCATTACACCCATATTGTTGTTAATCCAGAATGTAGCGTTAGCTTGTAGCTTTACCCTGCTTGAAACTCACAAACCATTATGGAAGTACTGGATATAATAGGAAGAAAAAAGGGATCAATATTACCTTATATCGTAAAAATATATTTTCATGTTATCACAGCATATAAACTATTGTTATAACATCAAACTATTGTGTATAAGATCGAAAACATTTTGTTATAACAAAAAACTTACATTACAACATGATACAGATCAATTTTTTTCTAGCATGTCAGTGCTTCCATAACCGGTTTTGATAAATTCCAAAAATGGGGAAATTTAAAATTTTAAAACAACAATTAATTTTTTTTTTTTTAATGAACCCTGAAATGGGTGGCGGCAGCTTAGTGGTAGAGCGGGTAGTCCAATAACATGAAGGATGGCGGTTCAAACCCCTAGTTGTTGTTGCATGTCCTTGCGTAAGGCACCATACCCCCATGGCCTCCAGCACAGTCACTTGGTGCATTAACATGTATGAATGAATCGACGGTGGTCGGAGAGGCCATATAGGCGCACCTTGGCAGCCACGTCTCTGTCAGTCTACCCCCTGGGGAGCTGTGGCTACATCTGTAGTTTACCACCACATGAATGAATAATGCATTTCAATGTAAAGCGCTTTGAGTGTCCAGCAAAAAAAAAGTGCTATATAAGACCAAAGCATTAAATGAGTTCTAACCTTGTCTCAGGTGGCCGCATCAGGCCCTCTTCATGCCTCTGCTGCAGTGAAAAAGCACCATTTGCTATGCTATTATCCAATCCAATGAAGTGAGTGACTATTTTTATTAGTCTCGCGGTGAAGTGAGGCTGAGACCGGTCACAGGTCACACACTTTCACTCTTTTCATCTCTTAAGCTCTTTGTGCTTATGACACCTTCAATATTACACACATTACCGGGCTATAGTGAGGTTTCCTGATAGGGTGGCAGCTGAAATGTGCACATGAATTTCTAAATTAGCTAGTGCATAAATTGGAAGCATGCATATTGTTGTTTTAAGAAAAATCAAGCAATCAAATACACAGCTTACATGTAAAATTTGCCAAGGACACACACACATCACAGGAAAAAAAAGTTTTTCCAATTTTCTTGCATTTGTTTTGACCTTTAATACGTAAATGCTGCATCCACCCACTACACCAAATCCTCCGCTTTCTCATATCCACGTCTCCTTATTAACATCTGTATGCTCTCACTTCTTTTGCATCCTTCACTCTCCCTCACTGTCTGTTCCTCTAGTGTGCTATTTGATTTTCAATGTGCTGATTTCCAATCCTTTTTATCCATCCCTTTGCAATCAGCGACCCCCCCCCCCCCTTTTTTTTTTTTACTTCAATCACCACCTCTGTGGAGTGGGAGGCTGAGAGACAGCTTTGAATGGGGGTGTGGATTCTGCAGTCTGTGGCATGGTCACTGCTCTGATCTTAAAAATGTAGCTGCCTGTGTTTAGGAAATGATTAGCGCCACAGAGCTAATACAGCCTGTGTTGACTTGACGGACAGACATATGCCACAGCCACAGTCACAGACATGTTGTAAAATCTCAGCTGGAAAAATAACAACAATGCAATGGTTTGGCCCCATCATATTTCATGTGAGGTTTAGCCTTATGTTTTACACAAAGAGATGCTATATAATCTGCTGCTTTTGCCTTCTGCCATAATCTTTAAACATCACAACACATACACATTATACCAACTTCCTCATAGTGAACAAGTAATTGCCTAAATCTCCAGGCAGTTAAAGCCTTTTCATGCAAGGTCATTAATGTTGTAATCACCCCCAATAAAGACAGAATTAGCAGAAATCTCAGTGTGAGTTCAGCTGCAGTGTGAACCTAAGCAGAGCCTTAAAGGAGCCGGGAGTGTAGATGGTGTATCAGGAGGAATGGAATACAGTATTACAGAATGATGCTATCATGAGTGTATCATTGCCAGCTGGCAACTCCAAGTGACAGAAATTCCAGTGTGTCACATGACCACTCGAGGCTGGCTCCAAACATCCAGCTTCACAAGAGGAACATGTTTACAGCTTGGCACTGAATTTTTTATTTTTTTTTCATAGCAGCCCACCATATTAGGATGCTGGTGTGTGCCAGATACCATAAAAAGTCAAAAATAACTCCACGTTTCTTCCCATACAGTATGTCCTGCATTGTTTGTCATAGTACCTTATTTTATTATGTAATTTTGATGAATAACCTTTATTATTTCAAGTATCATTCTCTTCCCGACTCACCTGTATTGTGACGATTCGTGGCAGCGGCTGACGAGTGTTGGCTCCGCCTTCGATGGCAATACCTAAGGTGCTGGCACTCTTTGCCACTCTCACTAGCGTAGAGGTGGGCTCCAACAGCCCCGGCTATAGTAAGCGAGAGAGAGAGAAGAGCGTGTGTTAATATGCGGAGGAGGCATTCATAAGCATAAATATATTCATAACATTACACAGGCTTTCTTATTTGTCTCCACATTTCAGCACTATGCAAACATTTCCCTGCCTTTTGTTTACTTTCTGTGAACATAAATGCTTCAGAGTGTAAATGGAACAAGACATTAACTCTACATTAAAATATAAACAGTCAATCCCGCTTGTATATGTATATTCTAGAACGAGCAATCAAGATAACAGCTCCACAAGTTACAGGACGAGAAAAATAATCCGTTTTTAATTTCCATCATATTCCCATTATTTGGCCATCTTTATGTCAGCATGTCTTTTTCCTCTGAAAATTAAAATGAAACATGTTCCTGGGGTTTGACATGCAGTACCAATTAAAGGCGTCCTGGTGGTGCAGTCAGTCAAATGCATAGAATTGCTATGGCTTTTCCTCATTTTGTCCTCTCACAATTCTTGTTTTGTCTGACATAAAGATGAGTAGACTATAAAAAAGGCACTTCCTTATAGGCAAGTATTTATGAGTACATAACTTTGCAACCTATTGCGTGATACTCGAGAACAAACAGAAGGTAAATGCTGCGTTTCCTGATATGATCCATGGCCCGCCCGCTCTGCTATCAATTCTGCAGCCTAATAATTCTCATTGAAAAAAAGACACAACAGAATCTAACAGCCTTCTCATTCGTAAACATTCAGACTACTCCCGTCCTTACTTGTTATTCCTTCCATCAATCAATAAGAACCAGAGAGCGATTTGAGGGTTTCATTACGCTACAGTGCAGTGAGTGATTAAATAAATGATGGAGTGTGTGGCTGAATGAATGACATGAGAGAGAAATAAAGAGATGAGTGAAACAAAGGAAACAGACTGTGTGAGCAAACAGAGGGAGGAGAGAAGAGATCACAGTTAGGATTAAGAACAGGCTCTGAAGGAGGATTAACAATAAAGCACATTGATTTATCAACCTCTAACTTTTGGCTTGCTTTGGCGCACACACACACACACACACACACACACACTTTTTTGTACTTGTAAGGACCCACAGTGGAGGCATACTTTAAACCTCTGTTAGTGATACCCTTCACCTTAAGGTGCAATCATTCAAAAATAAAAGAGAGTGGGTGTGTATTGCTAAACAGCTAGCATGAGCCTGTACCTTCAATTTATACCACTTTGAAGTGTAGTGTAGTCTTTCCTCTGTTCAACATGAGATGAAGAAGCTTTGCTGTTCACATTCTACTTAACAGCTTAAAATTTTAATCTCCTCTCAATCAAGTTGACACACAGGAAATCAATGAATAAAACTTCTTGGACTCATAAGCAAACATTAAAGAGTCTGGATTAACAGGAGAGCCGATCAGCTGTTAGGGTTAGGGCAGTTTGTTTTTAGTTTAGCATGGACATCTTAAAACCACTTAAAGAAGTTAAGATGTAACTTTAAATAGGTTATTGGCCTTAAAATGAAATAATATGGGCTGTATTGCCCAAAGTTATCTGATTATGTTATGGATAGGCAATGTGGTGGTCCTTCACAGGAGAGTCAGCAGTTCGAGTCCCCGTGACGCCGCCAGCTTTTTTGTTTTCACCCATGGTTAAGTTTCATTTTCACCCACTGTTGGGGTTAAGCATTACAAACTACTGGTTAAGATTAGGTGTTATCTAAAACAGGAGATCATGCCCATTCCTGGAGAGATCCAGCTGCAGAACCTGTTTGCAAAGTTGTGGTCTGCTTCTGATAGCTCCGTATTGGCAGTCGTTAAACATTACAAGCTTATCTAATTGAATACGTTTCATCTCACTACAGGAGAGGCCACAGGAGGAAAAATGATGCCACTATAACAGCATCTAAAAAATAATATTGTGTTACTGTTTAAATATGTCCTCATCTCCACATTATGCTCACTTTCTAAAATGATAAAAAAATTCCAGATTTTTGCCAAAAATGTTATCTTTGTATTGAGTGGAAATGAAAGCATTTCAAATAATCTAATGAAGGTCTTATAACGTGTCCTTTCTAAAGTGTCCAATAGTGTCACTCTCTATGTATACAAGTGAAACGGGTCCTCACAAAGACAGAAAGCACTCACTGCTAAATTCATTACATTCCTGATTATTCCCCTGCAGTTTGGCAATTATTTCACTCATCCATCCACGTTTAGCTCACAGCTGTTCTGCATCACCCCCTCACCGGTTTGGAGGGGTTGTCCCCCCCGCCCCCCGGGGTGTCTCGGGGGAGACGTGTGCGTGAGGAATGGGGACTACTGTCTTTGCTGACGTGTCCTGACTCAGCTATGTCCACCCCGCTGTCCTCGCTGAGGGTTTGGCCGCTGTCTGACAGATGAGACAGGGCGCCACCTGGAGGGGGTGGAAGCAGGCACAAGTGACGTCACGTAGTCTCCGCTTTGAAATGACTTTGAAATGATATAAATAAAGAGATTTTAAATGAAAAGCTTATTAGGATTAGTATTTCTTGCATACAGTAGCCATCATACAGAATGTTCTGGGTAATATTCATTTTAACAGATTAAGCAGTAAGTATGTACATTGGGAAATTAATCCCAAATATTTTCAAAGTCTTTAATACATAATCCTGCTCATTTTAGAAGAAATTATTAAAATAATTAACAAATATACTAATTAAAAATAATTCGTTTCACAGTCAGACGTATAAAATCTCTGCTCCATACCTCGAGCTTGAGGCAGCGGCCGCACCTCATTGAAATCAGGTTCTGCGTTGGGCCTGTGCACCTCCACTGTGACAAACTGCTGTTTAGTGCCAGGAGAGGTGGCAGAGGAGGCTTTGGACACTGGCTTAAGTGGCAGAGAAGGGGGTGGCGGAGGAGGAGCAGGGAGTGGCGGCGGAGGCGGTGGTGAAGGGGACGGGGGAGCGGGTTTAGTGCCTCTGTTAGGGGACTGTACTCTGGGGAAAGGGCCGATGTTGTGCTGAGCAACTGTGGCTAACTGAACACATGTTATTGGCTCTTTCTTGGCCGGCACATGGGGGTCTCTTTTTCTGATGGCTGCGTACTCCCGAGATGGGTCCCTGGGACGTTTGTGGTGCAGTGAGGGCGAGGCGGGGGCGTGTCCAGGCTCTTTGCTGTGGTTGTAAGAGGACGGGGCTGTGAAGTACAAGCCTGAGTGGGAGGACTCGGACGAGGGGCACTTGTTGAGCAGATCTCGTCTACTTGGGCGCCTCTGCACCCCTGGCGGGGGCGGAGGCTTGAAGGAGGGGGGAGACTCTGCTGGGGTGGACTGAACATCATCCTGAAGTGAGAGAATATATTCATCATCATTGATTAGGGGCGTAACAAATACAATATAGAGCGATAGGAGAAATAAGTGTTTGGAAAATACGACAAAAGTTCTGTCTTTTGAATTTTAACACACCTGACATTAAAATGCATCAGAAATATTTCTATATATTATATCAATGAGTGACAGGCGAGGTATTTTTTGAAATTATTATTTGTTAAAGATATATTTTTAAATGTAATATTTCAATAAAAAAAAACTAGAGGATGGAATTTTTTTTGGTAATTTAAATTAAATGACTATTTGACCAATTATATTATATACTTGCACAGCTTTAAAAAAAATCACTCTATTATGCCAATTTAGGTACAGATAAAAAAAATAATAAATAAAATATTTGGAAAATGTAATTTTCCAACAATGCAATTTAATTTAAAGGTAGATAAAAATAAAAAATAAATACATTTAAATGGCATAATAACTCATTTTGTTTGTACACATTCAGGTACAAATGATAAATATAATGATATATGATATATGATATATAGGTGAATATTTAACTACTGTAACTTTGTTACACCCCTAATAAACAGTTAAAAAAATAGAGAACACAGTATGAGTCAAATTGTCCATATTTCAGCATTAGCTTTAGTACAACTTAGAGACAATAAATGCCAAACCAAACCAGGTTGAACAAAGTCGCTGCTCGCTGGTTTTGAGGCCGCTGTTGTCCTGTGTTTCTGGGTAAAACTGCTCACAAACGGAACAGTGAAACGATCACCGAGACATGAGAACATTATGGAGGGTGACATACAATGAGCATAAAAAAAAGGTTTAACAAAAGTAAGGTATGATTTGAGTGGCAGGCAGCCTTGGATGACAGCAGGTTAAAAGCTTTCTCCTCAAAGTCTGACGTGTCTCCTGCTGTTCATAGAAAACAAATGAGACCTCACGATACGTGCTTTGGAGACGGTGGTTGCCATGCAATCTTGTTTCCTCTGGAGAGAAAGTGACTTTTTTCCTTTGTGGTGCAAACATTTGTTTAACTCTAACACTATAACAACAAAGCCTGCAGGTAAGCCGTGTCTCAGGGACCTCCATTCTTCGCCCACCCCCTCCTCCCTTGTGCGGTATCCATCTCTATCAGGCACAAAGCAGGGCCCGTCTAACTGCCCTGCCTATATCTGCCAAGCTCACCAGAGAGATGTCGGTCAGCAGTGTGTTCAGGCTCTCCGGAGGCTCCTCCTCATTGCTCTCCACCACGCTGTCATTCTGAAAGATGCAGAAGGACAGAAGAGGGATGGCAATGATGGAGGGTGGTGACAGACAGAAAAGACAGAAAAAGAGAAGGGGGGGGGGGGTTTGGTGCGATTAACATAAGCAGGAGAAGGCCTGTGAGCAGATGTTTGACACAGATGTGTGTTTATCGCAAAACAAATTGAATTTGGTGGATGTTCCACTTCTCCTGGAAAAAAAAAGGGAAATACGTCACTCTGGTTCGCATTTTCTTGCCAGTCTCAGAGGCTGAGGATGGCAAGCAAATGAGAGATACGCACAAACACACCCACGCACACGCACACTCAGGCTGTAATGTCTTCTTTCACAAGCAAAACACAGATGCTGTGAAATCGATAAAGAACCATCAGCTCGGTTCAAAGTAGGATTTGCAGGCTCAATCCCTCTGACGTGGTTGAGAGGAGGTAATTTGTGGCAGATCCGTGAGTGGAGGAACTGAGTTCAGAGAAACGCTGCCCTTCATTTAACTCTAAACCAAAACAAAAGCCCCATCTATTCAGCTTAATTACCCCTCGATGCAGCATGTGGAGCACTTACAAACAATTTATTTATCACAAGAGTCAATCGACTTTTTAGATGCAGACATGCTGCTCTGCACTGTAAGCAGTAAACTGTGATATGATGCTAACGCTCGCCGCGGGAATATGTGGGGATTGTGGGTCCTTATACTGTGGAACACAAAACAGCAAGCAGAAAAGCAAGCATGTTTGCGTGCCATCGCCCGATAGCATCCGCATCGTGCTCCTTTCAAATGCCACCACTGCTGTTGACATGACACTCAGAGGTCTGCCCCTGTTTTCCCTGTGGACAGACTGCATGCTCTGATCGGTTTCGACTTGTAGTCTAACATGTCACCCATGGCCAAGTTGTGACACAAGAGTCATCCTTAGTCAATGTGTGCACATTTGTTATGGCGCCTCTATGGAAACACAATCATGCCAAGAAAAAGAGAGAGAACTCAAACGTGTTTGTGCAGTACAACACAATCCATCCTATCACTTTCTTAGCTATTTTGTCTTGTACTACAGGGTCACCAGGGGGGCTGGAGCCATATCACGATATTAAGTATGGATGCATGATAACTGACTTTTGCCAGCATCTGATATTGAACTCTGACATATATATATATGATATATGCACTCATTTTTAGCTTTTCCTATACGTGCTACATGCTAAATAAGACAATGATAACAGATATTTCATTTCAATATCGGCCAACAATCTCATGCATACCTAACTTTTGTGGTGCTTACACATGGCTGTATTACATGGTGCATTCAAGGCTCATTGGAGAGGTTTTAAGTGATTTTTTTCACAGTTCCTCTCTATTTCAATAAGTGTAGTTTTGACATGGACACATTCACACCTATAATCTATTGGTTGTTCGAGAGTTAAGACCTGGCCTAAGGTTAAGATCAAGACTTAAGTGGGTAAGGGGGTGGAAAATCACTTGACTTTATACCTGGCTTTTAGTGTGATTCAGGAATCCAATGTTTTTATCCTCCCAAACCTACCCAGCTCTCTAATCTGCTTTACACAGCATTGGTAGCAGTCACCCATGGGTCCAAAAACTGTATAAACAGACACACAAGAAGAAAACATACCACCACACACACACAATTTCTCGCGCACATGTAAATGTCGCTTCTCAGAGGGGGAGAATAGAAAGGCAGGCAAACCCCATCTGAGGCATCTGAATGAGAAGGACTGTTTGGAGGATAAATGTGCAGACAGGCAACAGCTTATCTCTGCTGTCAGCTTAGTCACTGTGTTTATGTGTGTGTTTATGTGTGTGTGTGTCTATGTGTATGAAATTGTTTGTCTTCATCCATCCAAACACTCGGATGCTGGCACATACATGCTAACACAGTTGTGTTTGAGATGCTGGCATGCAAACTAAACTGACCTAAAGGCTTTCCAACAGACAAGGAGGATTGTTGACTCATTAGAAATAAACCGTGATCAAAAGCAAATGTAAAAATTACATTTCACCCTTAGCAAGCCAAAGTTAAAAATGTGTTTTACTCTGTTGAAGAAGCCTTGAAGTTTGGCAGGAACAACAGCTTTGGTGTGTCACAGAAAATATTAAGCTCATTAGGTGAAGCCTCTCTTAAATTATGTACAGTAATGACTTTCAGTACTAACATTATTGTGAAAAATGGTACAGATAGGTACCCAAAATTCTGTGTAAATAAAAAGAAAAGAGATCTCATCCACACAAAATATCTTTTGGCCCTCTTCATACCTGGCAAGGACAAACTAATCACAAGTGGACACCTATATGGTATGAACACACACAGGAAATGTAAAATATGTATGGTGTTTTGGTGACATTGTTTTATTACTGTGTCCACAAATATGTTCTGGGTCAGAGATTTCATAATGCTACATGTAAACATAGCCAAATTGTCATAAATTATGTTGTTTAGATGCACGTCTATACAAAGTGTTACGGTATGGGTGCGTATAAACTGAGAGATAAGCTAATTTTCTACCAGGCTGTAAACAACTTTATTTCTGCTGTAAAGTTCGGGAGGTCTATGGGGATGGACTCTTGGAGCCAAACCCCTAGTGGCCAATGGAGGGGAACTGTAGTTTTTAAAGGTAGGGTAGGAGATTTTGAAAACTCAGTGAGAGTCAGCCAGATTTTAAAAGTAAACACACAGAGCTTACCCCGAAGTCACGCCTCCCAACCAGTCTGTGACTTCGGCCATCGTGCACGTACCACTCTGGTGTGCACAGAGCAGGAAGAGAGTGACAACCAGCCAATACTCCGCGTAGGTGCGCCTCGTAGGATTGGCTGATGTTTTTAGTGTTTTATAGCTTCCACAGATGATTCATATTCTTCGTTTTAAAGCGAAACTGCCGAACTAATTGGTTGCTATCGGATTGTAAAGAGAAGTACACTAATTTAACAAAAAGTGCATCGGAAGGAAAATCTCCTACCCTACCTTTAACTCTACATGGGCTTCATTTCTCATATGAGAAGAATCGAGACAAGGACAGAAGCAAACCAATGGACAACTCCTCCCTTTATCCTGTGGGTGGAGTTGGCCACGAACCGAATGTTACACTTTAATCATGTATTACAGAGCAGCCACCCAGAGGCTCATATCTTTGTGCATATGGAGGCTTCCCACTTGATGTAGGTGTGGATTATAGAGTGAGGAAGTAAGATATAACCGTGAGTGGCCACTAGAGACATATTTAGAGATGGATCTCAATGCTGGGTTTGATTGGATGTACTAAAAGCAGTCCATGGATCACCTGCCAGGTGTGAACAGACGCAGAGCCCTACTCATCAACAACATGCACCGTTTTACTATAGTGTCACACCAAGAAACAAGCAAAGACAGCATTAAAAGAACTGCAGACAAATCCACTGCAGATCCACAAACCAAGGTGAGAGTGTTGCATGTGTGTCTGGTACACATCTACCTTCAGGGAGCTTTACATCTCTGTGTGTGTATTCTGTATATGTGGGACTGTGATAGGAAGCATTCATCAGTAATTCCTACCTCCATCATATCTATCAGCCAGAGCAGCCTCTCCTACAGGAGGGGGGGGGGAGAAGGGGCGAGGTGGAAGTGCGAGGGGGTTATTGAGGTGGAAGAAAAAAATCAGCCGAAAGACTTTTTCTATTTCAACAGGCAGGCGGCAAAATGTGTTATTGTTCAGTCCAACAGATTCAGACCAGAATCTTTTCTACAGAAGAATCTGTCATAATCCATGGAAATATATCACACCGCCCACTCTGCTTCTCTCACTCTCAGCCAGCAGAGAGAGACGAGTGAGCAGACAGCCAAACAGTGAAGGAACCAATCCACACAAACCAGACTTCACCTTCAAATAGGAAAGTAGGAAATCCCTCTAAAGACAGCACACACCAACAAAAGTAAAAACCCAGCCTACCCGTGCAGAGCTGAGGGTGGTGTTGGTCATGAAGCTGGCCGAAGATGATGTCAGGGTGTCTGGGTACGACACCATGGACAGGGAATCTGGCTGCAGGGCGGTGGCACCGGCTGTGCCCTGTCGCGCTTTCAGAGCCTGGATTTCACGCCGTAGCACCAACCCGTCAAAACGTTCCAGGTCCTGTGGGGTGACCAGGCCTCGAACCTCTGACAGCAGAGAGAACTGAGGGGTGGAAGGTTCAGATGGGAAGACACAAGAGGGGAGACGGAGGTATGATGTAACAGACTTGGGTGGGATGCAAAAATCGAGATTGACATTAGAAACAGGACTGAATAACTGTGTCTCTGTGATTATGTACTGAGCTGTTTATTTACTTATCATGGTTTCCCTGAGCTCACTATAATCGAGGCTTAGAATATGTGTGTACGAACTCAATGTGCGATATGACAGCCTGGTATCACAATGGATAAGAAAACTTGAGATGTGCAGTCAACATACAGTACACTGAAAATGCCAAGTGAGACGTTACTTGTCTTATCTCTGAATGTTCATAGTTCAGCTCCACCGTGGTTTTAAGGTCTACTGTTTCAGTCAACGCTTAAGATATAGTTTGGGCTTCTCATTTAATCCAGTTACAAATGCCTCTCCTCACCAGGACAATGGGGGGGGGGGGGGGGTAGTGCACCGTGGATCTTTTGTCTTTTCAGATTCAAGCGGTGCAAGTGAACGATTGAAATGTCATAGAAGTGCAGCAACCTCCGTCTTCATCATGGTCTCCCATGAAGTTAGATAAGTTGGCAAACATTTTTGTGTTATGTGTCATGTCATGTCAGAGGAGAGTTGTAAACGCACAACCATGTAGAGACAGAAATGATGTGGCATTGTGTAAATAAGATAAATAACAGAAAAATATTCAGTCAGTGGAATAAAAGAACGAGACCTGTTAGCTCTGACCTGCAACCCTTTACCTGCTGTGCCTAACATGTCTCATTTGATGATGATGAACTTCACGCATATTATGTAGCCATGTGCTTATGTTTATGTTATGTTCAGGGGAAACAAACTTTATGGAACACACCACCACCATCTCTATTCCCCCACCTCCTCTCTTCTCATCAGGCCGACCTATGACCTATGATCCTTTATGTCATTAGATGTCTACGAGTTCTCCTTGTAGTTTTGTGCACGGTATGAATAGAAATGCAATAAAACTGCCAGTAAACCCTGTAAAGATTTGATTGTTATCCAGCCAAAAAAATATTACTGCCCATAAAGTGTGCTCCTGAGGTTAGTTCTGTCTCCAAATGACTTGAATTCATTCTTGGTTATCATGTATAAGAAATTATAAATTATAATTCAACCAACCTCTTTATACCCTCACGCACAGAGTGCGTTGTGTGGTTGTGTCTGCTTCATGGGAATAAAGGGGCTGGTTGGATGATAATCTGTAAAATATCACAGACTTGAAGTAGTTTTCAGGCAGAAATGACCACTCAAGAATGAAACCAAGTAGTTCCGAGGCAGAAATAAGCCCCTGGGCTCACTGTGGGGACCACAATCACTTTTTGGAAGGTAGAAAACAACAATTTTAAGGTTTATTGACTAAAGGGGGCTTTATGGGTATAAAGGGGCTGGTTGGATGATAATCTGGTTAACAAGAATGACCTCAATTGTGAGGCAGACATAACCACTCAGGCACTCTGTTAAGGCCTTAATCACTTTTGACAGGTGGAAAACAACAATTTTAACGGTAGACAAGATCAGTCTTTGGCTGACAATCACTTTTTGGCACATCAGGTACACTGTTAGCATCACTTGAATGAGTGACTTAGTTAGGTATTAGCTGCTAGCTAACTCTGTCCAAAACAGGCTGTTTAATGTACATATTCAAACATTATAATAACACTGATGTGAATGCTGTCAGCTGAAACAATCAAAACGACATTTTCATTGCAGTAAATATTAGCGTCCTTTGTAGTAATATCAGATCCAAGTATTCAATACTGCTAGTAATATACCTATATGCCTGTTGGGAGAATGTGAGGACAAAGCAGCGGTTTACAGACAGCCTCCTTCCTTCTTTGTCTCACTAACTACAAATGCAATAAACCACTTTGGTGTGTTTGTGTGCAGGCACAGTCAAAAACAAATTAAATGCATCATTAAGTGCCAACTTTGAGTTAATTGCCAATGACTAAAAGTGTATGTGTATACACTCAGAATGCAATATTTGCTGCCACATAGACACAGAAGGTGGTTTGGAGTTTTTCCAGTGGAGGGGGATGTGACGCCTTGCTAGGGGGGAAGTGAAGGATGGCCACTCTGGCTGTGTTGGACTATGCACTCTGCAGCCTGTTGCAAGTCCAAACACAGCTAAAAATGCATCCACTTTAACTTGGGTCTCCAATATTTTAGAACGTGGGTGAGGCACTGCATCTATCGCATTGATCTATTGCTCTGATAACTTTATCCCTAGTTCCTCCTCCCAAGCGTTCCTGACCTTAACCGTTGAGCAGTCCTCTAGCTGGATAAACTGTCTATATATTAAAGAAAGTAGAGATTCCTTGTGAGGCTTTGAAGTGAAACATTCCTTCCATAGCTGTTTAGGAAGTAAAGAGGGGTATCCCAGAAAACATTGATGAAGCACAGTGTCTGACCTGGAAGTAATGAAATAAGTGTGTGTTAGGGAGGTTAAAATCTGTTGATAGCACATAAGCAGTGTCTGTATTAGATGGTGGGAACAGGTGATCTTAAGAAACAGGACCCAAAAATGGGTAAAGGGGCAGTGAGTGGAGTTGCCAAGGATGATGAGAGGCATGACTGAGATTCTATTAGCCTAAACCACAACAAGTTAGGTGAGTGAAGCCAATATAAGTTATGAATGCGAGCTGACTAGTAAAACTGACAGTTCGGTAGAGTAAGTCCACTACTAAAGGTGAACTGTTGCAACAATGATTTTCTAACTCTGGGATTTAAATTAAAGAGCTGAACAGAATGATGGTTAAATGGGTTCAGTAGCTAAAGTATGTGAAAGTATTTGAAGGTCACAGTTGAAGGATCTTCATTCATTTCAATCTCAATTCAAAGTAATAAGCAGTAAAAAAAGGAAAATAATAGTATTTAACAGTAAAATTCTGCATGGATTGATAGTATTCAGTAGTCAGTGATCCCAAAAAACCAAAAACAAATTTATATATACGGAAGAAATGTTTTTTTATAAGTGTGTGCTTGCTATTACATCATTCCCCCGGGCCTGAACTGTACTTACAAAAATAAAAAAAATACACATTTTAGATGAATTCTTGTCACACTAAAGTAAAAACCAAAAACAACCCATGTATTGAGACATTGTGCCGTACGAGGCAGCTAGAAGAGCCATAATACAGCAGTGTACTTGGGAAATTGGAAATAAACCCGTGATTTATTGTGTTTGTTTTATAAGGCGAACTTTTGCAGACTGTGAGAAAATCAAGAGACTTTTAAGAGCAGGAAGAGGAAGGGAAAAACAACATAGAACTGTAAGCATCGGCAAAAAGGACTCTGAGCATAAAGCTCAGAGGTGCTGCAGGAAACTTCAATATAAACCTCACAGCAATCAGAGGCTGAGCAGATCTTTACAGATTCTGTTGGCACATACACAAACCTCATGGCGGCTCACCTTTGCGTGCGTGTTCAGCAGCTCAAACAGAGCCATGACCAGCTGCTCCACGCCGATGTGTCCTTCCCGATACTCCTCCACGTAGTAGCCCATGGTCTGACGCTCTGTCTCGGTCAGCAGGTGTCTCGCCTGCTCCTCCAGCATGGCCCGGGACTGGTTCACCAGGCTGGAGAGGGTCACCTGAGAGCCTGCCACGCCCTTATAGAACCCAGGCTGGAGAAGGGAGACAAGAAAAGATGGAGATCATTTTATTTTTAAAAATTTGGATTTAAAATTTGGATGATGGAATAAGGAAGAAAGCGAAGGAGGTAAGGGGCGGGTCAAGGAGAGAAGTCGTGGTAGTTTTAGGAAAAAATGAAATGATGAAAGGAGGAATGAAACTAAATTGAGGTTGTTAATAAAGAAAAGAAAATGGAGTAGGAGTGCAGAAGAGAGCCAAAGGAGGGACAGTAGCGAAGGATAAATGAAGATGGAAATGAGCTGGATTGAGAGAAGACAGAGGAAAGGAGAGAGGTGGCTGTTCAGCACAGCATGAGGTAAAAACTGCTTGATGAAGGAGGAGGAGAAGAAGTGATGGATAGATAGGGAGAGAGGGGAGGCAGAAGGGGGAGGGGGGTTACAGCAGAGACTCAGAGGTGACAGAGGAGCTGGTGGAGGGTTAGAGGGGAAACAAAGGCAGGAAACCGATCAGGGCGGACAGAAAGTGAAGAAGAACATAAATTACACCCACATCCGTCCAACAAAACCATCAGTCTTTTTATCCCAAATGTATAAATTATCAACCTACTTCCTTGTTCCTGCTGTCCTACCGTCATCCATTACCAATAATGCTTTGTGCCGTTAACACCACAGCTTGCAGCAGCTGTGCTGTTCACACATGTGCGTGGTAGGCTTTTGTGTTTTTTTTGTTTTTCTGTGCCAGCTGGCTTTTCAGCTACTCAGACAGACAGACAACTCTGGCACTTCAGAAACTTGTGAGCTGCCAATATCATTTCTGCTGCTCATTTTTTTTTTTTTTTTTTTCCGCTGCTTGTTCCTTTTGCTTTCTCAGTTATCTGCCCGCCTGCATGCAGCCTCTATTTAATTAACTCCTTAATCAAAGACACTACTTCAAAGTCACAGCTTCTGGGTCTGACTGCGTGGAAACAAGTATGTCCTCCTCCTCCTCCTCCTCCTCCTCCTCCTCTCCTTCTTCAACCTCATCCTCAACTCTTGCCCACCCTGTGTAGTTGTCCCAGTCTGGGCAGAGCCAACCACTGTATAATGCCCAAGGTGAACTGTAGTGTCTACCCTGTCCGAATCTTAATCACTGCGATGCTTACCACAAGAATTTCTCAACAGCCCTGCGTGTCCCGGTTACTTAACTCAAGGGCGTCGCAGAGTGAACCGACGAGACCACACAAGGCATGTGAGCAGTCAGTGTGTCTCTTGTATTAGAGGGCAGATTGGCACTTGAGGGAACTGATGAAATCGCTCGTCACTCAACTGGAGTGGAACACCTGCAGTCTCCTGCTAATGAGCTCTGCTGGAGAGCAAGGACGTGGAGAGAGAGAGAGAGAGAGAGGGAGAGAGACGGCACGCTTACTGTAAGGCCGCGTCGTTTGACAGTTAATGGACAGCCGGTAACGGCCAGTACAGTCTGTTGGACCCGGTCCATGTATGAGGTCATTCATTGGCTGGGATTGTTAAATGCCAGATAAGCTGATTGGTCCTTTTATCGCAGTGACAAACAAGACAGCAGATGACCATGAGCCGGCATCCGATCGATGAATGAGACAAAGTCGGATCAAAAACCGGCTCGGTTAAATGTCACGGGCCTCAGACACAGGACAATTCATGTTGTTTGGTAAATTAACTTCTACACACACAAAAAAATCCTCTTTTTATCCACACACTGCTGGCATCGGGGACACACTGATCTGTGCATCATATCACACGTCCACTGCACCTTTACTTATCTATAACTAACAAAGCTCAGAATGGCTGATAATGACTTATGCAAAGACTTCCTGCATGGTATAATAAGGCAGCATAGTGGCAGGAAATCTCAACAAGCAAAAACAGAGATGACTAACTGATGCTGGGTTCGAGGAGGTTAGAAAAAAAATCCACAAATGACACTTAAGAGCGGACGCAATGTGGATCTAAAAACAGTCTGCGGCAATTGAAAATAACAATGTAAAATGTTCAGAAAGTTCATCCTGCCTCCTAGAAATGGAGATGATCTATTACAAGGTTTTTCCATATTTAAGATACAGACATATAGGTATATCTTATCTTATAAAGACATAACCCAGTTCTCATTATGTTTTGTAGTTAATGCTCCACACCTGTTGTGTATACACATGTAATGTGGGTTATTTTAAGTATAAAACTGAATGACTGATTCTGATTGGCTTATTGTGGACTAGTAACTGGCAATTATATCATATCAGGCATGGCATAATGACAATAAACCCTGACTGCTTTGCAGTTACAAAGCCCCCTACACAACAATCTGCAAATGTATTCAACAAAAATGAAGCTAAACAGGAGAAGCCATGTGCCCAAACTCAAGTCCACCATTCTGCTTCATTAGGACTTACGAAGGTAAGTAGCAGCCAGGTGCTGCCAATCACATGATTAATTGATCAGTCAATCATTACTCAGTAAGTGCGAGCTCCTGGCAGTTTCTAGGTCCTAAAGTCCATCATTTTAGATACAGAAAAATTATTAACAAGTGAAAATTAAACAAGTATGGTTTGTTTGGAAGGGTTGGCAGCAGAGAGCCTCTTCTCTCTAAAAAGAACATGGCCTGAACAAACCGTAAGACTTGACTGGAACGGATTACCTGCCTACTTGTGTATTGACCCTCATTTTGATATTTTTGGGTTTTTTTTGGCTATGTGTGTATGGGTGGGTGCTGTGTGATGGCTATTTGTTGTGTCTGTTTGTCTGGTCAGGCCTGTGGGGTGGGGGGCATAATCAGGGCCAAGAAGCGTGGGCAATCTTGGGCCCTGGGTTCCTGACATACTGTTGTAACATCTCTGTACATCTAGATTGATATGCCTGGTATGTCTGTTCTATTTGTAAAACTGTTCCTAAAAAAGACTTGACTGGAACAATAAAAATCCCATCATGCACAGCATCACATAAACACACCACATCAAGCACATCAACACCTCGTACCAACTGTCAGTCAGTGGTGGAGGGCTGATGATTTCAGCAGTCACCTCAGCTGTCTGTCCCTCAGCTGCACTACACAACTATGTGTTATTATACTGACATTAATCAACGGATATAGCATAACAATCTACAGATATACTGACATTTATTTCGCAGTCAGACTAACTCAAATACATAGAACTGTTATAGTGTATACTGTTATAACTGTATATAATGTTCAGGCAACTTTATTATGCACCTCTAGTTTGTGTGTCTTTTTTTATTAAAACTAAAAAAAAAAAGTCAGACATCTTGATCCACAATTGTGAAGTTAAGATTTCTATGATATCTCTCCTCTCTGCCTGTGTTTTGCCATTATTTTTTCATGGGGAGCTTAGACTCTTTCCTCGAAAATGACTGGAAAGAAATAAGGGGAGAGATTGCCATGCCAACGCCGTAAGAATCTACAACTGGGTCTGACCTCGCATGCAGGGCAGATGTTGGTATTAAATAGGGAGGCCTTACAGATACCTCTGCCATTCCACTCCATCGCTGGCTCTTTACCTGACAGGTTGTTAACTCTAAAAGGGTTTTTGAAAAAGCAGGTACCTATAACGACTTACTACTGCACAACCACCGGCACTGTTCTACAGTGAGGCTTCCCAGGGTGACTGTGTATGATTTTAATCACATTACCGCTCCATGACTGTTAACAGCACCTATAAAAGACCTTCAACTGCTTGAGTCGGACCATGTCAACAACTCAATGACTAGCTTCTTTCTGCACACACACCAGGAAGTAAAAATCAATATGCTCTTATCTCAATTTAGAGCTGCTAATCAGCTTCATTAGTGGGATAGGTAGTGGTCGCACTGCAAGGCTTTCTATCAACCCAGTGTGGTGTAATTCTGTGAGTGTGTGTGTGTGTGTTTGTGTTAGAAAGCTGCCAGGTCAGCTAAATTGTTTAATGCACCAGAAAATAAAATATTATGCGCTCAAATCAATATCTGTTACCAGACCAGAAATGACTGACTGATTAATGGAACGTGGTTCCAAAATACATCTAGAATACCATAAATCCAATATGACTAAACTGTCTATGGGTGAGAGGCGGGGTACACCCTGGACAGGTCACCAGTCCATCACAGAATATGAGAATTATGCTATATGATGATGATTTCTCTATAAAAAAATATTTTCTAAGACAAGATTTGGTGTTCAAAAAATGTCTTCCTAAAAGCGATACAGTATCTTGATCATCTTATCACCTTTAGAGTCTATGAAGAGAATAATGTGCTATTTATGACACTTACAATACATGTGTGTCAGCTAAGGGAGATGGTGATATAGCATAGATAATATTAATCCAATGAACACTTGTTTATTCTTAAGTTTTTAGTTATCTGTTTTATGTTGTGGAGTTGAGAGTAACACAATTTTGATTCTCTGTATGTCCAGCACATATCGCAGTTTTGACAATAAAGCTGACTTTGACTTTGACTAAAGCAGCTCCCTGTATCTATGCAGAGCCCCGTCCCCGTCTTAAGCTGATGCTCCACACAGCTTCGTTCACATGTCCAAGACAGCCAGAAGAGACCAACTGGACCCTTTTTGGTTACACGTCTGCTTGCTATTTAGGCTTGTGTTTAAGAATGTAATTACTGATTCTTAATAGGATTTTTTTTTGTTGCACAGACACACAAGTTATAGCTGATAAAAACTAGGCACAAAGTTTGGGACGCTGTGTAGAACATAAGTAAAAAGGGAATGTAATAATTGGTAAATCTCATAAACCCATATTGTATTCCCAACAGAACATAAAGAACATATCAGATGTTGAAACAGACTTTTGACCATTTCATGGAAAATATGAGCTCATTTTGAATTGGATGGCAGCACATCTCAAAAAAGTTAGAACAGCAACAAAAGGCTGGAAAGTAATTAGTGCAAATCCAAAAGAAAAAAAATGGAGGAGCATTTGACAAATAATTAGGTTAACTGGCAACAGTTGAGTAACATGACTAAGAACATTTCTGAGAGGCAGACGGATGTAAAGATAAGCAGAGGTTCACTAATGTGTGGCAAACGGTTTAACAGTTTACGCAAAAAAATGTTCCTCATTATAAAATTACAAAACTTCAAACATCCCACCATCTACAGTACATAATATCATCAAAAGATTCTGAAGGCCAAAGGTCAAACCTAGAGGTGCATGATCTTGCATGATTCTGTGAACACAGTTCATCGTGCAGTCCACAAATGCAAGTAAAATCTGTATAATGAAAAGTAGAAGCCATATGTGAACAGTGCTGCTGTCTCTGGCTCAGACCTTGTCTAAAATATTCTGAGGAACAATGGAAAATGTAAAATTCTTTTTGGAAACCATGGACACCGTATCCTGCTGCTACAGAGGAGAGGGAACATCCAGCTTGTTATCAACGGACAGTTTGAAGGCCTGCATCTCTGACATGAGGTGGGTTATGGGGTGGCATTAGTGCATTTGGTGTGGGCAGCTGACACATCTGTAAAGACACCATCAATACTGAACAGTACAGAGAGGTTTTAGAGCAACACATGCTCCCATCCAGACAAATGTCTCTTTCAGGAAAGGCCTTGTACATCCATCACAACAGCATGGCTTTGTAGGAGAAGAGTCAAGGTGTCGAACTGGCTGCCTGCATTCCAGACCTTTCACCAATAGAAAACATTTGGCACACAAATCATGACACACACACAAATAAACAAATAACAAATAATGGGTAATAAATAAACCCGACAAAAATAAAAAAATGGCAAAAATATATAAATAAAAAAACAAACATCTATGGATTTATTTATTTCGTGAGACTTATTTTCATGATGCCAAATGTATTAATCAAATTTTGACAGAAATGCCCCAAAAGCTAAGCAATTAATGACCAAGTCACAGAATTGATAGCTTACTATGACTAGCTTTGTTTGTTCCATACAGACCAAGGAACTAACTGCACACTTGGAAACCTTGTATCTTCTCCCAGCTGCTGCTACATTTTTAACGTGTTGCTACCTGCCCTGTGTCTCCGTAATACGATCAATACCAGTGTGAGCAACAGACAGATGGACTTCTGATGTCTGTTAAGTGGGTATGTTTAGCCGGGCAGCTCTGTTCATTTTATGTGCAGGCAGAGAAGCAAATGTTTTTGTTTATGTGAACCAATATTTCAAGGGTTACAACTCTGTTTTGTTTTTGCTGTGTTTACAAGAGCGATCCTCACTACGCTTGCAATAATTAAACAGAATAAGAAAAAGTAGAGCTTAGCTATATGTATGTATTTATCATTTTTATATTTTTTTGCAGATCGTGTGTCTGACTGCGGTCAGCACTGGAGACCTCACAGCTGAGCAGAAGGTACTGTGTCAAGGCATGTTTTGTATATTGTAGTTGTAAATGCTAGATAATTATCAGTATCATAACATCCATTAATTCAAGCCTCATGTTGGTGCTATATTGTGAAGCACATGCCCATACTAAGGATTCACTGTGCGAGGATTATGAATGTCTGTACAACATTTTATACCAATACATCAAAGAGTTACTGAGGTGCTTTAGTCTGGCCAATCGGCATCAAACTGGCAGAACCATTGTTCGAGCTGTACCACTCGCATAACTTAAAGCTGGGTTAGGGATATATAATGAGGCTTTTTACAGGTGGTAAACATGCCAGGACTATTGTAGGTCATTGTTTAAAATGATAACGTTCATAACTTTGGACTTACAGGCTTGGATATAGATGGCGACCAAGTGAACCCACATCTCTTGAGAGACTTTTACAAGCTCTATAAATCTTCATCACAGTCACTGTCAGAGTATTTAAATTGCTCCTAAGCTCTCTCTCAACAGTTTTCTGCTCTTTGGCGGAGTCTATAATGAGCCGTGCGCAGACATATTTCAGAAGTAATCTTTAGATTGTCGCTGCAGTTGTCTTGAACGTATCAGTGTGCATCAGTGCAGAAGAGAGACCAGCTGACAGGCAGGATCTGCTGCTTTCCAAAGCACTGTGCTCAGTCAAGCACAGTCGCTACTTACGACTGGCAGGGGCAAAAATGTTGATATTATTTCTATTAAAAAAAAACAGACTGTAAGCTGTAGGTGTGTCTGCATGTCAGTTTTTACACCAGTTACGCAACCCGGCCATCAGACATGGCTGCTGTGTTGCCATAATTAGAGCAATGCTATTCAAACAGCAGTCATGCTATTCATTAGCATTGTCTGAGGTATAAGACAACTAAAATAACATAGTTACCATCCATGCTACATATGGATGCCATCACATTTAGTCACCAGAACAGTAAGACTTCAATGGAAATCCCGTAACGGCAGGTGGTAGATGAGATAAGCCAACCACAGTAATTCCTATTCAGTCAGCAAATCATGTTGTCAAATGGATGGAGGATGGTAACTGAAAGAAAGACCTACATGGTGATGCTTTTTCGCAGCCCTAACCATGGAATTTTATGCCTAAATCCAATTACAATGGGATTGCATTTTTTTGGGCACTACTTACACATTGAAAAATCTGCACACAATCATTGATTTTATTGTAAAATCCTTCTGAGTGGGGTGCTGTGATAAGTCAGCATGAGGTAGTGCCCCATAAACTGATGCTATAACTATGCTGTAGTGGGAAATCATTAAGCCAATTCCAAAAAAGTCAAATTGTGTAATGGCTACAATGAAGCACAGTGTTAAAGGCAGCAGTTCCGGAGACAAAAGTCCAGATTGGAAGGTTGGAGAGATGTTAGAGGATCAGGACACACTTTCATCTATGGTATTGTCTCTGGCTTTTCTATTGTTTGCAGCTTAGAAAAAGATCATGGTTTACAATATATAAATAATAAATAAACCTTCTTTCACTGTCCCAACAACAGCCTCCCGAAAAAACAGCTTCTTGTCAAAACTCTTTGGATCAATGTATTTTCTGTCATTTTTTCTGGCTGCTAGTCCATAAGCCTATGGTTGCCTTCGGCTGCATCGGTCAGGCATGTGATCCTCCCCTTGCTGGTCACAGCTGTCCATTGAGAATCAATCACAAATTCTGCATGGTAGCAGGTGGATATTATTTGAGGGGGGGGGGGGCAAAAGTACCCTGCAGCGGTAAAAACAACAAAGGATTGACAAATACATTTGTTGTTCTCCAACAGACAAGTTTTTAAATTTAAGTTGATGTGTATGGAGGATGAAAATGGTCATTTTTTACCTTTCATAGTCATGGAAGAAGTTTGGTTTTGAGTGTTTTCTGGATAAAAAAAAATAATCAAGTTATTAAGCGGCCATGTATGTTTTCGCTTATTTTCAATTGTTTCCATTGCTCAGCAGACCTCTCAGCCTATATGTATCCTTAAATTTAAGTTATCGTCAAGGACATTGTGTTCAACACACCTAATGCAATATTTACCCTGTAATACATTTTGTTGTCTCTCAAACAACATTCATTTGCTCTAGATCAAGACCCAAATGGGGTCAGGGTAGAATTAATGATTGAGAATTGCTGTGTGACCTATCCTTAATTAATTAGCTTATCGGTCTGGTTTGGCCTTTGGGCTGCAATTACAGGATGGAAGGGAGTGAGTGCAGGCAGGGACGCAGGGAGGGGTTGCTGTGTATGGAAGGACAGATGACGTGACTGCTGGGATAAACGGACTCTGCAGGCAACCAGCAGGATGCAGGGAAATTATTAAGATGAACACAAACCACTCTTGCTTGTTTAAGCAGCACAGTCACCAGCAGATCATTGAAGTGGAGATTTAATATTTATGCCCAGGATGTGTTGACACAGTGTGAGGTTAGCAGTGGGTGTTTTGACTCTAACAGAGGCGGCCCAGCTCACACAGAGGAACCGCAGAGCTGTGAATTATCACCTTCCTCCCTTCTGCTGAGCCCTAAAGCCCTGCTGCTATATATCTTACCTTCTTATTGCACCACACCCCTTCCTTCTCTTTGTGTGTCTCTCTTAGACACTCTATCATACATACAGTATTTGATACAGAGCAGCTACTCTGCTGGCATGTACTTGAGCTGTTTTGGCTTATTTTAAGCTTATAAACTCTGCAAGGAAATAATAGTTTTATTTCCAACATTTATTCGGTCCCTAAACAGAGAGCACTTGGTGTTCTTACAATCTTCCTGGGAGCTTCGAGAGGGGTTGCAGACCAAAAGATATTGCAATAATATTAAAATAACACAACTGACAGCCTAAAATGCGTCGTTGTTTGAGCATATTGGTGAAGAGATCGACAAAGCCTGAAGAAAAAGGAGAGAATAACCCAAATCCAGACTTTTACCCAGCAAACTTTAAACCTGTCTTGGACCATTTTTAGAGTTGCCATCTGGTTAGGCCTAGGCATGAAAACACTAACTTGTTAGGTGTAGATTTATATGAACACTTGTTGCGATGTAATAATGTACTATCTGCAAATAATTTCATACATGACTGCAGAAAGGTGCATAGCAACTAAACACTGGTTTCTCGACTTTACTTGCATCTAAGCGCTCTAAACATACCTAAATACACTATATAAGCACCCAGCCACCATAAATATTTGCTCGCCTCAATTTTTTCTGGTTCCCTTTCCAGTCCAAAAAGCATTTGTGAAGACCGAAGAATGTGATGTCAGGACAGGCAAGTTCTTCCACAACAGACTGGAAAGATTACTTTAAGCTCACCATGTTGAAAGAAGAAGACAACAAAGAAGACAACAAAGATGCAAAGTCAGGATCTAAATCGTCATTATATGCTCTAAAGCTGCCAACAATTGATCAATTAATGCAAGTTTGGAACTAATAGTGTGGGAACAGGAACATTTTCAGGATATTTCCCACTGGTTTGCCCATAAAATATAAATTGGTTGATCACAGCGAATCAATCAATAATACAAACAATCATTGGCTTCATCAGGTCATCATGTCCTCCTTTATGACTAAAAACACCAACATCAACATGTCTAAAAATAATGCCATGTTTCATTAATGGATTAACAAACCCATAAAAGGATGATCAGAATAAGTGATGTTTTGTTTTAATTGCTGAAGTCTCTACACGTGTAAGAGAGATATTAAAAAAAAAGTCAAATGAGAAACTTTAAAATAAATGGCTGCAATCCCAGAAGGTTACATTGTGCCCTATGGGACTAAACTCACACCAAACTGGGAAATGTTTATGTGGAGGGCAATGCCTCATGAATATCTGTTAGTTACTGAGTGTCACAATCTAACCAATCAAAACAAAGTTTTTTCATATGTACCAGACAATTTTGCTAGCTAAACAATTTACAAACTGTCACTTTTCACCAATAAGAATGCATGCTACAAGTCGCAGTCTTCACATTGCTCTTACCTCAAGATCAATGCTGCAAGAAAGATGGAAACCCTTTAATTTAGCACATCATTACCCACACCAAAACACATTTCATCAACTAACAAGCACCCATATGTGTGAAAACCCAACAGATAACAATTTCTCATTTGCAATAAACTACCTATTTATGCTTCTCAGAGTAAGAAGAGCAGAAACCAAATTAAGAGCCTGACAGAGCAACAGCACAGCAAATCTAGACATTCCGAGCTGCATTGAACCAGCTATTGGGGGGGGGGGGCAGCTTGCAAAAGGTTGAGAACCCCTGATCTAGAAGATCAAAATGTACCACTCCCATCCAACAACATATATTTCATCAAGGTCAGTCTATAGGACAATGTGCACAGCATGGCTGAAACAGCATGAAAATATCACACTGTTGATACTTTAATAACAGTATAAGGATCAACTTATATATATATATAAGCTTGAGTGCATGTAAAGTGCAGGAAAGAGGGTATAAACTGCTGGTTTACAGCTATTGCTCTCACTGCTCTGTATTAATACTATATGGACAAGCTCACACTAGTATAGAGGCACTTTACCCAGGGGACCTTACTCTAAAAAAACGTAAGCCAAGAAAGTCACCACAAAAAACCCCACTACAACACTGTTTCACACTGTATGTGTTGCGGCAGTCTACAGTGCTGGCTGTTACACATACAACTATTAGCTATAACATGATGATCAGTGACAGGTGAAGTTAATAACGCTGAATACCTGGTTACCATGGCAACTATCAGTGGGTGGGATATATCAGGCAAGAAGTTAACATTTGTCCTCAAAGTTATATGCACAACTTTGATAGGGAGCATATTGTGATAACTGCAGTTCTTTGTGGCATGTTCCCAGTTAGCTGTGGTCAGAACCATCCATCCACAAATTAAAAGTGGTCCAAGAATGGAAAGCCTTGGCCGCCAACGAAGGTGATCTATCTTTAGATCACTTCTTTGGGTGGCCAAGGCTTTCCAGGCTAGCCTGTGGCAACAGAGGTGGTACTGTAGCTCAAAGTGCTAAAATAAAACAGGCAACAAAAACAGTGATATACTGACACCTTTGTATCAATGTCAGCCATGTTTGTAATAATGTTATGGCTTATTGCTGCATTTCGACACTTCGTCCTTGTGGCAAAATATAGCAACAGCAGGTAAATGCGCAGGTTTAACACTGTGTAACATCAATTTAGAACCAGGCTGTAGCCTTTGTAGTATGATAGCATGCTAATGTTAGGAGGTGGCTAGGGAGATGTCAGCTTATATACGGTATGGCAGAAAAAAACATACCAGTATTTCAAAGAGCAGCTAGTGGTTAGAGTATGAATAAGTTGTGTATAGCCAGAGCAGTGTCTGTTTGCTGGCACAAAGCATGTATTGTTTACAGAAGTTGTAATAAAGGTAATAAAAACACTATCTGTGTCTATTTCCCTGCTCTGCTGCAGATAAAAAAAAACAGAAATAAAACAGAAATAAATAAAAAATAAAAACAAGGGCCACATAGCGAAGTGAAAACAATTATGTGGGTAAAATCAGATGCTTCTTTCACAGCAACAAGGGAAAAGCACAGAGCTTTCCTTATAATAATGGATGAGGGATGATACACATCAGCTCAGAAACAGCCTTTAAATATATTCTTCGCTCTTCTGGTTAGGCAGGGAGATGTGTTCTTCTAGGTCAGTTTGTAAAGACACAAGTCATTTAACTGCAACATCAAAGGCCCTGAATTAACCTGGGGCTTTTGTCATGTCAGCTCAATTTCACAGACAAATATATCTGACATACCAAATAAACTGTAAGAGAAATAGAAAATGTCCTATGCATAACATTCTTTGAAGCGTGGTTTTATGAAACATTAAAAATCGTGTAAACTCTTATGTCTTCTAGTCCTTAGCGCTGTAAGTCTTGTCCAAACTCTTCTTTTTTTTGTTTTAGACCCAGAGGTGTTATTTGTCAACACACACTGGAGGAGAGACTGGACAGGATGGCAAGTGTCCTGTAAATTCTTAGAGAAAATGAAAGCGGTTGTAAATTCTGTAGATGGAGGCTGCAGAAAGCTTTTCACACATGGGAGTCTGTAGTGTGGCAAGTACACAGGATACACACATTATTGGTTGGTGCTGTTTTGTGTCACTAATGAAGCATCGGTTAGCTGATAATAATGATGTCCTCCACAGAAAAACAAACCTTCGAATGCTGCAAATTACTCAAAACTTTCTTTACCAGGTAAATACCAGGTCTGAGTGTCAGAGAATTAGCCTAGGTAAAAATAATAACATTATTATCTGGGCGGAGAGTTCTTTCTTTGTGGTCCAGTTATGTCCCATAATGTTGTATAATAGAGATGACAGTAAAGATCAAATGACTAACGCCTAACATTGAAAGTCAATGCTGAGCGACCGGAATCATCGTACCATCCTTGCATCAAACACAGATATGATGCATGCATGGAGCGCGCTGTGAGGGTTGTAAACCTTGAACTCCAGACTCCTGGGTGAATGTCTGCATGATAAGCATCATCTGTCCAACCTCCTTACATGGACTTTTGCAGCTATATTGGTCCTGTGATCAGATGATAAATATAACTGTGCCATTTATTCATGTGCATGTGGTACTTCTGCGCTAATTGCTCTTCTGCAGGTGTCTCCCTATATAATCCAAAGGATTATACGTCTCTGGCTGGCAGTTTTCAGTTATCCAATTAGCCTCACATTCGTTTCGAGGCCCAGAAATGGGGTGAAGTGATATGTCAAAGATGAATTACCTCTGTGATAATTAAATTCATCTGTGAAAAGCACAAATTACTTTTTGTTTCCTTTAAACTCTCTTCCAACTTTCCTGCTTAAATGTAACTGTAGATTACCATGCAGATGATGCTAATGCTTGCAGCACTTATTCAAATACAGTGGAAAGATGGCAGGAATATTGTAGTAAAAACCCCTCAGACCTCACTGTTTCTGATCAGAAAACCGTGCCCCTGATCTTGCACAATCAATTTTAGCTTTTCTATCAGAGCAAGAAACCTTTGACCAAACTAAATAATCGCAGCCACTGCTGGGGCACGCTGCTGGTGTGTGTAGTGTAGCTAACAGGTCAAAACAAAGTCTATAAATTACTTTTAAACCCTCTTTGGGCTCAAGCCTGGAAGAAATGTGTTCCTCCTCCTTTCCAAACAATTCCTGCCTCCATTACTTTGTCTTCGCTCTCTTGCTGTGTTGCTGCATGCCCTCCTTGCTCTGTCAGGAAAAGACTGTCCATCAGAGCTCCGTTAATGAAAAGCGAGCTCTTCCTCTCACCTTCCTCTCCTCCCTCTTTCCCTGCCGTCAGCTGCTATCTCTTCCAACTTTCCCTCTTACACATTCCAGTGCACTCTCTCTTGCTTTGCAAAGTCAAACTCAAAGTCAACAGGAAAGACAGTAGGTGTAGATTTGTGGTGACTGGACAGCTACATTGGTAAAAAAAACACAGTATCTGGTTCCAATTTGTGTTTTTGTTTTTAATTGTTAAATGTTTAACACCACACTGAGAATATAAAAAAGCTTAAACATGACATCCAATTAATACAATCCATTGTGTAAAATCCCAAGTGGTCTTATTAGCCTAAATCTGCACATTGCAGCTTCCAGCCAAATACATGCAAATGACTGCGGTAGTGTTCCTTTTTACTGCTGGCCTGGACGTATCTGAGAGTCCTGTCAGGAAGATCCAGAGCTCTTACAGATTTCTCAATGAATTGTCAGAGTAATGTCTGACACCTGATGAGGCTTTTTATGTGCGGGTTGGCTTTTAAAATGAAGTCCTTTTAACGTTATGGACAGCCATCCAGCATCACTTCAACGAGGACGGACTTAAAATTTAGACAGGATAGATTGGGTATTCTGCAAAGTCACAGTCAAAGTCAGCAGTGAGGCCTGTTGGAGTACTTTGGTAGAACTATATAGTGATAATAGTGATTAGTTTTGCAATAAATGACTAAATGTAGCAATTTCTTTTCACTCATAAATGAACTGTCAATACATTTACATTATAACTTTACACTATATAAAATTCTAAGAGCCAAGGGCAAACCCCCGAGGCGGAAAAATTAAGCTCAAGTGTCAAAAACTGCAGTTCCTCCCACGACCTCTGGGGGCTGCCTCCAAAAGCAAATTAATTCCCATAGATCTTCATGTTAAAATGTCCAACTTCACAACACACACCTTTATTGACTGCTGGGTCTTTATGCTAACTGTGATTTCTATAACTCACTCATCTAAATTATATTTAACTTTAATTTGTCATAATAATGTGACCTTCATGTACCAATGAATGGCCACACTCAGTTCCAGTTACACTTCAGTAAAGGTGAGGTTACCCAAAACTGAGAAATGTAATGTAGGCTACATTTCAGAATAATATAAAAAGGCCCTTTTAAGTGAACAATTAATAGGTTAACAACTGGAAGCTGTTCTGCAGCAATGGAGGTTGATCAAGCCTTCAAAGTTGCAGTTCCTGCAGTATTGTACTGCAGAAAGTAATTACCTTCTAAAGGCACTAAGAAACTGAGGGAAACTGACAGGAAGAGGTCTGGCAGAACCCAAAGACACAACAAAATCAGAGGACAAGTTTCTGAGAGTCAAAAGTTTGCAGGGCAACAGCTTAAAGCACAGTTTAATAATGGTTGTAGTAAGCTGGTCTCAGCTTCAACTGTGAAGAGAAGACTTTGGTTTGACAGTTTGACTTGCAACAAGAAAGCCTTAGCTAAAATGTCAGAATTAGAAAAAAAGAGGCCTGCCCAGGCCATGAAACAACACCAATGGACTATTGAAAACTGGAAGAAGGTTTTATGGACTGATCAAAATTTGAAATCTTTGGTCTATGTGGCCCTTGTTTTTCTTTCTGTTTTTTAGGCGAAATGAGGTTCGTCAGTTTGTGACCTCAACTGTCAAACATGGAGGAGGAAGAGTGATGGTCGAAGAGTGAGAGGCACCCTGAGCCAGAACGTCTACCACAGCAGTCTACAGCACCATGCGGTGCCCTCTGGTATGCATTTAGTTGGTCAGGGGGTTTATTGTACAGCAAGATAATGACCTTAAACATAGGTCCAAGCTATGACAGAACTACCTTAAAAAATAAGAAGATGGTGAGCCTGAAAACACTGAGTGGCCAGCACAGTTGTTTTATGCCGAGTACAATAAGACAAACTATATAATTTTCAATAAGAAAAATCTGGGTGTTTGATCGGTTCTGACCGGTTGTGTACGTAATCCCAAGGCTTTCATATATCTGACAGATACAAGGCGTGATCATCAAAATTCAAAAACATCAAAATTATCTCTCTTCCCTACTGTACTCCAGCTACAGATTTCTGCACCACTGACGGCAAATTGAGCATCCGGGGGACACTCCACCAGCACATATAGATCCCTGTGTTGAGCGCATGCACGTGCAAAGAGGAACTTGTAAATCTTACCTTCCCTGCTGCCGATGCTCCTTGGTCCATGGGGAATCTGCAGAGAAAGATGAAGAGGAGAGATGAATCACGTGATATGGATTATATTGATAGACTGCACAAACAAATAGTGGCAACATATTTGACCCCTCCTGCATCTATCTGCACCATGCAGGAAGCAAAAAAATGATACGTTTAATAATGTAATTATAATTTAAAGACTAATAGAAGGCTAGTTAATAAGGATTTGTCAATATAATTAGAGTAAAGATGATTTCCTTATACTGTATCACACACACACACCTACAGTGACTGGCTGAGCTTTAATGCATTCTAAGAAACAAACTTTAAAACTAACCCGTTCATATGAGGGGCTTATTTCACTAAAGTTCTGTCCCCCTCTCATACACATACATTCGAAGCTTGAAAAACAGGATTTGAAACTATCTTGACTGACAGCTTTTCATCTTTGTGAATACACAGGCTGATAAACACACAGTACTACAGATTTATAAGTCTTCGTCATGGCTTTTGTGGTGCTTCGAAATGTGCCAGAAACCGCTGTGCGGAAAGTTTGCAGGCTTTTCAACACGCTGAAATGCATGTTGCACATACACACACCGGCGCTCTCATCTCCGTCTGCATAAATGGAAGGATTTTGTGTCATGTTTTTTTTCCAGCCCGAGTGAAATGACTCAGATAGATGTCTCCACACCCTCAAGTGCCCATGAAATAAAAAGGCTACACATGCACGCCTGAACGTGACAACTCAAAGCGCTGCGTAAGGGGCTGGAAATAACAAAGAATGAAACCAGAGTCAGAAAAATACAAGTGCCACACGCAAGAGAAGATATGTATTTGAAAAAAAACTAATTTCAGGATGTAGATTTTGTTTTGGGAGTCATATTCAATTAACCCTGTTGACTTCAGACTGACTCAACCCTTTGTTCTCTTATTGCTGATTTTTCAAGTCTCCTCCCCAGCTGCCCTCTGTGTAACACCAGATAATTGTCAGGCTTTTAAGGACAAGACATTTGATGAAAAGCTGTCACTGATGTACAAATTTTTGATCATAGCACAAGCAGAAAAAGACCCACATTAAAATGTCACACTTATTATCTTTTTAGTAATAATAATAGTTTTTATTTTCAGCAAAATTCAACACTAGAATTTATGAAAATGTATCAATAAAAAGGTTTTATATATGTATTTATTGCCTACTGCCACTGAATATTCCATGTCATACGTTAATAACTTTTTTATTATTAATATATAAAATTACATAAATATTACTTTTAAACTGAAATGGAAATTATGCAAATTTATTTATTGCCTCCATGTAGATGTTGTTTTTACAGCTTCAGATTCTTACACAGAGATATGAATTAAGTAGGCCAGACATTCATTAGGTATGTTAACATTAAATACCTTTTATGGCCCTGTCCTGTTTTGGCTCAGAGAGGAGTTGTTGGGTCGATGTGCACTGTGCTATTGAGTTGATTAGAAAATGACTCATTGGCATTTACATCAGAGGTTAATTTCAGGCAGATGCATTGTTAAAGTGTGGCATTTACAAAGAGTAGTGTTGTATGTTGCATGTGTTTTTTGTCCCATACACCGAGTAAAAGTCAGACCAGATCAGATGGTTAAAGACTTCAGTCAAAGCAGAACAGGATGTTTTACTCCACGTGCTCTTCATTATCTTTTTTCCCTGCAGTGCGTTTAAGCACATTTCTTGTGCCAGTTTTAATCACTGAAACTAGCCCATGGTTAAAAAATATATAATCAGACAGAAAAGTTACAAGAAAATCCTGCCAGGACTTAAATTTGACTTGCAGACTTTATGTGACACATGTCCTCATGTTACAGGAGCTTACAACTGTCTGTCATTTAAGCAAGTACAGTGATGGAAAGAAAGGACACACTCCTTGAATTCTGTGGCTTTACATATCAGGACATAGGTCTAAATAATACAACCTCAGATTAACACACATGATGATAATCAAACGGTTAAGTGATGATCAGTAACTGCACAGGTTTTGTAAGTTTGCTGCTCTGCAGCTTCAGGTGTGTATACACACTGGCATCAGCAATGATCTAAGGCCATTTCCAAACATTACGAAGACCTTCATTCTACAGAGAGGAACATTAGAACAGAGGAGTGCAGTGCACATCCCAGCAAATTATGTTGAAGTCAGACCATGCAAAGCTAAATCTCTCTAGGCTTCAGTTGAAGCTCATCAACTAAAAACATCTCAAATGGTGTTTGGAGGAGTATGCCAGTGAATTGTTGGTTTTTCTATAAAAACTTGAACATTTTAGGTGTTATTAGCAATTCTATGATTATTTTTGAACAAGGCAGCAGCTAGTCATCACATACAGCCTGCCCCATTTTGGAGAAAAGGTTAAGATTTTTATGATAGGGCAAACCTCAATGAACTGACGCAACGTCTGCCCAACACTCACCCTGCCACGCTGCTGTTGGCCGAACTCTCCGCTATCTGTGAGCTGGGGATCCACTTGGTCTCACCCACCACCGTCCTGGCGTGAGGCAGGCGGCCCACGTCTTTCACAGTCATCATCAGGTGCCGCGACGACTTGAGAACCCTGACAGCTTCGTCGTGCGGGATGCTCAGGAAGCTGCGGCCGTTCACCTCCAGGATCTGGTCGCCAACCTGCAGGGGAGGAACGGGACAGAGAGGCGTGGCTGTGGGGACCGAGCAAGGCGGTGAGGGCGGATTGGGCAGAGGCTGTCACATGCAAAGGTTCACGGTTGGAAGGATAAAGGTGAAGATGGAGGTGTGTATAATGTTTAATGGATCAGGGTGAGATAGTAGGTGTCTTGTTAAAAGTTGTGCCTCTCAGGTTGAGTAGAAATAATTACACAAAGACTAAAGTGCCCTCTGCTCACTGACAGGTTGGAGACTAAAACTGTTTAATATGTAATTGAAACAGCTTTCATATGTAATTTCAGGTTCTATCAGAGGTCTCTGCCTGGAGGCAGCAGTAGAAGGGGAATAATGATGTCCATACTAAACACCACCTTGGCCCGTTCCTGCTGTCTCTTATAATGAGCTGATGTATTGTAACTTTAACCCTCAGCGGCGTATCAGAAAACCTCCTGAAGCATAGTGCTGAACCTCTTGATCTGTGCAGCCACCTTGCTCAGAATAGTGCCTGTTTTTAACATGATGGGTAGTCCTATGCTGCGCTTGAGCCACAGAAACAGAACCTGCGAGACTAGAAACCAGCTCATCAAATATAAGGATAAAGAGATAAAGAGTGTTGCATAAACTTCTATTCTGCATAAATATGACCCAAAACATCAGCTGCTATTCACGCATAAGTGGAAAAAGAGAACCTAATCAATCAAATAAAATATTCCACTTTGTCACTTATTAATTCATGAAAATGATCCATTATTACTTTATGTGTACGTTGCAAAAGTAGGTGATGAAGGATAAGCAGTTTATCTGAAGGTCAAATTACAACCCATCTGTTCAGAGGTGTTTTCAATTAATGGAAGATGAGCGAGTGCCCTGTTTCACTTAACAGTTATCTATCAAAGTCTGACACACAGCATGTATATGTGATAGTGTATAATATCATAATCAAAGGACGTTTCTGAGGACTTCATACAAACAGTTGTTGCTGCTCATCAGGCTGGCAAAGGTTACACAACCATCTCGAAAGAGTTTGCACTCCATTGTTACCCTCCACAGAAGCGGTCTATCAATGATTACTCCAAAAACAAGTCATGTGAATGAACCTGGGGTAACCTTTAAGCTGCTAAGCGCCTCTCTCACATTGGCTGATGTTAGTGTTCATGAATCCACCATCAGAAGAACACCGAACAACCATGGAGTTCATGGCAGAGCTGAGCTGCAAGGAGGACATCACCTCTCTCCAAAAAGAACACTGCTGCCTGTCTGCAGTTTGAAGATGATGTGGACAAAACCAGAGGGCTGCTGGGAAAATGTTCTGTAGACAGATGGGACCAGAGTGAAATGTTTTGGCTTAATTAGGAAGCCTAATGATTGGAGAAAGAATGACACTGCAGTCCCGCATATGAACCCATCCCATCTGTTGAACATGATGGTAGGTAGTATGATGGGTTGGGCCTGTTTTAGAGCATCTGAACCAGGATGACTCACCAGCATTGATGGAACAATGAATTCTGCCTGATATCAGTAAATGTGACATCACAGACATCTGTCTGTGAGCTCAACACAAAGTGGTTCATGCAGTAAGACAACAACAAACACACAAAAGAATGGTTAAGAAGCACAAAGTTAACCTTCTGAAATGATCGATTATAAGAGCTGACCTTATTTCATCTGAATTGTACAAGACAAATGTAATCCAGGTGGACATTTAGTGCCTTATTATGTCAAATAATAATGTCTTTAGTCTTGAACAAACACAGACATGTTGGTCTATCCAAAGCAAGCATTTATTGTAAACTAGCAATTGTTTACCTTCGTGTTCTCTGGTTGCTAGTTTGCCAAGTTTTTCCAATAAATGTAAACAAATGGCTGGAATTGTCATCGTCTCAGCTTTCATATGAATCCTTGTTCGTTTGTGTATCATGAAGTATCAGGGGGCTAACAATAAAAATGTGGGTTGACGTGTGGCTTTGATTTTGATATTTGATCATTAATTTGCTTGATGATGCGGTTGTGTTTGGTGTGTGTAAATATGGCCCCTGTTAAATTTCGTATGCATTTTTTTGCATGACTAGTGCAGTGTTTTAGGATTTTTATTGTGGAGTGACTCCAGATATCCAAATTGGAGGACTCTGGGGTAGAACAGGTTAACTTTACCTGTCACTGAAACTGAGTAATGAATTACTCCCAGTGGACAGGCTCAACACTTACAAAACAGCACAGAGTCGCTGGTCTTGTAAATTGCTTTGTCTGGCATTTACACTTGATGCATTTTTTTTTTAAAGTGGGCAAATGTCACTTTCTGTCTTTCTGTTTTATTCCTACTCTTTTCCCTGATCAGCCAACCAAACCTCGCAATCATTTTAATGTTTTCCAGGAGCAGGGACCAATGCAAAGTGGAGATTAAACACATTCATAATCTCATATGCTTCTTGGGTGTTTTCCAACAACCTGAGGTCACCCAGCACCTTATCTGTCAGTGCTAATGCACAGCGGCGCAAACAGAGGATGTAAACCTCCATCCCTATCAGGCCTCGGCGGCGCCTCTTACTAACGCTTTTTAGTGGGTCTGTATGATTGCATATGCAAAGGAGGCACAATCCAAACTGTATTTACTAAAGCAATTAATCAGCAAAGCTAACAAGCGGAGCTGCAGGAGTAGCATGCAGACAACGAAGGCACGGCAAACGCGTCTTATTTGAGCTGTCAGCCTGAAGCCTCGGGGACAGAAGACAGATTTTTATCAAAGATTACAAGCTGTTTGCATTAGAAAAAACACACTTAAAGGAGTCAACTATCTGATTCTTATAGACTTTGAGGTGTGTTTGACAGCCCTGGAGTCGCAGTTTACTCTGACACAAAAGGCACAAAGAGGCGCACGCTGTTGTCAGTATCTTTGTCACGATTGTGAAGGAGATTTCTATCATCATCTCAGGTGCATCAGATTAGCTTTTCTTCAGATTTTACTGATGATACTTAAGTCTCTGCTCTGCTTCAGTGTCTTAGTAAGATTCCTTTGTATAGTACACTACACAGTGCCCTGTAATTCACCCCTTAGAGAGATAATTTTCTCTCTCTTTTATGGCTTTTTGGACAACAATTTACAAGAACAAGTAAACAAAGGCCCAGTAAAGTACTGTCTGGGTTAAATCTCTAGGGAAAAGTAGCAAAGAAAGATTCAAACTGGACCAGAGTTTGCCTGGCTTTGCATCCCCTACCATAATGCACAGTGGTGGTAGTGTCAAGCTGTGGGGATACTTCTCAGCAGCAGGTCCTGAAAGGTTTGTAAAGGTAGAGGTTCAAATGAATGCAGCAAAATATTGGGAAATACTAGAGGATAATTTAATTCAGTCTGCAGGAGAACTCTTCATGCCTGATCCTCATTCACCCTGACAGAGTTTGAGCTGCTTTTGTTTTGGAAAGAATAGATTAAAATTGCTGTGTGCAGATGTACAAAGAGGTAAATATTTATGCAACGACTCATTTCACATTCTATATGTTTAATTAATTGACAATCAAATCTGTTTTTACTTTTTTTTGTAAATTCATGCCCCAAAAGCCAATTTAAAATGACCACCACTCCACTTATAAAAGCAATAAAAGAGGAAAACATCAAAGAGGGTGAGCTTCTTTTCATGGATGCTGTATTTACTGTCAACAATCTCAGATGAGTCAGAGGACTGACTGTGAAATCAGAGCTTCTAAAATTCCCACGCTTGAGCAGAGAGAATACAAATTAGTAGAGTAGACACAACCTCTTGTTAACAGAGGCCACTCACTGCAAGGACATAGACCAAAATACACAGAGAGTGTGTGAGATCAAACATCAGTGCCTCCAAATGTACAAGGGAAATAGACTAGAAAAGTGTGTGTACGTATGGACTAGAGTCCTATACATGCATGTACACTGGGCAGGTACACAACCTCGTATGTGCATCCATATAGGAGTATTATTTTCCAAGCCTTAGGGTATATTATACATAATAAATGAATAAACACGAGTGGAATTTTTAGCCATGGACCTCCACACTGAGGAAAGCATTGCACATAAGTGTTAGAACCACCCTGGATTTACAACCTTAAGAAGAGTAGGATTATAGTCCCAATATTTTTATACCTAATTTTCACTCTTAACTTAAAAAGTAATTACTTTAGATACATAAACATACATAAAAACTATGCTTCAATGTTTGGTTCTCCATTACCATGGTTACAATTCCCATCCCTTCTTTGTCTTGATGATTCATTACCTGAAAAAGAAACTCACCGAAAGGTCACAGTCACAAAAAACCTTGGGAGCATTACTCTCACAACGACATCCCTCCCCAGTATTAATGTCAGTAATATCATTATAAAATACACAGTTCTATTCTTATAATTTCTATTATGTTAAGATTAGTTATCATAGTTAAATATGTGTTAAGTGTACTAACACCACTTCTACCAACACAGCTCTAGTGTTTCCATTTTGTTGTTCATTTTGCAGTCAGTAGTGCTGCTGGTACCATGTTACCATTATTACTAATGTATTTACTGTATATTGATTTACTCCAGGTATCAACCTGCATCTCCTCCACCCCACCAACAATACTGATCCATCCATCCGTGCCATCCGAATCATACCGCAACACATCACATGCAATTTACTGAATGTTCACAGTGTACATAGCTATGTCCTGTTGTCTTTTGGAAATATATCAATAAAATAAATGTAATAAATGGAAATATAATTTCAATTTTAAGAATTGAAGAAAACATTCACCATCTTCAGACTGAAAATGAAAATTGCTTTTCAAGCAAATCATAGCCATCATAATGCTGCAGTTCTCCCAGGATACATATCTAAAAGTCCCTGGAGGGCACAGGATTTGAGTAACACGTAGATTCTGCAGTGGCACCTGAGGATGTTCTCAGACACATCCAATCTGACAGAGCCTGAGAGGATCAGCTACGAAGAATGAAAGACAGTGCTGTGAAATAAGACTTAAGATACTGCTTGACATGTCATAGTAGGAAAAACACTTAACCCTTTAAACCCTGGCCATATTAAAAGAAAAAATCACCTAAAAAGACATTCCCGAAGAAAATGAGGAAATGCACCACAATAATAATGTGCATATGCATGTTCTTGGTGTCTAGGGACATCTAGGGACCTCAGAGAATGCATTTCCAGTGTTTAAAATATTGTGTCTATTAGTATGCCTGAGTAAATTAGAAAAAACTACAGGAGAAATGTAACAATTTTATCCTCGCCTGAGTTTGTTTCCTATTTGACAGAGGAAAACATTATGCTAACAATGATTCTATGTACACAGATGCCATTGATCACATTCAGCTATTCCTTGGCTACAAATATACCAAATTTGATAGAATTTGAACAAAGAGCAAAGCCTTCACAAAGGTTTTAGTAAGGATATCACCAGGCGGACACTCAGTTTGGCACAATTTGGCACCACATTGCCAAATAGGTTACTATAGCTATAGCTAGCTTACTCATTTCCAGTGGAAACTGGCTGGAAAATACAATTTATATCCATTTCACTAGTCTATTGCCATCTACTGGAGCTTTTGGGTATGAATTTACCTTGCACTTCATCAACTTCTACCATTATGCACAGTGTCAAATCAATAGAAAAAAACATCAAAATGTATGATTTTGTCTCCAAATAGAGTAGTTTTTATTATAATAACTAATAACTAATGTACATTAATGAAAGTCCAACCAAATATTAGGTAAAGAAAATAAAAATAACAACAAGGAGAGGTGATGCCTCAGTGTTGAGCCCAGATGGGCCTGGAACCTCACTTTCCTCTTCTCTTCCCTCTTGGCTGTGAAAATAATAACAATTATTATTATCTGTAATTGCATACATATTGAAATACACATATTATGTAAATAATATGTAAAGACAGTATTGAATAGGATTGAATCATCCTTCTTCATCTCTGTTCAGCTGTTCCCTTAGGGGTTGCCACAGTCAATCGTCACCACTATCCTCTGCATCCTCCTCTCTCACCCCAACTACCACCCTGCTGTCTACTATATTGTGTACACGTATATATATAATAAATCATTTTATCGATCAACACGGATATTAGCAACAAACAGTTTACACTTCAAAATAAATGTACAAAACTTACTCAATTTACTCAAACTGGGTCTATCTTTTCCAACGTTCAACGTTGCTGGCAACGGGGTCGAACGAATCCGGAAATTCCTGCCGTTGAAATTCTGCTCCATGCCCCTCTCGTCACGGTATCATGAAGAGATACGCTAGCTAACAACCTAAAAAAACCCTCTGACACTTACTGAAACTCACTGAAATTCACCGAAAGTCACTGAAGCACACTAAAGCAACTACAACCTCCACAAACACATACGCGTAGTTAGCTAGCGTTAGTGTTGTTGCGTCTAGTCTTTACACAGGGATTTTACGTCAGCTGGGTATTGTAGTCCATTAGATTTTTTTGTACCATTCGATTCAGTAGCTTGTCCTCTTTCATTGGACTACAAACATGGCCGCAACCGTGGCAGAATTTGATCAGAATTTGAAGTAATAGTGCCTGTATGTTTTCGGCCCTTCGGCGGGCCCATCGGGTTAAACAGGTTAAGCAAATAACGAAAGAAAAAATTCACTTTCTCTCTTTGATAGCTTATAGTGGGAAGTCATCATGGATGCCACATGTGCTATCTCTAATATGACATGTCAGAACAGGCAGCTGTAAAACCTGAATAAAAACATATGGAAAGCGACAAATCCTGTATCAGTTGTATGTCAGCCACACTTCATCAAGCCAGATTATTCTCACTTGTTGTAATTTGACAAATGAATACAACTTTGATTCTGACTCAAATTAGGTGCAGATTAAATTTTATGACCCTGTGAGCCTCACCGTTAATTACAAAGGAGCAAATTAGAGAGATCCAATACACAGAATTAATCACTCCATCAATCTCTTTATTATTCTGGACAGACTAATCGATTTTTCAGAACATGAACACCTTCAAGTTATTTTTTCGGCATTCTCTTGGGTAATTTAGGCGACTGACCAAAAAACTGCTCTGCACGAATGTGGTTGAATCGCTTGTCATTAAACCACCGCTGGCGTCTCTCTCTTTTCCTTCTCATTCTGCACCTCCATGCTCCCCTCCTCTCCCTCATTATACTTCTATTTGAGAGTGGATGGGGCCTGTCCTAAGTTACAAGCAGTTCATTTTTTATGTGATCGATCTCTACGTCATGCCGCCAGGAGCCATCACAATGTTGCATTCAGGGCAATTAACCAACAAGCGGCAGCAATGATGTTTACGGTTCAGGTTCTAATCAATGCTGCTGTTTAGTAATGACACGGTCCTCATACAGAGAGAGGAAAATCGAGTCAGGCGGCATGAGTACGCGCTACATGATTCCCCACAGCATGCATGTGACTGAGAGGACCACACAGAAAGATGTGTGCGCATAGGGAGAACGTTTCTCTTTATATGTCGACGATTTTAGCATGTTTTACTTAAATATGTGTCATAAGTAATAGTATATATTTAGATATAGAGAACATAGTCATGCAATTTACACAAAAATACCAAGTAAAACCTCATATTGCATCATGTGACTGCCATTGCACTGGCTTTTATTGATCACAGAGGATGGCTGCAGAGCATAATCAATTCAGCCATCTACATCATAATGTCAGTGAACCTGCATTATGCCACTGCAGTATAACGTCAGCATCACATTAATGCACTGGCAGATAAACCGTGCAGCATAATCTGCAATAATAAAACCAACACTGTAATATAGATGACTAACAAATTAAAAAAGATTAAAAGCAAAAAATTATAATCTGGAGCCCTGAACAATTCCTCTCTCTCTCTCTCTCTCATCCTACACTTTGCAAAGGATTCCATCAATTTGTAGACAGATTTAAATGCAAATCAAAGTGCATCACTTGGCAAGTACAGTGATGAATTATATCACTTGTGTTCTCTTGCTCACACAAAAAAATCTATCCATGCTCCTTCTCCCGTTATAACACAGGAACCCAATGAAGTCTTACATATTCCATTACTCAGCTCAAAAGATAAACAAAAATGATGAAATATCAAATATTATGTGCAGGAATTGCCATTAGGAGGCTAATGATATTTTCACTATTTCATCCTTTTTCCGGTCAAACACAATAGCAACACTCAACAGTCGTAGACTCCTTGAAGCAACCAGCTGAGATCAGAAATGGAAGCTAATTGATGCCTACAGAGCATGGGGACAGCTATAAAAAGATATAAAAGCTTACAATTTTCTCATTAAGAAATGGCAGGGGACTGTCAGTCCAAGAAATATAGTCTTGCAAAATCACCATAATGGAGCACAGACGCTAACAGAGCTATACAAACTGCCTATACAACCGAAGGAAACCAATCACAGCCTGAAGTCTGCAAAGTAAGTCATTTCAAAGTGTCATAGACGGATCAGGTTAAAATTGAGCTTTAAGGGAATTAGGCACCAGAATATGGAGGAAAAAAGTAATGCAACTCAAATAACTATTTACCTTTCATTAATAACTTATTTTTTCTTTGCACTGTGCATTTATTATTTATTTCTGTATCATATTTTTGCACATGTGGGGGCTCTGAATAGATTGCCTCTTGCCTTGCAGCTACCCCTATCCATCTCCTTAAATCTAACATGCTGGGTCCAAGCACCAGTCAAATTCAATTTTATTTGTACACCATCTTTTAATTACAATTGCATCTAGGTGCTTTACAGAGATCCATACCCTGACCCTCTAGTGCTTGAAGGCAAACAGTGGGAAGGAAAAACTCCCCTTTAATGGGAAAGACCTGGCTCATAAAGGAGGACACCACACCAAAGTAAATCATCTCAGCTGGTGGGAGTGATGTTCACACTAACACCACAGGACAAAGGCAGGCCAATGGTATAGGCTAACACTATTTTGGCAACTCTTGCAACCAAGCTGGTGCTAGATGTTATGCTCTGCATTCCTTTGGACTGCATCAGCTCGACCAGGAGGGCTTCTGTGATGACTGGGGAACCCAGGATCATATCAATGTATTGTATGAATACATGTATGAATACATTGTATTGTCTGATCATGTGACCACTACACCCACAAAAGTCACAGTTCTGAGGTATATGGGGAATATGGTTCATGTCCCCTTGCTTGCAAAAGGTTGAGAAACCCAGAGTTAGAGGATTTTTAGAATGGTGAGGTTGGAAATACTGGAATATATGTAATTTAAAATTAACGTAACAAGTGTTTATTTTTCTAATAATATAGGAGAAGTGGCATATTGCCTAAAGATGTCTGAATGTAATCCTCATATCCTGCTTGCAGAATCTACAGAAGTTTTATTTTCTAACAGAGCGATCTGTCAGTGACAGTGTGAGACTTTTTTCACAATTGCCTGTGCAATGGCAGGGTATCAGGTAACAAGTCAGCTCAGGACATCCAAACAATGAGCCATACCTCAAAATCCTACATGAAATACTTCAAGAAAAGCAATCACATAGAGGAATTTATTTTCAATCAAGTGAAACCTTCTACATGTATTTCTGTATCACCTTCACAGCACCGGTGTGGCGCAGCAGCCGCAGAGAGCAGTGACTGACGAGACAAGAGGACAGACCATTACATAGCCTTTGAATTGTCCTACTCGAGCCGCTTGATCAGGACTACTGTCGAAGATCGGCCTGACATTATCAGAGCTCTGTGTTAGAACAGTCTGGGTCAAATAGGCTTAGGGCTGGATGGTGGTGGACGCACACACACAGGGATAAAGTGGCAGCTCCAGACTACTGATCCCTAAAGCTACATTAAGAAGAGGGAAGCAGTTTTATCAGCTCCTCCCGGCCGCCTTTCACTTAAATGCTTCTCTTGGGCCGTCTCCCACATCTCACATCTCTCTCTGTCGTTTTGTTCACTTGTTTTTTTTGCTCTCTGTTCAACAAACAAGACAACAATGTAGACATATGTTACCATTTCCAGCTGTCCATATATATCCAGGGAAATAACAGCATTTGCTAAATACTGATTGAACGACTTCTTTTTATGCACATTCCTGAGAAACAACCGTGAAGTCACCCATACGTTTCTGAAGAGCCACGTTAAGTCCCTGTGGGAGGCCCCTCATGTTAGCACTGCATTAACCCCAAATACACGCAAAGAGGTGGAGCATGGCGCTAACGCTGGCAGGTAGTCTTCTAATTCCATGTTGTTTACAATTTACTATTTTGGAGCTCTGTCTATTTTGGAGATCGAAGATTGGCTTCGGACATCATCACATACATCATTGATACAAGCTTCAATACACACTTCCCAAAATACTTCCTATATTACTCGGCACATGCTCCGAAGCTCCGATGCAGTAAGTCCCATCACTAATTTTAACATGGAGGTCAATGAGGATTGACTCACTTGGAGCTCTCCAGAGGAGGCCACGGGGCTAACTGCAGCTTTTGCATGGTCTTGGTTTCTCAGCCTTGCATGGAGGACACATGTTACCAGCTCTGAGATCACCTCCTCAGTGTACGTATCTCCAGCTGTATTCAATCATCTAATGTGTGCTTTTTCTAGACGAAGCGGAGACAGCGCGTGGGCTGCCTGTCTCTTCAGCTCTCCTGACATTTACTTCTCTCTGCTTCCTGTCACCCCCACCCCCACCCCACCGCAGAGGGAAGAGAGATATTGAGTCGCAGTGAAAGGGGGACAGACAGAATGGGCCAAAGTCTAGACATCACGTTTATCTAAAGTTGGAGACCTTTGCTGGAAATGATTAAACTTTAATTAGACCCTTTGGCTTCCTTACCTTTCTTTGTATTTCCCATTATCTGTGCAGCTTTTAACAAGTAATTTCTTGAGTCTTTATCATTTTAGTCAGTTATTTTACAGAAAGTTTTTTTTTCTAACTAACTTTTCTCATTACATGTTGTCTCCTCTGTCCTCTCCCATGCTCCACTAGCAGTCACCCACCATCAGGGATTCCTCTCAGTCCTTTGCTCAAACTGTGCTCCAACCAAAACAGAATCATTGTCCTGCCACAAATTTCAGCGTGGGATGTTTTTTTTTTTTTTCTGTCATTGACTCCAACCCAGAGGAAATCTATGTGTGTGTGTGTGTGTGTGTGTGTGTGCAGCACATTAGAGGTATTCTCCTCATTTGGACAGGTATCAGCAGAATAGATAAGAGTTATTGAGAGTCACAAGAAATTATTAAAAAGCCTTAAACAATGCTATCTTTGGTTGAGTTCATGCACTTACAGTACAGAGAACAGTAAAGAGTGAAAAAGCCGACATTGATCCTTTTCAGTTTTGTGCTGAATTGCAGCCATGATCCTCAGGCTAGGATGCTTTATTAAAAAGGTCACCACATTTTTCAAGCTGACAAATGCAAGACAAGAAAAGCAGATAACTGTATCCAAGCAGAATCCTCTGAAGTCACTTCTGTCATTAACATCTCGTTCTTTACATTTTTATATAAATACTGGTAGAATGAAAGTAAAAATGAATGAATCCAACCATCTGTATGTATATGTCAGCTTTTTTAAAGGTTTAAAGTCTAGGCACGCTGAGTAACACAAAAGAAGTGTGCTGTATGAGGATAATTAGTTTAGTAAAGATGTGATACTTGGTCAAAACATACTGGACGTGAGTGAGCTTCAACTAACTTTGTAGTATTGTTTAGACAGAAAGAGAAGAGATTTTAGGTAACAGGGTTGAATCTTGTATTTTATGACACAACAAATCCACCTACTAACAAAGTCACCTGAACCTGAATTAGTTCAGGTCTCTTAATATAATCTATTTTTTTAATACAGATCTACTGTAGAACTACTACAGTGGCAGTCATTTTGGAAATGATTTCTTCTGTTAATAAGGTATGAGGGATTATAGTAGACATTCCTGCACCATGCTTGATGATCTACACTGGCAGTTGCCTACTGGTACATCCCAGACTCAGAAGCTGAGATTAGGTTTAGCAATGTGAATTTTATTTGTTTGAAAAAGTGAAAAATACACAGGCAGGAAGTGTTAAACCAGATATTATATTTCCAAAATCAGGCTCCTGCAGCAGAAGGGTAGTTGTTTCCATGCCTGCTCTGGGCAAAATGAATACTTTCTGGGGCAAGAATTATATAGAACTGGGAATTGGAAATGTACTTTTAATTTGGGGGTTCCTATATTCAGTTGTAGCTACTAAATTATTATTATTATTTATTCCCCTGGGACGTGGATTATACAAACCAATTTCAAATTTAATCAGTCAATTTCTATATCAGGAAATAGGCTGCTTAATGTAAACACAACAGATTTTATCAGTCACATTCAGGACTTCACTTTGGTCTGTTCTTTCATGTTCATTTATCTGATCAGCAGAGAACATGATGCAACTCTGACCACAGTGAATCTCAACACTGCAAGACATCAGTGTGAAATCTGAGGGTATAAAGCCCACTGACTGATCTGTCTCAGCATACTAATATCCTCATTCATCCAGAGATCAAATAATCCCTCCACCACACAGGGAAGTGTTAAACTGTGGTCAAAAGCTCAGTCTGGCTGTGCGCATTAACCAGCAGGAACTCTTTATACTTCTTGCTATCAGTCTGTTATAAAAAGTTTGACGTTGGACATGGTTATTCAAATAAGAGCCACGCAGAACATAACAGATGTTTGGTGAAGATATCGATGATCCCTGATGAATCATGTACTTGGTATGGTATCAGCGCACCAACAGCACATTCTGCATCTTCTTTCTACTCATTTTGTGTTTTTGATGTGTTGATAAAAAAAAAAATTTTTGGGGTGCCTTGGTAACAGATCTCATCCAGCCCCCTTCTCACACAAGCCAAAATATCCAGTGGCTCTTCTAGAATCTGTTGGTGCCCAAACACCACCAACACAAATTTGTGTTTATTCCAAAACTAAGAATGCAAACTTTGTATACTGCTGTAGTTCAAAATTTGTCAGCCCTTTGTTATCACATGGGGGCCGCAACTAGCATTTTCCCCAGGACAGGTGATTACCCCACTTGCTGCATGGATGAAACAAGTATTTGATCTATCAATCAGCAAGATTTCTGGCTCCAAGGTGTATTTTATACAGGTAAGGAGCTGACATCGGGAGCCCTCTCAGCCCGTTACCTGTATGAAAGACACCTGTCCACAGAAGCTATCAATCAATCCACATTCCAGCATGACAATGATTCAAAACACACGGCCAAGGCAACAAAGGATTGATCAAGAAGAAGCATATTAAGGTCTTGGAGTGGCCTAGTCAGTCTCCAGACCTTAATCCCATAGAAAATCTGTGGAGGGAGCTGAAGGTTGGAGTTTCCAAACATCAGCCACAAAACATTAATGACTCTGAGAGGATCTGCAAAGAGGAGTGGGACAAACCCCCCTGAGATGTGTGCAAACCATGTAACCAAGTGCAAGAAACATCTGACCTCTGTGACTGAAACAAAGGTTTTGCCACCAAGAACTAAAGCTAAATAATTATTTAATTTATAAAAATGCTAATTAATTTATAATTTTTTAAAAATCTTTCTCTTTAAAAAAAAATTTTCAAATAAATCTACCACTAAAATGAACACTGACTGATTATTTCTTTGTTAGTGGTTAAACTCATTTTTTCCTAACTATATATACTAACACAAGGTACGGCTTTGAAATTAGCTAATATAAATTCATATTTTTTTCCAGCCTTGCAGTTCATGCATATTTTCTCACAGAAACAGGACAGACAGCTCTTCTGAAAGCTGTTGAAATGAGCACAAAACCTGTAAAAATAACTACATTTCCTCACCACAAAGGGTTTTAGCAAGGACACAGGTCAAGAGCCAGGAGTTATTAATATAGAGCAACAGAGGTATTGGCCTTCAGGTTTTACAATTCAGCTCACCACTCTCAATTTGATCAAAGAAATTCAGGCCTGAATGAAAGTTTCTTAGCTAAATTTCTTTTTTTCCTGAGCATGACTAAGGCCTTATAATCCTCAGACATATTCTCAATGTGAGGTTTTGTTTGGGCCTAATATAATAAGATCATATACGTGTATGCTAATCACATTTTTATGCTTGTAATCCTGTTAAAAAATGTGTTTTTGGAATATTCTTGTTCCTGTGGGTTGTTTTCCAAAACATATTCCCAGGATTATAAAGAATCAAAACAGCTGAGGGTTTCCTGAAGATGACTTACTTATCCAGTGAAAGGTAACAACACACATGCAAACACACAAAAGACGTGTAATATATTCAGAATAATATAAAACCAGGTTTATGTCAGAGCTAAGCTACACAAATGGCATCTGTGTATCTGCATTCTGCCATTCTTCTACTAAACTCAGCTGTAAACTTGCATCATCTGTTTACAGTTCAGGTTTCCTAAACTACCAGATGTGGTCTTTAAAATCCATTAAGCAGAGAGACCAGTGCTGCTTAAACTGGGGACACACTACACAGCTTTCACAGTCTTTACAGATTTTGACTAAGAGTACACACTAACAGACTGGCTTAAGCACATTTTTGTATGATGACTGAAAAAACTGGGGAACTGATGAGTTACTTAAGACTTACTTAAGACTACTTAAGATGATTTGTCAAACCAACTAAAGCAAACTGAACACATCAAACTCTCATGCAAACTCTTGCAGGGGTGACAGTTTAAAGGGTAAACACACAATCCAGTTGGTGGCGGTAATGCATCAGTTTGTTGCCAACTGCCAGCAAACTCGAAGAAGAAGAAGAAGAAGTAAAGAAACATGGATGTCAATCGGTTGCTGCTGTTATTATCTGCACAGCTATTTACTTGGAAAAATTAGATTTATACATAATTACATGATGTTCTCACTTATTCCCATCGTCTTCTGACGCTATTTCATCTATATCTATCTCTCTTTCATTGGCTGTTGGCAACGTGTGTTTGGAGTTGGGAGGGTAATCAGTTTACACTAGCCGGCAACATGTTTGATTGACTGCGAATGAGGTCGCACTTACAGATTTTTGTGACAGCTACCCATGCTGACTGTCCTCAACTAGTGCAGACTTTGCCCAACTAGGAATCATGGGTAAAAATCGTGTACTGTGTCCTCAGCTGTAAACAATCCCACACACAATTCTCTGCAAGGGTGACAGCACAATACGCACAGTATACTGGCTGAAGTGCTTCACACAAGTTGGTTAAAGGTCAGGGATGGGCATGGTGGAAAACGGCATGCAAACAGACAAAAAACTGCAGCAATTGAATGAAACATGTGATGCAAATACTCATGAGACATGCAGAATATGTTTTGCTAAGAACTGTATTATGACACTGTGGTTGCATCAGCAACTTTCTATGCTGTGGTAGAGTAGGGAGTGAGAAGAAGAAACTGATTAGAAAGAGAGAAACACCAAACTAATCACTAACAAGTGAGAAGTAAAATAACAGTCAAGTAAATTTTTACAAAGTATTGAATCAGTTCGTTTTCTACACCAAATTGCTCTGTTACAAATACAAATCTATATACATAAATGACCATATAAAGTTGACTTCTTTTGAACTTTATACTCAGGCTGGCAGTCATTTTGGAAATCATTTCTCCCTCAATAAGGTATAATATATTACAGCAGACTTTCATTTCTCATGCTGATTGACAGTCATGATTGACAGTTGGAGCTTAAAGAATAAACAGCAGACACTGTGTTTGTAGTTAAGAACTTACACTAATAAAGAGTCAAAGAGTGAAAGGCAGTGCCCTTTTATTTACTGATAAGTCCCACATTTATTCGCTTTAGGCGTCAGCAAGCTGATAAAGAAGGCAAGCTCTGTCCTGCCTATCCTTTTGCTCTCAGAGGGTGAGTATAGTGGATGTGGGCTAAGCTGACAAACATCCTGAACTCTCTGTACTCTGTATGAAACAGTGGGGACCTTATAGGTAGCTCATTCTGTGTCTATAATACAGTTTTACAATTTTGTTTTTGAATAGTTATTTTAACTGTAAATATTCAAATTCTACATTAATTTACTTGCATTCTTATGTGCTTGTTTTTCTTTTTTTCTTTATGCCATGATTAATTACTTAGATATGTAAATAATAAAGCTCTCCTCAATTGTATATTTTTTTTCATATGATCTTTTTGCTTTTATGTCATATTTTTTAATATTATATTTTTGATTTTTGATTTTTTTATATAATATTTTGTCCTTTTGTTGCTGTTTGCTGCTGTAATGACCGAATGTTTCTATATAGCGCAATCTAACTTTCAGGAGCGCGTGTGGCGGCGCCGGATGGCTGCGGCTTGGAGGCGTACTCCTTTCACAATTTCACTGTGTACTAGTATGTCTGTACTTGTACATGTGACAAATAAATTCTATTCTATATTCTATTCTATTCCATAAAGCATAATTTCACTCATATTCAGTCATTTTAAGGCCTGCTGCTGGTTAAAGCCACTAAACATTCCTTCTTCTTCCAGACATGGATTTCCGTGAATATATACCATTGCAGGAAAAACAGGGTAAATTTGAGTGTGTGCATGAAAAAAAGTGAGAAAAAAGTGGACAGTTTGTGTGTGTTAGGTATAGAAAAGATAGATTTGAAATTGGAAAGCCAGCCCTCAGAGCTGAACATGAAAAGAAGTGTGTGTTCTCATTGTGCCAGAAACTGTGACAAAGAAAAAAGAGATATCTGCACGTGCATTCATTCCATCTGTTGTTGGTCACTTCAGTGTAAAATGAGTTTGTATATCATTTAGTTGCCAAACATGATGATCTGAGCACATTAACTGAAAACCACTTTTCACAGAAAATGTTCAGCTTTGCATTTATAAGCGACACCTTGTCAAAGCCCACAGAGCCTTTTCCAGTTGTCCTCTGTGCCATTTGTATAACAGAACAGTTGCTACCTCTTTGTAGTCTGTGCCAACAGATATGACACAATTACCAGTACTTGGCTCAGTGGGGCGATTGATAATGTGGAGAGAGCTCTGCAGGAGCCACATCACAGAGAAACAGATGGGCTGTATTCCTGCCGCTCCCTTAGTCTGACTCCTAATGTGAGAGAACATCACAGTGTGTATTCATAACACTCAGGCAGGTGTGTGTACAGCAATGAGAACATAAAGGAGGGAAACTTTTTGTAACAAACTACCAGAAACATACATGTGTGAAAGGTTCAATGCCAATAAGATCCAGCCAAAGAGGCTGAAAAACAAAGCTCAGAACTGCAACTTCCTGCCTCCAAAAGTGAGGCAATCCCCATAGACCTCCATGTTTTCCATGCCAATCATTTTTAAGGTATTAAAGTTCTACATAATTAAAGGCATGGTTGCTTTGAGTGACAGGTTGGCATTGTTTACAAGTGGCAACCATGCATAAGTGCAGTTCACCCTGCAGCCTCTAGTGGCTGTCTCCAAAAAGACAAAAATGAGTCAATCCTCATGTTAAAATATGGGCAGTGAATATTTTTTTCTCATTTTCTTTTAAGGAGGACTTAAAATTACAATTTTGGGTGTGATCGCCTTTGCTGACAGATAGGTGCTGATTCACAGTGTAAGCTTCCTTCCACATTTGGAGTTTAGGTGGACTATGATGCTGCCAACATAGACCCAAGAAGTGTTACCCATAGTTATGTTTTATCTATAGCTGCCTGTAGCTGCTTGCTAATGTGGCTACACACCAACCTCAGCACTCCATCTTTTTACTTGTATTTGAAATAATCAGGTGTTAGGTGGACCAATGCACTACTGAGATGGCAACTGCTAGGTCCTCACACACTGAGCCTCAAAACTACTGTACAGAAAGACTGTGTAAGATGTTGCAGAAAGTTTGCTCATCCTTATTTACGTTCTATGGTCCACACCACAGACTGTATATAACTATGGACAAACTATCCATGATGCTGGCTTATGTGACTGGTGCAAAAAAAATGTGCAAAATAAGACATAGAAAGACTTTTGCAGAACAAATCGTGTTGAACTCAACTGCCTGGGACCCCAGGCCTGTCAGGGGTGCCGCCTGAGGTCCAACCAACTTTAAACTACAGCATTGCTAATGACAAAGGTTGCAATGAGAGTAGAATACCTTCCTAAGAAGGCCCCACCTCCACTTACTCACTCCATGGGAAATATCTTGCATTTGTAATGACAACAATAACCAAAGAAAATGAATAGCATTTTTGCATGTGACATTATATATAACATGATGAACGCAGGCTAAGGACTAACTTTGGCCTAGGAGCCCACCTCTAGAACTGCCTCTGATTAGAGATACAAAAAGAAGATATTGTATTGTCTACTTTTTATTATTAAGGGCACTTCAAGCAGTTAATGCAAATTAACCTGCCTGTCACTCAAAGCCACAGTTATGCAAAATTAAGCCTTAATATAATTAAAAGGAGTAAAAATTCACCTCTCAGTTGCCACAAAAAGGCAAGCTTGCCAAGCTGTAAATGTGATAGGAGTGTCAATCTGTCCTGTAAATTCAAGGATTAAAAAAAAAAATTGGTTAAAAAATACAATATTATTCTCAAAAAAATAAGTAAAAACTTGAAAAACATTAGTGAAAAAAGGAGGGAAAACAGAGCGTGGGCAAACCAGCACACTGTTTGCGTGAAGAGCGGCAGTTGTTATTTACTCCTCAATGGTCCCTGGTGAATTGGGAAAATGAGGAAGCCCAGGTGCCTGTCAACAGGCCAGGCTTTGATCAATGGGCCTTTGGGTAACAATCACACTTTTCTGTTGTCTCTATAGTCTGCTGTGGGTGCATTTTGTATTTGAATCTCATGTTTATTAAAGCGGGAAACAAGAACCTGCCGTCTCTGTTCTCCACTGCACAGCGGTGTGGGCACACACACTGCCATATGTCTATAATAAGTGGAAATAAATGGCATGTTTCGCCTTTAAAGTGCTTTCCAGCTGTGCAGCCAGAAATAGTCTAATGTGGAGCAGCATTTCCACTTCACACGGCATACACAGGCAGGCACAGTTCCTACTGTACCGCCAACACTGAAGCACAGGACCTTGATACTGTATATAGATGCTGCAGAGATCAATTTCCTGTTGCACTGTTTTAAATTATTTTTAGCTGAAGTCAGCCTGTTGTTAAGGCCCGTCCTTGGAGCTAGCGGGTACACAAACACATGGGGTGTCTGGCATTAAATTAGCTGTGCGTACTCTTTTACAAAGCTGTCAGGGACAATGGATGCATTTTCTTAACACATTTACCCATGTTTACATGCAGCATAATGTTATTGCATGCATTTAACACATTCATGACTATCTAAATTGCATAATAGCTGTAAGAGTTAGCATGTTTAGTCTTATTATAACTCTTAAAAAACAATAAAACACCCCAAGGCAATACCACTGCTGAATTATTTAACTTCTCTGTAGTGTGCTAAATGCTGTTTTGATGTTTCATTTAACAGCAGCTGCAGAACAATATACCCTGCAGCGACAATATACCTTTTGTCCTCGTAAACGTTAGAGATGTTGCATCAGTCCTTAATAGCAGCAGTTTGACATCCAATTTCTAAAAAAGTCTCCTCCTTATTTAGTTTTTCCTCTTTATACCTTTATTGGTCAAAGCCGTACAACAAATAAAGCTTCTGAGCTGCGCTCTCTCACCAACAATCGCCTGAATAGGAGTGTCTACCTTTGATCTTTGCCGTTATTTCCGCTGCACAAAATAAATCATTTTTGTTGGTATGACTGGTTTTATTCAGTGAAATATTGTGTTTAGTTCAAATTTATATGAAAAGTGAAAATCTTACATTTATAAAACAAGATTTGGGCTGGATCACTGCTCAAAAAAATAAATAAAAGGGAACACTTAAACAACACAATGTAACTCCAAGTCAGTCACACTTCTGTGAAATCAGCCTGTCCAGTTCGGATCAACACTGATTGTGAATCAGTTTCAGCTGCTGTTGTGCAAATGGAACAGACAACAGGTGGAAATGAGAGGCAGTTATCAAGACAGCCCTATAAAGGAGAGGTTCTGCAGGTGCTGACCACAGACCATTTCTCTGCTCTCATCCTTTCTGACTGATGTTTGATCACTTTTGCTTTTTGTCGGTGCGCTCACCCCTAGAGGTAGCATGAGGCGGTGTCTACAACCCACACAAGTTGCTCAGATAGTGCAGCTCATCCAGGATGGCACATCGATGTGAGCTGTGGCAAGAAGGTTTGCCACAGTGTCCAGAGCATGGAGGAGATACCAGGAGACAGGCCAATACACCAGAAGACGTGGAGGGGGCCGTAGGAGGGCAACAATCCAGCAGCAGGATCGCTACCTCCTCCTTTGTGCAAGGAGGAACAGATGTTAAGCGAATGTGTGTCAGCAGTTCCTGCATGATGAAGGCAATGATGCTATGGATGCCTGCCCGTTCCCCAGACCTGAATCTAATTGACCACATGTGGGACATCATGTCTCATTCCATCCACCAACGTTGCACCGCAGACTGCCCAGGAGTTGACTGATGCTCCAGGTCAGGGAGGAGATCCTTTAGGAGAACATCCGCCATCAGGAGCATGCCTAGGCATTGTAGGGAGGTCATACAGGCACGTGGAGGCCACACACACTACTGAGCCTCATTTTGACTTGTCTTGAGGAACTTCCTCTCAAGTTGGATCAGCCTGTAATGTGATTTTCCACTTTTATTTTGAGTATGGCTCCAAATCCAGACCTCCATGGGTTAATAATTTTGACTTACATTGATCATTTTTATGTTGTTCTCAACATATCCCACTATGTAATGAAGGAAGATTTTCAACTGGAACATTTCATTAGTGTTCCTTTTATTTTTTTGAGCAGTGTATATTTGGACATCGTGGCGCGGGCAACAACTACACTATTTTCACTCCAGATGAGACTCATGAGACGCATCTTCTGTGATAAGACAGAGTGTGTAATCGAACTGACTAATATTAATACCACAATGCTCTTCAGAAAATAGTGCAGAGATTTTGTTCTTTTTCGGTTGTTCAGCAACATGTTGCATTTCGTTTTGTCCCAGTAGTTTTAAGATTAGATCACCAGCTACCTTTGGCTGGAGCTGAAAAATGCAGCTCTGTTATATTTCCCCACTGAAAAAAAAGGATAAAGGAATGAAAATGCCTGAGACCCCAATTCATCTCAAATGATCAGCTGAAGGGTCTGAAACACTGAACACCATTTATGGAGAAACAATTTTTTAAAGATTACTTTTATATTATTTTCTGCTGTATTTGACCATCCACAGTGAAAAGAGTTACAAAAGATGAGTATAAGAAAACGTAACAAAGCAACAAAAGGATCCCGGTCAATTTCAAACCTTTTATATCAAACCTACCAAGACAGCCCACAAGCTGCTATTTCAGATTCTATTGTATACCCTTTTTATCTTTTTCTATGAACCCTGAAGTAAACTGAGTCAAATTGAATTTTCTCCTTATGCTCTGTAGCTTAAAATGCTTGCTGAGTGTTTTGTTTTTTTTAATTTGTAAAAGAAGAGCTCCCTTAAACATCAAAAGCTGCTCAGTATCACAATCAACTTCAGCCAGGAGCACACCCCATGTAAGGTAGCGTAACAGTTACTACTGTACACCAGACAAAAACAGAACATTAGGTTAATATTTCACATTTCAGTTGTAAATGGAGCAGGAGCGCTTCTCTAGCTGCATCTCTACACGTTCATGTAGGCGGAGACTTAACAAAACTTGAAAGGAACGAAGTTGATAATGCTTCGTGTTTACCAAATGCTTAATTTAAATTGTGTTCATTTGGTTACCTCCACAAGTTGACATCATGCTAGGCATGACCTTTTTCCCAGGGCTTTAATTCAATTAAGCCGAACCAGGCAGATGTCAAGGCTGACCTTTCGTCTCCTTTAGAGTGGGCAGAAGCGTGCTATGGAAGACCTGAGTCTAATATAAAGCTTCACAGCCACTCCCACTAATATAACCTCTTTACCATAGTTTATTTTTTGCAATCATTTTAAGCATCCCTTGTCACTGCATAGCCACACCAAGGTACCATTTTACAAGGCTTTCCATCAAGAGACCAGGCAGTGGTTATGTAGTAACGTTTACACAGCTGAGCTTTCATTCTCACCGAGACTGAAGGCCGAGGCAGTGACATCGTGGTGGTGTGATGATTTTAGAAGCCTGGCAGCAATATAAGTCATCCATCATAGTCATACTAGCCAGATGAGATCCATCGCACAGACACAGAGATAGCTGCAGGGTGAGGAGCTGAAGCGTAAGCACCAGCATCGTGGACAGTTATGAGAAAGCATCTTCCCCCTGCTGAGCACCGACAATCAGAGACATCTTCAGTTTGTTCGAGTCTATGTCTCGAGGATGTTTGTAACGCTCAGTTGGATTTATCACATGAAAAGCACATCAAGTCTGAGTCACACACTTGGCTTAGAAAAGTTGTTTATATTAAAAAATTACACTTATTTAATTTGTGGTCATCATGCTATTAAATTTTAAAGGCCCACCATTGTCAAGGAGTACATGCCAGAAGAGATTCTTGCTTCAAAGTCCTGAAGGTTTACACAATCAGACATCAAACTCTTCACACTGTTTTGACATACAACAAGGAAGCGAGCCAATAGCAGTGCAGATGTCTGCCACCTTCTATGTAATTTCCTGTTGCATGGATCATAGACAATTATACAGAGCCATAATAACAGACTTTGCAGGATGTGAAAGCCACTCATCAACCAGTTAGAAAGTTCAGAACGTGTCGCATGGAGTAACACAATGTATTTGATGAAGTTGCTACATTTTCATTTCTATGGGTTTTTCACAAGTTTTGCTATTTTGAGTGCTTGTGCAAGCCTCTGACTGCCGCCATGTTGGAAGTGTCATAGTCTACACAATCTTCATCCTCACCAGAAGAACAGGACATACATAACATGAGGTCCATTTTTTAGCACTTGAAATCAGAAAATGTGTCAGCAGTGTCAGGGGGACACAAACCCTGGAATTCTGAGTGAAGGGCTGCTGTGCTACCACCTAAACTAACCTGCTTCCTAATTTGGACATTTTTTGCTACATCAGTACCAAGATTGGATGACGTCAGGCAATAAAATCCATGGTAGCCAACCAGCATAAGCTGCCAGTGTCTAAGCTGGGGGATATATTATCGACCAAAATTTGGTGTTTTGTCTAGGACATGTTATGATGTAAAGTTTTTACATGGAGTTCTGTGGAGGATGACTCACTTTTGGAGCCAGTGGGGGGACTGCAGTTTGGATACTTCCACCTAGCTCTTATTGATCAGTCATGGATGATGCTAAAATGGATTTGGTAAATGTATAAAGATTAAGATAATTTTTTTAAAATACAAATTATTATTGTATTAAAAAAATATAAAATATTTTACAGAATACGCAAATATCAAGACATGTTCCTGAAAAAAGTAGATTCCCTCTAAAGCTCAAATAATCAACAAAAGAAATGACTTCATAGTGAGATGCAGCCTTCTGCAAAAATAAACTCAAACAAGGTCCGAGCCAGCATGTCATCAGTCTACCACAATGATGGAAAGTCATTTTCAATGACACTTCTACAAAGAAGATCAAATTTGATTCATCTGTGAAGGTGCCTTTGAGTGAAGTATACACTTTTTAATTCATGCCCAGAGACAAACTCACAGACATTAAGACACTTAATCAAAGCTACAGGGTCCTTATACTGTACACAAAGAGTACAGTTCAGCATGGGCAGGCATGATAAATCACCCCTCGCTACACAATCTGATGTCCTTTTAGGAGAGATCGGACCCCACACAGCGACATTCTGATTCTGAATGATGAATCTGAATTGGCGATACACTGGTCAGCTGTTTATCCTTTAAAGAACAACTTCAGCAAAAGCAAAATCCAGAAAACACATTTCATGTGACTGTGAAAACAAGTGTTTTTTTTTCCTTATCTTAACATTTTCTCTATAAAAAATAGCACAAAATATGTTTCTATACAAGAAGCTCTGTGTGTCTTATGTGAGAGCTGTGCAGTCCCCCCCCTGCTGAGCGTGGCACCCTGGAGACTGCAGGAAGCTCATCCTCCACATATTAACAGCACTGCTTGTGCCAGCCCAAAAACATACATTAGAGTCTCCTTCATGTTTTATTTTTAGAATAAAGTGACTCAACATTTTGATATCATAATTAAGGAGGAAACATATGGATGGCACTTAATAGTACAGAAATGACTCATTATAATAGCTAAATATCATGACCTGAATATAATTGTTTTTAATGCCTAAGCTATTCTATGACTATCTGAGTGCACTCACAATGTATCGGCGAAGTGCTTTTTCTGCCTTTTCTGCTCTATACTTGACCTCCACTCTCAATCTGTCAAAACGGCACCAGGCTTTTGACCCTGCAGGTAAATCCAGGTGTCCACTGGAGCATCACACTGAATCACATCCCACCCGGCAGGAAATATGTGCTCTGGATTCTAGTGTGAATGTGCTTGTGGTACCTTGTATTTATTCAAGTGTGTCTGTGGCGTGGTTCACCTCGTTCCGAGGCCACAGGTGGGATCAATTTTCCCAACACACTCAGGCGCAGTCGTTCGTTGTGGTGATTCAAAATTTATTCACAAAACAATAAACAAAAATTGGGAAAAATGCAAATGTAAAAACAAAGCGAGTATCAAAAAAAAAATGATACTGATGTTTAGAAGCAATTAAATAACCAGTTAAGGACGCGGTTCTGACTCCGTCTCAGACCTTTAGCACACGAGCCTACTCAGCTCTCAACTCCGCTGGAAGAAAAAAAAAAAAAAAAACCCCCCCTCCTCACTGGTGAAGTCTCATATATATATCCCTAGCCCCTCCTACTGGGCAAATGAAATAGAGTCTAAACAGGTGTGTGTGGGTGGAGAGAACACTCGTGACGGGACTTCCTCGTCACATTACCCCCCTCCTCACGGAGGTTGACGATGTACGGCAACCTGGACAAATAGTCGGCTACAACATTCGCCTTGCCTGCTCTATGTCGTATGACGAACTTGAACGGTTGCAAGGACAGATACCAACGGGTAAGCCGGCTGTTCTGATCCTTCATGGAATTTATCCAGGTAAGGGCACGATGATCAGTCTCTAGGTCAAACTCCCTCCCTAACAGGTAGTAACGCAAACTTTCCAACGCCCACTTGATTGCCAGGCCCTCTTTCTCTACCACTGAATACCTCGTCTCCCGTGGTGACAGCTTCCGGCTCAGGTACATCACTGGTCTTTCTTTACCTGGTTCTCCTTGAGTTAAAACTGCGCCCAGTCCTACTGCAGAAGCATCTACTTGGACGAGAAATCGTTCGTTAAAATCAGGACTTTTAAGAACAGGGTCAGAACATAAACAGATCTTCAGGGCACGAAAGGCTTCATCACACTGTTTCGTCCATTCTATTGGATTTTTCTGACCTTTTGTCGTTAGTGCGGTGAGTGGGGCTGCTATGGTAGCAAATTCTGGCACAAACCGTCTGTACCAACCTGCTAAACCTAGGAAAGAGCGAACCTCCTTCTTGGTTCTAGGTCGCGGACAGTTCATGATGGACTCTACCTTATCCACCTGTGGACGGATTTCTCCTCGTCCCAGCTGGTATCCTAGGTAGCGAGTTTCTTCCTTCGCCCACTCACACTTGCCAACATTCAAGGTCAGACCTGCTGCTCGGATCTTCTCCAAGACTCTCCTCAGATGTTGTAGGTGCTCTTCCCAACTATGGCTGGAGATCACTACATCATCCAAGTAGGCTGCACTGAACTCTTCACAGCCTTGTAGAACTTTGTCCATCAGTCTCTGAAAAGTTGCTGGCGCTCCGTGTAGGCCGAATGGCATCACTGTAAACTGATACAGGCCACTGGGTGTCTGAAAAGCCGTATAAGGTCTACAGGCTGGGTCAAGGGGTACCTGCCAATATCCTTTACACAAATCTAATGTGGTGATGTATTTGGCTGACCCAATTTTCTCTAACAGTTCATCTATTCTGGGCATAGGATATGTGTCAAACTCCGACATGGAATTTAGTTTTCTAAAATCAATACAGACCCGTAACGAACCACCTTTTTTCACAACTATGACTACAGGACTGCACCATTCTGATTTCGAGGGTTCGATTACCCCCAGCTTCAGCATGCTCTCGACTTCCTCCCGGAGCCTTCCTACTAGCTATTGTGGTATCCGGTAAGGTCGTTGACGACACGGTAGCCCCCCCCTTAGGCGGATGACGTGCTCCATGAGCGTTGTCCTCCCCGGGTTGCCTGAAAACAGTGTCGGTACTGCCTGAAACACCTGTAAGATGTCAGACACTTGGGACTCTGTGAGGTGTTCAAGTGCCAGATCATTCGTTGTTGTCGTTTCTTCTTCCTCCGTCTCTGCTTCCTCCCATAGATCAGGTGTTCCTACCGCCAAAGCAACCGGCTTTGACGCGACCAATGGCGTCTTCCACTCCTTCAGTAAGTTGATGTGATAGACCTGTCTTTTCCTCTTCCGATCAGGATGGTGGACCTCATAGGTGACCGGACTCATCCTGCGTGTCACCTCGAAAGGACCTTGCCATTTAGGGTCAGAATAAGGTCTCCAGTCTGTGGGTGGCTGGTTAAAGCCCATCTGGTTTGGTTGGCTACTACCAGCTGAAGGAGGTGACGACCAACCTGAGGTGTTCATTTCCCTGCGCTGACGTGCTGGGGTAGGCAATCCCAGCCTCGGGCTGTCGGCTGTCCTTGTACTCGGAGTGACGCCCTCTGTGCCTTGGATTGGCTGCTCTGTCGGCTGGAGTGACTCCCTCAAGCTGCGAAGTTCCTGTAGCAGGCTGTCCTCTCTCCGCTGTTGTGCCAATAAAAAGTCTCTCATCATCACCATAAGCTCTCCTCCAGGTGCACCCGACGAGACAGGGCCAAGTCGGAGATGGGTCTCTTCCTCCTCCGCTGAGTAAGTGGACGCAGACAACACTGTCTCCCATGCTGCTTCGGCCTGATCAGCAGCTGCCTCCATCTCGGTCTGCCGTGCCCGTGTCTGAGAACGCAGCCCACTCCGCTGTCTTGGCAGGTGCTTTGTCTTCCTACGACTGGCCATCCCACTCCTGACACCATATGTGGCGTGGTTCACCTCGTTCCGAGGCCACAGGTGGGATCAATTTTCCCAACACACTCAGGCGCAGTCGTTCGTTGTGGTGATTCAAAATTTATTCACAAAACAATAAACAAAAATTGGGAAAAATGCAAATGTAAAAACAAAGCGAGTATCAAAAAAAAAATGATACTGATGTTTAGAAGCAATTAAATAACCAGTTAAGGACGCGGTTCTGACTCCGTCTCAGACCTTTAGCACACGAGCCTACTCAGCTCTCAACTCCGCTGGAAGAAAAAAAAAAAAAAAAAACCCCCCCTCCTCACTGGTGAAGTCTCATATATATATCCCTAGCCCCTCCTACTGGGCAAATGAAATAGAGTCTAAACAGGTGTGTGTGGGTGGAGAGAACACTCGTGACGGGACTTCCTCGTCACAGTGTCATAAAGAAATAGCTCTTTGAGCCTTGTCTGATCAATCTAGTATTCAAAACAAGATGCTATGCTGAGTGTGGTCCCTTCTAATAGGTGTCTGTGTAATTGGCTGGTTGACAGGCTGATCACTAACAAGCATGAGATGAAGGGCTCAGGGGAGAGGACGTCCATCCTCGCTCTCCTTCTGTTGCTATGTCACCGAAAATGCAGGAAAATCGAGCAAAGGCGTACGCTCTGAGGACGCATGCTTTATACCTGAGAAACAAAAGGTCAGGGTGTACCCACTTTGATGTGGTAAACAAAGCACTATATATCAGATGTATTATGTTAGTGAAACCAAAAACAGTGTTGCTCCTTCTATCATAGAAAATATGCTGTTTTGTTGTCACTGCTATAATACTATATTACTGCACTACTCAAAGCCATTATTGTCCACAGGCCGTATGGTGAAGGAAGCAGGAGGAAATGTAAGCAGAGAGTGGTGTGAGGCAAAAACATGTTGTCATATTTCTGGAAGAGAATCACTGAAAAATCTCTTAAGGGAGATGTCGCCACGGGTCACAGATGCCTGAGGAGCAAATCAGATTCTTCTAAAAAATCAGTGCTGGCCCATCAGTTAGAGAGACAGAGAGATGAAGCTCTGTGCTGTTTCATCCCAGCCTCTGATGGCTGCTGGCGCTTTTAATGCATGACATTAAATTCCTATAATCTGTTCAGACCCTGAGTCTGACCCCTTTGAAAGGACAGAACACAGCAGAAGTCTTTATTTGCTAATACGGGTGTGTGATATGACGATAATAGAAGGGTAGTGAAGGATTATGACGTGTATGACAATCAACCAGAGCAGAAAGATCGTATGACACATTCTATTAACTGCAGTTCCATGCTTGGGCACAGACGCATGAGTTTGTTTTTCAGCCAACTCACTGTGAGCTTCATGTCAACATGACCAACCAAATTATAATAAACTACGGGCAGTGCTGTGGAATTTTTTACTAACCTCCCTGTTAGATTCAATGTGTTGCAGGAAGTGCTTCACAGGGGGTCGCTACGCTTACGTTATACCTCTGTTACCTGGCCGGTGTAAATCCAGCTTAAGAAACAAACTCCACATTTTTGCTTCTCTCCGAACAGCAGGTGCAAACAATGATCATCTGTAAAGTTTGCGCAGACATGGTTTGTACATCCGCTGTCAACCACCAAAAGAGGCAGCAAACTGAAATTTCCCAGATTGTACAACAGCAACTATAGCAACTATAACACAGGCATTTGATAAAGGCACTCCATATGAGACCAGCAAAGGGTGGAAAGAGGTGGTTGAGGCCGTTCCATTTTTCCTTGCAAAAGATGTGATGATTCCTATGAATCGCATTGAGCTTTAAGAGATAATCTTAGTTACCTAAGTTTGCATTTTATTTGACCTTTTTCAATTAATTTAGTGTTTTACCTTGAGAGGCATACTTGTTTGAATGACATGCGTTCAATAATACTTTACATAATTGCATTTGGCTTACAGCAGGGCACTCAAATCTCACGCACTGAGCAAGACACACGCATTTCAACAAGTTCACATGCTCACACGCCACACATGACATTTCTCACAATGATTAACTCTTAGATTCAGTAGTGTTCTCTCCGAGTAAATGAATCCACACACTGTCATGAACACACCCTCCATCTGGTTCTTACCTACGGCTTACAAACTGAGAACCTGCTAATCTCGTCTCAAAATCCTGCCCTTTTAGACCACTCATTATTGATTTCACTCTTCCAGACCTATCCTATCCAGCTACCGGACGGGTGGGACCAGGACGAACCTTCAATGGGAGGACAAACCTTTACATGGGATGTACCACCGACAGATATCAGAATTGTCTGAAATAGAGAAATCCTACCAATGGCTAGCAAAGGCTGAGCTCAAAGACAGCCTGAGGCACTTATCATGGCAGCACAGGAACAGGTCCCCGAAGACCAGAGCAATAGAGATCCACCACTACAAGAAGGAACATGAGAAGCTAGAGAAATACCAAGGTAGGAACTTTAGAAAGCGTGAAGGCAACAGTGGTGCCTGTGTTCATTGGGGCACTCAACAGTCCCTGGAAAGACATCAGATCTCTCAGTCCAGAAGAGCGCAATACTAGAAAAATCAACAAACTGCGCAGATCCCTGAAGCTCCTAGGATCCAAGCTTGAGAAAAGTTACACTTCAACAGCCTAAATGTACCTTTGGGTTTAGTGAAAGTTATCTTCTACTAAAACTGCAAAACAGCTGCTGTGCTCCTTACTCTCTAAACACTGCCTGCCCATAACATGTAGCTGACGGTACAATATTGTTTATCTTTCCTCCAGCAGATTGTCTGCATTGCTGATGTTAATAGGAAAAACTAACAAACAAACACAAAACTATTATTTCTGACTAAATATAAAATTCAGTTCAACTTCTGGACTTGTGTGACATGTCTCTGAACATGACTGTGTGCATTTTGGATTTGCAATGTTATCCAGGGGCCAAAATAAACAAGCTAGTTATACCGTGACATGCAGCCAGAAGCAATATAATAAATTGACTTTGAAATGTGCATTGGCACGAAAACAGTGAGAGCTGATAGAGCATGCTAAAAAGCATCAACCGGACAATGTAACAAAACATGGGTATATTATTGCTGAAAATGACAAACACGTAGGATACTATGTGTAAAATTAAAGTGGTACCTTGAGTCCTCCACACTCTGCTGCCGATCCTTGGTCCACTCCTGTGATGTAAATACCCAAAGCATATTCTGCTCCCCCTCTGATCATCAGACCCAGAGATCGGCCATCATCCAAAACCAAGTTGACCTATTTAAGACAGACAGAGAAAAGATAAACATCTGCAACATTTTAAATGACATTTTAGAGTCTCGATTGTTTCGCCTGACAGGCTGCTGGATTTGCTTGTGGTGTCAGGCTGCTTGCATAGAAATGGGTCAAACATAATGCACAGGGGAACAACAGCCCTGCTCTGGGTTTTGCTGGCGACAAAATAAAAGAGTTATAGGAGCTACTTAGATGTTGGGGTCAGTAATGGGAAGGCTGAATATTTAGATTGGAGGGATTACTGTATGAATTGGTCAATCAGTTTGTTAAGTATCATTCATGTCATTTTCCAGATAAGCAGCATGAATATCACACAGAAGGTGTTGGGATGGATACTTTTAAAAAGTATCCCATTGCCCGAGTTGATCTGAGCAACATAATCTGAATACTTGGCTTGTCTACACATTGAATTGCATTTTAAGTGATTGAATATAGCTATCACCCTCTGCTTACTAGACATTATTCTGGTGTGTTCTTCTGTTTCATGTTTCCTCTGAATGTGTTAGGCCCAAGTGTTCCATAAAGTGCAATATAATATCAATATATTTTCCATTGTCAACCAAACCTTACTACCTTACGTAACGTAACAACAGAGACATGCAGTAATAAAACCAAAATGTCAATGTTGAACCATGTATTTAAACTACCTGTGACTGCAAGCGAAATGTTCACATTTTAAATGAATAGACTTATGTTAGCAGCTAATAGCTAAGTAGTTCATTCATTTAAGTGAAGCTAACAAGCCAGTGTACCGGCATCATGATTGAGGGGCATTATAAGTATGCAACGCAACACATTCACTCTTCATCCTCATCCTCAGACTCTGAACTACAAGCAGTCCGGCAGCACAGTCCTAACTGTCGGCCCCATGGACCGTACAAGGTCGGCTGGCAGAATTTAGCTTTCTGTCAGGTTTGTTGACATGGCTCGAAAATTTGAGCATTGATCAAAGATTTTGTATTGACAGTTAGAGCTCTCATTCCAATGATTATTCACCCTCATACACACAAACATAAACACATGAGGCAATCAATCAGGAGAAACTGGTGAGTGAAAATACGTGTGAAAGAACCACTGTGTAATCCACTGACTTCACCAATGTAACTGTATTCTACCAATAGAGATATTATTATTCTTATTACGTAATGGTACATGTGATCATGTTATTCGCTAACACTGGTCATAGTCTACATTCCAATATTAGTGATTATATATCATGATTTAGAACCTTTCCACCATTTCTAAATCACTATAATATATCCCATACTGTAGCCTACTAGTTACCTCTGCAAGGTCAAGATCACTTGATAATCAATCTATTAGATTAAAAAGTGAAGATATTATGAGCACACCCACATGTGAGTCTTCCCCCTGCACAAATTAGACATAACTCTAGTTAAGTATGATGCATTTCACAGCAGCGCAGACCTGACACATCTCACCATGAATCTCTCTAACAAGGAGCTGGAGCAGTATTTGACATGCACAGGTGGAAATGACCCAGGCTAAATAAATCACCTCAGAATTCTTCATGGTCGTCAGAGCTCCTCTCTCTGCCCATTATTATTAACATATATTCATGTCTTTCTTTAGAAAGAGGCTAATTGATTGGAGCAGTCACTGAGGTCCAGGCAGCATAAATACTTGGTTAGGTTTAGGGGACGATCAGGCTGTCACAGGATGTCGCACTACTCTATCTACTCTAACAAATAGTCATGATAGTCATGAGGGCGATAAATCTGGCCTGAATAAGTCTGTAATTGAAGGTGGATGATGGCTGGTCTAGATTTTTCCCTAGGAGGCTGGGGTTTGTGTGCCCTTAGAAATATTCTTATTTATTCTCTGAATAAACGTATCTGCCATTTTTTAGTTACTATGGTGATGGAGTCTTTTAACAAAACATTTACATGCACTGTATTTATACTAAGACAGGCAGGCTATTACTGGAAAAATCATCCCTGGTGTTTTACAAAACACCTTCTCCCTTTTCTCAGTTGCCAAGCTGACAGGAGCCTTCGAACTTAAAAGTGAGGTTACCAGCATAGACATGCAAGACTTCTACTAAAGCCTATCAAAGTAAGGATGCGACCATCCATTATTAATATCAGATATTGGCTAAATAGCTAGATCAGGTATCTAAAACTGAAGCTGAAACTTCATGTTTGCAATGCATGCTATGTCATGTACCAGGAGCATTTCAGAAGACTCGTACAAACGCACTCACGCAGTCACATTACTGAGTGAGCCAAGAGTCAGCCTCGTATCTACAAATGAAATGGTGGCGGATCAGTATCGGCTGAGATGCAAAGCGCAGCTATAGGTATAGTTTTTTGGGCCTGAAACACCAGATCAGTGCATTAGGAAACCATCCATCTGCTTGTCCAAAGGTCAATTCTAAGCTGCAGTCCCCACGCCTTAAACTACGAGAGACTTTGAAAGACTGAGGTGGTCCTATTTGCAGTCTGTGCTGGAGGCTACACGGTTTGATGAAAGGTTCATTTGTCTGATAAAAGTGCTTTATAGTGGCCCAGTGGCAGCATAATCAGCTTTCTTTGTTTGGTGCCTGTAGGTCATCTCATCATGGGTGTCCCTTAACTCTGCAGCTATTTGCTTTGCCCCATGAGCCTTTAGATCACTTAATTAAGTCATCATTGAAAGTCACAGCCTATTTTTCACGACACACATTATACATGCTGATGATTTTCCAAAAGAGTCAGAAACATAAATAAGAAAATGTCCCTCACGGGTCTATGGTACTCCTTTACTGTCAGTTTGTTTTCTTCTTTTTTAATACTCAAATGCCTTGTCATGGCCACCTATTTGGACTGATTATTAGCTGTCAGATTTGTGTGTGTTTGTACCTTTAAGAGGCATTTGGCATTATGTTATTAACCTTTAAGGACATGTAAGAGCAGTGTGTGTCACCTGTTAGGCGAAAGTCAGGAAAATGTTTGATGCCAAAAATAGATGCTCAAACTGAAACTTTGTCTTTCATGAAAGGGTTCATTTTTATTTTGTGTTTTTGTCCTACAGTCACTAACTGGAAACCAAGCAACAGTGGCACAGGCTTCCCACAAACCATCAGGAAAATCCACTGTGTGGCATTATCTGTCCCTGGTACCCAAACAAACACACAAAAGGGGGCCGAACACATTTTATGTGCTGACTATAACAAATATATGTTGTTATAAAGCACATGTGAGTGTTCACCTCATCAATCCCCATAGACCTGCAAGTTACAAATTTTACTTTAAAGGAGAAATAAACATGTTTATATACAATTTGTTTTGAATACATGCACTTAATATAGCAGAAAATTATGGGCATGGCTGCTTTGACTGACAGCTGGGTGCTGTCTCTCAGCAGTGCGCTTACTGCTTCTACGACTGCCTCAGCCACGCTTGTGTCCACCTCTTTGCCTGAATTAGAAGTTTAGGCAGACTGTGACATGCCAACATGGCCACACTCAGAGGCTGATCACAGGCATGAAGTGTTTTTTCTGTACTGTAAAGGTTTTGTCATGAGCCAGGGTCTTGGCTCCTTGTCTTTTATTATATTGTTTATTTTGTTATTTAGTTTTCAGTGTTTGTCCTCTTTCTCTGCTCCTCCTCAGTCCTTCCCTCTCTCCTTCTCTTCCTCCCTCCTCTTTCTCTGCTCCTCCTCAGTCCTTCCCTCTCTCCTTCTGTTCCTCCTCCCTCCTGTTCTCTGCTCCTCAGTCCTTCCCTCTCTCCTCCTCTAGCCTCCTCCCTGATTATCAGCTCCTCCCTAATTGTGTTCACCTGTGTCGTCTCTCCTCTTTTTAAGCCCTGTGCCTTCCCTTTGTCTTTGTCAGTTCTTCCCTTGTGATTCCTCGTGTGCACCCCCGTGTGTACTCCCTCGTGATTCACCTCTTCGTCCTTCTTCTTCCTCCGTGTTTCCTCATGTTTCCCCGATCATCTTCAGGTTTGGTTTGGTTTATTCTTTTGTGTTTATTTTGTACTTTTTACCTTTTGTTTGGCACTGTTTCCAGTAGCCCTCCTTTCGTTTACCTGCTCCTCTGGACTGCTTTTGTTATTTAGCTTTGAATAAAGCTCCTTTGTTGAACATTATTCTTGTCTGCGCCTGGGTCCTATTAAAACCCCACACGTCACATAACAGAAGAACTGACCAAAATGGACCCAGCAGACGTTTTATTTGATTTCATTGCTGCCCTGAAGGGGGCAGAGGAGCGTAGACAGTTTTTTCTGGATTATTGGGAGTTTATATGGGACTATGCCCTTCTATCTAAATTCGAGCCATTGTTCGAAGGGACTCGGCTGGCCTTCAAGTTTCCTTCCGAAGGTGGGGTTCAGTTGATGTCATCACCTCAGGTTCCGCCCGGAGGCGGGCTCCCGACGACGTCACCACTTCCGGTTCCGCCCGGAGGTGGGCTTCTGAGGACATCGCTCCTCCCCGCTCCGTCAGAGGGCGGACTCCAGACATCGTCGCTCCTTCCCACTCCGTCAGAGGGCGGACTCCAGACGTCGTCGCTCCTCCCCGCTCCGTCAGAGGGCGGACTCCAGACGACGCCGCTCCTCCCCGCTCCGTCAGAGGGCGGACTCCAGACGTCGTCGCTCCTCCCGTCTCGGCCAGAGGGCGGACTCCAGACGACGTCGCTCCTCCCGTCTCGGCCAGAGGGCGGACTCCAGACGACGTCGCTCCTCCCCACTCCGTCAGAGGGCGGACTCCAGACGTCGTCGCTCCTTCCCACTCCGTCAGAGGGCGGACTCCAGACGTCGTCGCTCCTCCCGTCTCGGCCAGAGGGCGGACTCCAGACGACGCCGCTCCTCCCCGCTCCGTCAGAGGGCGGACTCCAGACGTCGTCGCTCCTCCCGTCTCGGCCAGAGGGCGGACTCCAGACGACGTCGCTCCTCCCCGCTCCGTCAGAGGGCGGACTCCAGACGGCGTCGCTCCTCCCCGCTCCGTCAGAGGGCGGACTCCAGACGGCGTCGCTCCTCCCCGCTCCGTCAGAGGGCGGACTCCAGACGGCGTCGCTCCTCCCCGCTCCGTCAGAGGGCGGACTCCAGACGGCGTCGCTCCTCCCCGCTCGGCGTCGCTCCTCCCCGCTCCGTCAGAGGGCGGACTCCAGACGGCGTCGCTCCTCCCCGCTCCGTCAGAGGGCGGACTCCAGACGGCGTCGCTCCTCCCCGCTCCGTCAGAGGGCGGACTCCAGACGACGTCGCTCCTCCCCGCTCCGTCAGAGCTCCTCCCCGCTCCTTCAGAGGGCGGACTCCAGACGACGTCGCTCCTCCCCGCTCCGTCAGAGCTCCTCCCCGCTCCTTCAGAGGGCGGACTCCAGACGACGTCGCTCCTCCCCGCTCCGTCAGAGCTCCTCCCCGCTCCTTCAGAGGGCGGACTCCAGACGACGTCGCTCCTCCCCGCTCCGTCAGAGCTCCTCCCCGCTCCTTCAGAGGGCGGACTCCAGATGACGTCGCTCCTCCCCGCTCCGTCAGAGCTCCTCCCCGCTCCTTCAGAGGGTGGACTCCTGGCGACGTCACTTCCTCCCGAGCCACCCGAGGGTGGTCTTCCCTGTGCTGCCCCTTGTGAACTGTCTAACGAGACAATGGATTTTTTATTTTGTGGAACAGCTGTGGCTTTGACGTTGACTCTGGGGATAGTCTATTCGGATTATGTTGGACTTTCAGCCTCAGCCTCCTGTTCGGTCCTGGGTCACAGTCCTGACCCAGTAGAACCTTCAGCCGTTGTGACCGGTCTAGTCACTGAAGTTTCCTCGTCTCTGGTTTCCTGTCCGGCCCCCGGAGGGTTCTCGTCTCTGGTTTCCTGTCGGGACCCTGGAGGGTCCCCGTCTCTGGTTTCCTGTCCGGACCCCGGAGGGTCCCCTGCCTTGGCTTCCTGTCCGGACCCCGGAGGGTCCCCTGCCTTGGCTTCCTGTCCGGACCCCGGAGGGTCCCCTGCCTTGGCTTCCTGTCCGGACCCCGGAGGGTCCCCTGCCTTGGCTTCCTGTCCGGACCCCGGAGGGTCCCCTGCCTCGTCTTCGGTTCTGGCTTCCTGTCCGGACCCCGGAGGGTCCCCTGCCTTGGCTTCCTGTCCGGACCCCGGAGGGTCCCCTGCCTTGGCTTCCTGTCCGGACCCCGGAGGGTCCCCTGCCTTGGCTTCCTGTCCGGACCCTGGAGGGTCTTCTGCTTCGTCTTCGTCTCTGGCTTCCTGTCGGGATCCTGGAGGGTCTTCTGCTTCGTCTTCGGCGCTGGTGTTCTGCCCGGACCCTGGAGGGTCCGCTGCCTCGACTTCGCTGGTGTTCTGCCCGGACCCTGGAGGGTCCGCTGCCTCGTCTTCGCTGGTGTTCTGCCCTGACCCTGGTGGGTCAGCCTCACCGTCTACGCTGACCTTCTGCCGGGACCCTGGAGGGTCCGCAGCCTCGTCTCTGCCAACCTTCTGCCCTGACCCTGGAGGGTCAGCCTCCTCGTCTGGTGGGTCAGCCTCCTCATCTCTGCTGACTGTCTGCCCTGAACCTGGTGGGTCAGACTCATCGTCTCCGCCGACCTTCTGCCCGGACCCTGGTGGGTCAGCCTCATCGTCTCCGCCGACCTTCTGCCCTGACCCTGGTGGGTCAGCCTCATCGTCTCCGCTGGTCTTCAGCCCGGACCCAGGAGGGTTTGTCGTCTCGTCCTCGCTGGTCTTCAGCCCGGACCCAGGAGGGTTTGTCGTCTCGTCCTCGCTGGTCTTCTGCCCGGACCCAGGAGGGTCCGTCTCGCCTTCCTCGCTGGTCTTCAGCCCGGACCCAGGAGGGTCCGTCATCTCGTCCTCGCTGGTCTTCATCCCGGACCCAGGAGGGTTTGTCGTCTCGTCCTTGCTGGTCTTCAGCCTGGACCCAGGTGGGTCCGTCTCGCCTTCATCGCTGGTGGTCTTCCGCCCGGACCCTGGAGGGTCCGCGTCTCCATCGCTGGTGGTCTTCCGCCCGGACCCTGGAGGGTCCGCGTCTCCATCGCTGGCGGTCTTCTGCCCGGACCCCAGAGAGCCCTCAGCCATGTCCCTGCTGTGCTGCCACCCGGACCCCGGAGGGTCCTCACCCCTGTCCATGCTGGGCTTCCGACCGGACCCTGGAGGGCCCGTGACTCTGCCCCCACTGGCCCTTTTGCCCTTTTCCTTGCCTCTGTTGGGCAGCTGCCAGGACCCAGAAGGCCCCAAACCCCTGACTGTTTTGGCCCCCTGGCCATTTTTGACTCTGTTTGGGCCCTCTGGCCAGTTTGACTCTGTTTTGGCCCCCTGGCCATTTATGAACTTTGTCTTCTTCCCGAACTTTTGCCCATTGGGTCACCTTGTGTTGAACTCTGGCCTTGTAATTTTGTTTTGGTCCCTCCTCCGGACCTCCCCCCACCCTCCCGGCTCAGTTTTGGACTCTTGTTGTATTTTTCCTTCAGGGACGTCTGGGAGCCGTCCCTTGAGGGGGGGGTACTGTCATGAGCCAGGGTCTTGGCTCCTTGTCTTTTATTATATTGTTTATTTTGTTATTTAGTTTTCAGTGTTTGTCCTCTTTCTCTGCTCCTCCTCAGTCCTTCCCTCTCTTCTTCTCTTCCTCCCTCCTCTTTCTCTGCTCCTCCTCAGTCCTTCCCTCTCTCCTTCTGTTCCTCCTCCCTCCTGTTCTCTGCTCCTCAGTCCTTCCCTCTCTCCTCCTCTAGCCTCCTCCCTGATTATCAGCTCCTCCCTAATTGTGTTCACCTGTGTCGTCTCTCCTCTTAAGCCCTGTGCCTTCCCTTTGTCTTTGTCAGTTCTTCCCTTGTGATTCCTCGTGTGCACCCCCATGTGTACTCCCTCGTGATTCACCTCTTCGTCCTTCTTCTTCCTCCGTGTTTCCTCATGTTTCCCCGATCATCTTCAGGTTTGGTTTGGTTTATTCTTTTGTGTTTATTTTGTACTTTTTACCTTTTGTTTGGCACTGTTTCCAGTAGCCCTCCTTTCGTTTACCTGCTCCTCTGGACTGCTTTTGTTATTTAGCTTTGAATAAAGCTCCTTTGTTGAACATTATTCTTGTCTGCGCCTGGGTCCTATTAAAACCCCACACGTCACATAACAGGTTTGTATTTCAGACATTTCTCTTTTATTGCAGCAGTTGAATCTATTTGTTGTTCGTATATGTTTGTATGCAAATTGAAAACCCAATATCCAGACAATATTTGGGTCTGGTCCGAGATTTTCAGGAACTTTTGTTTTTACCCAGATGGCGACAGTAATATATTGGCTACATAAAAATTCCTGTTATCTTTCACTATTGGCTACTCAAACAAACTCAATTCACCAAAATACTGTATGTACATTTGGAAAGCAAATAGAGCCCGTTAAATTTTACACTGTCCACTCTGAGAGGTTTTCAAATGGCTTAGCTGTGCCAGACTTTAATGTTGTACTTTTCCTCCATAACAATAGGGCTCCTGATTACTTGGTTCGATCCTAATGCGGCTGTCTCTTGCCAAGATTGAAAAGGGGAATCAGTTGCACTCTGGCAGCTACATGATGGCACATATGCAAATATCTCTATTAAACAATGTCAGCTTCATCCCTCTTATACACCCGTTGGCGTAGACTTGGCCTCTGGCACTGAAATCTTACTTTTATTCACTGCATATTTCCCAGCCGTTCTTTAATAACAATTGTCTGCATATTGGAGGTAAGCCAGACACCTTTGCTCACCTTTAGGAATATGGAAGCATTCCTGTTCTCTGTGACATTTATGCAGGACATAGAGAATAGTTTAATTACCAGCATCCTACTTTTATTGGCACTGCATAGCAGCTCTTTAAGGCTTACTGCATTTCCGGGCATGGGCTGTCAATTCTGTTACTCTCTAAAGAAATATATGTAAAGAGTCCTATTGGTGTAAACGTCTCTCTTTTATAGGAAATGGAAATAAGGCAGCATTTATACAGCCTTTCTTCCAGACACAAAAAAAAATTTAATCCAAGGAGGGATTTGTGACTTACACCGCACACATAAATTGACTGCTACAAGTATGGAAACTGAATCACTTGTGCACCTGCACGTTGCTCAGTGTAAACTACACACTGCCAATGTGCTCAGCTCTATTTATAAGAACTGCTGAAACTAGTGACTCGTGACTTGTGACACTTAAAAACATCTTTATCTTATTGGCTACCAATATCTGCGGATACTGATATAATACCATGCCTGCCTACCATTTGATTGATACTACTAATACTAATCCACCAATTACTTCCCATGAATTAGTAGGAATAAACCTGAATTTTAAGCAGCACCCTTGCTTACATTATTAAACCACATTCTCATGTTACACTGATTTTGTAGCCCTTTAGACTTGATAAGATGTATTCTTAGCTGCCTATATTTTACTGTATGTGGATGAATGATAATATTTGATGATGTGTTTAGTAAAAGATTGTAACATGATGATATCAGAGAGCGCTGTGGGGGAGAGTCTCAGCTGACACCATTGGTTTACTTTACACTCCTAGTTGAATGTGTTTCAGCTGCAGTTGGAATTAGGCATTATAAATGACTGGTTAAAGTTAGGCTTTAGACAAGGAGGTCAGTATATAGGTAAACATCATGATTAAAGTTACAAAAACAAATTATTTATGATATTAAACACATGTTCTAAGAAAAATATTCTCTTCTGCTGCTGCTATTTTCGGGTACTATGGTGACAATTTCCACCCCCATTTGTCATTACCCTGCTGGAAAGTAATGTAATGAGTGATGTGGGTTTCCCAGGACTCAATACTCAACCTTCTATTATGTCATCCTGATTAGGACAAACTATGCTTAAACCAAGTACACTGTGAGACACATCACACACACAACACATGATTAGGACTTATCTGTGTAAGATGGCAGTTTCACATAGACTACTACGTCCTTATTTTTGCACTCTCTGGCTGACACTGGCTGTCTTTGGATAAGCACCCTGCATATCCATCAGTTCTGTGCTCAAATCATGCAAAGTTTTCTTACGTTAACTATTGCAGAGACTATATCGTTAGTGCATGTCTGTCAGGGTGGAGGTGTGGCATGGTGATGGTGGCTCCCAATTATAATGTCAGTCATGTCCATCAGCCCAACCCTGAATGCGACAACACATTCTATAGATTTACATTTTTGCAGCATGTAAGTGTATTAATGAGAACTTGTCTGGAGAAAAATACAAAGCATAACACATAGTACATTTATCAACTAACAGACATCTCACAATTACTTTTGTAGTTCTTATTAACGCCAATACAGACAATGTGAGTTTGTAAACAGTTGGCTTGAATAAAATATTAACCTCCTTTTGTGGCTCTCTCTTCTGTCATTGCCAGACCAGCTGTGTATTAAAAACACTGCGTGCCAGTTAGCTTAATGCAGAGCTATTAATCATCCCTAAACCACAGAGCTGATGGAGCCGATTCCAATAGGAAGTGGTCTTACAATAATGAGTTGTCAAAATGTCCAAATCTTATCTGCATTGTACTGACTGCAGTTAAGCAGTAAAGATTAATGTACAACTTTGTCAGCTGATGAAAAATTGAAAGTTCTAGTGTAATAAATCTTTTAAACAGCTCTGACGACTCCTTCAGGTCATAAGGTGATGACGGGGTGAGGTATTGTGGGAGTCAATTACTGTTCTGAGAGAAAAACTGCAATTCCTTGCATGACCACTTGAGGCTTGCTCTAAAAGTAAGTAAAACTTTATACATCTCCATGTTAAATAAAAAACTTGTCCAATCAGGTACAAGTTCTGTTTCCCAATAAATTCAAAGCTGAATTCATTGAAGAAGAAGTTCTCTTTATAAAATAAAACATCAAGCTGAGCTGTGAGTGCAAGGAGATACATGAGAGAGGGAGTGAAACAGAGTGGAGATCAGAGCCAGGGCGCTGCAAAAACTTCATCAGTGGAGCAAAAAAAAAAAAAAAACTCTCCTGAATGTGACTTGTCTTAGTCTGAAGTTTGGTTTCACAGTGTGACGCCTACTCCTAAAGCAAAATTATTAGTCGATGCTCCAACAGAGGAAACGGGATTAGATTTGAGGAAATATTTGTTACAGTGTTTATAGATCAAACACTGCTTATTTTAGCTCATATTCATTTAACTTGCCTTTTTACATATTGATATTTTTTATACTTTTAAGAAAATGAAAAAGAAAAAACATTCACCTTCTTCTCATCTCCTTCCTGCAGCAGCTGCATGTTGCTGCGCCGCTGGCTGTCGGTTCTCCTCAGAGTGGCGCTCCGATGTTCGGTGAGGTCAGGAGGGGGCGACACGCTCCGTCCCTGGGGGTCGACCCAGGTGTAAACATGGTTAGTGACATAGCCGCCTGGAATCCGCCCGACTGAACGCACTGAGAGAGAGAGCTTCTTACTGCCCTTCAGCACCTGAAAGAGGGGAGAGGGACAAATGAGTATGTCTTACATGGGTGCAAGTCAAAAGTACAAAAATACACACACACAGCAACAATTCAGTCAATTTAATTTGTTTTAATAAGACCATAACACACCAACACGCTAACATCCATGGACACAAATACGGTCTAGAGACAGGCTAGAAGGGGTTTTTGGTAGAAAATTAACAATTACAGAAAGAGGCATCCAATTTTTTCTACGTCCATCCCACATATATATACGAATACACACACACAGAGACACACACACACAACATTTCTAACACATTTCTACTGAAAATTGCTGTAGGCTGTGCCTCATTGCCCTCTGATAGCTTGCAGTCCCTCTGCAGATCAATGTATTCCCGTGTGCCTGGAGGTCTAGCGAAAAAGGCTTGAAGCTCTTAATGATCAAACTACCCTTGTGCACCGCCAACCCAAACAGGACTCGCTACTTTCATTTCAGACTAAAAATAATCACTAACACTGCTGATTTGGAAGCAGATATTGTGGCTGTCTCCAGGTTTCCTCTGACTGAGATAGACTGAGGTTAGAGTGTGCAGGAATCTCATCTTGAGAGTATCCTGAGACAATCCAACAGAAAGCCAACTAGAGTCATAGTAAAAAGAAAGTAGACTTACTTTAAATTCTAAATTAAAAACTAGGTAAGGGTTCAGGTAAATATCATGTTAAAACACACACATTCATAACAGTAAACACATTTTAGAAGGCAAAATGGTTGTAATATTCAGCTACCATCCCCTTTAATGTGTAAAGATGAAGCTGGAGAAATACAAGCTAACGTTAGATTTTCAAAGACTGAAATATTGATCTTATGTTCCTTTTTTCTAGCAAGAACAGGCTGTAAAAACAGAAGCCATGTGTAAAAAAACTCAACCCACCCTTACACCTTTTGTTGGAATTAAAAGTGGAAGTAGCAGCCAGGTGCTGCTGATCAAATGGTTTGGATCATAACAAAGCATGTGAGCTTGTAGAAGCACTTTTAGCAGCAGGAAGTTTGGTAATGATTTTCTGTATGACGTTATCAGTATTCTTTACAGCATTGCTTCAGTTCATTGAAGTTTGCAGCCGTTCCTTCATGCACAGCTCTCACACAGCATTTCAAATCAGGTTGAGGTTTGGACTCTGACTGTGTCACTGCAGCACCTTGATTCTTTTCTTTTTCAGCCATTCTGTTGTGCTGCATAGATGTGCTGCTGTGTTTGGGATCATTGTACTACTGCATGACCCAGTTTCAGCCAAGCTTCTGTGGGACAGACGGCCTCATATTCGACTGATGGTGGACTCACAGTGAGTGCGAGGAACCCAAGTCATCAGCCAAACACCAATCCTTGCATCGGGAAACAAAGGACTGCTGAGATTTGTGGGCTTTGTTCTTAACAGCAGTTGAATTTGGCATAAAAAACAACTGCTGGTTAAAGTTAGGCATTAAAAACTGGGTAAAAAAATCCTCTTAAAAGACACAGATTCATAACAATAAACACATTTTGTAAGGATAACCACCCCTGTTGCGTAGACACCATTTTTGGCTACCATCATGGTGAGTCCCCACTCACCAGGGATGTCCAGATCTGATCACATGATTGGAAATCGGGCCAATTTCATGGATTCCGACTCAGAATCAGAATCGGACGTTACTTCCCGATCAGTACTCGAATATATATGTATTTAGGGCTATCAACAATGCGTGTTGTCTAGGTGTATGATTGTTGCTTTGGGTGTGAGAGGTCCTGGGTTCAAGACCGGGAGGATCATTTGTGAAATGTCCCAGTTTGGGGATGGACGAAGTATTTATACTTTGTGGCAATGCATTTCAGTGCGGAGGCGAACGCTCCTCTTGGGACACACACACATAGAGAGAGAGAGAGAGAGATGCAAAAACAAACGCGAGCAGTAACAGGTAATATGTTTACCTCACTTTAAGACTTGCTAAACTCCAGATAGAGAACAATATAGTATTCTTCGTCTTTTCACTGCGCCTGTTTTTTCACACACCCACATGTTTGTGGTATCCACAGTTCCCCTGGATGCAGGATGGTGCTGCAGTCGTGTGTCATAAAACAAATTTAGCCTCAAATGTCAAGAATCCAAAAAATAAAAAAATGTGTCACCAAATCCATAAACAAAGCAGTCCTTACCCCTCTTACAAACAACCATTAAATGCTCCTGTTGAAAAGCCTATTAACATATGCTCCAAGCTACAACGAAAATTATTACTTGTCAGAGCGCAGCGGATTGAAAAGAAGGCCCATCTCAATGAACGCAATGATCCGGCTGAATCAATTTCACAATCTTGATTTGTGCTGCAAGATAACAACTTCAATTCTGAGGCAACAAAACCCTGATTGTGCCAAAAGACCTCTCATCACCTTCTCCTGCATTGATAAGTTACTGTGGTTAAAGAAGATAGAGCCAAAAAGAAGGGGCAGGATTTGTTTTTTTGTTTTTTTAAAGATGGAAAATATAAGGAAGAATACAAAAAAGAAAAAAATAATTGCAGCCTTCTAAGATTGCTCTCGACATCCATTGTCAAACACAAGAAAGGCAGAATATGTAGGACATACTAGCTATACAGCTATAATTATGTTCAAAATTAGTTGTTTTAAGGGAGGGTACATTCTATGTAATGACAATGAGTATTCAAAACTGTGGTTTCCAGATGCCCTACAGCACCCACAATCTGAAGCTTGGTCCAAGAACACCGTTTTCTCTTTGGAGCATCACAGTTTTTTTTTATTCATAGCTCCAAACAGGCCTAAGGAACAGGTCTAAGGAACTTCACTGCATTTAAAGGAAATGGAAGTAGAAGGCGAAACAACCTGAAGTACAGTGAGTTCGGGCAACGTGACACACGAGGAGAAAAGAAAAGATGGAAGGTAATGGAGGTGTTGAGGTGCTGAGGCCGCCTCCTTTCCATTCCTGTGAATAACAAACAGTAGTAATCAACAGAGCAGATGTGGTACACTGGTCCAAATGCCCCCCCCCCCCACACACACACACACACACCACAACCCCTGGGAGAGAAAGTGCTGATTGTGACACAGAGTTAGATGAAGCTCACCATGACTCCACAAGCAGAACAAACAGTGCTAGGAAAAAAATAATGGAATATGCAGCGGAATATAATGGTAAATAGTAATGGCAGGTAAACTGCTTTCAGACAATGCTATAGAAAGAAAAGAGTCCAAGCAATCCATTTGGTACGCAAAAGCTGACTGCACAAAGCCAAAACACCATCCAATTCCATCACATCAGAAATGCACGCTCATATACTGCAGAGCTTTAAAGGCACCTGATGTCAGGAAAATTACAGAGTAAGAAATTACTTATGAGCCCTGAAGGATTAAACCATAAAGCCTGGTTATATAAAGAGTCTCTATTAAACTGCCACGGAGGGATTGCAATTTTTTTTTCTTTTCAATTGGGAGTCCTAAAGCTCCAAAACTATAGTAAATACAGAATTAATTAAGTTTTGTCATAAGCAAAGTGCACATCAAAGTGTGTGGTGAAAATAGTACAGATAGTAAAAAGTTTTTAAATAAATTATTTTTTTTTCTACCTGCTGCATAGGCCCATCTGAGACAAGAGGCTTGACACAGTTGTTTCAGACGTACAATAATGTAGATCCCATGAAATAATAACCCAATATTTATAGCAGTATTTAAGGCATTTCTTTACACTAAATACCAAATATGTTATGTTGTGATGCGGAAGTTGTGATGTGGAAGTCCCCCAGTGGAGGGAATAAGGGGATAAAAATATTTTAGAATTGTTAATACTATTAAAGTTTAAGATAAGATAAGATAAAACTTTATTAATCCCGAAGGAAATTCTTGTGCCAGAGGTATCAAGTTTCATTAAATGCGGTTAAGTACAGAGTATAAGAGTATAAAACTATTAGTAATACATTAAAGACTTCGGACAAAAAAACAACGGCTCACCTAACTTTACCTTAGTACAGTTCATGTTATATAATAAAAACGATTTATTGATAATAAAGTTAATATCTGACATTATTCATTAATTATGATTTAGATAAAACCTGATGAGCATAGTTAGCAATTTTGTGCCCCATTGCTCATCTTGGTGTCCTTTTCAAAAACACAAGGGCTGTCCAGGAGTTCAAATGAGGTTTTCGGGTTGGGACAGGTGGATTTATGACAGTTAAAGAAATTGCTCCACAGGTCCTCTGTTAAAAGCATTTCTTCTTCTGGTGCTGGCAGATAATTTGGCTGCAGAGCTGAAACCACTCAATGCTAATTGTCCCTAATAATTTCAAACGTTTGATTACTTGTCGTGTATGCACACTAACGCAAGCACAGGCTAACTCCAGTGCACCGAAGCGTGCCATCAGAATATGCACTCAAACAAACAAAAAAACGCAAATCTGTAAACACAAAATGATCAGATCCATGAAAGTGATACAGACAGTGCAGGTAGAACACACAGAAAGGTAAATTGCCTTTCACCATGTTTATTTACTGCAGTCAGAGAAGACCTGTCAGCAATACAGGATCTGATTTACACATACACACTTAAACTGTCAGCTGTAACATTATGACCATATAATGTTTAATAGTGCATATATCACTCTTTTCCTATCAAAATTGACCCCTGGAGACAAAGACTGCACTAGACCTCTGAAGGTATGCTGTCATATTTGATATTAGCAGATCCTTGAAGTCTTAAACGTTTTGGAGGGGGATGTCCATGAATTGCGAGACACGGCATTCCACAGATGCTCCTCTTGATTATGATCTGGGGAATTTTGAACTTGTGTTCCTTATACCATTCCTGAACCACTGTTGCATTATGACAGGGGCCATTATCACAGAGGCTACTGCCATCAGGGAATACTGTTTCTATAAAAGTTTAGGTAGGTGTCACACCGGAATCTTTCCCAAAGCGTACCACTACCTCTTCCCATAGTGCATCCTGGTACCATGTGTTCCCCAGGTGGACACATCCTACTATCCTGTCAACATGATGTCAACATCCTTAGCTGCATGATCCACTTCTAGTCAATTTCAGCAATGGACTGACAACTGACAATGACAACTTGCAACCATTAACTTCACCTTCCATTGCATCAGTGAGCCTTGGCTACCAGTTCAGCTCTTTTCTTTACTCTTACTTGCCTAATGTGTCCCACCCACTGACAGGGTTGCCATGGTTACCATATAATCAGTGTTGTCACTTCACCTGCTAGCCATCAGGAATGTTATTGCTAATTGGTTAAAGGAAAAATCAAAATGACAAGTTTCATATTCAGTTGCTGGCTGCTTTTACTTTTCTAGTTATTTTAGATTAGTATTAAGGATGAACCTGCACATACACACAGACATATATACACACATCCTATATCCTACCCTCTGCCTGCCAGTCCACAAAACAGCATGTGTACAATGTGAATATAGAGGTGTGCTGCTGTGTCAAATGTCTTGTGCTTGGATTTTGCACAGTTGACACTAGAGGCCGTCTGCCTGTCAACATTCATACCAATGTGTACACAGTGAGTCCTCAGACTACAGCCATTTACTCACACATTGATACCACATTGACAAAATCCATCAAAAGACACCTGCAGAAGTACTCACAGTATATCTCCAAGACCACATTTTGCTGTGACCACACAACCCACACACACACAAAGTGGCAAAAATCCTTACTAACATACAAACACATGCTGATACCCCCGACAGCTACCGTCACCGCTGAATACTGCTGAAATGCATATTTTCTAATTCCCTGTTCACACGTACAGAGTCAAATTCAGAAGACGCTACTGGATGTAATTCATTGTGAGTTCAACCTTGAAGACCTGTGGTGCAGCCTGGCACTACTCACAAACTAAAAAAAAGGCATCCTGCAGCTCAGCCAGAGAGAGATTGAGTTTGATGTACAGGAAACATGAGAGAACAGTGACATCCTCCTGACACAAACAAGACAAACAAAATCAGTATTTCGGTTCTTATATTATCCTGGAAAAGGGTTAGGAGATTAAAATGACAGATTACTCTTTGCTGGCAATGCTGTGTTGCGAGTTCATAGTGTGTTTGTTCAATTACAACAACCAGCAGCGATGGCAGGCCCGCAGAGAGAACAAGCGAGCTGTAACAAAACTGGAATGTGTTTGTTTGATGGCTTGTTGGAAATCTGAGTGCAGCTGGGAGGAAAGCGGATGTGTCAGCGGCGTGAATGGATCATAGCCATCGAAGCTGTGCAGCGTTGGCACAATTTTCAAAGTCCGATCCATCTATCCGCATGTTTGTGCCTTTGGGAGAAAAGGAGACCGGCGAATAGCATGCAGGAGCCAAAAGAACCAACGCGGGAATAACGCACCCTCATTTCCACATCAGTCGGAGCGTGCATGTGTCACTCTGACAGGTAAAACTCACAATGTGTCATTGTCAAGGCACACAGGGCAATCAGTATACAGTACACTATTATTTTATAGGGCTCGAGTGAGTCAGATATATAATGAAAATATGATTTTCTTCAGTTTTATTGTTATATTCTAAGACTAAAATGCAATTCAGTTATCATAGTCAATCAATCATAGTCTGATGCAGCAGGTCAGTAGTCACAGATATAAAGCTGTGTGGAGAAAGGAACCCAAAACAGGTAGGGAGTGAAAACATGCAACATGTTTTCCTGCTTATTCTAAAGCAGAGTTTGCTGTAACAGCTAATAACTCCAGGGTCATACCTTAGCTTCTGTTCCTTGCAAGTTCACAAAAACCATCCTATTATATAAGAACTAATAATTTAAGAATGTCCTAGTAGAATGTTGTTCTTGTCAACAAACAGGGCACATATGGGCAAGATCCCTGACAGATCAGTGAATAGCACAAAAGTACAGCACTGCCATGGAGACAGGTATCTTCCAGGCAGGTGTCCATACAGTTATCCAAAATCAATCCAAATCCAAATGTCCTGAGCCTGAGAGATTTCGCCATCAATTTGTAACCATGGTTAAAGGTTTGGGGGCTTGGACACAATTGGTGAGTTCTTTCAGCTAGGGATGCACTGCTTGGCCCTGATGGCTAGACTAATGGCTTAGACTAGGTATCTGCAGCACACACAGCATGCTGGTAGACTTTCAAAACACAGATCAGGCAACAACAATTGAGCAAGTCAGCTGTATGGTGAGCCACACGAACAAGTCCAAGTTGGCTTGCTTTAAACTTTTCACCATTGCTACACTAACTACACTATTTAACCTCTTTTCACAAGGAAAATGCTCCAGCTTACATGACTATACAGGTGATCCAAACATTTGGATCTAAACTCATCCAACATCTGCCATATTCACCTGATTTTACTACCTTTTCATGTAGAAGGAGCTCAGTTGTCATCGTCACTGCTGTGGACACTTTCTAAAGTACGCCATCTTCTACAAAAGTGACCACCAAAACAAGTGGACACAGAGGATAGACAATAAATGTCTTTAAAACTCTACAGTATAATGACTTACACACACAGGTCTTTGTTCTGAGTACAGTTTTTTTGCCACACGTGTGAGCCTCCTCACACACATTTGTTGGACGTAGTAGAGCAGTTTAGGCCCCAAATGAAGTAAATGCTCAGAAGGATTAATGAGTAATTGACAAGGCCACAAACACAGAGACTTAATGGAGCTGAATCATCAATCAAAAGGGATTAGGCACAGGAAAAACATCCACAATGCTCTGCCCAAGCCATCTCCACTAATCCTCCCATTCCCCCAATCTATCTCATACTCCCTGTTTGTCTCTTAATTTAAATAAATGGCCTTGACAACCTGCAACAAACACAAGTTTGTGTGCGTACATGTAGGACACAAGGACAGGACAAAAACAAGTCTGACAGTAAATATGCATGGAAAAAGTCCAAATATAGCAGTTAAGATCAGTAAACACTGTATCTACACTACGTTTTTTTTCTGCCTGTCTCATATTCTGCTGTGGAGCGTGTCCTTCCATCACACACACACACTCACACTCACAGGATGTCATGCTATAAAATATATATCATACTGCCTACAATACTGCCGTTTATCATTTTAAAGTGAAAGGAGTGAAAGATAGATGCGTGCTTTAGACACAACAGTATGGATAAAAAAAAAATAATCGTTATGGCTGTAAAATGCTAGCAAGTGGGGAAATAAGATTCAATTCAAAACAAGCGTTTTTCTGTCATAACATTTAAATCCTACTAGGCCGTCTGAGGACCTAAAACATGCCTCTGTAAATGTTTCTTTTTATATTTTGCACTCTAGGGCTAATGGTTTTTATTCCCGAGTACCTTCTCTTGATGAAGTCTGTGCTGGGGCCATTTAGGCATAATGAGCTGCACAATCAACTTGACTCAGGGTTCTGGATTCTAGGGGTTTTAAAAGCTTAAGAATTTAGTGGGCAACAGCAGCCTTCAGGGCAGAAAAATTAATGTGCAAATGCCAAAAAAAAAAAAGCAGTTCCTAAAATAGCTACAGAACGAGCCATAGATATCAATGGTAAAAAAAAAAAAAAAGCCCAACATATCAGGAGAAATAAACATGTGTACCGATGAAATCTTGGACTCTTGAATTACCTCTTGAGATGAATTACCCATTAAAATGCTATTAAGATTTAAACATGTTGATGAAGATTCTCAGTCATCCAGGACATATTTATTCAGAAGGTTGAAGCGAGGCATCTGGAGTTTTCTTGAAGACGTTTCGCTGCTCATCCAATCTTCACCTTCACCTCAACGAGAAAGGACACAATTTAGACAGGAAGGACAGATGGTTTGAAAGAGGAGTCAAGGAAGCCACCTATGTTAAGCTGGAAAATCAGACATCATCTTTCCAACACATACAGTGCAGCTTCCATCCATTCCCAGGAAGTTTCCCTCCAAGTCACATGTGTCATGATCCTTGTTTTGTATTCTTATTGTTTATCCTTCCTGTTGTTATTATTTTGAGATTATTTAGTATCTCCCTTCCTCTTCGCCTTTCTTCCTTCCTCCTGTCCTCTTTCATTAGCCTTTTCCTTCCTTGCCCTCCAACCTACTTGTTCCTCCTTCTCCTCTCCCTCCTGATATGTTCATCTTCCTTTTGCAGTCTGTTCTCTCTGCCTGCCTTTCCCTGTGCTTTGCCTCAGTGTTCCCTCGTCTTCCTGTCTTATTTTGTAGTCCTGTCCTCCCTGTATGTTCTCAGTGTCTTTACTTCCTCCTGTTTCCCGCCTCTCCTGATTACAAGCTCCTTCCTGATTGTTTCCACCTGTGTCTTGTCTCCCTCCTTAAGTCCTGTGCTCCCCTTTGTCCTCGTCGGATCATTGTTTATCTTACCTGCTTTGTGGTTTACATGTCGTTGTGTCCTCCTTGTCATTTCGTCCTCCTGTTCCTCCTTTTGGATTTATTCATTGTTAGGTTTGTTATTTATTTCATCATTTTATTTTTGTGCTTTCATCGAAGTCTTATTCTCAGTCTTAGCTTAGTTTCTAGCCTTTTGTTGTAGTTTGTGTTGAGTTTTGACCTTGGCTTTTGAATAGAGCTCACCTTTAGTTACTTACAACATGTGTCCCTCAAGAACAATGGGTTGTCAACCTGTCCCCCTTCTGTAATCTCATAGTCATAGCCATTCATTAGACACACGCGACACAGTCAGTCAGACCAACACAGGTTATTATGGAAACCTTTAGAGCTATTTTTTGTAAGTTTCACCCAGACCCACCCACTGAGGTCTGTAACCACATATAAACCATGTTTCCCCACCAAACAGTTAGAACTGATGAAGCTGCTTGGATGAGCAGCGAAACGTCTTAAAGAAAACTCTACAAGTCCAGACGCCTTGCTTCAATCTTCTGAATTAAGATTTAAACAAATTCACACATAGTTCGGAGTAGAAACACTCTTTGCCATTTATGAAACTCAGGCAGTTAGGAAATTTTGTGTCGGGGACTGATCTCCAAAAGGGCGACTTCCTCATAGGCTTCATTTCTCAGCCCTGAAAGTTGATGCTTAGGTCCAACATGCACACAGTTTCTGCTTATGACGACACAAATTCCCATGGTAGACATGCACTCGGATCAAACCGCTGCTCTTATTTCTAGTAAGTCAATTGTAAAAGTGAGGATGCATAAATGAACTATTACATCCTCTGTATGTAATTCAATTTGAAATTGAAGAGAAAAAAAAATGGCTAAAATGACTCTGGGTGAATCTACCCCCCCACCCACGCCCCATCCACACCACCTCATTAATCAAACTCGCCACCTATAGCTCCTCTCCTCCCTCTCATATCTCCTGTATTGAGCGCCATATCTCTCAGTGGCTTTTATTTACGATGCCTCCACCGACATCTGTCAATGATATTTACACAGACTGAGAGGTAGAGCAAGAAAAGAGAGACAGGACAGATTATCAAGAGCAGCCAATCCAATGCTCAGCCGGTGTTCTTGAATTTCTTCATGTGTCGTACTGTACAACAAAGACTGGCTGAATCCATCATCCTTCTGTATCAGCTTTCATACATCTGTTACATTATTAACAGGATAAATGATTTCTAAAGCAATAGACATCACAGAAATATCAACATAAACAAAACAGCCTGTTTGTTACTGATATTTCAGTAGGTGCCACTCTTTGCATCCAGCTTGGCGTTATGTTGAAGGACCTTCTTTTGTCCTGAGCCGTACAAAAGCTGCTTTTGTGCCTGCAGGTGAATTGCTTCTGTTTCCGCCTGCTCCCACTGAATCAATTAAAACACTCGCAGGCGCATCGACGTACCGTTCGCGCTTTAGACGAGAACTCCGCCCGCAGCCATCAGAAAAGTGTCTGACACATCAAATGGGATGTTTCTGAATAATTATCACCGTCTTGAGCCAGGAGCCTTACTAAGACAAATGGAGTTACAGCAGTGAATTTAGAGATAGTGAGTGAGAATGTGTACATGGAGGACATGATAAACATTTCGTGTGAAGCATATGGTGTCATGCCTCATTTTCTCATCTGAAGAATGACTCATAAGATGCTCAATGTGTTTGTCGAGCGGCATGTACCAAAGCAGACAATCAGAATCAGAAAAAGGCATATACGTGCGTGTTTACACATATAAAGCGTCTGTCTTGGCATTTTGTTTAAATATATATAGATGTTTACAGTAATAGTCTAAGTAGCAGCTGCTCATGTAACATAATTGTCTTTGCATGGAGTTGAGGTGCATAGCCTTTTTCATAAGTGCAACGACGACTTGGTTAAATTCAGCATACATTATTGGACATGAAATAATAAGCCATAGACAGGTCATTGCAAGTAACATGCTTATTATACAGCTCTAGAAATCAGTAATAAATTGAAATAAGCTTGATTTGACATGACCTTCCCTGTGGATCAGACAGGGAGGCGAGGCGAGCCTATATATTAGGCCTATTAATTACAAATAATGAATAAACTTGAAATTGAGGTCATCAAAACCTAACATTTGTCAAATAATGTCTGTTTGGATGAGAAAATAAAGCACCATTTTTAAACAACACGTCCTTATGAAAAAACGCAATATTTGGTTGATTAAATGTCGGCCAGATATGACACATGCTTATGGTTATGCTAATGGAACATCTTAACATATAGGAGGCATGTAGTTAAGGGTTGTTTTTACCAGCTGTGCTATGGCTATATTTGATGTGAAAAAAAATAAAAAAAATAAAAAAATACTGGATAAGGTTAAAAAAAAAAAAAAAGGTAAGGTGTTAGGTGTAGATCATCAAGACACACACAAAACTTATTCCTATTGCTTTACAGCAGTGCAATCCCCGCTTCTTCATTTTTCACTATCATCACTGGTAAAACAGAGGATGTGCATAATGCGATATATATATATATATATATATATCAGAGAACAAGGTTTTTCAGTATGAGGCTCCCTCCAGATGTGCCTGCCTATTAATCAGCTTAATATGCTGAGGTGTCAGCCGACGCCAGATTTGAAAAGAAATTACAAAAAAAAAACAGCCCGATAAATGGCTTTTCCTCTTCGCACTTGTGTAATAAAACAGCTTTTAATCGCCACACATTTGTATGAATGCAATGTCAAACCTTTAAACATACTTCTTTGCACCCCAATCCACTGTGACATTTTTACAGGTGTCACAATAGCAGCATGACGAATTCAAATGGCTGTACCTCGGTGATCATGAGCCCGAGTTGCTGGAAATATTTAACAGTCCCTCTTTGCTAAGCCCAAATATTCTCAGGCACTCTCACCATGGCAACCAGTCAGCATGATTATAATTACCTGTATTTTAATGCACCTCTAGATTTAGATGCAGGCTGACATTTCTGAACCACATTATTATTTAAAAATATATATAAATCCATAAGATGAATCTACCTGCAGAGGCAGGCTGTGTCTATATTTGTAGATTTTTTTTTCTGCAGGTATATTAATGTTGATGTAATGAGGTTAAAAAATACTGTGCTGTGCATCAGAAGAAGGACATATTGACGACGCTGTCACCGACGATGAACGCACACATCAGCGGTCAAACAAATGACATCACTGTCAGTGGGCGGTGTTTTTAACCAGCAGGCCCACAAATGTACCAACATCTTGTCAGTCTGAAGGTTTTATTCATCTGCCCTCATTTCCTTAAAAGACACGTCTGCAGGCAAGAGCCATGAATTATGAAAAACAGCGACTACAGGCTGCAGCTAGTCTGAATACAGTATAAGGTGGTCTCATTACGCACCACTAAACTGTGAGCGTCTGCAAGTGTGCGTGAGCAGTTGAGCCTGTGTGTGTTTATCTTTGTTTTCAGGCATGTGGGAAGATCAAAAGGCTGCGAAGGAAGGAAAGTTGCTACCGTGATACCTGGGATAGGAACTTTTTCATGCCTGAAGAGCATTACTAACAAGTGTAGGCAGTCACATTGTGCATCGTATGCATGCATGCATGTTCTCTGTGATTTCTTTTGGCACTGTGAACCGATGTTGCTTCACAGAATTTTTTATTCCTTTCTGCTACAAAATATGAGTCTAGAGCTGGCTCTCAGCCTAATGACCAATATAATATGAGTCCAAGATGAAGGATAATTACTGCATCAAAAGTAGAAAAAAAAAGTAAAGAATAAAACGAAAATATGATGAGCATAATAATCGGCTGTCTGCCTTATTCATGGCAAATTAAACAACACTTATTCTCCAAAGAGAAGAGGCACAGTTGTGTAACAGCAAAATGGATGGTCAGAAGTAAGCCTTAATTTTACCAAAGAGACAGAGTAGCGTACATGCAAAAACAAGTAATCATTCAAATCCAAAAAAAAAAAATTAGGATTGGCAGGATTCTGACTGATTAAACCAGGAGTTTTAAAATCCTGGTATCAGGCTCCTAATGAAGCTGTATGCTGATTTAAAATCAAACAATTCAGAGGAACCTTGCAGCTGGACATTACCAGAAAAACATGGGACTTCTCAAAATGGCATCTGCAGATAAGAATCTTTTGCCTTGTAATCTGTCTTTAGTGTTTCAACCCAGACTATAATGTGTAACATAACCTCACCCTGTTTTAACAGTTAACACTGTTAACAGTTGCAGGGAGTGTAAACACACAAGGCTAAGTAAAAGTCTGATACTTCAATACAGAGGACAGGCAGGGTTCAGACACCAAAAATACAGTACATGAATGTAGGAAACGGCAAAGACAGGGGCAAGGCAAAGAATCATTTATCCAATCAAAGCCGGCCAAAGTCCAGAATCAGTGACTATCAGGCCCGGGTACAAGTACAAGAAAGACAAGGAATCAAAATCACAAATACCAACCAGAACGACATATGGGAGAAAAATTGAGAAAGTAGAGCACATAAGGGTAACAATAACAATCTTTCAAGGAACAAAAAGCGTGTATGTATATGTCTGATCCTGTGAACATCAGCAAATAATGGGCGCAGATGAGAAAGCAAAACAGGAACTAGAAACAGGCTTTTAAGTGCCCAACCAACTAAATCCAACCTGCACCCTCTCTGAGCATACAGTATATCAATGCAGTGAATGAGTGCTCAGCTGCAGCACAATCAGCAGCTTGTCTGAGAATGTCAGCATCCTCCACTTTACGTGGTGCTAATTCTACAATACTACTGGTTACACAACAGTTGTGTTGTTGTTTCTTCTGAGGTACAATGCAAGAGTGTTAATATTGGGCTTCTGTGCCCCTGCTAACTCAGCTGCCAATAAGTAGGAATCCACCCTCTCAGCAGCTTGAGTTCATCCATCCGTCTTCTGAACCTGCTTTGTCCTGTATAGTACAGAGTCGCAGGTCGGCTGGAGCCTATGGTATCTACCCTGGACAACTCGCCAGCCCATCGCAGGTCAAAGCTTGGAGCATTGAGTACTTTTTTTAAGCATCTTTAAACATTAAGTAAAACAGTTTTTCATGATCGATGACCAGAGGAAGACTTTACTTTTATAACTTCAGTCAGCACGATATGAATTTTCTCATTTTCAAACAGGTGCCAAAGGGTCAACTTTATCCAGCAGAGCAGAGAGGAAATAAGCGGCTGCAGGCTTCTCATCAACATGTCTGTCTCCCCCCTCCTCCAAGGAGGTCCCTGAGGTCTGACATCAGTGGGAAGAGTGAGAGTCACAAACACACACACTACACACAAGCATAAAAGATCTGCTTCATATTATTCATTTATGCAAACACACACACACACGCTACTCCTACATCCTTCATGCAGCCTTTGTCCTAGGTCACCTTTGATGTGCACAGATGTGTTGCCATGTCATAATGAAAACATGAAACCACAACAGACAATTACTAAAATGCAACAAGCCACTGAACAATGAAATAACCAGACAGTCCTGGATATGGACTATTATCATGAGCATCATATTTAAGGATGGGTGGCTAGCTTACTAAATAACGTAAACCCAAATGTTTACTACTTTTGTAGGAGCACCGAGACCCATGTTTGATTGTGACTACACCACCAACATAACTTTATGTCCATCCATCATTCATGTTGAACTTAGACTTTTATGAGTAAACAGCCCAGGTACTCATAGTGCACTGCGATTGCCCTACTTGTCAGTGTAACCACACTGCTGCCCTCAAGGACACAATTTTAAGCATGCTAACATGCTAACATGCAAAGTGCCAATGATGTTGAACTAGACCAGTGCAGTTCCCACTGTGGCCTTTGGGGGCTTGCTCCAAAATTTGAGTCAAACCCCATAGACCTCCATGTTAAAATGTCCAACAGAATTGGTTTGATTAGTTCCTTTTTGTGACAGTTTGTCACAAAAACTTTACAAACTCTGTATTTGGACTAAAGAGGAGTTCAGGCTGCCTATGACAGTGGTTGGAGTCTCCCTTAGGGAAAAACCTACCAGTGACGTAATGGACAGTTCTTCTGTACACCTGAGATAACTCAATGGAGAAATGTCCATTCACAGTTTATAATGAGGTGGCGTTACAAACATGAGATAAAATATATACTTGCAATTCTCATGAAAAGTTATTAAATTGTCACCATGGTAAAGTTAATATCTGCACTATAGCTTTTAGACACTTGGGATTTGCTTTTCTTTTTTTTTTTTTCTTTTTTTAACAAAACTGAACCTGTACCACTGTACCTGTGTGTGTGTGCATGTGGAGAGATGTTTCAACTTGAACTTTCACAGGTGACGCAAATGACACTCAAAATGATAAAATTGTAAGTCGTACATTTTTAAGCAAGGTAGATATATTTCTAGTATTAGTAAAAGTCAATATTTCCCTGCTGTAACATCTGTTGGATTCATCCAGTTAGAACCATAAAATATATATCTCACACAGACCAGAACATTGGAATTGCTAAAAAAAGAGTAATTGGCAATATGTCATTTTTTACAGTGTAATAAACAACTTTTTTTTTCATTTTTTGTGACCTAAAGTGAAATTATGTGTTACCCTTACCACGAGGCTTCTGTTTACAGTAGCAGCTGGTTCATAAAACAAAGGTGAAACCAATATCTATAACATACAAAAGTCTTGGTTGCCATCATACTGAGCAAATATGATTTCAGAAAGCATACCATAACACAAGGGCACACGAACCTCTGTAGCTTCGTACTTCGAGTATTTGATTTAGTGTTCTGCTTTGCTGCGTGTTTGATTTAGGCCCATACAGCAGGGAAGAGCAAGGAGACTGAGGGGATGCAAATGAGTACCAGAGGGATGAAAGAGGGGTGAAAACAGCTTCATTCTGCACTCCCATGAAGTCTTGCATGTCTTTTGTTATGGAAAAAAATGACAAGGCACACGGAGGACTCACAGCAGTAAGCCTCTGTATCGTTTCCAGATAGAAGCTGCGCAGCAGAAGAGCTTAACTGTATGTATAAGTAGTCAATCACAGGAAAAATCACATTTGTTTGTATATTGATTTCATAAAATCATTGGTGTGTGGTGGGCATAACACACGTGACTCTCACTGTAACAAATTGAAATGTCAGTCGTCCCTGCAACAGTTTGTCTATACCCAGTGACTGATGGGAAAATGATAGCTAACGCCATGTTTATCGTTTTAGCCCATTTCCAGAGGAATCACTTAGTTCAAGATAAACACAAGCAGGTGCAGCAAAACATTACACAAGGTAATAAACCAGATCATCCATGGCCAAAACTGCAATCACAGCTTATTTTCTAGCTGACGAATCTCATTGGGTAAAACGTTTTAAAGCAGAGCCGCACCTTCCTCCTCTCAACACACCTTCTTTACGAGCTCCCCCTGTTCCCCACGTGCCTTGCAAGTTAAAAGCCATTTAGAGATTTTATTCAATATGACTTTATGGACATACTGACTGTGTTTTTTTTAAATGGAGCCACTAGTTGACTAGGGAAGCAATAAGAATCCCGCAGTCAGCACTAATAAATAGGCAGCACTCAGGGACCGAGAGGTAAAGGATGCCACGCGGGTCCGTGGACACTTAAGGGTCGCAGCCAATTACAATGTACAGCTGAGCAGGACAGGTGGTCATGAATAATGCTGCACAAACCAGTGAATCTTTTAGTAGTTTGCACAGGTTTCCCACCTGTGTTCACCTGCACTCTTAAAGCTGCTGCAGTAGGGATAAATAGACTGCACACACACCAAGTGATCATCCCTGTCAGTGACTTTTTATTAAAGGATGATAGAGGCACAGTTATAAATATAGTTTTTTATTTTTTTTTCAAAAGTAGCTGTGCATATTCTCAATTATTTTGCTGGTACAACTACAGCTGGTCCTAACACTATTTGGTTGTGGCTCCAAAGCAATTTGAGTGTATCCAAAAAGCATACATAATATATACTCATAATTAAGTACACACAGACACAAACGCTAAATTAACCACAGTGGATCCTTTAGAATTTTCTACATTTCTGCATAAATATTGCCCGGAACATTAAGAGTTTTCATGCAATTTTTGAGAATAGACAAAAAGGACACAATCAAGCAAATTGGACTACTAAACCTGTCTGTAACTGTTTATCAGTCATCCACAACAGCTTGGAGGGATCTTAGCCCATTCTTCTGTACAGAACACCTCACATCAAGTGTCAAGAGAGAAATCTATTTTGTTGTTACAATTCCACAAAGTCATGTTAATGATACGTCCACCTCTGAATGGCTGCACTCTAATTTGCTCTTCAAATTAACTGTGACAGATTCTGTTGGATTATACACTCAACAAAAATATAAACGCAACACTTTTGTTTTTGCTCCCATGTTTCATGAGATGGACTTGAAGATCTAAACTTCATTCCAGATACACAATATTACCATTCCTCTCAAACATTGTTCACAAATCTGTCTAAATGTGTGATAGTGAGCACTTGTGCTTTGCTGAGATAATCCATCCCACCTCACAGGTGTGCCACATCAAGATGCTGATCTGACATCATGATTAGTGCACAGGTGTACCTTAAACTGCCCACAATAAAAGGCCACCCTGAAATGTGCATTTTGTTTCTGCTTTATTGGCGGTCTGGGGACTCAGAACCAGTCAGTATCTGGTGTGACCACCATTTGCCTCATGCAGTGCAACACATCTTCTTCGCATAGAGTTTATCAGATTGTCTATTGTGGCCTGTGGAATGTTGGTCCACTCCTCTTCAATGGCTGTGCGAAGTTGCTGGATATTAGTGGGAACTGGTGCACGCTGTCGTATACGCCGGTCAAGCACATCCCAAACATGTTCAATGGGTGACATGTCCGGTGAGTATGCTGGCCATGCAAGAACTGGGACATTTTCAGCTTCCAAGAATTGTGTACAGATCCTTGCAACATGGGGCCGTGCATTATCTTGCTGAAACATGAGGTGATGTTCATGGATGTATGGCACAACAATGGGCCTCAGGATCTCATCACGGTATCTCTGTGCATTCAAAATGCCATCAATAAAATGCACCTGTGTTCTTCGTCCATAACAGATGCCTGCCCATACCATGACCCCACCACCACCATGGGCCACTCGATCCACAACATTGACATCAGCAAAGCGCTCACCCACACGACGCCACACACGCTGTCTGCCATCTGCCCTGAACAATGTAAACCGAGATTCATCCGTGAAGAGAACACCTCTCCAACGTGCTAGACGCCATCGAATGTGAGCATTTGCCCACTCAAGTCTGTTACGGCGACGATCTGGAGTCAGGTTAAGACCCCGATGAGGACGACGAGCATGCAGTTGAGCTTCCCTGAGACGGTTTCTGACAGTTTGTGCAGAAATTGTTTGGTTATGCAAACCAATTGTTTCAGCAGCTGTCTGAGTGGCTGGTCTCAGACGATCTCGGAGGTGAACCTGCTGGATGTGGAGGTCCTGGGCTGGTGTGGTTACTCGTGGTCTGCGGTTGTGAGGCCAGTTGGATGTACTGCCATATTCTCTGAAACGCCTTTGGAGACGGCTTATGGTGGAGAAATGAACATTCAATGCACGAGCAACAGATCTGGTTGACATTCCTGCTGTCAGCATGCCAATTGCACGCTCCCTCAATGCTTGTGGCATCTGTGGCATTTTGCTGTGAGACAAAACTGCACATTTCAGGGTGGCCTTTTATTGTGGGCAGTTTGAGGTACACCTGTGCACTAATCATGATGTCAGATCAGCATCTTGATGTGGCACACCTGTGAGGTGGGATGGATTATCTCAGCAAAGCACAAGTGCTCACTATCACACATTTAGACAGATTTGTGAACAATGTTTGAGAGGAATGGTAATATTGTGTATCTGGAATGAAGTTTAGATCTTCAAGTCCATCTCATGAAACATGGGAGCAAAAACAAAAGTGTTGCGTTTATATTTTTGTTGAGTGTAGTTACCAAAAAAAATTTTTGGACAAGCACATAAAAAAAGCAAATAAATGCAACATTCAGACATCTACCCCTCTGATGACATTATGTGCATCACCTTGCAGTGCTTGAGTCGGCCTTCCAGCATCCGTACTGGTCTTGTGGCCAAGGACATTTTTTTTCTAGAGGCCCTGCATCCTGTTACACAACCAGTGTTCAACTTGATGTTGGCTGTACTCATTACAAATCACCAGATTTGTTGTTTTTTCATTTTGTTTTGTTTTGTTTTTTCTTGGAAGAATAGTCACTATTCAGAGGAATGTGGAATGAGTTGGACATCAGCAGCTACACTGTATCGTCCTAATTAAAGAGGAAATAGCTCTCAATCTGTCATTGTTGCAAATATGTCTGAATACAACACAGACCTATATGAGAGCGCTTGAGATTTTGCCTTCATGCTCCTCATTTGTCACTGTGAAGTAATTAACTCCTCTGCCCTTCCATTAGGAGCTGTTTAAGCCCTCAGTGGTTTCAAATTCTGATCTGAACCGTTCCATCTAGACTGCAAGCCTTCTATCTCTCAGCCAATCAAGCACAACAGAGAGCGTGATGCTCCCTGCAACCAGCACAGCACTCTCAGATGTGAGATGTTCCATCATCGTCTCATTTCCTGTCTCTTCCCAGTCCTTATCAACTGAAGTCTAAACTAAACTAAGCCCGAATAAACGTGTAATTCTCTGACATGACACTGGAGCCTTTGGTCACACCACGTTGGTGTTTTTTTTTTTCCCAGTAGGATCATGGTTTGAAACGCTGCCTGTAATGAGTTAAAATGCTGAGGAGTGCACTTAATATTTCTTACCCACCTCCTCCTGTCTGATTAATCCTCTCTCAAAGCCAAAAATTATACACTTTTATCATCTATTGCAGCCAAATTCATGCAGTATATTACCTTGACCTGTCACCAATGTTTTTCTACACACCTGCTGCACTCGGCACAGTGATCAGTTGTGATGCAAGGTGGTTAACTACAGTAAGAAGGCTCCAATAGCTGAAGGATTCATTTCATACGGGCAAAACTGTTCCATCAGCTGCAGATTCTTTTTACTATCACAGTCCAACAAATGCTGTCAAATTTGTAATTCATTCGAAGACCACCTGAATTTATACTAATTAAGTGATGCAGGCAAGTGGTTTAAAAAGTCACTGATCAGATATGAGTTTTAACTCACTGCAATTAATTTTGTTCTCACTGTCTAATTTCATTTTTACTCCTGGTTACGTTTTGTTTTCACTCATGGTTGGTGTATGATATCAGAAACTATTGGTTAAGGCATTAAAAACACACAAATTCATAATGTTTAAAACTTTTACCTTCTGCTGTTACCAAGGTGACGAGTCCATAGGTCCATGAGGGACCATAAACACATGAGATGCGGCCGGAGAAATATGCACACATGCTTTGTTTTAAAGGTCTGAAATATCAACCTCATGTTACCTTTTCCTTTGAGGCTGAATATCAGCCTGCCATCGTCCTTCTGTGCTCTGAAATACACCCCACTGAACTCCAGAGAACTCTCACTGCTGCCACATTTTGCATTTCATTAGCACCCCAGCATCCACCTGTAGGCTCTCAGAATGGCTTACCCTGGGAGGGAAGTTATTTTCAAACCCCACGTCTCTGCTCTGCTCTGCTCTGCTCTGCTCAGCTCAGCTCACTGTACTCTGACGGGGGTTGACAAGGTCAAAGCCAAGATGCCAAGTATCAACACTGTACCCTGCATTCACATAACAAGCTGCTGTGAGAGAAATACATGTGGCACAGTATTTTTGCTTGTTTACAAAGACAGTGCTTGCAAAACCCTGCGAGCTATTTATTTTGTGAATTAGACTGTACATTTAATGCTCTGTGGGACACTTTCTGTCGTATTGGAATCACAGAGTGAAACTCAAAAAATTCCACCTCTCACTGTGCTTTGTACCTCTGCGCACCCCATTCAAAGCCCTCCGAGACCTCACTGCAGTAACCTCCTGAGGACGTCCACACCCCCATCAAACAGCCCTCCCAGCATCCTGCGGTGCCGCTCTGTCTTACACGAGCGGCTATCTACCCAGCTGTTTTTCATGCTTTCAGTGCTCAGCTATGCAGAAAATTAACTCCAGCGGCTACAGCACATCCCCACGAACCAATCTAAACACAGCCTCTACCTCTATCCATTTCACTATCAACCTCACACCCTCCTTCTCTCTCGCATACACGATCAGGATGATGTTTCCTCCACATCAGTGGCAGTCAGTCTCTCTCTGAATATTCATAAGCCTCCTTAAATGTCACCAATTCAGATGATGTCTCTATATTTCTTTTTTGTTGTCCTCATCACCACGTCAACACAGCAATCATTTAATACTATCAATGACAGATGTCCTTCAGAATTTGATGGTATTGATCAGAATTCTTAGTTCCAGATGCAACAACACAGGGTCAAACCATGATACTACCACTGTCATGTTTCACACATGGGATAAGGTTTTTAAGCTGGAATTCACTGTTTTCATTTCCCTAAACAATGCTGCAGATTTAAGCCAAATGAATTTGAGTAATAACTAATAAATTTAATGAGTCAAAAACATATGTGGTGCTTTAAGTCCTCTGACTGCATATAAACACTGTCCGAGAAAACTGACAACATCTGATCTGCAACCTCAGACCCAAAGGCTTATCACACTGTGGCAGCGAGAGCCTGGAAGATGCCCCCATTCTGCAGAGTTGTGTATCCCCCAGGAGTTATCCACACACCACACTTACAGGTTAGTTTTGACCATGTTTTTTCCAGTTCAGATTGTTGCCCAATAAAAAGCCTGTGGGTTTTCAAGGTGTTAAATGGAATGGCACCATTTGTATGATGCACACCTTAGAATTGTAACTATAGATCTGCTAGTACTGAATGTCCACTGAACAAAACTGTACAAACCTTTGTGAACCTTTGCCCCACACTTATGCTCTATCAGTGTGGATGCATTACATTTAATCATTTAGTAACAAATTGGGCAACTACGATTGCTTTAAATATGCTAAATTCATAAAGTTGCCAGATATTTGTATAAAACTCAAATCAAATCAAACTCTTATATAGCACCGTTCCTACATAACGTTGCAACACAAAGTGCTTTCCAGACACCCACACCGAGTTTGTACCACACACACACGCACCTACGCACATGCACACTTCTACTCGTATAAATTAAAAGAAAATAAGACTAATGAAAACACCGTCATTACTTCCAGCAAGTTTTGCAATGTGAGAAGACACTGAGGAGATGGAAATATGTTATAATGAGTAGAGATAAACAACAATATCGACACAAAGTCATGGCAATTAGTGCAAAACAGGGATCAGTAAAGTATGTCTGGAATGTGGTGGAGAGGTGAATTTGGTGCTTGAAATTAGGATGGCTCCATAACAATTTGCATGTCCAATACTGCAACTTGAGTATCATCCTTTTCCCTCTCTTAAACAAGTTCATTGTTAATCAGATATTTGTATGGATGCACTTCACTTCACATTTATGCAAACATACGATCATATCCGATTATGGGACCGCAGTAGGTCGGGGATGGTGGGGGTATGTGCAACATGGCAGGCGTCCGAGGTTACACACATGGTTATGTTTATGTCAACAGAACACATGAACATATTAGCCTATATCATACAAGTCATGTCGGCATGATAGGAGGCAACATCACAGACCTCCATTCGTGAGTCCAAGGTTTAAGTCCTCCTGACACTGAATGATCAATATATTGATTCCATAACTTCATGTTCTTTGTGGATAATTAGGTGAATATACTGGTATCAAAAATATAAATATTGGCATATTGTGCATTCTTAATTGTTTTTTATGAAAACTTATTTGACTATTTTTGGTCCAGAGAACTTCATGTTGAACCCCTTTTCTTGTCACCTCTCCAGCAGCCATGAATGAATGAAAAAACAAGTGTTACAAATACATAGAGAGCAGTTTTTTTCTGCTGTGGTGTAACGAGGCAGAAGCTATGAATAAATCTGAATTCGTACAACAGAGGGTGTATTCATTAAATGGGAAATAGGAATAAATAATTACACAGACCACCAGCTCATCACGTTCAACATGGTACCATGCCGGTTAGTTGGGTCACAGGACCAGGATCTCTTCCAAAGCATGAACATCATCTCTCATACAGTTTACCTCAGCAGTGGAAGTGATGCCAGCGGGCCTTCACTGACAGAGTGGGCAAACACACACATACACACAGCGCACACACATTCATTCTGCTGTCGGCTGTGTCTGTCGCTGTGAGCTCCTTCTTTCCTCCTCCACACATACACACACACAGACACAGACACACAAGTGGCAGTGGCAAGCCTAAAAAGACGTAGGAGGACAGGGGATGTAGAAACAGATGGGTGCTGGCACCAGCCTGAAAACCCAGACTTTGACAGTAATGGGCCCGAAGAGGGACAGGAAAGGGACAGGTCCCATCTGGAGCTGATACCGCTCAACTGGCCAGGAGCGAAAACACGGATTTAGAAATGAAATGTCCCGTTGCCTAAACACAGTCAGACTGCCAGAACTGCTGCACAACTTCAATGTGATTTACAGAAGTCTCTGCCCTCGAGTGTGCAGTTGTGTAAGTTCGTAAACTTCTACACACACACACACCTTCAGCAGCAGTCATATAATTACCTTTGATTACAGTACAGAGTAATAGAGTAATAGAAACCCTAACACAACTCCACACATAAAACATACAAAATATACACACACTGTTTCATGAGATCAGAGGATGCAACCAAGTGAGGACGCCTAATTAACCAACGCACAATTAAAAGAACTAAAACAACAGTATACAGCAGGAAATACAGAAGAGGAGAGCAGAGGAGAAGACACTGGATCATAAACCAAACATTGATATTTCGTATGATTAAGAAATCTTCTGATTCATGTTCTTATTCATCATTCATCATCACAGTGTTTACTGTGAACAAACGGGATCATGTGGGCGCTACGTCGTCTGATTGTGTTTCTTAACACTTCACATGAAATATTTGATTTCCTCTTATGTTGATGAAGATTCTCAGTCATCCAGGTCATCATACGTAGAGAAGTTTAGAAACTAAACAACCACTCCACAGAAGAATGGCTCAGCACAGGAGAGCCACCTCCTCAGGACAAGACTCAGCTGTTCACCTCCACCTCAAAGCTGCTTGGATGAGCAGCGAAACGTCTTCTAGAAAAACTCTACAAGTCCAGACGCCTTGCTTCAATCTTCTCTACGATTTCCTCTTAATTCAGTGATGAGACAGACCACATAAGGAAAGTGATCAGACTTTCATCAGGCATGTTTAAAACTTAATAAATATTTTTTTATTTTGACCAAAACCTTGGGAAAACCAAAGCAAGGCTATCACCTACTCAGCTCAGTTTATAGAGATTTAATTACATTCACAGTGTGTGTGGTTAATTTAAATCAGATCATTACACTTCAATACTGCAAAGCATTAAGCAGTCGTAGAGCTCCTTGTGGACCCTTTTCACAGCAGATATTGTACCAAGATAATACTATTACAATAGCTCAGTTCCGTTTAGCTGCTTCAGTTTCAAGTCCTGGCAGTGTACAGTCTACTTACTGAGAGAGTTACATCATTGATGGATTTCTAAATTGTACTGTGTGCTACAGGTGTCATTTAACATTATAAGCATCACAGAAATTATACAGAAGTTTCTGTTTAGGAACATGTTGAGAACAGTTTGGCACAAAAAGAGAAGATAAGAAAAGATCAGCAATGACCTTGACATGAAAATTGTCAACCATCCATTCTCTCCTCTCTTTACCCATTTTATCCTGTACAGCTATGCAGGGAAAGCTGAAGCCTGTCCAAGCTGTCACTAAGGACAGTTGCCAGGTCTACCATCATCACCATGCAAACAGTATATTGGGTGAGGACAATGAAGTTGACATGTCCAGACCTTCAAAACAACCACTGGGTGAGAGGGTCTGCCACCCACTTGTGGTCATACCAATAATCTGTAGTATATGTCAAATCTGTTATTGGGTCCTGGTCCTGTCACCATAGTTGCTAAGAAAAGCTGGTAAAGAAAGCAACAGTATAGGGAGAAACAGGAGCCTCCAACTCCTGGGTGAGAGTCCGAAGCATGGTTATTGCCTATCCAACCTTCTAACACAGACTTTTGCAGGTGCTAAAGGGAGCACCTTGGAGACCATTCACACCCATGGCCAGTGACAGCTTGTGGTGAATTCGATTGCTAGGATAACACATAGATTCTAGCCATACAATAGCTAGTTAAAGTAAAAGTAACATTCTCACTCTTTGTCTCTCTTGCTCCATACATATATACAGTATATTGCATGCATGCACACGTGTATGTACACACACATACACCCTGTTTGACAAATTTCCACTGGTTGAATGACTGCATATATGACTGCATATAATGAATAAAACAATGAACAACAGCACAACAGAGGTCAGACAGGATGGTTTCTGTCCTTTAAACTGTTTCTAAGTTGGGCCTACCTCATTTGAAAAGAAACTCACTCCTGCGGGCCAGTCTGGGAGGCAAAGATTTTAATGACCATGTCATTAAAATCTGGTGTTCTGATGAACTCCCACTCGATAACAGCATACCCAGAGTGTTTAGTCTGTCCTGTCCTATTTTACTTCGTAGACTTAATCCATTTGAGTGGGCTGTTAGCGCCTGCCCACTGCTGATTGGTCAAAACTGATCGGCCTGTGGGCTAAATGAAGTTAGCCCAAATGGTCAGTAAATGACGAGGGCGGAACATGAGGTAACAGTCAGGTTCCCTGGGCTGGGCCCATAAGTGGATCGATCCCAGTGACATCCAATACCAACTTTAGAGCAGAAATACACATGTAATACACACGCTCCCGCCTACCTGAGGTCTGCTGATGCTTCATCTCTTTGTCTGTATTTGGATTAACCAAGAGTTTAGGCGGACTATGATGCTGCCAACATGGCATAGGTCAGAGCCATGCAACCTTTTGCCTTCACACCTACAGCCAATTCAGAGTCTCCTACAGTACCAGGAAGGAGCAAACTCCTTTCATGCTACCCTGTATTAACTATAGTGTACACATCTGTACAAAATGTTTAAAAAAGTACATGAACATTATCATTAGAAAAGGCAGTGACATCCAGCCTCCTGTGACCCTGTACTAGGGGGACAAAGTGGGTTCAGAAGATGGATGCATGGATTGATGGATGGACAACAGTAACAAGGTGCATGCACATTCTGTCCTTTATGAGTTTGGGCTAGTATACTGTTGAAATACCTACTTACTTAAATCAAACAAAAGATATGAAGGTTATTATATTAGGGTTGTGACAGGGTTGTCATGATATCTTTCCTAGGCTAGGACAACGTGTGATGATGTTCAAAAAACGTTTTTCGTAACAGTTAAGATATTCATATTTACTGAATCTGTGTGAAATTAGGTCTTGAGGATCGTGTACAGTGTGTGCTGCAGTTCAGCAGAGCCTCCATACAAAACCCTAACTTTATCCTCAGAGCTGCTCCTCAGTCAGCGGTGGCCTTTTGAAATAAGTTTAAAGACTGATGTGACTCAACAGGACACATGTCATCCTGTGTGACTCACCACACGGATGATCACAGCCAATCAAATCACACCCAGCCACCTCTGCAAAAACCCAATTACTCTCTAAGGTAATCTGTAAATCACAGAACGTACCAGCCAGCAGTGTGACTCTTACACATTTATCTTTGAATGTGAGAATATGACCACTGGAACAAAGAAACAAGGAGCCAAGAGACAAAAAAAGTGAGTCAAATAAAACAAGAATATTTAAGTAAGCATAATAGAACACATAAAGCTAGTTCAAAGCTGCTTTTTATGCCCTGTGGCAGTCTTGAATGCCTCTTTCAGACATTTCAATTTATTTCCTGACATCTCCTGAAATGCTTATTCCAGCGTTAGCTCACTGGAGGGAGAAAAATGGGCATCCTCTCCATCCTGTGGAAAATCAATGTGTGAATATGACAGTTTGATTTTCATTTATGAGAACATTAGACCATGTAGTGTGAACATTTGAAATAATTGGCAAAAAAGCTTCTGACAGTGTTTTTAATGATAGAGCCTTTCCTTAAAGGGGAAACACAACCACATGACTGCTTTATACAACAAACCAGGCTCGCACGTTACAGTCTTTATGTTGATCTTCTAATCAACTAATAAAGCGGAGTGGAGCAGAGTGGCCCAGCAGTTTTATGAGTCTACAAATTGGGCGTCATTCATGTCCATTTTAACGAACTGTTTCCAATGGGCATTTTAAAATTCAATAAGCATGTGGGCCAGGCTAGTAAAAGCTACACCTGTGTAACTGCAGAAGAAGAACCCATTATATGAAATACTGGCTCAGTTTTAACTATGACAGTTATCGTAGCCCTAAGGTACATGTGCAGGACCAGAACCAATTCACATATCAGCAATCATTACTGTAACTGCATATCTATTTGGATTATTAATATGAGGTATTCTATATAGAACCCCCAAAACCCTTTGAATACGAAAAATTGATATCATTCATCCTAATAAATAGACAATCAGAACTGACAGAATTTGAGTTTTCCAATTGTCATTTGAATTCCCAATGTGTGTTAAGTGGCAAAAATACAACCCAGCTTCAAGCTTTAAATCATGACATTTCATCTCAACCACTTTTTTTATCCAGATAAAAGTTCACTAACAAAAATGTGTAAAATACAAAAAGAAATATAATATATATATATATATAATATACTACTTTTCAGGAAATTAAAAAGTCATGGCTGACACATAATAAATAAATAAAATCTAATGTATAGTGTTTTCTTTGCTTCTAGCCATAGTGTGCTGATTTCATAGAGTGAAAAAGGCAAATCAGTTCATTCACACTTGGCTTACTACAGACAGTGTTATTGTATATGCAATAATGGGGAACAAAAAATCTTATATAAAAAGAAAGTATATAGGTGATGTAATACATTTCAGGTGTTCTCAATAACAAATGACACCCTTAATTGACTGGCTTTCAGACAGCAGGGTTTTTATTGAATCACCACACCTGCCTGCAGATCAATGCTACAACTTCTTCAAGACAAACCACAGGGCAGCACAGTGATGTGACACAGATTCACTGCAGTGATTTGCAATGGAGCTGACACCTCAAACTTACACAACACCAAGAGATCCTCCTGATTCTCATTACCATTCACTTCCATGCTTTTCCTGTTTCACTAGAATTTAGAACTTGCTCAGGTATATTATATTTTTTTAAAGGCAGCAGATATGGTTGCAACAATTTTTAAACCTGTCTGTAAAGAATATATCAAATATAGCCTATAATAAGTGTGTGGACATCAAGATAGATCATTTGGTATAATGCTTGATTAAAAATGAAAACAAAAAACATTAATATTATTATTTTTATACAATATATATATCCAAGGCCGTGGGAAGGAGGGGTGCTGAGGGTGCCCGTACTGTCTGTCAGTTAAATCTTGAGCTCAAACGTACTTTATGTATGGGAATATATTAGGGCTTCTTGTAACACTGCATTATAATAACAACATGCAGTGAGAACTAAACAATAAAAGCACCAAACATAAATAAGTCTTTGCTTCTTCAGGCAGTTCCTCTGACCTCATGATCCTCATGTGCTCTAACATGCACTGTGAGCTGTAAGGTCTTATACAGACAGGTGTGTGTCTTTCCTAATCAAGTCCAATCAGTATCATCAAACACAGCTGGACTCAGATGAAGTAGAACCATCTGAAGATGATCAGAAGAAATGGACGCACCTGAGTTCAATATATGAGAGTCACAGCAAAGGCTCTGATACTTAGGACCATGCCATATTTCACTTTTTCTTCTTTAATACATCTGCAAAAATGTCGACAATTCTGTCTTTTTCTGTCAGAATGTGGCAGTGTTAACTATTCAGCAGTAGCCTACCTAACTTAGTCTAACACAATAATAAAAACACAGACTGAACTTCAGTATCTCATTTTACTGAAGTGAGAGGTCAGCAGTTAACAGACAGGCCTCTAACACCTCCACAGCTGTATAGTCTAAATGTGGATGTTGATGTGTAGGCTAAATACCCTTGGATGCGTCATCAAATTAGACGTGGACTGTTTAGATGTCGACAGCATCTTAATTGCTGGCAAACACTTCTTGCAGATAATGGATGGAAAAACAATTGCCTAAATATCCCTCAACAGGTTTTGTGCTGATATCACAAGATGAGGGTATATTATATTATATATTATATATGCAGATGCACGTGATGCAAAACTCAAGTGTGTAATTAATTTCAGTGCAAAATAATTAGGTCAAAATGATGTAATAATAAGCAAATAAAACGACCCCCCCCCCAACCAAAACAAAACACATAAACATATCCCTGTGTTACTCTGTGTGTTGTAACCCAGCTCTCTTATCAACTTGGAGCTTATTGTTATGTTAATTAGCTGAAGAGAGACGTCTGTATTTGTACATCAATAAACCTCATGAACACCAGCACAATTTACTGAAAACAGTCTGACAGATGTCAATGTAGCTTCCCACAAAGAGGTTTTTATAGACCTTCAAAAGTCACGTGTGTGATACAGTAATATTATGTCGTCCCACCTATGTGTCTTCTGTATCAATCTGGCAGTTTTTACCCAGAAAATAAACCTTCAATGACCCATATAAAGAGGAAAGCAGGCTGGCCAAAATCCGAAAAAGGCTATTATCACCATGAGCCTTGCAAGATGTTGCAACACATATGTAATACAGAGGGAGTCACAAGGCAAAGAAGTTACACTGAAGCTTGCTTTCACATTATGTGGATGATATTTAGGGCTGTATACATACATAAAATGTGTAGTTTTCATCATATTCTTTAGTACAAGACAAGCATTTTCCTTTTTTTTTTTACATAACAAGTAGGACACATTCAAAGTAAAAATGAATTTGAATAGTGTTTCATGCCTTCATCGCAAATTTTTCTGTTCAACAGCGACATCACTTAATGTGTTGTTTTGTGTAAAATGACATAAATCATTACCACAATAAAGTGATGGTGCCATAAAGGGGACTCCTGGGCTATCAAATTCCCTCTCCTGCCTCATAATCTGAGTTCTCCTGCGTGCCCTCTAGTGGAAAACAACAGTATTACAATGGGAGCTACTTGTTGCTCTAGGTGTTTTTATACCTAAAACCATTATATAAAACCCTCACAAATGAAGCAAGTACAGTGTATTAAGGGTGTCGTAGTGATCCATGTTATATAAACATCTATTTTCTCAGATGGTAAATAAGCATGCTTGATGTCTTGCCTGCCACTTCAATAAATATATCTACAGTACAAGAAGGAACAGCTGTATTCTGGATGTGAAGTTGAGGTTTTGTCCGTTTAGCCGATACGTTCTGTTAAAATAGAGGTATGTTTCCTGACCCCTTGTGAGATCGGTTTCTTGCCTGCATGGTGGGATCGAGGAGGGCACATCACACTAGCTCGGCAGATTGCGAAGAAATGTGTGAAATAACAACAAAAAAACCATCAAGTGCTTTGGATGCTCATTCATGTAATGAAGATGATAAGGACAGACACACAGAGGTTGAGTCCTCTGAGAAATCAAAAATACCGTCATGTACTGGATCTCTCATTTATTTATGAGTGACACGTTCAATGTTGTGCTAATGCTATTTTTACATTAAAGTGCATGAGGACACCACCAAGATCTGATCAGAATAACTGCATCCGATTGATCCCTCTTGTCTGTGTGCTCCTCTCTCTGCTGCCCTCTCATCCATTCTGTTTGGTAACAGTGATTATCTAAAGTTAATTAAGCTTTGACCACACTCCACTGACTGACACTGCACCGCAGCCCAATATAACAGCTCAGTGGCACAAAGAAAAAAGCTCCAGACAGAATCATTTATGGAGCATGAGAGTACATCTTACAGGACTGTGTACATTTATATATATGAACGTGACCTTTCCGCGCAGCCCCCCATGGACACGTGAGCATTTGTCCGTATTGACAGTGGGGGGGGCCTCTGCACGGTGAGGTGATGATGATTTTATGGCCCACATTGCTACAGCCTAATCCATTTCTCGCCGCGCTGGTGGATCCTAATGGCCCAACACTGGGTGGGTGACCAGGATGGGGGGGGCATGTTCCCGGCCCAGCACAGATATCGACTTCATCGACTGTGCAGGCTCAGCGCATGGCCTAGATCTCCTGGGTGCATTTAGAGAAAGGCTCGGGGGCAGGGGGGCCCGAGCCGAACACACATTAATATACATGTGTAGCTGTCTTTTTTTTTTTTTTTTATAGATCGGAAATTAATTCATCATCTATTAATTAACATTGTAATAATAGTATCTCAAAAACACCTATTTGTATGTTAAAGTCCGGAACTAAAAATAAAGAGTCGCAGCATCTCCATTAAAGAGCCTTGGCTGCAGCACCTTTTCCACTGATTAAAATACATACTGATGCAGTGACTGAGCTGCTCTAAATACTCCTGCTTGCTATCTGCCACCATATGTTCCTCCTCCATCCCCATGACGGGAATTTATTCACAAGAGCAGACGCAACGTCACTGTCCCCGTCAGGAGAAAAAAAAATAAACAGCAGCACTTTGATTGATGAACACAATTTTTAGATAATACTGCATTCCATATTTGTCAAGCAGAAGACAGTAAAGCGACACAGATCTGGACAGTGAGTGCTTCAGTGGTGGAGTGAAGTGGGACCTTGATGAAAGTCAATAGGCAAAGTGCACTAGTACAAAGAGGACAGATGCAACATAATTGCAGCTACTTGTGCCAGATTCCTCCACTCGGTTCTCGAAGTCTGTCAGGACAAGCCGTTGCTACACAATACCACTCCTCCAGACACACAGCTGCAAGTTTATATGCAAGGCGTTAACATTTGGGTCCTGAGTAGTGTGAAGTTTTGGAGATACCTCAGCATAAGCAAAAGATTTTTACAGGAACTCGGGTCACTAGCTGCCAATTTGTCTGCCTGGTGGAGAAATACAAATGTGCCAAAGCAAGGATGGAAAAAAGCACAGGGGTGTGACCTCAAATATAGCAACAGGGGAGGTGATGGACTCGCAGCAGAGCTAAACAAAAAAATCAGCAGTCCAAATGTCAAGATGTAGTAGATGTGGAGCCAACAAGGTAAAATCTACTCCCACCAAACCCCAGAGGGAGCATAGAGCTTCATTGGTGTTACATACAGTGGCTATGGAAAGTATTCAGACCCCCTTAAATGTTTCACTCTTCACAGAACTGTTGACATTTTTGCAGATGTATTAAAAAAGAAATAGTGAAATGTGACATGGTCCTAAGTATCAGAGCCTTTGCTGTGTGTCATATATTGAACTCAGGTGCGTCCATTTCTTCTGATCATCCTTCAGATGGTTCTACACCTTCATCTGAGTCCAGCTGTGTTTGATGATGCTGATTGGACTTGATGAGGAAAGACACACACCTGTCTGTATAAGACCTTACAGCTCACAGTGCATGTTAGAGCACATGAGGATCATGAGGTCAGAGGAACTGCCTGAAGAGCTCAGAGACAGAATTGTGGCACAGATCTGGCCAAGGTTACAAAGACATTCTGCTACACCTAAGGTTCCTAAGAGCACAGTGGCCTCCATAATCCCTTAATGTAAGATGTTTGGGACAACCAGAACCGTTCCTAGAGGTGAGGGCCATCCGGTCAAACTGAGCTATTGGGGGGGAAGAGCCTTGGTGAGAGAGGTGAAGAAGAACCCAAACATCACTGTGGCTGAGCTCCAGAGATGCAGTCAGGAGATGGGAGAAAGTTGTAGAAAGTCAACCATCACTGCAGCCTCCACCAGTCGGGGCTTTATGGCAGAGTGGCCTGATCGGAAGCTTCTCAGTGCAAGACACATGAAAGTCCACATGGAGTTTACTAAAAAAACTCCAAGATGGTGAGAAATAAGATTCTCTGGTCTGATGGGAACAAAGACAGAACCTTTTTGGCCTTAATTCTAAGCAGTATGTGTGGAGAAAACCAGGCACTGCTCATTACCTGTCCTTTTATGCACACAAAAATCCAGCACAATATGAAACACATCTTATGAAATAATTAAAATATGTAATGTGGTAATTATTTTTTTGTTGTTCAAACTGGTTTATGGAAAGGTATTAAAATAGATGGCCATTTTGATCTGAGCCTAATTAAATTGCCAAATTGAAGGCAATCCTTAAATTAATAAACTTCATATACTCAGGTCTTTACAAGATTTATTTGTGTTTTTTAACTATTGTAAGTCTAATTAAAATATAGTTGAAAATAAACTGCAAGAACTGAAGAGTAAGTAGAGTTTCAAAGTCCAGACAAGGGTGACGAACCCGGAAACAGTCAATCTGGGGAACAATCTTCACATTTAGATCAGGAAATGTGTATCAACCTAAGCCAGAAGCTCGCTGTCTCTTCCAAAGCTACATCGACTAACCTGTGACCGATCTAACACCCTGAGAGATGCTGTGGGTGGAGCACACTAACATAAAAGCTGCAATATGCTGACCTCCTAACAGAAGCAGAGGATCCAGGAGGTGAGTTTCACAGGAGACCCCAGCAGGGCAGTGGGAGTCAGAGGGTGGGCCCATGGGAAGGCAATGGAAGCACTTGACAGTGGCAGCTGTGGCTGAAAAGAGGAGATAGTGCCTGTGCTGCCAAGAGACCGTGTAGGGACGAACCATCCGGGTCACAGCGGGCTGCTGAGGCCACATTATGATAAAAACCTGAGACACCCAGTGATGCTAAACATGACTCTTCAGTCGTCTCTGAGAGTGACTTCACTCAAGGCATTTAAAGTGCAAATCTGAGAAAGAATGAAATAACCTGTTCATGTTTTTCTTAAAAATAAATGTATTTCTATTCTAGTGGGGTTTACTAGGTGAATCCTGCATTGTTTGGTCTCCATCAAGTCCTGAAGCATCCCTGACTTTGAGGACTTGTTACAAACTTCACACCAACAGATGCTTTTATTAGTCAGGGCGAGGTCAACATTACAGATACACAGATATCTGTGAATTCTCCATATGAACATTATGCATGTGTTTGCACATGGGATTAGGGCTTAATCCCATTAATCCAAGTCTCCATATGCTTACACACTGTGAAAAATAAAGCACATACTATCTTTAAGGAAGGATGCCAAAGTCTGTTAAAAAGTCTTTGCTTTATGATTCCTTAAAGGAGTAAAAAAAATGTTTTTTTAATTTGTACATATTTTTATTCCTGTTATCATTGCACAAACAAACACCAAAATCTGTTCCAGACAAAGCTGCTTCCAGCCAGTTTTTCAGGAGTTAAGCTGATTAGCCACCAGCTGCTACTAATGCATGTGTATGTACTCTATCCTAGTGAGGACAATTTGCAGATTTAGATCTCAAGAGTGAGGATATTTGTGAAAAAAAGGATATTTCAGTTTGGTACTCACTTTGGGAAAGATCTTTAAAAGGCTCTTATAGGGTCAAGGTAAGAAGAAAGCAGGCATTTACTGTGGTTTAGTGTATGACAGTGTGGATACGTCCTTTATTATCAGCAATAAAATCTTGAAAAGTTCAGTGCACTCTCCTATAAATAGTCTGATGTAATTACAGATAGCAAATCAGAGGAAATATTGACGTACAAAGTCAGGATTTATCAGCATCCGGCAGCTTGAAAAGCTTCTACAGTAAAATAAATTGTGGGGAAAAAAAAACATAATAATAAAAGGTGGGCAGGTGTATGACTTGGGGAGAAGACAGAAATAGAAAAATAAAGGAGCAGCCCGTTCCCTGGTTTGTTCCTAATCCACTTTAATTAAATTTGAGTCCTGCAGCATTTTATCGCAGCAGGAGCAGTGCAGAAACAGACAGATGTGTAGGCTGTCATTTCCACATCCACACGCTCCTTCTGTTCCTCTATTCAGCAAGCCGGCTCTTCATCTGTTAACAAATCCCTATTCTGTGTATGTGCTGGCCAGAAGAGGAGCAGCTGCACCAAAAAGGAATTCAGACAGGAAGCCAGAGAAAGGGAGGTCTCATACTCTATCACTTTGAGTGACCATGCACTAAAAGCACACACAGACTCCGATGAACTGTATATATAGGACCCCTGTGCATCACTGTCATCATCCCTGCTCAGTTTATTCTCAGGATATACATCCTTCCTTTCGCTGAAATACAGGGAGACAGACTGTAGTTGCTCATCCTGTCTATCAATGGACTCATAAACAGACAGTACATACAGCATGTAACCATTGGGTCGAGAGAATGTCATCATTTCTTCATAAAGAAATACAGTACATCAAACAATCAGATATTTAAGCAACCGATGAGCTTTTGTGTCAGATTGAAGCTACAATGCAGAAAATGTGTCTCCCCTTCTGGCAGTGAGAGGTATTACATAAACACAGTCAATAAATACCTATGATGTGTGCCTCAATGTGAACTTGATTCCAGTATAGTGTAATACTGGAGTGGTTTGTGGCTCCACTTGTGAGATAAAAGCTAAGCTAATGCTAACCAAACCGACAGAAGAATTAAGCATTCCAGATTTTCCATCAGAATTTGAGTAATCTACGTAGTGTTATACGTAGTCTCACACATTATGTCACTGGTCTTTGTAGTCCCAGTACCAATAACTGGGCTTTGGGTGTAAAATACCTTTTCCTGTTTAAATATTGCAAATAGCTGTGAAGGTTCTCAGTGTAGGAGGTGTAAAGCAGCTGACTCCTCATCCCACCACATGTTGCATGAATTAATGTATATTGTAAACATAGAATTTAAGTGAATAGATCAGCCTATCTAGCTATTTACTCAGTAACAGGGCTGATGTCTAATATTAATATCAGACTAGTGCATCCCTAATCATGTCAAAATGACATATGCTGTTAGCAAGCATGATGTGTTGCCCTACAGCTGTGTACCTATTACATATACATATCTCCATGACTACGGTTGCTTCGGTGTACAGCTAGCTACTGATGTACCAGTGCAGTACAGGTGCTGCAAATACCTGATGTACTGTGACCCTGTCAGACTGAACTAAAAGTCATGCATTGTGTTAGCAAAGTTTCCAGAAATACTGACACAATATAACCCCCAATCATCCAGTTATATAAACTATACTCATCCACACATTTAAATATCAGTGTTATCAGATTATCCGGCAAAGACACACTCTAATATAACCCATCAGATCCATGCTTTTACCTTGAAGCTGCTCATTTTCTTACACGACACCAATACACCCACAACTTCCTCTCTAGTGACTCACATGTAAGCGCTCTCAGTGAAAGCTTCAAGCCGGTGATACTGTTACATGATAGCTGGGATGCAGACTGACACCGTGAGTAAGTGTTGGAAGTGGGTGACGACGGCGCTGAGTGCCAACAAGGAGCTTTTATGATATAATGAACCTGACGACTGCATTGCTTTGCATGCATTACATCCCTCAGACAGCGACAGCTTTCTGCGGATCAGCACCGTTTTTTTTCTGATGATGTAGCATTGAAAATGTCATAACACCCAGCTACGGAAATAGCTTTAATAGCTTCCATGTAAAATGAAAAAAAAAATTAATTCAAAATCTTTCTGGTTATATTTTTATTGTTTTCTCTGTGGATCAAACCCTGCTCTTTGTCTGATGATGCGTGTCTAAACTGGCCCTCGGGTGTCCTTACCCTAGCTTCTCTTTGCTGCCAAGTATTGATGTCAGGATGGGATTTATATAGATTATATCTAACCTAGATGCCAATTAGCATCTTTTGATCTGCAAACTCCCCAAAGATTGATATTAATCATGCAGTGTCGTCAGATCGTCCCCCCGAATTCACTAAGAATGCATCAGCAACCACGAAAATTCACACGGAGTCCCCGCAACAGATGGCACGACTCACACAGAGCAGTCTGGGATTACATAAATAGACAGATGACACTCTACTACATGCTAATTAGCAAGGCACTATGAAGAGAACTGTTGCCTTCCATACAAGTTCTAATCTTTGAAGCAGCCTTTTATCTGCTTAAAACCTTCGTGCAGCACTCGCTAAGATCGAAATCTCTTCCCCCAACACAGCACAGCACAGCCCTGAGCTGTGATCAGTATGAAATTGTGGCTATTTCTTTTCATCTCCTACACTCACCCTCCCTCCTGAAGACCTTATCCATCAAGAAGCTGTTGCCTGGCTATCGGTCTTACAATGCGAGGTGAGTGTAAAACACAGACTGGATGAGTAAGAGTGACTAAGAGGGAGAGAGATTGTAATCAGGGTCAGCTATGAGTCAAGAAAAGCCACCCAGAGATGTCACGGAGAAACTGGCTAAATGTTTCCTCATCCCCTCACTCTCTCTCTCTCTCTCTCTCTCTCTCTCTCTCTCACTCTTTCTTTCTCTCAGAGGTGTCATTTACAAATGCCTCCCAGCAGGTGATTCAGACTTGTGTATGTGTGTGTCTGCTGTCTATCCACAGCCATCACATGCACACACATACGAAGCTGCCTGCCTGGTCCTCCTGCCACTCGTTTCACAGCTGTCTTCTTCGTCATGCCCACAAAAGGTCAGCAGCAGCATCTCTACAGGAAACACAATACAAGACTACAAAGAGCAACACAAGGCCACCCATTGATGAGGTACCTGGGGACACACTATGTGATTTCTTTGCCTGCCAGCCAAAGTCTGCACCAGTCTGCACCAGTTGGGTACATTGTTGGTTATTGTGTGAGGGGGTGAAGAAATTAATCTGCTAGTGTGTTGAGGGGAACAGAGCCGCCCGACCTCACACAGTCAGTCAAACTTGTTTGAAGCTTCGAGTCAGAAGATGACAAGAAGTACCAGCAGGAATATCAAAACAACTATCAACAGGAGCTCGTTCAGCAACAGACTCCGACTCCCACGATGCACCACTGAGAGACACAGGAAGTCATTCCTGCCTGTCTCAATCAAACTACTGAACTCCGAACTGCCACTCAGACACTGTACATTGATACTGGTACATTCATGTCATGCTCTTTACTATGTAAAGGTTTTTTATACAATAGTAAATATGTTCTTCTTCTTTATTTTTTTTTTCTTTAGATACAACTCAGGGATTTAAATGCTATCTAGGTATTTAGATTTATTATATATTTCAATTGCATCTTTGATTTCTATTTGTCTGTAACAAAAAAGAATTTCCCCTCTGGGATAAATAAAGGAATTCTGATTTCTGATTTCTCCTTCACTACTTGATCCAAACCCACGCATCTGTGAACTGATTGTTTACCTCATCTTTTTCCTCTTCCTTCTGTGAGTTTGTTGGCACAGTGTTAAGAGTGTGACCCGAAGTTTTTTAGTTGTCACACAAAAATCTGCTGAAGTCAGTCTGTTAGCGTGCACTCCTCAAAATCTGTGAAGACTGTGAAAGCTGCCTAGTTATGCACAGCAGCTCTTCATCTAAAGCTTCTCTGCTCAGCCTCAATAGCTCTAACTACAGCTGCCAAAGTTAATTTGTTGACACACTGTTGAAGTTTTTAAATGCACTATTAACAGATGCATGTTCTGTAATTATGACCCTTGGCCTACAAGATGCTGCCACACTATCTACACCTTTAACAATGGGGTGCGCTACTACATCGAAACGTAGTCAAGCGTGCCCACATGGTGCATTCAGGTGTTACTGCAGTGTTGCAGTAGTTTCCCTCCTCTTAAACTAACACATTTCAGGCCCAACTTTCAGACACTGGTTTTTTAATGAGTTTTGACTTTAATGAGCTGTCCTCAGTAAAAATTATCTTCCCCTCACTTGTGTCAGCTGTGCACTGTGTGTGTGTGGGGAGATGCTCAAACAACAAGTAAAAGGCAAGAACACAACAGTAAATGACAGCAAGTGATGAAAATGTAACAAGAATATGTTTATAAAAGTTGGATACTATCCTGCTGTTAGTAGTTTCCAATTTATTGTATTAATTATATGAATAAAAACAAGTCTATGTGGTCCTTGCGAAAACATAACTGCATAAGCTGGCTTTAAGGTTTTAGAAAAATGTGTCATTAATTTGCAATTAGCTGTGAGGTTAATATGAATAATCATGCAATAAATTACAATTAAATATATTTTTATTGGTATTAAGAGCTCTAATTCTAACACTTGTGTTGTAAACTGGATGCATTGTCGGTGTCACCAATGAGCCAGCTCTTACACCAACATTGGCAGTACATGTTTGTTTTTGTTTTACGATTGTTCTGAATACATAAAACACTTGATAAGCCAAAATCAAGCCAAAAAGTGTCATCCTTAAAAAATATATTTATGCTTGAAATACAGGTAGGGCCCACTAACAAATAAATGATCAGTCTATAATGTCAAAGGCAGCTGGAACCACAGTTACCCAGAAAACAGTTGGTAACACACTACGCAGTGAAGGACTGAACTCCTGCAGTGCCCGCAAGGTCCCCCTGCTCAAGAAAGCACATGTACAGGCCCGTTTGAAGTTTGCCACTGAACATCTGAATGATTCAGAGGAGGACTGGCTGAATAGTGCATCCCTGCTGCTGTCCCATCTCCACACACACAAAACTGTTCAGAGCGGGCCACCTTATTCCACACTCCCATTGTCAAGCCTTTACCCTCACATGCTCACTGTGGATGGTTACTGGTAGTGGACAGTGGTAACAGTGGGGTCTCTGGTAATGCAGCCCCACACAAAGTAAGCTGTGATGAGTTCTAGCACAGAAGGGAATTTACTGGGAACAGTGCATCAACCTCAAAAAACACATTAACTTGAAATCATGCTCAAGATACCTAAGTAATATTTGATTGGCAGGAAAATAGCAATAAAGCGTATATTAATTCTAGACAGGAAGACGTGTATGACTGCTGGGAAACTAGAGCTGATTAAAGGTCAACAAGCTATCGGCAATTTTCCTTGCTAGATGTTGCTTTCGTGCACATATACAAGAATCAGCCATTTCGTGGTTTAAAGCTGCAAAGGTCCATTGGTTGTGGATGGCTCCAACTTGTAAAGGAAAGCCCAGGGTTCACCACCACCACCGTAGCTTTGGCCTCTCTTTTTTGGATGTGGATGGAGGGGTTATTGCTGTAGTTTGGATCTCTGTTTTGCACAAAATTTTGCAAAATGGCTCAGACCAACCTCTGAGGGAAGAGGGGGATACCGACCCCTCGCCTACAGAGCCACGAGGGAGCGACATGGCGACGGGACACCCACCAGGGGACCACGGCGCAGCCAGCTCTTCAGGGCAAGAGGAGGATATCGACTCCTCGCCCTCCGGACATCAGAAGGGCAACACGGACGGGGAGCAGCTGGCGACGGACCTCCAGGGTGAAGCAGCGGCTTACCGTGAGGGCCACATCTCTGCAGGGGCAGTTCTCCATATCATCCCCCATGGCAAAGGCTGGGAGACGTGGGAATCAGAGATACAGCAGCATGTAATCGAGCGCTGTACCTCCATCCCTGAGCAGGAGGTGGGCCAAAGAGTGGATGAAGGCTGCTATGAAGATGGAGAGTTCCTGACCCCAGTGACACTCAACCGAATAAAGGTCCGTGTTGTGCCATCACCTAATCCGTGGGCAAAGAAGAGTGATGTAAAGGACTGGATTCTGTGGGCAATAAGACAGCTGTGGCCCCTAGGGGTGGAGAAAAGTCAACCTAGGCGGGTTGACTATATTGAAGATCTGAAGCAGCGGAGGAAGGAGAGAAGTTAATTGATACCATGTACCCTCAAATACCCAAAAGCCATATTGGGTAAAGTTAATGGCAGGTTTCTCAGTTTCAGAGCAATTGTGGATGTAAGTAGGAACTGTACTTACTCCAATAATCATTGGTGTAGTGGATGTTACTGCAGGCATAGTACCACTGGTGTTGTCAGTCGTCATTTTCTTCTCGTCCTAGCAGTGTGTTCTCTCCTCTGCACTGACCACTTCCCCTTGTGCTCTCTCAGTTATAGTCCAGCTTGGTCCCTCCCCTGGTGGGAGGGGCGCTCTGCCCACTTCCTCTTTTCCACATATGGTAACATAGAACTATATAAAACCTATTTCCGACAAAAAGCTTGCATGCAGTTGCGGGGGACTTCCTTCTTACAACGTCAAGGTACTTTCTCAAGGTGTAGTCAGAACTGGACCTCCTCATAGATGTGTTCCATGCCCCTTGTCCATCGTTGGCCGTTAGCTGTCCTCTGTCTCTCCTGACCGGGAGAGTCTCTCTGTGATTCTCTCGGGGTTGGTTGGGGGAAGAGGTTCCCATACAGAATAAACCAGACGATCAGGGGTAAATTGGTGGTGTACCCCAGCAGACACAGGATGCTCAGAACTCCCCAGTCCGAATCCCCATATGCAGAGGCGCATCAGCTTGAGTGCCCAGGTTGATGCTCTGCTGCTCTTTAGCTTGCTGACCCAAGCAAGTCTGGTTATATTCTTCAGTAGATGTGTGACTTATTCTCACATGCTCTTCTTCCCACAGTCCATTACCATGGAAATAAAGAAAAGTTAAAACAAAAATAGTGCCTTGAATTCCAATGCTAACTTTAACCTTGATCCATCTAGCAGGGCGAAAAAATGTTCTGTCAGCCATCATGACTGCCACCTCTGAGTGTCACTGTTCGAATGAGTCCCTGTCTCTCAACCTATGGACTTATCTATAATAGGTAAGTCTGCCCTCTTCCTGTTGATGGCGAAACCACAGTCAGCAGTCTGGTGCCGCCGGTTCAGCCGTTGGTTCACCCTGCCATCAGGCGTCTCATCAGCGGGCACGGGTGACCTCCAATACTGTTTTATATATATGTATATATATATATATATATATACACAAAAACACACACCATCATCCTTCATTTTCAAGTGATCACTTTTACATCTCACAGGAGATAATAACTGAGAACAGAAATAAGCAGCATTATATGGTGTTATAACTATGAAGGTTACTGTAAATACATACATAGATTTTATCAGTGCGTGCCCATATATATTCGCGTGTGTGTGTAAGACCACAGCTCATACAGGGCCAGGGCAGAAAGGGCATAACGGGTCGGTGAATAGTGTAATTGCTCCACTGAGAGAGCCAATGATCGGAGGTCCACCGAGCTATTATCAGAGGCTCGGTGAGAGCAATCGCTCCCATGAAACCTCCTCTCTAACTCCTCATGCAAAGAATGAGAGCTGACAGAGGGGCCCCGGCCTCTCACAGTGTGATGGGCTCTTCAGACAAGCACTGGCACTAATGGCAGACGGCGGAGGTCAAAGCTGAATATCAAGCATTTATGTATTAAAACCACAGGCGAGGCAGATATCCAGCTGTTTTCATAACGGCACCGACTCCATGCATCATACGCAAATGAGAAAATGTCCCACAGAGACAAGCAAAATGACCGGAAATGGAAGTTTTTAGGAAGAATAGTGTTTCAAAACAAAATGTATTGCTTATGGTGAGCGTGTGTGTGCTTGCCTGGATAAGGTGTAATAACTCTGTGGGTGCTGATGGCTTTGGGCTTGGGGAATGAAGGTAATAAAGCATAAGAGTACTCACCCGGTTCAGACGGAGGCACAGAGACAGTTACATCTCCCCAACGCTTGACCTGTTCTGAACCTTAACTTGACTTCCTCCCCTCCCCTCCCCTCTCCTCCCCTCCACACACACAGTTCAAAAATCCACACAAATAACACCCTTCCAGAACTGCAGGTTCCCTCCAGCCTGCTGACTAAGCTTGACTCACACACTTAGCTAAGGTTAATGGGGTGACGAGCTGAGGGCAAGGCCTGCATTACAACCCGGGCTCCTCGCCATGTTAGCGTGGCACACACAACTCGTTATTGTGTGTGAAATGACTAAAGGCAGAGGCACTTGCAGTGTGATCCTGGGATTGTTAAAGAAGAAAGCCCTTGTGATAAGATCTATAGATCAGAGTGCTGCACTGACAGGTGAGGAAAAAAGGGGGCTTAGATTGAGATATATTACAGATGAATGCTTGCTGTTGATCTTTAGATTATAGAATAAAGCTGCATTTTAAGAGGATTTTTTTTCTAATTTCGGAGAAAAGACTTTTATCAAACACAAAAAACTGTCTAGACTACATGGGTATTTTGAATGTTCTCAAAACTATTTCATTTTCAATTTTCAGAAAAATTGCATGTTACACAGCAGGAACAGGTCAACAGCATCATCTGTCTGTAACACTGAACAAAATAACAATTGCAGCCTTTTATTGGACCAAATCCTAGATAGATCATTCATGTTAGCAGATAGGGCATGAGCCCAGATAAAAACTAAAAGCATAAATTTGCTGGATATGATATTTGGCTTGTTGGCTAGCATTCTGATCTGTGTTCAAAAAAGTTTTCTTTGTTTTTTTTTTTAATTTAATTAGTTATTGTTGGCTAAAAAGGAGGAAGTAACGTTAGGTCAGCAGCCAAAAAAGGCAGCCAGGCTACACAGAAATCTGGCTCGCAGTGGAAGTGGATGTGTGTTTAGGTGGAAGAGAGATAATGAGGCTTCATCTCTCAACCTCAACTGTGCAGACTCTGGTTCCAAGAAGGAAGCAAGATACTTTGGTCTCACTTTTGTATAATGCTTGGAACAGCCACACCGTCATCCATCTTTATACACATTCTATAAATTAAAAAAGGTAAATAATAATCACCTCTAATTTAAAAGGATAGAAAACAGTCGACAGCATCACAGAGCTCACACGGATCCACACATATCTGCTGCCTGCATGTCATGGTAACCTATGTTATTGTTGAAGATGAGGCTCATTGGCATGGTAGGTGACAATGGCAGGGGCAGAAACACCGATTTTAAATTAAAAGGAAATGTTGTGTATAAACAGTTTAATGGAGATGTGTTTGTGCTGCATGCTCTGTAACTCTCTGCTGTCTCTCTCCCTTACACTTAATTCTCTCCTCTTTAGAGATCACCGCAGCAGAGGACACACAGAGGACTGAGCGGGACACCGGTGATAATTGTCTATTGGATTCTGACAGTACACACCAGCTGTGGACGGATGAAAAGGTCCAGCTCAATCTCCCGGTGTCTCTCCCCTCTCTTCCACTTCTCATCTCTCTCTCTGTTTTCCGCTCGTCCTTTTCATCGGTGCGGCCACAATCCTTTAATACAGACTGCATCTCACCCAGAAATAATCCAAAGATGAAATAATCATCCGCCCTCAACATGGAGTCAATTATCCGCCTGCAGCTGGTTTTAAGTCTTTTAACATGCCACCTTGTCTGCAATCATAATCTGAGCCGAATCAGCACTTATCGTGCCCGCAGCTGCTTGGTCTGACCCTGGGAATATCAGAGGAGAATTAATGTCTATTATTTGAAGCTACCCGTATTGTCCTTCAGTATTCAATCCTGCAGTCATCCTCTTCTCTCGGGGTAATTGTCCCTGTATCGGAGTGCAGCCAGAGATCAGGCTCTGATACTATAGTTTTAAAACGTCTGAAAAGGAAGGAGTTTTTGAATGAATTAACTACCTTACATAACTTAACACATACTTTACTTCATGCAAAATCCAATTACATAAGTGTCGATGATGTCTGGACAGGAGAGGGTATTTATTCTAAATAAAGATCTACTTCTATATATAATCTCATTTAAAAGCAGATTTAAAAAAAAAACATTTTAAAAAATGTTGATTGAGTCAGCCTACAAAATTTAAGATTAAGATTAAGAATACCTTTATTAGTCCCACAATGGGGAAATTGCGATTATATTATATGTATATATATATATGTATATGTATACATATACATATATGTATTATTGTATTTGCACTAGCTTTTACAGCATATAAACCAAATGAGCCTGGCATCACCTAAACTCTTGGTCGGTATCGGCTGTGTGGCAGCCATTGTGGTTGATTGTGGTGACTCTAATGAAGACGCATGTAACTGAATGAACTGAATGATTAGTGCATGGCAGAAGGTAGCCTTTATATTTGCACATTCAGTTAAGACAAGGAGCTATGTTCAAAATTCAATGTTGACCTTCGGCTACAAATATTCCTACAGTGCATCAGCCCCTCAAGCGCTCTGATCAAACCTCTCTGCCTGCAATGCATGCTGTATCCCCCCTGTTGTGGTACTTCTGCATGCAGGACAGCAGCACATGTAGCATCCCCCTGTTTGTATTCTGTAGGTGCGTGTACATGTTTACATGCTCAGATGAGCAGTGACTGACAGGGAGAGAGACACAGAAAGCAAAGAGAGTAACCAGAGCCAAAGAGCCAAAGCAGGAAGCAAGAGCAATTCACTAAAAGTCTTTCTTTCTTTCTTTTCTTTTATCATTATTCAAAACTTTCAGTGTTAATGGCATCCTGCCTGAGAAAAGAGAATGAGTTGGACCGTATAAGCTTAGCTTGCTTGCTGCTATTATCTGTATTTTTGGGTTGTTTTACAAAGTCATCACACCTAATATCAATCTGTGTGTGTGTGTGTGATCAGCCTGTCCTCACCAGGAAAACTTAACATAGGGTCAATATTTCAGCCCTTGAAAATAGAATATATATACGGTATGTATATTTCCCCTATAGAAATCGTGTGTTTTAAAACACGTTCACTGTTGGTTTTTTTTTCTGCCTAACATTAACCCCAACCACAAGTGAAAACAAAGCAGCTGATGGTGTTGGGGGACACAAATCCCCAAATTCTGAGTAAAGGTCAACATGATGGCTGTAGCCTCACCATCCCCTACCTACCTCCTAACACAGACATTTGTACCCACATCAGAACCTATGATCGGATGACAGTGGCCAATATCTCTATGTTTTTTGTTAGTATAACAGTAACATTGTGTTGAGAAGTACACAACTGTTTCTCTTAACACTAAGCTATTTTTTTCCAATTCAGTTGAATTAACAACTCAATAAACAGGATTTTATGTACTAACTCTGCAGGTCAAATGCTCTCATCAGCGTGAAGCCTTTTGCATTAATTCTAACTGCTGCTGCAAATGACTCACGTGACCACTGAGACTGAAGCCGCACCACTAAAACAGACGTCAATCGACAACACACAACAAGACAACACCCTCTTGAATTATTCAGGCTCAGGAACCCTCGTCAGACTCGCCTGCCTCCAGCAGATACTAGCACAAGTCCGGCCTCTATTATGTGTGTCACTTGTGCTCTACACCTTACCACATAATTACACGGATCACTTAAAATGTGCTTCGGCAACTGAGCTTAAGAGTTTCCTTCACACTTCCTCCCACGTTTATAACTCCTCTTTTTTTATTATTCCTCCTCTTTTCAAGGTGTTGAAAGAGTGGCAGGTAACAGATGGTATGGAGGATGAAGTCTTTTGTGTGTGTGTGTGTGTGTGTGGGCATAAGATAGGTAAGACAGCTCCGTGGTATCAGATGACCAAGCAGGGCTCCTCTCGTCTGTCCCACACATAAAAGAGACATCTGGGCCAGCTAACGGATCGCTGCTGGCCGTCATAGTGCGTGCTGCGCAGGGAATAATGTAATCTGACAGATGCACAAAAAGAGGATTTAGCTTTGCACCGGTGGTCTCAGTATGTTTGTGATTAAAACTAAAATCTTCACCACCATGTGATATACAGGAACCAGTACTCTGTGTGTTTTTACTCCACTCTCTGTTCTGACAGCTCAAACATCAGAGGACTTCACAACCTCCCAGGAAGTCCTTTTCTCAGGAGGAGATTATTAAAAGCGCCCTCTGTTGTGCTTACATAACTTTATTAAATTCCTCTCCTTTTTCCTCCAGTGGAGCAATTTGCATCAGGCAGTGAAGGAAAACTTGCCAGAACATCTGTGCATGTTTCTAAAACAAATTCTAGTACGACTCGCAAACCGCACAGAAAACCAGACAGCTTCAGTAAAAGGGACTAAAAAGTTACAAAAACCTATGAAACAAGCTTCCAAGCAATTAAATATGCAAATATCAGAATGTGTCAATCAAAGTACAAAGAGGTGGAAAGCTGGGTGTGCAATTTAATCTGTAAAGTCTGTTTTATTCTGTGGTACCACCCACCTGTTAGAGATGAAGAAGAGTGGCTTGCAACTATAAGTGTAATGACGTGAAAGGGTCTGTTTTAAACATAAACCATGTTTCTTTCCTAACTCTAGACAAACATCAGATAGAATCACAATAGTGACGACTAAAATTGGGACACAAACCCTGCAACCTTAGAGATATTCTGTTGTCTGTTTTGACCTTATGCTGACATTTTGGGAGCTAGTAGTCCACCTAAACTTCCACATAATCCGAATAAGGGCAAAGAGATCACTGCTAACTAACAACTAACTAAGAAAACATCTTTATTTCTGCTGTAAAGTTGGACATTTTAACATGAAGAGCTATAAGGTTGGATCACTTTTCCAGGCAGCTGGCAGGGAGCTGCAGTTTTCCACCTGGGTAAAGTCTGCCCATTTGTTGGGACTATAAAACTTCCTTTAATCAAGAAACTCAAGCAGTCCAGTTGTTTCATATGTACGAACGCCTGGCTCACTAAAAAAAAAAAAAATCTTCACAGACATCTTTCTTTAATCATGGAGTTGTCATTTCAAGAAAGGTCACTGTATTTCCCCTCTAATTCAGTCTTTGAGCAGGATAATAATCACCTGGGCGTATGTGTGTGTGTATGGTAGATTTATACACACTCTATTTCCAGCTTATAATTATACCTGTCAAAGAGCAACAGACAAACCCAAAGTAACAATAGAACCTTGCAAATCCTCATTGATATTCAAAGCAGTCCTCCTGCAGGCTCATGACTCCCACGATGGCTGACATGGAGCCTCAGAGAATCATACCCAACAAACTCCATTCGGCCATAAACCCAACCTGAAATCAGAATGCACAGAGGCGGCACCACCTCTAATTTCCAGCCTATACTGTTATTTGCATTTGAATGCCCTTATTCTACAATGTTTAGACTGAACATATGTTTTGTTTGTAGGAAGAATGCTTTCATAATGGCTGATTGGTTGGACGTCTGTCCAATAAAGGGCATTGTGGTCTGCACCTATTGATTAAATGTTCCGCATAAACTCTCGCTTGTCTACCAGCGGCATGCTATGATAAACTGGGAATTATTTCTGTGTAGGCTAGAAAAAAAAAAGAATGTTCTTTGGGTTGTTTGACCTCCATTGCCTGTTGCTGTCCCCCAGGAAGCTCATACCATTCCAGGATAAATCCTAAAACAAGTACTTGACTGTGGTGGTCTCAGCTGGGCCTTAATAAAATCATATCTCTGTAAATCTCAGAGCACCCTGAGGACTAATAGAATAAGTCATTTCCTTCCAGCAGACAAAAGTGACTAGAAAGAGAGGGATTCAGCTCATTGACCGGATATTAATGGCTGCTTCCGGTGATTTAGCGCCACGGATTCCAGGTGATGGATTAGGGACACCTTCGCTGTGAACTCAAGCATTTGGTGGCTCCATTGTAAAGCAATTAGACCGTTACAATAGAGTCTCTTTGGCAGGGAATCTGTCTTGAGGGACCCCAGGTGGGCCAACCAGAGTAGAAGAGGAAGAATATAATGACTATTCGTGAATGACAAAAATGATGAGACACCAAAAGAGAGGAGAGAGATGAGGAGACTTTGATTCACAGTTATGTTCAAAAATACCCCCATAGGTCTATGTTTTTTAGAAATAGAAAATCATCTGATCATAGTGGATCTTAGTATTAAACAAAAACAACAGGTATGACAGGTATGCAAGAAGGTGCTGCTGATCATCACTCCTTGATGTATTGATCATCAGCAGGTGTACAGACCTCTATAAACAGATGTTTTGGCAGTTTGCTGTTCTGGAACATTCAGGTGTGTGTTAACACAATGACAACAGGGAAATACATAAACAATGGTGTTAGAGAAGCAACTGTTGCTGCACATGAATCTGGAAAGACCAATAAAACCATTTCAATCTATTTGTTTGGAGTTCAGTGTTCTAAGAAAAGATTTCTGCAGGTGACATCATGTCCTACACTGCATATAATTTGCAATAGGAAGCCCTCACAGTGTGTTTCCATCATCTCCCACTCAGTCTTCACCATCAAGTCTCAGAAGCCAGTAAACATTTTCAATATTCATCAGTGCAGCATGCTGCAATACAAAGGATCAGTCCCCGCCTTAATTAAAGCAATTTATAAATATTTCACATTATAATTATAGAGACAAACAGAACTGAGAGCTACAAGAATTTTTTTTTTTTTTTGCTACAGGGTTGACATAAATGATGTTTTCACCGTTTGTTGATATTCATCACAATATGGGATACATAGTGTTCCTTTCACCCGTTATGTTCCTTCCCCTCCATTTCTGTTTTCCCTCTGCCAGCTCCTTCCACAGCAGCCAAAGCATACAACCTTCTCCTACTCTTGATTAAAATCCGAGACTCCTTTAAGTAGCTGCTCACGAGCTTAAAGCGAACAAAGCACTTTTCTCTTCCTTTGTGTGAGCAAGCAAAATGCAGAGGTACTGTTAGTGGGAGGGAAGGAAATACTCCAGGTTTTGATTAACAAAGTTGAACATCTGTTGTTGTGGGGGACTTAACCACTTTGTACCGTGCAAACATTTGTTCACTGTCTGGGCTGAGCAAATGTTTCTCTGAAAGATTGCAGAAAACCTCGCCAGTCTGTTCTCAAATGGGCCAAAAACAACAAAAAAGGAGGTTTTGTTTGGGATAAAGCCAACTTTAGTGTTGTTTGGCTTACATGATGGAGGAGGTAAATAAGTAAAGTGTCTCAAACTGCAGGACTGAGTTCCACTGAGGTTTAGCTCTGTTGTTGGGGCAGATGCTGAGGCAGGAGAAGAGGGAAGGAAGGAAGAAGAATTATAGAATGAAAGAAAAAGAGCAAGATGGAAGACTAGGAGGAGGAGGAAGGAAGAGTTAGGAAGAAGGGGAAGGTGGAGAAGGAAGGAGTAAAGTAGAGGAACAAAAAAAATAAATAATAAATAAATAATAATAAAATAATAAAGACAAATATAGCAGGAGGAAGGAGGAGCAGAAGAGGAAGGAGAAGGAGAAGAAGAAAACACAAGCCTGCTCAGTCACAGCTGGAAGCCGGCCAGTTTATTCCAGAGACTAAATAAGTGTTGGCCAGCGGAGCAGCTATGTGCTGAGTGTCAAGCTGAAGGGCACCACAGGGGTACTTTTTGAGTAGCACTCATTCATTTTGTTAAATCAGGAGCTGTTGCCCAAATATAATAATCCTTAACAGCCCCATTATGTATTCAAAATATAGTCTTTGACCTTGACACAGCAACTCTAAATCAACACCGATCAGTGCAGCAATCAGGGGTGAAGAAAATGGCGGTTATTATTTATTTATTTCTAATCATTAAAATAACATGCGGTTTTTGAAGAAAATAATGAAAGGATTCTATAAAAGTGTGATTCCATCAGCTAATGTTAATTGACAGGCTAATAATGAGCAAAAAGTTGAGAAATAATGTAACCAAGGAGATACTAAAATTAGTTTTTTTTCAAGCCCACTGATAGAGATAGATATTTACTTTATTAATCCCCGTGGGGAAATTAAGTTGTAGTGTTGATGAGTAGCTACTTCCAATACAGCATCCCAGCCAGGTCTGTCACTTATTAAAGTCCCTGATAACATTTCCACATGCTAATTAGTACACTGTGTTTCATTATGGGGAGTATCGGAACCATTGCCTAACATCAGCCCTTCTGAACAAACTAATAATAATAATAGCATAAAAATAATATAAAATGTTTTCTGTGAATTCCATCACTGTGCTGATTCACTCATTAGTACCCACAAATAATACATGGGGGAAATTCAATTAAGCAAAATAATATGTATAATGGGAACTAATAACCAAATGTTCTTCAGTTGTCCTGAGTAAATGTCGAGATTCCCTTGTGTAACTCACTAAATCTTTTCACCATGAAACCTTTGAGAGGCTGCCATTGTACCATAAACACACACATACACAAAATTTCTGTAGCTTACACGTGAAAAATATTCAAGTTAGAGGTGACTAGAGGTCTCTCGTGGCTACTTCATTCTCCCAGCCACTTACAACAGTGCACATTTCATACAAATCACAGAAATACACAACAGAATTTGTGAAGCTTGGATATAAATTAGTGCACACATTCACCAACAAATGAGCCTCCTGTGATGTAAAATGGCACCTGAAAGCTCAGCGAATCGGTTATGTAAACTGATGGGCTTTCAAAGATGGAAATAAATGGATTCACATCGAAAAGAGGCCAAAAAAAGGAATAATGTTTTTCCTCCACGAAGGTTTGTTGAGTAATGCCCTTCTTTATATTCATCACGTATTACAGCAGCATGTCCTTTACTGCATGCTGCTTGACAAGCTGGGGTTAATTGTCTTGCTCAAGGGTGTGTTGTCACAAGCAGTGAGTGCAGGGAGAAATGTTTCACCTCTGCTGTGCTGTGCTGTTTACCGCGCTCGATCTCCAGGGCGCCTTTAGGCAAGATGATGCACTCGGAGGGTGAGTTGCTCGGAGCTATTTGATACACAAGTATGTAAATACAAAGCCACAGGCCGGGCCTAAAGGCACTCAAATACATTTATTCCAGGCTGCTTCGTACACTTCTTAATCAGCTGTAACAGCTTAAGTTCATTGTGTCTTTGCACTGCTGACTATGACAAGCAGTCAGAGCTGGAAACAGTTATGGGAACAGAGGATAAAAAACTCATCTACACAAGTCCTGCTGGGAAAGTTCTACCCACAAATCAGTAATGCTCTAACTTTTTCCTGTCAGGCTCTTGCTGTCAGGCTCTTTCATCCGTCAGTCTCTAGAATAATCTGGTATACAGAGGAGTTCGGGGTTGACTCAATGACTGCAAGGCGCACAGGTCCTGTGCCAAAAAAAAAAGCCCTTCCAAACAAACTGAAATTGTTAAGTCTTCTAATTGTGCTTTTAAGAACATTAACATGCTCAATTAGGCCTGCAGGGTCAGTGTATGTCTTTCCCTCTTGTTATTGTGTTAACACACGCCTGAATGCTTCAGAGCAGCAAACTGCCAAAACGTCTGTTTTTATAGAGGTGTGTACACCTGCTGATTCATCAAGGACTGATGATCAGCAGCACTTGCTGCAGCTCAACTAATTAAATCCTATCCATAACCATGCACACAAATGGCATCAATATTTACACTCAAACAACAACACTTTGTCTCATTTTGTCGTCACTTGGGTAATGCAAACATGTGTTGCAGAGTCTCAAAGTGCTACACTGTCATTTCACCCAGATGACATGTCAAGGGCTTACAGCTGAAGTCCTTTTCCGTCTGCCTGCCTGCTTTGGCTCCACTCTCTGGACTAACTGCCAGGGTTATCTACCAAGTCAGCATTTAGCCAGCACTACATTTTTTATTATCATCTCCTCCGGACCATCAGGAGATGTGACAGGATAAAGATAAGGATGTAAATGTGTCATTCTGGAGCCAGGCACGACAGTAAGACAGGTGGTGTCCTCTCACCGTCCACCTGTCTCACTGACTTTTTTTAATTTGATTGGTTGAAGTGTGAGGAGACGAGGGATGACTGCAACATATTTTTTATCTTTCTTGGTTCTATCAGCATTCTGCAAGGCAGAGAATTGGCCGGTCTGAATTCACCGGTTGGACACCTGTGAACAGCTGTCAGGGACACTGACATTCAAAGACTTGGCGACAAGTTTAGAGGAAGGGAGTGGCCCAGGGCAGCTCTGTTGATTAGACGATGGGAGGCAGATAGAAATCTTGTTACGCTATTAATTGATTCATAGCTTGGAGGCATGCGATTCCACGGCTGTGAGAGAGGCCCGTCTGTCCACACGCAGACCTGTAGCGGGGTGCTTTGCAGTTCTTTAACCTACTCTGCATGTTATTATGCAGGGGTCAGGATTCAATTTAAGGACTTGGTGTAATGCCATCATTAGTTCTGTAATGTTCCTGCTTTTTTTTTTAATTGGATGTTAAAGCAGGACAGAAATGAAGTTGTTCTAAACTTCCCTCTAGGTCTTCCTCTAAAACTTCTGCTTGTACTCCCGAGGCATATTTGTAATTCAGTTATTATTCATAGAGCCAGAGGTTGTCTGTTAGGATTAATATTAACATAAGATGTTTTTGTGGTGAGGACAGATGGAGCCACATTTCCTGAAAACAGAGGAATGTTTACGAAGAGTTTCATGTCCACACAACTGGTTTATAATGTCACAAAATGGAAAAAGCTGCCAAGCTAGTAAAGAAATTTTAGCATACTAGATCTGCAGCTGATTGTTGTTTGTATCACTACCCGATTGTACATGATTAATCAGTCATGGTATTCTGACATTTTATGGACATGTTTCTGCTTCCAGTTCCACAGAATGAGGATTTAGATAATAACTATTTCAGCTTCTGTCTTAAGAAGGCACAAAACAACTCAAAGCAGTAATCTTCCCAGTCTGGTGCGGAAGAACTTGCCAGTCGTGGCCTCATCACCCGTCATCAGACTTCCCTCATAGGCTAGACGAACATGAAAACGGACACCAGTCAACACATGCTGGGTGTCCGGATACTTTTCTACATATATTGTCAAAGTTAACAATATGAAATATGGACAGTAAAAGCAATTATGACACTCTAGGGGTGGAGACCACAACCTTATAATGACAAGCCTGCTCAGCAACAATAAGACCAGGAACACACAGAATTAAATATAAAAGACATCTGTAAGTAACTTTGTATGCATAAAACAATGCTCCATCCTCCACCACTGTCCATTCATATGCAACATGAATGAGGAAGAGGGAGGAGAGATAGTTGGACCCAAAACCAGGATGCACAAGATGATTTTAATAGGTGCATATGCTTGCCCATTGCCTCCCTGTGAAGAACTGGAGCAACTCCTGTTTATTACATAATTACGTAACATTTTTATAATAGCCTTGGTGTTCAAATAAAAGTCCTGGTTATGTAGCTTTAACATTAAAAATTCTGAGCAGGGTTCAGTTCAAGGTGAGGAGACTGGATGAAATGAAATGTTGTCAGACAGCAGCTTACTCTGCACTGACGTTCCATCTGTCAAACTAGCCAAACTGAGCTTTTTACAGACTCAGCTGGCAAAGTTTGTGTGTGAGTGCAAACTTTCAGAACAAAACGTACCCTGACAATTGTTTTAATAATCAATGCTTATATCAAGGTGCCATTACGGCAGATAAAAACATCATCACCTTGGATGTTATCCAGTGTGGCCCCATGACATGAGTTTGTGTTGATGTACCCACTGGTGGGTCAGGCAGAGTTTAAAGGTTAAAAGAAGCCTCTAATAAACTGAGAAGGCATAAATAAAGAATAAAGTCAAGCATTAATGACCTCCATGGGGATTTTAGGCCAGACGAGGCTTCTCCTCTGCTGGCTGCCCTATCAGGCTAATGAAGGTAATAAGCCGGGCAGCAGAATAAGTAGTAGTGGACAAAGTAAGAGGCATAGTCTAGTCAGTATTTAAGGGGATTCTGGAAAATCGGATGACAGTGACACATGGAGAAAACACACAGAAAGGATGTGTTTTCTTGCATCTTGGAAACACAGTAACTAATTTAAGAAACAGCGCGCGCTCTATGAGCAAACACTCAATCAATAGCTCCAAAGCAGAGAGACAACTTGCCATGGTTGGGTAAACATGGACAATTCTGCCATTAGTATTCCATCTGAGATCAAAATGAAGTGGAGAGATTCTCTCCTGCAGACTTGTAAAACTATTAAGACTGCAGAGCAGCTTTAGAGAAAACGTAGGACAAAACATGGCACCCTTTTAGCACACAATGACTGAATCTCACACACACTCAGTCCAAGTAGTGGACCCAGAACTGATGGAGAACAAAATCTTTTAGGGACCTTGACTGTGAAATTTCACCTGAACTAACCAGTGGAGAGAGAAAAAAATATATATACACACACAACACATTCTCATCTGTAGGCATTACACAATGGCCTATATGTGCAGTACGTGGGATTAAAAGCAGGTAGAAGGATTGCCTTATGGCTGAGCCCTGCATAAAATGAATTACAAAAATCCACACTAGAGGAGATAACATGAGGATGACTTTTTAAAGATCGGTGAAGGTTAGAAAGGACTCAATTTGAGCCATAATCCACAGACAATGGAGGAAACATACCCGTGACATTTCAATACTGACAAATAATCACTATTTTAAAGCAACTTAGCTGTATAGAAACTAGTTAATGCACCTTTGCTTTACTATATTTGCCTCATTGGGTGCTTTATTAACTGTCAAGGTGCACTAAAAGTCTGCTAAAAAAACTGACTTGCACCTTGTTAAAGACGTGTGATAGGAGAGCAGCATGGGTGTAAATGAGTGCAATCACAGAATCGATCACTGAAGCACAGAGGACAGCAGTGAGTAAAATTGGGATGAAGTAGGGGGGGAAAGGTGGCTTTTCAGCACCATGGACAGCTCACACGTGGCTCATAAAACACAACAATCAATCTCTCAGTGTACACAAATCTGACATGCTCCTTTATCACCTCATTTGCTAATAGGCCTTCTTTACATTCATTGGCATTGACAATGGTGCTGTATTGTGCCTGAGAGAGAGAGGCATCCTCCTGCCACACACGCATCTATGGTTACCTCCTGCTTTGGAGGTGTCTAGTTACAAGCTTCCTCGAAGTAGTAGTTTACACTCCATTGCTGCTTGAGCTCTGATATTACACACAACCGAAGCTGAATCCAGAATAAAGTAATTCACATCAGGATCATTGTTGGCATAATAAGCAGGATACTGTGACTCAAAGCTCTAGTGCACTCAGATTAAAGTATAAATGTGCAAATAAAGCAACACTTACCTTTACTGCTTCAGCGTGGGTGACTTTTTCGAAGACTTTGTCGTTGACTTTCATGATCTGATCGCCGACCCGGAGACCCTCCTTCTCCGCCAGGCTCCCCGGTTCCACCAAGGACACGTAGATACCGACCCCGTGTTCCGAGCCGCCGCGGATGCTGAAGCCCAGGCCCTCGTTGCTCTTGTGCCGCTTCATGGTGACCTGCCGCAGCTCACCCGGCGGCTCGTGGATGAAGTTTCTCCCGAGCAGAGGCACCAGTGGAACTGTCCCGTCGCTGCTGGTGCTGAAGCTGTCCGGAGAGCCCCGCAACGCCACCTGGTACTCGGGCGGGTTGTTTGGCGAGTAGTGGCCCGGAGGAGTCGGGCTTGCGCTGGGGAAGTCACCCGGTGGCGGCTCGGCGTTGCCATTGCTTGCGACTAAATCCGATTTTAAATACAGACCCTCCGAGGTGTACTGCTCGAAGAGAAGCTGGTCAGAGCGCGGGATCACCAGCCGCAGCATGGGCAGAAGTTGTCGCTTGCTGGGCGCGTTGAGGATCACGTTAAGTGTCTGCACCAGGTCGTACACGTTGCGTTTGGAGTGGTAGACGTTGAGACAGTGGATGAACTGCTCCCTCTCGAAGTCGTTGAGCAGGAGGTTGAGCGCGTTGTGCAGCTTCCTCACGTTGGCGGAGAGCGTCCGCGCGCTGGAGGCTACTGAGTTTGCCGAGGAGCTGAGCGACATGCGCTCCAGGTCGGTGCTGCTCATCCTGGCGGTGTGACCGGGACACGGCGCCACAGCGGTGCGGTTTAGAGAGCGCGCATTACGGACTGGAGGCGCGGGATCACACCGGCGCTTGGCATCACGGCCGCTGGAGACGGTGCACTCTAGTTGTGCTCATGGTGTCCAGCTGTCAATTAGACCAGGTTATTACTCACACTTCGGTGTATAAAGTTCAATGAGAAATTAAGTTTTTGACGCAAATGAATTAAGTGCAAACTTGCGAAACACAGTGCGTCAACACTGTACATGCAACAGCCTCGTGGAAAAGTCGTCCCGCTCTGACAGAGAGCTTAGTAATGCGCCACGTAAAGCTCCCAGCCTGCGTGTCATTAGCTGCCGTCTTATTTTCCAGGAGGTCAGGTGGCTGCCGAGCTGCCGCTTCTCTGGTGTCCGCCTCACCGTCAACAGCTCCACACCGGGGGAAGATAAACAACACGGCAACTTAAAAATTACGCGCACATATTCGATCCAATGTCGCAACAAACGGCACGAACCTCGTTAATATGAAAACACAGAATTGGAAAAAAAAAGTTATTTGCCTGCTCCTTTTCTGCGTCCCGAGGAGTTTATAGCCCAATATCCACACCTCCTGTCAAGGTTTTCGTTCCAAACGTTCCTCAAAAAATATATTTCCAAGTGAGTACAGTAAAAAAAAACACAAGCCCCGTCTGTTTGTTGTTTTTATGATCCGCCTGGTTGACCTGCGGCTCAGTGCTTTCCAGACGTTACTACAGCGACTGAGTGAAGACTGGCGCCTCTCTCGCCTCTGACCGTCCTCAATCAGGAAATGACGCAGCTAATACGTTGCTTAGTATCCAACATCAAGCGCCCGTGTTACCGACACAGCTGCGACCAATAAGTTACTCAGTAGGGCTTTAATTAGACATTATCAGAGGCGATTCTAGAGTCTGTTGGAGCCCCGGGCACAAAATTCACAGGGGACCCCCTCTAACCAGGGTTCAGCATCATTAGATATTATCCTGCCTGTGTCTCTCATTGTGATGTTTTAAAACAGCTTTCATACAAATGTTGGTAATAAGTGGACCAGTAATATATTGAAACTTCAGCCCAATTATGAATTTCACATTACTAATTTTTGTTAATAAATAGACAATCCATATCCATCCATCCATCATCTTAACCTGCTTTGTCCTGCATTGCAGGGTCACGAAATTCCATCCTGTAAATGGTGGAAGATAAGTTACATATTTTGAAAGAAAAATGCTGTGTTCCAGGCACCACTGTCAAAAAAAGATGCAGTGAAACAAATTGAAGTCATGAGTGTCGTGAAGACGCACACTGGGCAAACACTGTAATACATATTGGCAAAAGACTGATATTGCACCAAAATGAAACATGACAGTCGGATCCCAGTGTGTGCAAACTGCATTTATTGTACAACAAATATTTGTGTGATTATGTAAAAAAAAAAAAATCTTACAGCAGAATTTGCATTGATTGCTCATTATTGGTCATCCAAACTGGTTTATATTTAAATATTATAATACATAATTTGATTGGTTAGTTATGTTTCCCTGATCAAGTTGTATTAATAAATGTGTCTACCTCTCATCCCTGGCAAGACCCTTCACCATATATTTGGTGTTTCCATCACAGTTCCCTCACAGAATCGTTGCCTCACAGCGAGAGGTTCCGGGTTTGAAACCCCTCAGGTGGCTGGGCAGTTCAGGAGTATACAGCTACACTACAAAATATTGAGTTTAAGCCAAATGGAGCTGGATAATATCAGCAAACATCCAGAATTGTGCATCCCAAACACATGTCAAATCTAGAAGGCATCCAAAATAATGTATTTTGTTTTTTATTTAAATGTAGGTGCACCACGATAATACCTCCTCTGTGTGGCAATTTTTGTCAAAATACTGTAACTATACCCTCCTTCATGCTTTTGAGGAACATCTTGAACCCTAACTTTTCTAAGCTGAAAGTTCAGGGGTGTGCTTACTTGGTGAAGTTTTGACATGTGATGGTGCACATGGTAACACTAAGAGTACGGGAATGGAAGTTTCAAATGGCAGTCTGTGTTTGAAAAGGCAAAATAGAAACATTAACAGCATACAATTAAAGGTTGCAATGATGACACAGGTACTGGCTAATTACAGAGCAGAGCAGCACCTCTGCACAGGCACATTTTTATTATTATCTATTATTCTCTTAAATCTTTCACTCTCAGATTTTTTACACTGTCTCCTCATCTCCTGGACAGACATTGATCTTTGCCTTCAGGTCTCTTTGCCCTTAGGTCTCTTGGTTGAGTTTAAGTATCTGCTGGGGAAAAAACAGCATAGTGGACTTGAGCTCAGATCCCAGGGTAACCAATCACAAACATAAAATGGTGACGGTATCAACACCAGAGGAAAACCCGGGGCTCCTCTCCTGGATTATTGTGGTCATTTTAATCTGAAATTATACACTAAGGTGAATGAAATGTCATAGCAATTAGCGAGTTTAAAAAGAGACTTGAAAATGAAAATTGACTTGGAAATTGAAAATGGTCTTTGAGAAATGAATCAATGCGACAGTGAATGCGTTGAGGAGGTGCAAATGAGGTTAAAGCGGTGCTGACTGAAATCACACAGATGAAGTCAGCGCTCTGCTTCCTCAAAGTGACACAGCAGAACTGTCAGCAAGCCGTAACACAGGCGACCGAGATAAAAGGAAGAGCATCTGATAGCATGTGCATGGTTTCAGAAGAAGAGGTTTATCAGTTAATGATTTCCTTCACTAAGTCAAAATCTCTTCTCCAAATAAGCTATTTGGCAACAGTGATGGTTAATTTTAGTTTATTTTTATTTTTTTAATACTATGACTGAAGCTCTAATTATCTTTTTTTTATGGTAGATTTATCTGAAAATTAGATTTCAAATTAATCATGCTTGTTTGTTTTTTCTTCTAAATAACCCCCCCCCCCCAAAAAAAAAAAAAAAATCTAAATAAATAATATCAGACAACATCAGCATGCTCAGACATGTGTGTCATGTTACCCTTGCTTATAAAAATCAGGAAATGAGTTTATTGTTCCTGCAACAATAAACATCCACTCCAGGGATTTGTAATAGAATTGGGAAATTATTAACTTCAAACAGTGATGATATTTGCAATCAGGAGTAAATGCATATAAAACAGAGCCTTTAGAAATTTCTATATTGCTGCATAAATATGTCCAGAAACATCATCTGATTTTTACACACGTCCTGAAAGCAGAAAAGGAGAACCCAATCAAAGAAATGAAGCAGAAATATGTGACTGTTGAAGAAAATAATCCATTTTAACCTAAATATAACTGGCAAAAGCATGTGAACCTTCGCTTTCAGTATCATTAGCCTATTCTTCAGTACAGAACAGCTTTAATCTGAACATCAACTCTGGGCAACTTTATCCATTCTTTTTTAAAACATGTGTGTTTGTTGCTGTCTTGCTGCATGACCCGCTTTGTGTTGAGCTCACAGACAGATGTCTGATATGTTTTCGTCACATTCACTGATATCTGTCAGTTCAATGCTGGTGAGTCATCCTGGTTCAGATGCAGCAAAACAGGCCCCAACCATCATACTACCACCACCGTGTATATAGGTGATATAGGTTCATAAACTGGAATGTAGTGTCATTTTATTTTTTCTACTCTGGTCTCATCTGTCTACAAAATTTTTGCCACTCACTATATCTTTTTTATTTTGACCATAAAAAGTCCCAGCAATCATAAGTGCACTCTTGTTCTAATGTGACACTGCATACAAAGAAGGGTATGGAAAGACTGACTTCTCATCCAAAACCAACCAACCAAACCAATCTTTACTGGGCCTTTGTGTTTGTGTGTATGTCACCTGGGGTTGTGGAAGTGTTTCAAAATAAATCACCAGCAAAATGTCCTTGGCCACTAATAGTCTGTTTTGAATTACAGTTTTCATAGTGAAAAATCAATATAAAGTCAAGTGGTTCCCATTAACAAAGACACTGAACAAGGTGGTTATTATAAGCTGCTTCAAGCGACCCCTTTGAAACGGCTGTAAATAAAACAATAAATCAGTTTAACTCAAATTCTGCAGCCTTTACACTGTACACTGTATGTGGGTGGTGAGGTTAAAAACTTCCTACTGCTTTTTCCTAGAACAATCTCAACAGACAAATGAAAAAAAATGTGAATTGGCTTCTAATATGACTGAATGCTATTTGACCTACAAACAATCGGAATGAAGAAATGCTAAGCGAAACAATACATCCTCACATTCAATCAATATTCACCTAACCCTGAAACTGTGCTCATGTTAATGCGAGATGGGTAGCCTGGCCAACTATACCCATTCACTTTGAAAATTTTCTCCATGAAATGGGTCTGAAATCCTCCTATCATACCAATCGTTTGGTTGTTGATCTGCTTACGCCACATCTTTCTCTGATTGTATGCCTTCAATTCATCCAGAGGTAGCTGATTCTGTGTCTGCTGGTTCTGTCCCCTCTGCCCCCCATGTAACACAAATCCACAGAAACCAGGAGTCTGGGTTCAAGTCACCTGATTTTTCCACTGAGATTCTTTGCTGTTGGGTTTAGGCATGAAAAACAATTGGGTTTAATAATATGATTGCATAGCATTAAACCCATTTTAGGAGGCAAAACGTTAACTTCTGCTACCATAGTAAAACCTTTAACTTGCAACCACAAGTGTGCACCTGATTCATACAAACCATCACAATCTTTAAACCAAAGTGATCAAGGTTATCAATGGAGCTAAAAAAAAATAGGCATAATATCCTATCATATGAGTGCGCCATTTTGGACCAGTTGTAAGTGTAAAAAGGGAGCATAGACCACCCTCTTTAGGTTAGCAAAGGACTAGAAAATTACCCTAAAAAAGTTGAAAAAAATCACAAACATGCGTCACATCGGCACTAGGGGTGGGAATTGATATGTTTTTATCAATATCGATGACATTGTCAATTCTGCCTATCAATCCAATTCCTTATGAATTCTCTTATTGATTAAAACAGCACCGTTAGCACTCCGCAGGCAGTCGAACACATGACATTCCTGGTACTTAATTCCATGCTGGGTTGACAAATGTTTTTGCATGTTGCTAGCATTTGAACCCTTACAAGATATCATAGGATTACACTGGTTGCACATGTCCCGTTTGGAGAAATGAAGCCAGGCTTTTAACCGCTTTCTCCTCCAGTCCATGACGCTACTTTCCACCACACGGTGGAAGTCTGAATTGTCTGCAATTCAGTCTGCAACGCTTGATTTGTTGCAGAGTCTGACGCAAATGAACTGTGACGCAAAATTGCAGGAAAACTGGAAAACGTTTGCAGGGAAATGATAGTAAGAAGAATTGATGCGTCGGAGGCGTACAATTCCAATGGAATTGGTCAGTTGGAACCGATTCTGAGTTGGAACTGGGTCTCAATTTCCATCCCTAATCGGCATGTCATGTCATGTTACATTATGCTACGTTACGTACCACCTACAGGGCAGATAGTGCTACTACAGGTGTTAGCAAACAGCAAAACAGCTCGAGTACAGATGGGCATCAGCACAAAACCCAAATAAGAAAGTGATCATTAAATAAGCGAAGTTTGCTACTAAAAAGGTGGTGTCAATATTGTCTTAGCAACTCTGCAAAAAGAAAACAGTCACTGATGGTGTAAATACCTCAATACTACATTTGCTTCCATCAGAACAGGAGGTCAATGAGAGGGTGTTTAAAGCTGATCAATGACAGTAATTAGAGCGGTGGCAAACATGGTAAAGCCAAACTGTGTTATAATGGACAGAGACGCACTCTGAACAGCAAGCGGCGCAGGCAGAGACTATAAGACAGGAAGTGATTGATGGACAGAAAGAGCCGACAGAAAAAAAAAAAAAAAAGGAGAGTCAGTGAACACAATGAGCTCTTCAGAACACCCATGCAGCTAATGATTTTGGCTCTTATCGCAGTTTTCAATTTTCACAGCACAAACTCCCTCGACAGGCAAAGACGGCCTCTCTGGCGGCAGAAGAACAATTGTTGAGTTAATGAAGAAATGACCACTGTAAGCTGAAGGGCTGTGTTACACGTGGAGTGTGTATCTGTGTGTGTGTCAGACAGCTGGCTGATCTGTATAGGATCAGGGCATTTTGCCCCAGAAAAAAGATTTCCCAAAATAAAGACTCACAATTAAAATGAATGGTAAAGTGTAATCATTTAGGAGGCTTAACAAGGCTTAAAGACTTTGCTTAATAGGCTTAAGTGCTTCTGATTAAATGCTAAAGAGTCATCCATTTTCATCACATGAAAGATAAATAAACTTGGAACGTAATTCAAATAAACGCCCAATAATGCATGACGCCACATGAACCTATATTTCTATATAAACAATCAGTCAAATAATAACTGGGAGCAATTGAAAAGGGCAGAGAATTATGATCCATCCCCACCTTTTCCTCATTAATGTACACACAGCACCCCATCTTGACAGAAAAACACTGAAGACATTTTTGCAGATATGCAGGGTTAAACTCCATGCGGGCTTTCATGTGTCTTACACTGAGAAGAAGCTTCCGTCGGGCCACTCTGCCATAAAGCCCCGACTGGTGGAGGCTGCAGTGATGGTTGACTTTCTACAACTTTCTCCCATCTCCTGACTGCATCTCTGGAGCTCAGCCACAGTGATCTTTGGGTTCTTCTTCACCTCTCTCACCAAGGCTCTTCTCCCCCGATAGCTCAGTGTGGCTGGACGGCCCTCAGCTTTAGGAAGGGTTCTGGTCTTCCCAAACGTCTTCCATTTAAAGATTATGGAGGCCACTGTGCTCTTAGGAACCTTAGGTGCAGCAGAATGTTTTTGTAACATATTTTGCAGGGGCAGCAGTGGCTCAGTGGTGAGCAGGGTTGTCCAATAACCGGAAGGTCGGCGGTTCGACCCCAGCTCCTCCCTAGTCATTGTTGTGTGTCCTTGGGCAAGGCACTTTACCCGCATTGCCTCCAGTGCACTCACTGGTGTATGAATGCGTATGAATGAATCGGCGGTGGTCGGAGAGGCCGTATGCGCACCTTGGCAGCCACGTCTCCATCAGTCTCCCCCTGGGGAGCTGTGGCTACCACTGGTAGCTTACCACTGCCACTGTGTGAATGTGGTGTGAAAGAATAATGCATCTCAATGTAAGCGCTTTGAGTGCCTGCCCAACAGAGCAGAAAAGCGCAATATAAGACCAATGCATTATTATTATTATTAACCTTGGCCAGATCTGTGCCACAATTCTGTCTCTGAGCTCTTCAGACAGTTCCTCTGACCTCATGATCCTCATGTGCTCTAACATGCACTGTGAGCTGTAAGGTCTTATACAGACAGTGTGTCTTTTCTAATCAAGTCCAATATCATAATAAGTCCAGTATCATCAAACACAGCTGGACTCAGATGAAGTAGAACCATCTGAAGATGATCAGAAGAAATGGACGCACCTGAGTTCAACATATGAGAGTCACAGCAAAGGCTCTGATACTTAGGACCATGTCATATTTCACTTTTTCTTTTTAATACATTTAAAAATTGTCAACAATTCTGTGTTTTTCTGTCAATATGTGGTGCTGTGTATACATTAATGAGGAAAAATGAACTTAAATGATTTTAGCAAATGGCTGCAATATAACAAAGAGTGAAAATTTGAAGGGGGTCTGAATACTTTCCGTACCCCCTGTAAATGACATAATAGACTGGCCATTGAAAAAAAACTGTAAAAAATCTTTTTTTGCCAGAATAGTTTTTCCAACCACAGCCACCAACCTTTTACTTTTAACTTTAAAGACTTTTCTTTTCTTTTGCAGTGCATCAAACTTATGCTGCTATGAAGCAGCAAGGTCCAAGTTCACATCTGTTTAGATGAAAAACACTTTAGAACACCTAAATACTGAAAATGTACCAGCAGCAATTAAACTGAAACTATTCAGGACAAACAAACTTGTTTATTTGTAACTTTGTGGCAGCTGCAATTTAAAGAAAAAGACGCTTAATCAGTGGGAACACTGCGTCTTTTACATATATAGGAAACTTATAGATGCAGCCGTCCCTCTAAGTGCAGGGTTTGACAATAGAACACTAAGTAAGAATAGTCTGGAAAGACTCACCTCAGTGAGTCATGTTCCCTGAGTCAACTTTCCCACTAACTTCATTCAAGTGAAAGTTACCATTGCTAGCTTTAAACAGCATCAATATCTGACAGTAAAAATGAATATTAAGCCAAATGTCGAGTTTAGTGCTAATATGCCCCCTCAGGTGCTGAAATAAAATACCTTCTTTCTACAAGTGACACACAGCTTAGTGGTTTAAACAGGGTTCAAATTCAATTAAACAGATTGGAAAGATAAAAGAAGCGGTGCGTTTATGAACTGCTTTCTAGTCTTCCCAATTTTCTACACAGGTGTCTCCCCTGTGGAGAAGCTTTCATGCCGTTTAAAGAGGTGCCTCGACAGGAGCTCCCAAAGACAAGTCAACACGTAGTGACTTATTATATTTTTAGTCTTTTATGTCTTTGACAAAGCAGGTGTGTAATCTGTAAGCCACCCACAAAGGGGTGCAAGGGTTAAAGTGATGCGCTTCAGTTTTTTTCTTTTAAATAAAGCTCAGTTTTGTTTTGATGCCACCAGCACTGTGTGTGGTAGGAACACTCAAGGAACTACACAAGACCTGCTTTATGTCCATCCTCACAAGGAAAACGTAACATGAGGTTGATATTTCAGCTCATAAAAACATTACATGTGCATATTTCTCCAGCTGTATCTCTACGAGTTCAGTTTCTTGTAAATTGTGTTTAATCAATGTGTTTAAGGATGATCTTTATCTGACCTCTTACCATATTTTAATGCCTAACCTTAACCAGTAGTTCTGTGCCATAGCTGCCATTAAAAATGAAAATGAGAGTTAAAAGTGAAAGAAAACGAAACAGCACACGGTGTCAGGGGACTCCAGCCTCAGACTGCTAATTGAAAGTCCACCCCATTGGTTACCCATCCACTGTCCCAACACTACCTCCTTAGTCAGACTTTTGCAGATATGTTTCCAGATTTTTTTCTCCTGTGTTCAGATGACGTTGGGTAATACGACGGTTCGGTTAGCATATTTTCGGTTAGCATAAACGTAAACATGTATCTGGCAGGTGTATTATCAAATGTGTGTGGCAAATGCAACCTTTCTCTGTGAGGATGTGCTGGTTATGACAAAGAAACCAAACATGTTCCTTTTACAGGAAATAGAAAACAGAAAGTGAGTGAAGAAGAGGCGGGACATGAGTGAGTATTGGACCAGCAAATGCTTGTTGGTTAAACCAAGAAGAGAAAAAGGGATGCAACACCGACAGTGATGTGTCCTTGTTGGATTAAATGTTAGCTTAGCTTTTCCCCCCCATCAGTCGATGTCCAATATGAACACAACCTCTTAATAACTACACAACAACATTTGCAATGAGGTCACAAATGTTAACTTTCCAACCCACTTTTAATCCACCTCACTTCACAACAACACATTGATCACTTCTAAAAATACCCCACCCCTGTGTTTGTGATTGATTATTTTAGGTGCAGCTGCTGGACACACTGGATGACACAGTTTCACACTGTTCACACACTGGCAGGTCGGCCATCTAGCTCGCTGCGAGAGACTGGACATCGGTCGTGAATCAGGAGCGTCATTTGAAAATCGGCACCGCTGGAATCCCTGCATGATAGAGCCCGATCTGTCTATGTAAACAAAGAGATGGCAGCTGGAGCTCTGCGCAGCTCCGTACATGAGCAGAAATAACCTGCAGCCTGCATTTCAAAGACAAAGCCAGAGGCTCCATTTTGATCAGAGATTCTTCTTCAAGTTGGATGATTCATTATTCTGTATTGATCAATGAATGAATACAATAAAAAAAGACAGAAACAGAGATACAGTTCTGAAAGCAATAATAGATGTCACTTTGGGAAATACACAAGTTTATTGGCATCCCGCCTTCAATGAGGATTAGCAACAATTCCGACCCCAGTTTCAGAAGCTGGTTTTGACAGCAGTCCCCCCTTTTCTTTCCTTTCTTTTAGTTTCTCATCTGAAAGGCCAAGGGGTTGCGCCTGACATTTTGCTGATAGATGGCAGCTCACAGCATAGCATAGTGCCAAGGCTGCTCGGATGAGTTCACCTCTCAGTGATCAAGCAGCTGCGTGAGCCTGCACCACCCATGGATCACCCTACAACTGAGGAAGAGGAGGAGAGGACAGACCTGAGAAGATGAGAGGGCAGAGTATTATTTTGCGGTTGCCATGGCGAGGTAGCATCCGAAACACCACGAAATTATCTCCTTGACACCGTGGCGATAATATTAATATCATTTATACATGCAAATTAGAGTGGGAACACCCACTGTGACAGGCTGAATTTGGGAAAAAAAGTGAAGAAATTAGAAGACTTTTCTGCTCAATTTGTTGGCAAAAAGCTCCAAGTGAAAATCCCTTTTAAACTCTCCCATCGGCGACAATTAATTTGTTATTCTCCATTTTCTTTTGGGAAAGAGGCGCAGCTTTAAGCCTCGGGCTATATCTCTCGGAGCCAAACACAGCAGCAGCAGCAGCACTTTACTTCCAAAAAGCATCCCTAAAGTCAACACAGACCTGAGAAACACCCGCAAACTAATTATGCACAAGAGAAGCTGTTGGATTAGATTTGGAGTGTAAAACTGTCTGGATGTAAAATCCCACGCTCCTAAAAAAAAACTATTAATGAGATCAAAACAATATGTGTATATGGCTGCACAAAATTCCAGGTTGTATTGACAAACAGGTTTTATTTTTATTTATTTATTTTTATCCAATCTGCCCATGTATTTCACCACTGGTGTCTCTTCTCAGGATGAAAATATTCAGATTTATTGAAGTTTCACTGCTTAAAAAAAGCCTGTATCATCAAATGGCTTATGAATAATTGTAACCTTTTTGGATATCAAGTAATGCAACTCTAGATTTCAATGACTTACAGCAACATGCTATAGTGGTATGTTTCATCACATAATGGCAGCAAAGGCAACAACAGTAGAAGAAGTACAAGTCAGCGTGTTATCTAAAATTAATGTCATGTTTATTGTGTATACTTTTATCAATATTTCGTTTCCATCTAATTTTTCTGAAGCATTTTCTTTTGACATTGGTGGGGACCTAAGATTCCATCAACTGTGGCGCATGTGTTTTGGCGCTGCCAACCGACGTAGCTACACATGCGACAACAGGGAAAGGCAAAGCCAATCACATGGCCCATATGTGTTCAGGTAGGACCAGAGCCCTTGATGACACCCAATCAGAATGAGAATATCTAGGGCTTTGGGTAGGACCAACAACAGCAGGATAGCTACTGGTAGGATGCCAGAAAAGAGTTTAACCCTTCCTGCACCCAATGAGAATCTTTTTTTTGGAGGGGGTTAAATTATTGGTGGGGCAATTTGGTGATCGCAGGACACTGGTGGGGGGGGCGTGTCACCTCCGTCCACGTTAAAACTACGCCCTTCAAAATGCACATGAAAAAAACATCTACCTCTCTATGCCAGATCTCCGAGGAGGTCTCTACTAGTACGCTTGCTTAATTAGCTATTAAATGATACCACATATTTTGTGATGCTTTCAAAGGCCTATTGCTGTCATCTTCCATACATTTATAAATAATACAAATTATCAATGACAACTGCAGACTACAGAAAACAAAATAAAGGGAAATTATTTTAAAAATAATCGATTTATTCAACAAACTGTGTGACTCTCTGCAGCTATCTTGGAAAAATTAGCTCAAAAACACACAAACACACAAAGTCGGCCTTGATGTACCATTCCTGGCCAAACATATCCCATGATTCATTGTGCACCCATCACAGCTGAATACCTCTTACACTAGAATTGCACTAGTCGTACTCCACACACTGACCTCTAATAGCCAAAAAGTAAACTACAGGTTGCTATGCAACAGGAGCAGCACATCGTGGCAAAATGTACTGTATATGTAGACTGGGAACTGGGACACTGGCACATTTAAAAATTAAGCTTTCCCTTAGCATAAAGGTAAATATCGGATGCACCACATGACTTTCAGACCGTGCATTGAAAGGCATGAAAAGCAGCATCAGAACACTCATGCTGTTGTCTTTGGACTTAACAGCAATCTAATGTAGTCATGTGTGGATAAATACTTATGTCAACAAATGATTATATTTGTTATATAGTAGCTTATTTACTCGTTTTCAACTTAGCTGATATTGCCTGAGGACATTAAAGTTGATTCAACTGTTCACATTAGTGTACCTCAAAAAGCACACACTTACCCTTTAATCCTCCATCCTCATCTCATCGTCTCTCCAACTTCACCAACATCCATCCACCAATTTCTAAACTGATTAGTCCATTAGGGTCATGCTAGCAGCGCTTCGATCAGACCTCTCAGACTCCAGCAGGTTCTTCTAGCTCCCTCCTTCCATGCCAGCCAGCAGATGTAACCTCACCAGCTGGTCTTGGGTTGGTGTGCCTGGTCCACCTCTGAACTGGTTCCCCTCTGAACATGTTTTATTAAAACATTAACTTTTCAGCGGTCTTTAGACTAAGGCGATTTTTTCTTTCTTTCTTTTTTTTGATATCATCAGTTTTTGAGAATATTCTCTCACAGACCATCTGACAACAGACAACATGAGGGAGCGGGGACCTCCGGGTGTTTCTTGAACCACGTTCTGAAGCAGTCACGTGATATAATCGGACGTCACCACTACGTGTACGATACACGCTACTTCCTGGATTACTCGCGGCACGCGCGCCGAAATCCCATCACTACGTGTAGGTCTGTAGGACTATAAACCCTGATACATTGAGCACCTCTGCTCTTTCAGACAACAAATATCACACAATTGTTAAGAAAAGATACGACAATATTCAACGCCACACCAACAACATCATCCTTTGAACGCTTCAGTTATATTGAATACACAGGTTTCTTTGTGGGGTGTTCTCATTGGAGTTACCTGTGTGCTTCTTGTGTGCTGCTTCCTGGTTCGGTCAAATGAGGCGGAAGGGGGCGGAGCCTTGTTAAATAGAAGCACAGACAAGGACCAGACCATCATTTATTCTTACTTTGTGTTTGTCATAATTTAATTTAATTTAACTTAATTTAATTTAAACACATGTGCAATTATAAAGCAATCTTCCCTCCTCCTTTTCAGGCCCATATGCAAGACTCATGTGTGGTAGCTACTTCATTTTTAAAAGAAAAAATAAAATACATTCTTACTTGTCAGGAGTACAGTTATACTTCACCCTGCGTGACAGTTTGACTGAAAAAATCCCAATGACCCAATTTTTTATGCATTTATGACAACTCAAAAAAAAATCTGAATCTCATGAATGTGCGTGCTTGTGATTAAAGCCACTGTCTCTACCTTTATTGTTATTCAAACTAAAGATTTATAAATGTCTCTCAGGCTGCGTGTTGCTGCAGCAGCTGTCATAAGAGGCCGTGCAGAGAAGGTGTTATCAGGCTGAAAATTACCCACGTGTGTGTGTGTGTGTGTTTTCTGACTGCACAGTTGTATTCTGGGAACGAGAGACTGTCACACGCTACACAACCAGCCTTTACCATTATTGAGGCTTCCCAATTTATAATGTGGATTTCTGTGTCAGGTTTCATTTGCTGTAGAACGCAGCAGCAGCAGCAGGGACTGCAGCACAACCTCCACAGAAAATAAAAACACACACTCATCTCTTACACATGAACTTCTTACATTTATTGTCTAAAAAAAAACACTTATAACCGCACGTCAGTGAAACAGGAGTCAACAAGAAAACAAAGAAACTATGAAGATTTAGAAAGAAATTTTAACCCATTAATGGAGATTTTAGTGTTCTTTACAGCACTGAGCTAATTACATGACATAATCCTTTATTTGTCCAACAAGGGGGAACTTTTGTCCATATTACAGCAGCAAAACAGGGAGCAGCACACCGTTAAAAAAATAGTAAATCAATAAAAATATTATTACAAATAGTTTTAAACCTATGAATTAGTCTGAGGTCTTTCACCACTCATGCCATATTATTACTATTTTCTTTATTAGAACATTTAATTGAACTTTTTAATCACTATAGGCACAATTAGGATCATTAAATCTTGCTTTACATTCACCTTTCAAATGTGATCTCAGTTCTCCAACAGCAAGGTTGTCAACTCTAATTAATATCAAAACCTACTCATGTACACTACATGTATAGTGGAGCGGCAGTAGTGGTGTGGACCCTCACAGCATCTACCATAAAGGCTCATAAACAGCTGCTTGCGATGTCAGAAGAAGCAGCTGCGGTCATTAAAATACTCATTTTAATCTACAAAGTACAGCTTTGTGTGTTAATGTGTAATGTAAAAAAAGTGAATGGTTTCTACTGCCCCCTAGTGTTGCAGTACTATAGATCTATAGGTGCAGATTGAGTTTACGTTGTGATGATTTTGCTGATTGCGTGATAGCACACTACAGTGTACACAAAACAAGTGTAACCTTAAAGGAAAGAAAGTCTGCTGTTTCCATCGTGTCTGCGCTGCAAATACACAGAGGGATAAAAACAGTAAACACGCAACAAGAAACATTCGCTGAAAATATTTATTGAAAAATTCTGTGGGCACGAAAAGAAAAGGTTAGACTTCAGTGAACATTGCAATAAGCCACAAACTTAAGTTACAAAGTGCTGATAAGTGATCTGTACAGTCAGTGGGTGCATGATTTAAAAAAATGTTTGCACTCCATAGAAAGTGAAAAAAAAAATGGATACAAAAAAAATTAAAAATGAGGACGTCTTCAAACATAGAGATGAGTTATTTACCTGCACGCTGCTTCCGAGGAGAGACCTGACTGCAGGTGTTTTTTTTTTTGTTTGTTTCTCCTTTCCCTGCCACGACCTAATTACACGACTAAGCAGCAAAAAAACATTACTGATGCACGTCTCTGGCCTCCTGACACCAGGTCACAGTCAGTGTTAGCTGAACTTTTCATGTAAGAAACCACAGCTGTCATTTTGATATGGTTTGAATTTAATACAACTTTAAAAACCTGGGGTCAATTTGAACCAATTTGTCTTTAAAAACCACTTACAGAGGGAAATAAAAGAATGTGAAATTACAAAGCAGAGTGACTTCATACTGTGCAGCTAAATGAGACATTTCATTTCCCTTTTTTGTTCCCATCATATTTTTTTTTGCCAGAATAGACTGATTGTGTGAAGAGGCTGATATTTATGTCTGTAGTGAAGTTATCTGAAGGTGTAGATATTCTACTCTGGATACAGGGCATACTTTATGATGGTTTTAAGTACAATATACAAGGTTTTCTTAAATCCAGTAAGGAAAATTTGGGTAAAACCTGAGACCATTTTGTTATAGATGACACCATCACCACAGATATGACATTTTTCTGATCATTAGTGAATCTGAATAGCTCTGTCTGTGCATACAAAGCTTGGTACTCTTCTTTGGCCAAAAGTAAATAGACATCATATGCAACTTTTCTGTTCCCCTGGATAAAATTCAAGTAAACAAATCTCAGTGCTGCACTCTACTGATCTGCAGCTGATGTTTGCATTAATGACTGAAAAGCGTTCCTATTTTCAAACTAGTCTGTTCTGACCTCATCCCCATTCATCAGACATGCTTAACAGGCTGTCCACATATTTTTGTCCATATAGTGTAGTTGATCATTTTTCAATAAATAAATATCAGAAGGTTTTCTTACATAAAGTAATAAAAACTGACTTTTAAAGAGACAAAGCCATCTTATTGGCAGACACTATATACAGATATTACTGGATGTGTGTCTTTTTTTTATTATATTATTGTTGAATCCAATAAGAGTTTTGTTTATGCTTTTAAATCTTGGTATATCCTTTTCCACTATAGAAGTCAGCGGCTGTCCATTCAACCTTCGCCTTCAGGTGATTGTGATGTAATAAAACTGAAAAAAATATATAATCCTATAATCTATGTAATCTGATATCCTTTTACGACATGGTTAATCCTAATATATTAAAATTAAGCAAAAGTAACCGGACTGTTTTCAGTGAAAATCACACCTCATTATGGACTTGTACTGCTGTGACCCTTCTTTTACTGTTGATATGGTCACATTAAACACTCAAGGTTAATAGACATGCATATAAAATGCATGTCTGATTTCACCTTCTCGAGACAGCTCTGGAATAAATTTCATATTTAATCACCATTTCTTAATTAAAAAAAGGGTTCATAAGTTAAGAACATGGTGAACAAGACATTCTTTCATGTAGAGCAGATGTAAGCATGTTTAATTGTTGTGTAGGGCAAGGCTCATCAAAATGACTAAATGATCAGACACTGATCTCCATAAACGATCATTAATGCCTGCTGCCTTACATACAACATGTGAGAAAACATACTGTACTGTACTGTACTGACACATGATGGATTGCCATGTCACTGTCTGATGATGTCATGACTTTTCCTCTACTGCCACATCCATATGGAAGGCATCATGGATGGTGCAGAACACCAGATTTGATTCAATCACACCAATTATTTTGTCTCATACACACACACATACATACATCTGGAGTTAATATACCACAGCCCAAAATTATAAATAAACACCTCCGATGCAGCAGGAATTATGGATCACACTAGAGTAGCACAATAGATAGGCACAGCAGAGCGTTGGCAAATGTAGTGCACATTCAATAATGTGGGTCATTGTGGCTCTGGTTGTCAGAGTGTATTAACAAAAGGGAGAGTGAATTAAAATCTCATCATGACTTTCTAGGAAAAATAAAAAAAGGATAAGCCATCTCTAAAGCAGCATCCACACTGGATATGTCTTCAAATAGATTTTCCAGTGTTACTATATGAGTCATGAAGTGAAAACAAAATTAAGGTGATGACACACCATACTCGTTCTCAACATATGTTTTTAGACACTTCTTCTGTTGTTAAGGTTTCCCTGAGACACCAATGGACACAGAAGAAGAGCTCATCACTAACGACTTTACTCTCATATTCAGTACCGTGAAGGTGCGAAAGACACATCAGTCTCAGACTCTCAAGCCTTCGTTGTTTTTCTCTCTCTCGCTGCATTTTTCAGGTTCGTCCTCCATGACCTACATAAGATTGTATTCACAGCACGAATGTATCAGAATCTATGGCCCTGTTCAAACAAGGCGGATCTGATTTGCCTTTCTTGACTGTTCACAGAATGGTGCATGACCACATCCTAAAGTGACTCAAGTCTGACTCACAAATCGAGACTGGTGATCCGATCTGTGTGTTTATACAGACCTGAAAAAGTCACATCTGAGTCACATGTCTGGGGAAAAAAAAATCAGATTTGAGTTCTTCAGCCTGGTAGTCTACAGGAAGCCTAAGCTCACCATAGGCGCTAAGGCTTTTACTGTGGTAGGGAACACATGATAGAACTAAAAACACTCACTACCCAAGTGACATTAGGACTATGTAATGTAACACTTTACAGAAACTGTTGTTTTGAACAAATTACAGTCTAGTCTATAATCTAATATCACAAAACAGAAACGATATTAGTCCCAGGCACAAAGAATGGTAATGCTTATGTGACTGTTTAAATCTGACTTCACAGATCTCCTGTAAGACTGCATGGCAGCCTTAAAAAACAAGACCTCCACACAAATACTGTAAAACAAAATGTACAGTCATTAATTAAACCTGCTGTCATTGTGTGTGTAGCCCTGACAGATCATTCCTTCAATAAATCACCTTTACCTTCATTACCAATCATTTAGGGTCATATGGACATGACCTAAAGAACCATGACTGCTCTAAATAATCAGAGAAAACAACAACCAGAATTCCCACCGAAAACACAGAGGCATGGATACGCAGGAAGATTTACCATAATGTTTCACTTAAGAGTTGCCGCTACATATTTTAATCTGATTATGAAGATGAAGTGCATTTTAGTGCCCTGTCCCTTAATGGAGGCAACAATGTACTAATATCAGATGATGGAAAACATCCGATGAGAATCAAACGTAGTGAACAATAAAGCACAGACAACACAACAGGCCATAATTAATTGTAGGGAATTAAATTATTATACCTAGCCATCATCATCCTAATAATTTAAGTCTTTATTTAATAAAATACAATTTTTTTTAGGTGTAAGGAGAGTACTGCCTTTACCTTTTCCGTAAAATGTAGGCACTGATCTCACACCTGGGATTGGTCCCTGGGTGCTGCATTGTGCCCTCAGCTCCTAAACACTTAGGACAGAGTCATAAAGGGAGAGAATGTCCTGAGGGAGTTCTTTTTTATATATATATATATATATATATATATATATATATATATACATATATATATAAGTGACAATGTAAAGACAACAAATTTCTCCACTCGATCAATATTTTCAGCTGAACACGCTGTTTACATTGTAATCACAGGCTCCTGCACACAATGAACTCGTTCACACCCAGTGATGAGAGTTTTCATCCAAACTCAGGCAGAAACAGGATCCAAACCAACATAAACTATCCCACTCACCCAAGTAACAAAATGTGCCATCTAGCCTGATAGGATTTTTTGTTGTTGTTGTTGTTTACATTAGAGACCAGCTCTGTCACAAACCTTTTCCTTTGGAAAAATAAAGAAAAAGGAAAATCACCAACAAGCAAATGAACCCTCTTCATGAATCAAAGTAGGACAGCACAGGTCTGCTTCATCCTTTTCACACAGCAGTCCATGGCCTGCTTCGAGGTGCACCTGGCACGTCTCTTGTGCATGGTCACTTTGGAGGAGATGGCCATATGGGGAGAGGATGAGCCTCCGTGTTGAAGACATACTTGTCTAGCCCGAGCAGCTCCGTGTCGTTGGAGAAAAGCAAATAAAAGTACTTGAGAGTCTCACCCAAGAAGAAGCTCTCCATCTTGTCTCGTGGTCCGGGGTTAACGGGGTCGTGGACGTTGTTAATGGAAGTGTAGCCGCCATCGGAGACCTGCAGGCAGTTAATGTTCCAATTAGGGAAACTTTCCTCCAGCCAAAACAGACTTTTTATTGACTTAACCTTAGTCTGTTTTCATTTCCTTGTCAATGTTCTGTTTCAGCACATTTTTATGATTTCAAATAATTGTCTAACAATAACATGACTGGACATTACTCAGTAATATTCAAAGAACAGAATGATTTACACCTTGAAGCGAAGGCTGCGATCAAATAATAATGACTAATAATGAAGAAGTGTAATGAAATATTTTAAGCTTTAGGCAAAACCTGTCTGCAGTAACGTTGTCTGTACCTTAGTGTACTTATTGAAGCTCTGCAGTATTTCCCATCCCCAGTCTCTGTACTTGGTGTCCTTGGTGAATCTGTACATGTAGAACAGGCTTTCCACTGTCTCTGGTCTCAGCAGGTTGTGCCTGTCTGCAGGCTGGAGGACACAAGAGAGGTCATGAATAAGTATCATAATAACAACAACAATCGACAGAGATAGCGGTTTTAGTCAGACCCTTGAAAATGACTGTTGAGACGTCTTTTTATGAAGGCAATTTATATTTGAGGCACCGAAGGGGAGAAAAAACAGATTGAGAGAAAAAAGGAGAAAGAAACAAACCGGGCATTTTGTTGACATTAATCATAGCTTTGAGCATGAGGTATTTTATTTTATTTACTTGTTTATGGTTAGGAAACAACCCCAGGGGCAAGATGCAACATTGGCTTGAAACATAAGCATGTTTCTTGTCTGTAAAACTCATGCAGTCTTCGGGCACAACCTTCAGCTGCAGCATCTACTAGCAGGAGGTGGTCAGGTACAGTGCTGAGTGTCCATTGTTTGTATTCACTTTTTTAGTCATGCTCAAGCTCTCTGGACAGTTCACACAAAACATTCTCTTACTCTGTTTTAGTCTATTATAATTCCTAGTATTTTTTTTATTCTGCCTCCTTTATAGCGAAGCCCAGCTTCATTTTAAAATCAGCTCACAGTGTAATGCGGTGTAATACAACAGCCTTCAAAATGAATGAAGACCTTTGTGAAACACTTTAAAGAAATGCTGAACAATGTAACCTTCTTGAAGGTGAGATTTATTGCAAAGCTTCTGCACTAGACTGCATTAGGCTGCTAGATGAATGTGGCTGTGCAAAGGTGCGGGTGAATAAAAGATTGTAGTAAACCGTGAGTTGTAATGCAATCTCTTGATATGAAATAATCCCATTTTTGATCAGCTGCACTCTGAATCACACACAAAAAATTTTCATGGGCTGACATTTGATTCTTTAGCTTTTCATACTAGAATATAAATAAGCCGTTTGAAATGTAATTATACTTGAGGTTAACAGGTCAGCTGTGGAGAAAAAAAAACTACAGGAAAAAATATTTGATAAACCTGAGCTGAAATAAGCTCCGGGTTAGGAAGGTTATGATAACAACAAAAGCAGAATGGTTGATTAAAATTTTCTTTAGCAGTCGGACTCCGTGTATGCTGAGTCAGTGTTAGACAAAGCTGTGAGCTTACATGACATTTTTACTTTCTTGTTTTTTTATCTTTTTGGTGTCTGTCACAGTCTTATGGCAGATTTACAACAGGTTAAGGGAGCACAGGAAGTTTTTGAAAATAATAAACGAACCAAAATAATATTATTTTTTAAGCAGTCTGAGTCAGTGTTAGAATAAGGCAAGCCTCTAAATGCACATTCATTCTTCTGACAAAATGCAGTACAACTACCAAAAAAACTCTACTATTCAAAATGCTTTCAGTCTCACCTTTACAAAAACATCATGGCCGTCACTGGCTTGTAGGTTGAAGTGCGCGATCTCCGGGCTCAGCCCAGTCTCCATCTGTTTGTACATCTGATGGCAGGTCTCCAACAGCTGCACGGCCAGATCCATGTGGTCTCCTGGGAGGCCGTTTTGTGCCCCCAGAGCCAAAGTTCCAGGCAGGAAACACACTAGGTGATCCTACAGAGGAGTAATAAAGAGATACAGATACGATCAGGATGGATGATGCTGATGGAAGATAATAGTAGGAACTGGAATTGATTCTGACAGGCTGACAAGCTACAGGTTCAATAACAGCACAGAGGCAGATTGATTTACAAGATAGTCACTGTCAGCGGAGGACTGACTTTGGCAGAGTGCAAATTACCTGATCTAAACGCTAGAGGATAAGGTCAAAGGTCATCATATTGATAATGAAAGAGCATCTCTACCATCTTTGGGTTGAAGCGGTTGTGGGATAGCTCTCCAACAAAGGTCAGCCTGCCGGGGCCCGTCTGTCGTACAAGGTGTTTTTTCACTCCCTCTATGGCCTGAAGGTAGTCCTCCAACAGACTGGACAATACACACATAAAGAGAAAATATTCCACACATAAATAATGGTGAATATTATGTCAGAAATATAACAGTAGTAGTAGTTCTTAGTGACTTGTGCCTAGGGCTGAGTAATATAAATACTATCAATATTAGGACCATAGACATTTTCCCACATTTTATTTATTTATTTAAACATTGGCACAGTACTGTTTATCAAACTATGATTAAGATTAAGAAACCTTTATTAGTCCCACAATGGGGAAATTGCATGGTAAATACATGAAACTTTAGACTTTAGTCAGTACTGTCGAATGGAAAACACTGTATTCAAAATGAAATACTTATATTTTTAATTAGACTTCTTAGTGGGGTAAATGGCCAATACATTAAATTAAGTCAGGTTATATCTGCATCATTTCTGCTCTAAGAAGTGCTTTCACTCAGTTGTGCTCTCTGTTGAAGCTGAAGAAATCGTGTGTGTTTTGTTCAAGAGCTTCAGAGAGACAACTGGACTAGTAGAGCTACTTGGAACTTACACAATCAATCTCTGCATACTGATTCAATCTTTGTAATTGTGTATACAAATTAACTTTCTTCCTAACTCAAGACAAAACAACATATATACTGTATTATAAGATACTGTCTTATAAGATACCCCTCTTACAGCATCCATAGTATTTAATTAGTTGAGCTGCAGCAGGTGCTGCTGATGATCAGTCCTTGATGAACTGATCATCAGCAGGTGTACAGACCTCTATAAAAACAGATGTTTTGGCAGTTTGCTGCTCTGGAACATTCAGGTGTGTGTTAACACAATGACAAGAGGGAAATACATACACTGACCCTGCAGGCCTAATTGAGCATGTTAATGTTCTTAAAAGCACAATTAGAGGAAGACATAACAATTTCAGTTTGTTTGGAAGGGCTGTTTTTTTGGCACAGGACCTGTGCGCCTTGCAGTCATTGAGTCAACCCCGAACTCCTCTGTATACCAGATTATTCTAGAGACCGGGGGATGAAAGAGCCTGACAGCAAGAGCCTGACAGGAAAAAGTTAGAGCATTACTGATTTGTGGGTAGAACTTTCCCAGCAGGACTTGTGTAGAAGAGTTTTATATCCTCTGTTCCCATAACTGTTTCCAGCTCTGACTGCTTGTCATAGTCAGCAGTGCACAATGAACTTAGGCTGTTACAGCTGATTAAGAAGTGTACGAAGCAGCCTGGTTTTTCAGATCCTATCTGCCTCACCGAGCATGTTAATTGTTAATTTCTGACAGTATATTAAAAAAGACTGAACAAGTACAGTTTGTTTGAAGGGTTACCGGGAAAAAAAGACTTGTCTGTCTAAAAAACACATGGAAGCACGACTGAGGTTCACCATGTTTGCTGTAAACCAAACAGTATTTCAGCAGAAACACCTCATACACACTGTTGAGTATGGCAGTGGAGAGGTGACAATTTGGGCTTGTTTTGCAGCCATGGGATCGCTGCACCTTGCAGTCATTAAGTCGACCATGAACTCCTCTGAATACCAGAGTTATCTAGAGACAAATGTGAGGCTGTCTGACAGGTAAAATTTAGTCCAAACTGGGTCATGCAAGCTCAGACCACAACCCAACTGAAATGCTGCAGTGAGACAATAAGAGGTCTGTGCATAAACACACAAAATCATAAAATTAAAAAGGGGGTACACGACTGTAATCTCTCTAAACCACAGAAAAGAAAATTCTAAATTCTTACTCGTCTTCTGTTTTGCCTCCCTGGATCCACTGTTTGAGCAGATATTCGTAGTAGCTGTCTGCCCTGGCACCGAGAGTGAAGACTCCTTTGTGTGTAAACTGGCCGCTGTTCGTGTTGATGAACATGGGCACCAGGCCATCATGTTTCCCGGGCAGCTTGTGGACCAGCTTCATAACCTCATTCGCAACATCCTGAAAAATTAAGCAAACAAATCAGTATTATTAGGATTGAAATGTCAAAAATACATCTACAAGCACGTTGTAAGTGGAAAATGATAAGCAAATTCATACTCTGATGACACGTTGTAAGCAAATTCATACTCTGATGACACTGAGCTCATCAAAAGCTATGTCACTCAGCACCGGCTCAGGTTATGACAGAAATGATTCAAGTCCATGTCAGACTGAGTTGAACATCTTCAGGCACAGGCTGTGGTTTCTGGCATTGCTCATAAACTGACAACATGATGGATTTAAAACAAAATCCTGGCTCACACTTGTCATTTCAATCATACTAATGTTTGCAAGCTGTTCTTAATATAGGACCACTTTAACTTCACTAAAAGAAATATTTATATAAACTGCCTTCAATCTTTGAGAACGCAAATCAGAATTATTTGACACACACACTGCAGCATATTTCACTGTAACGGAGCCCCTCCTGGTGTCCTAACCTGGTACTGTGGGTCCTGGGTGAGGCGGCTCAGCTCTCTGAATTCCAGCTGGATGCTTGTGACTTCTGCCAGCGTGCTGTCGGACGTCCATCTTGGCGGGTGAGCGGTTCCTTTTCCGATGTTGACATCTGAGAACGGGATCTTTGAGGGTGTTTTGAAGGCAGGCATCAATCTGGACCCGAGGTCTTTCTTTAAGGGTAGAGGGCAAATTGAATTATAGGAGGAAATGCCATTGATTTTTTTTCAGACAGTAAAGTATTACTCAATTTTCCTTTGTTTATAAAGATCAGTCTTAGAAAATAAGATTTTTTTGTTTGTTTATTATTTCTTCACATTTCCAAAAACGTCCTGTGCTGTAGTAAAACTGCCATAAGACTGACAGCCACACAAAAAACAGGAAAGTGAAAATGTCATGTCAACTCACAGCTTTGTCTAAGAAGAGTTGGTCTCCTGTTAGATGGTAGGTGCTCAGCAGTCCCCCTAGGATACGTATGGTTGTTTCGAAAAGATTCACGTCCACATTCTTGCTGAAGGACAGCTCTTTCTCTACCCAGTTCTTTGCTTCTGCAAATTCTACGTCAAGGGAGGAAAATTACAGCTGTGTGAGAAGGGGAAACAGAGGACGAGGAAGAACTGCAGTAGTGTAGAAGCAAAACTCCAGAGCCTTTCACCTTTGAGAGGAATACTCCTCCAATTTAGAAAGATGGAGAACTTGACTTGATTCTTCTTTCTAACTCCACACTTGCATCCACAACTGACCCTTTAGATTTTAGTTTTTTTGGAGCAACCAAAAACTTCATGCCCAAATTCCCATATAAGCAGTAGAGCTGTAAACTTTGTTGATGCTGATGTTGGTGGAGTTAGTGAACCTTAAGTAAAATGGTCAAGCTAAATTTCATTTATATGGTCATTTCGATGTTTGTACCAACTGTATGGCAAAGAACAGAAAAAAGACATCAAAAGACAAGAGATAATAAATGACAACAACTACCTTCTTTCAATTCCATAATCCACATGGTGTCCAAAGAATCAATAAGTGTCAAACCCAGTCCGAACCATTCACCAAAAGACTTGGAGATGGGCTTGAGCTCGTCGTGACCCCAGGCGTAGTCCTTGTAGCCTTTCCATGCATGTCTGAAGGCATCACGTACTGCCTCTAGTCTATCAGGACTTCTAGTTGAAACTACACACAAGGGAATGAATAATGAATCAAAACGTTCATGGCTCATTTTCTGAATACGTGCTGGAAATATTTATATTTATATATTTAATATATATTGATGCTTTATACAAAACAGGGCTTACAATTAGTGCTGCATATTAAACAGCACCACTGTAACAGAGAGCTGGCCAAGGCAGGAGGTTGGATTTACTTTCAGAATGGACCTCAAAAAGTTAGAACTCTAAACCAAAAGATTTAGAGCTGACCTGGGACAGCATCAGCAGGGTTTGCAGGGACTGAAGTTGCAGCAGCTTCTTTTCCATTGGCAGACGGAGGGGGCTCTGTGGCTTGGTCAGCTTCGATCATTGCTCCTCTCCAGCTGCATGAAAAGTAAAAACCTGTCTTACATCTGAATTATTTATAGGTGTGTCTCTCATATGTGTGCTACATCTGCCACCACAGGGCCGAGGCACAGATGGAAAATATTTGATTTCAACCTCCTCTCATCAACATGCAACAAACCAATCACCTGACAATCTTCTTCTCTTTGTCTTCCTCTTCTTCTTCACCTTCATCTTCTGGAAGTGCCACTTGCGGTAGCTTTTCCTGTCCGACTGCGTCTGACGCATTTCCATCTTTCTGTAGGTTGGGTGGACCTCTTTTGTTTGATGGCTTTTTCTGTGGATAAACAAATGGCTAGAGCTAGAAACAAGGGGGACAACATGAACATGTCTGAGAGGGGGTCCAATATGTATTTCAATATTTGGTCCTTAGGGTATTATTATCAAATAATAACCCATGTAATCAACTTATTACTGACACTAAAAACACGTTTCAGTTCCGTAACTACATTTTTGATTAGGCAAGATTTAACTCTCCTAACAGCCAATCAGAACTTTGCTTCTAATTTGGTCATCTCACAATAGATTTAAACATATATCATAATATAATGAACATGTTTTATTATAAGATCTTTGGAGGTGGGACTAGTTTTCTGTTGTTTTTTTTAGGTTTGAAATTAAAACAAATAACGGCAAATGAAACCAACCTTCATGGGGGGTTTAACAAAAATGGGGATGGTTGGTCCTTTAGGCTCCACCACCAGGTCTGGACCTACAGCTGGCCGCAGATGTGGTCCTGCCACAGGAGCTGGAGCTTTACCTTGAGCTGGGCCTAACTCAGACTTCACACCTGGAAGAATGGGCTTCAAATCCCGGTCGTTAAGCTCCAACCAGTCATCCTTGTCAGACGAACCTACACACACACAGCAAAGACAATGTGCAATCCATCTATTAGCCGCTATATCAAGGTTCTAACATTGTCTGAGAAAATACATTATGTGAAAACTAAAAGAGAAATGGCTTTTGGCATTTACTATAAGCTTAGCTTACCCAGTGGGCACCATAACAAAGTTTCTTTTTAGATTTATCTACTGTGTGGAGAGATTTTCAGGCACAGAGACTTTAGGTATAAAAATACAGCTGCAAAGGTAAATATGAGCATTTCCAGACTCAGTGTTGACGTCATTTAAAAAAATACACCCAGTAATATACAACAGTCAAAGCAAGCTTTCTAACCCAAGTTAAAAAACAAGCACAAAACTATGCATGTTTCCTCTTGTTTTAGTAATTCCCTGCAATTTATCATCACTGCAAGCAAAGACAGTATGCAATCCAACTCATTAACTTCAGTTAGTCGAGCAGCAACACCATTAGATTTATTGACAAGCTGCCTCTGGCTGTGTGCATGTGAGCTTAGCAATGAGTGGGCATTGTTTACCTCTCCATTGCTCTGTGATGCTGGGATAAGAGAGCAGTCCTAAAATGAGCAGCAGAGCCAGCAGGAACAGGATGAGGCTTCGCTGGAGCCGAGACAGCTGCTTCCATTTCTGTGGGCAAATACATCAACTCTTGTAACTACACAGACATAATCCAAGATGTCTTGAAACAGACTATAACGCCAAACCCCTCTTAAAATATATTTCTAAATGCTTCCTTTATGATGTCTCTCCTTACCCTCAATACATATGACATCTCTCTCCACTTGTTCTGAGTACAGTGACAGCTCAAAAATAAACTACCCAGCTCAGCTCAGCAGTGCAGAGGGAGGGACGAAATCAGAGTCTCACAGGAGAGACGACTAACAGGCAGGCTTGTACCACTCTGTTACCTGCTCTAATTAACACCTGTGCAACACCATGAAACTATTGCGCAATCGTCTGTGACCTATGACGAACACACACAACACGCCGTTTCTCAGAGGACACATTTAATTTACTTTACTTGAGTTTCATGACATTTTGTACGGCACAGTGTTTGTTATACTGTGCCAACATGAAAATGTACAAGTATATCCCCTACAAGCAAGTTAAATATGTTTATGTGAATATAATGCAGCTAAAAATAACAACGGAGATGCTACTGCCTACTTCTCTATTCTATAAGAAGGCTGTTACCACTGGTGGAAAAAAGCTAAAGAACCCAGAAAAAAATAATAGTAACTATACTCTATATAAAAAATAATATACAATATGTAAACAGAGTGTAAGGGAAATACATGTAAAACATGTATACCACCACATTTTGTCATCTTTAAATAATTTCCTCATTAGTGTTATAACGTCACCCTGTGGTAAGAGCTCCGTGGTAGTCCAAGATTTTTTCAATTGTTGTGGGGACATAAATAACACTTATTCACTGGGTGTTGATAAAGACTCTTTAGACTGTAGAATTTTCTTGAAGACGTCCAAGCAGCTTCATCAGTTCTAACTGTTTGATGGGGAAACATGGTTCATATGTGCTAGATCCGCTGGGCATATTCGTGGGGTTTCTTAAGATTGCTTAAAAATAATTAACAGAAAAGCCAAAATAGATAATAAAGGCTTTTAACTATTAAACATTATCAACAAATATTTTATTCAACCTGCACCCGACTCAATCACTCAATCAATCAATTCAGTCTAAGCAGACGATTTTGAAATATTAAAGTTTCTAGTAGCTCACAGTAGTGATTAGTAGTGTAGCATAAATTCCATTTACAGCCAACCATGACGTTAAAGAGGGACAGAAATAAGGACAATTTTCCGATTTGTTTATCTGCAGACTTTCTGAAAGCTAAATTATTTCTTCTTTATTACATATGATACCAGTTTCAGGACTACACTTCAAAATGGATGCAAACATTACATATTGACTGTATGTTGTTGTCATTTCTTAGCAGTATTGTATCCAAAATATATTGCTGAATGTACAGAGGTAATGAATAACTCATTATTTGCTTAGCCTAAACGTTAATTCTTGTGCTTCCATCTGAGCCCTTTAAACTGACCCCATTCCATCAGAGGCAATCAGTTAACAACCAAAGTAGGTTCCTTGTGATGGAGTCGACAACCAGTTATTTAGGGATAACAGATTTGAACAGAGCAGCACAGTAGTTTTCAACCAACTAAGCAAGCAAAAAACAAAGATATGGATGACACATAGATCCATACAACACAACATACCTGTAAAACTTGAGTAACAAGCCCAACAAAGGAGATAAGGAGAGTCACAAGTCAACAAGATTAAAGAAAATGTTCCAAGAGACAGGAGAGGGATGCGAGACGAGCAGATCCATTTTATCTCAGAGTGGGGATCAGGCGTATAATGTGCTCAGGGGATGCTTTTATCTGAGGAGCTTGAAAGTTGAGGCAGCTTCACAACAAAGGAAGCATAAGAAAGGAAACTCTAAAGCACAGGAATTGATTTGTTGCAACAGAAAAACAGACGCACATCATAAAGAAGTAGATAACATATCTCATCAGACCTAACTTAGGACGTGGATCCTCAAAGCAGACACCTTTTGAAGAGCTGATTTAGAGCTGAAAACCCCCACACATAATCTGGGTTTTTATTAATTATTTATTATTCCAATAATGTCTGGCGTCAGTGTGCCTTTTCATTTAGTTATCCGAGTAGAAATTAGCACTATACTGTAGAGGTGAACGCCCTTCCTTTAAACAAGGAACAGAAGAATGTATACATATCTCCATAGCTCCCTTTAACCTGTATTGACTTACAGATGGAGATCATTATGTTGTGTAAATGACAACAACCTGTAACAACAGCCTGGTGTAAATTTCTCAAACACAAAGCACTCACCCTCCAGCAGGATTGTCTGCGGTGTTTGCCGTTGTTGTAGGTGTGACTGTGCGGGTCACTGAGTGTCAGAGAGATGAAGTCCTTTCTTGAGGGCGGATACATCCTCTGATCGTGGCAGACAGTCGTAGGTCATAGACCTTGCATTTAAATAAGCAAAAAAAAAAAATGTGGAATGTGAATGTGTGGTATCTCAAGTTTTAGGACTGGAAAATTAAATTTTAAAAAACAATCCAGATTTTACAGGACATTTGGCAATCTGATGTCAGTATAGTGCTTAAAGCTGACTAAATAAAACCCAGAAAAAGGAAACTTTCACTGTCTTTTTAGTCATTAAGTTATTGATCCACACCTTCCACATACTTTCAAATGCATTCACTATCTTCAGCACCATGGACAGCTAACAAATAAACGCTCTTGAGCAATGTTTTGGGGAATTTCTATAATCGATTGTTATTGGTTGGTAGCTGAACGTATCCCCGGCACAGTGATCCTAACGTGTTTACAGGAAAAACAAGGAAACAGTGTCACACTGAATGTATTCACTTCTAACCACTGTGACTGGTGACATGTCAGGTCGCTCGTTTATTTGAGCACACAACGTGTTACTGTAACTTTTGACAGTCAATTTTCAGCTACGAGCTATTTAAGCTAAGCAGACTAAATAGGTGCAAGACGAGCGTTTCTCTCACATCTATGACATGCTGTGTCAACAGACCACCGAAAAACAAATCGTAAGTCAAACCCTCAGCTGCCTCCCCCTCACCTTTGTGCCTGGTTGGCTGAATCACAGCGACGCTATTCTCTCCTGAAAGCTAAACAGCTGTTAGCTAGCTACGAGTGGCTAGCTCGCATTTCCGGCTCGTTTCTGAATGGAAAGTGTCTCTGTTGCAGTGTCAGAAGAACCAACGTGTAACACAGCCGTTCGTCCGGCTGTCAAATAACACGCACTGCCGTAGCATAAAATGTCAAACACATAAAACAAGGAGAAATATGGCTAAAGTTGGGGAATAGGTACCCAGAAACAGATGCGGAAAAGAACTGACAAAAAAAATGACGCTGTGCGTTACGTGACGTACGTACGTACGTGTGTTAACCCTTAACAACCCAAATCCATGAAAAATCAGTCTCTATGGAGAAAAAAAAAACGTTGCCATGAAACGTTGTTGTGCACATTTATGCTTCCATAAGGATATCTACCAATATTATCAGTTATATTTATGACTAATAACACTTTGTTTATGTATTTTTTTAATTGAGCTGACACAATTCTTTGATGGAGGGATCATACAAGGCAGATGTCCAGCATATTTTGATACTTTGTACAAAAAAACAACAACAACAAAAGTAACAATGATCAGTCTCAGCCAGCTAAGGCAATCATATGAAGGGCTACTGAAACTAAATAGAAACAGAAAATACTGAATATTAAAACAACAGACTAGAACTGCAGACCATGGCTAAAGCATTTATGCAGAAACCCACATCATCTTCTTTCTTATATAGCAGTGGCAAACCTGGCCCTTTGGTTATCTGAAGAATTTGGCATGAGCTAAAAAAAAAAAAAAAATAAAACTGTAGAGATGAGTGTTTTAGCTCTCTCACTACAAACTCCCTGAGATCTCACTCCTGCAGACTGTAGCCTACTCTTCATCACTCTCTGCTGCCCGAGCTCTAGGATACAAATCCCAAACACCAATTCTGCTGAGCAGCTACAACGTTTGCTTCTTTTCACCGGACCCAAGCACGTCTCTCATTGAGCGAAGCAGAAATGTATGTTGACAGCAGCTGCTCAAGGCTAAGAGGGCGCTGACAAGGGGTGCCGAAGAAGCTCTGCAGGGCCAAGGGGAGCTACTGTTGTTCTTAATGTACACTCTAACAGCTTGTTGTGGGAAGAATGTGTGCACTCTGGCTGCTTTGGTGTGTATGACAGTACTTCTCTTACTTAAAAAATAAGTAAGTGTGCTAGGAGTTCAGGGGTTAAACAGTGGACAACATTTTCCTTACATGGTATTCGTCAAATTAAATGTGGAGGACGTAAAATTTGTAATCTCAGATGTTGCTGCATTTTGTTGGCATTTTACAAAGATGATGTTTAAAAATAGTCTTAAAGATATCACCCCACTGTCCTTGCAGTGGTTGCATAAGCACATTTAGATAATGATGAACTAAGCCACAACCTGACCAACAACACCACTGCCCCTGTGTGTATCATTAACATACCTGAGATGTAATAGAAACATACAATTATATGACAACTATAAAAAAAAATCAGGAATTATTTGTTCTTGTTGACATCAGACTGTCCCTTTGTATTTGTTTTGGGATTAAATACACATTGTTTTTTTAATATCAGCACCTTGAGTAAAAAGTGAAATGTTCACTCACAGTACAAGTTTACTGGCCTTGTAAGAAACGGCCAATGGGACGACAGAAGCTGTGTCCCCCCATGCAGAACACATTGTTAAGGAGGTCAGTATATACACAATGAGAGGGTGATAACAGAATAGTTCGTCAAAAAAAATCATTGTATATAAAGGATAAAAAAAACATACATTTTTAAATTAATACAAGATAAATGTCTCTGTAAACAAACTTGACAACTTGACAAAATTGAGGGATCTTGTGCCCTCGTTCATATGGAGTCACTTAATTGAGAGATCAAATCTCCCAATAGAAGAACTTTAGGAGGTGTTCCAGATGTCCTCTCGGTGTCCATGTTTTAAACAGAGGTTTGCGTCCAGGACCTGCAAGTCTCTTGCGCAGACAGACTCTAGCTGAAACACACAGGTCCAATAGTGAGGCCAAACTGGTGTGTGAAGTTCCCTCCTCCCATTATTGCCACATCTCTCAGAGGAAGCAGCTGGAGGTCCTCGAACTCCAGCACGGACTCCCGAGGACCAGAAAGCGCCTCCTCTCCTGGCTGACAGAGAGAACAGAACACATTCTAATGATGATGATGATAATGATGATGATGTTTATGCATTGCTCCAGTCACTAATTGCACGTGCATCACATCAATCTTACCTCCCTAACTGTGATGCTGAAAGTTTGCATTAGATACATTATACAAAGTCTAATTCACATCGTCACTATTTTAACTATGACCCTGCAAACTTAAATTACTTATACAATAAGTATAAAATGTATATTTTTTTCATGCTCTAGCCACATAATCTATCACTCAATATCAATATGTTTGTCCTTCCTTGCTCCCTCCCTCCCTTCCTTCCTCCCTTCCTTCCTCCCTTCCTTCCTTCCTTCCTTCTGTCTTCCCTCTCTTCCTCCCTCCCTTCCTTCCTTCCTTAGGATCTTAGCACTAGCATACACATTGGCTATTCTTCCTGAGCTCTACTACTTTTGGTAATATGCACCTCATATCTGTCACACATCTCATTTGATAAGAATGTTTAACAAAGTGAGAAGAAAACTTGTCATGCAAAATCATAGGCCATCTTGTCACCAACATATTCCTCATAAAAAATAACAAAACAAAGACATAATAAAATAATTGTACATACCACACAGTCTTTTAGTGCTCCGAGGTAACTTTGCTTTCTTGTGTCGGTGAGGAATTTTACTTCTCTGTCCGTCTGGCCCAGTCTGTTTCCTGGATGGCAGGAGTAGGTGACCATCTGTACAGCAGTGGTACTGTGCAACCTCAGAAAACGCATCTGGACCACATTAGCACCGGGATAGTGAAACTAACATGAAAAATACATAAAGTCAATTATTATTTAATTATGTATGCTAATGTATGACACTGAAAACAGTAAGATAAATGTCAATGAACGGTGCAAGGAAAACATTGTTTACTGTCTTTCTTCTACTATGTATGATGTTTAGCCTCTTTTAGTTTGTTTCTGTTTTAAAACACATTACGCCACACATTATATGGATGAAATGTCTGTGACATCACACATAGGTTTCTGAAGGGCTGTTTTGAGTCCTTGTTGGAGGCTTTGATGGTCACTATGTTGGCAGTGTCATAGTCCACCTAAACTTCTGGATTTTTGTGTGGAACTCAAGTGGCACATCACTGTGACAAAAGACTTTTTAAACCTTGTTCCAGTCTTTCCCCATTAAGACACAGACATCTCTGAACTCTGAGTACAGAAAATACCACCTGCACTCCCTACAGGCAGGATGGGAGAACAACACACAACAACAAAAAAATGTAACCTAAAAGTCATATCAAAATTTACCCCCATACAGTTGTCAAGTTGGACATTTTCAGATGGAGGTCTATGGGGATTGAGTCACTTTTGAGGCCAGAGGCCAAAGGAGGAACTGCAGCTTTAAAACTGACCAATTCCCAGCCCCAAACACATACACCCATAAACATAAAGTCTCCACCTGTTGACTATGACAGATGAATTTGAATATATCAAGTAATTGAGTCAGAACCTTTACAATCAAACACAAATCTGACATGCTGCAAATTTGAATTAGCAGTTCTGAGAGCTGCCACCTGTCTACACACACATATATGGACAACATAAGGCAGGGCAAGCTGCAGCAAAGCATGGTATTCACTCACCTGAAATCCCTGATCCAGCCAGCTGAGCCACTGAAAAGATCCTTCTTCAGAATATTCTTCCATCCAGGCTTTCATGGGCAGCTGCGGAAAAACAGATTTGCCAATTTGAAGCAATGAAATAAGATCACCAATCGCTAATTAACCCTGAATTAGCATGCAATCAATGACTATTAATAGTGGGTTTCTTGAGGGCTGAGAAATTTGGTAATTGGTTCTGAAAACTGTAGTGTTTGCTTGTGTGTGTTAAGCAGAGAGTGGATCTCTGCTTCAAGTACCCACTGCAGGAGTCTCTGTCATTACAACAAGAGTGTGAACTGACTGACAATTCCTCAAACTGACATTCAGCTCCTACAGCGTGGCCGTAATAGGTAAGCGAGCTCATTGATCCAGAGGGGCAATTTCCTGCAGCCTTCCTCTGGTGATGTCTTCATACCTGTGAGACCTGAGGATGAAGGCAGGTCTGTTTTGATGTGGAAGAAAAGCTGCAGTGGGCCAGCAGTGCGTCGGCCGCGCTGCCCTGGTTGGGGTCGATGTAATACATTCCTGCGGGGAAAGGTTAGCAAGAGCTCAATGAGATCTGCAGGGATCAAAGTAATACGCTCCGTGGTGACAGTAACACCTACACAACACAGAGGAAACTCCAAAACACCACACTATGCTACACAAAAGATTAAAGATGTTAAATTGTAAAAATATTTGGTTTTCATTCACAAACAATATAACAACATTTCACCTCATCAGGTCCCACTACAGCATTACAATTGGCTTTGTATGGACTTTGATTTGTCCAGTCCAAAATCTTGATTCTTTTATTTTTCAGCCATTCTGATGTAGATTTGCTGCTGTTCTTTGGATCATTGCTCTGTTGTATGGTCCAGTTTGGACCAAGCTGTAACTGTCAGAAAGACGGCCTCATATTTGCCTCTAGAGTTACTGGTCCATTCAATGACTGCAAGGAGTCCAGGTACTGAGTTTCAAAATTAGCCCAAACCATCAGCCCTCCACCACCATGCTTGACAGTGGGTCTGCTGAATTTGGTTTTCACCAGACATGTTGGTGATCATTAAGGCCAAACAGCTCCATTTTGGTCCCATCTGTCCATAGGACATTGTTCCACAAGTGTTGTGCTTTTGTTCAGATGCAATTTTGCAAAACTCAGTTGTACACAGCCTGAATTAGCTGGGACGTCCACTCCTGTGAACATTGACAGCTGTCTTGAATGTTTCCAGTTGTGAATAATCTTTCTCTCTGTAGAACGTTGAACTCCAAATAGTTTGAAATGGTTTTAGAAGTCTTTCCAGATTGATGTGCAGCAACAGCTGCTTCTCTAACACCATTGTTCATGTCTTTCTCTCTTGTCATTGTGTTAACACACACCTGAATGTTCCAGAGCAGCAAACTGCCAAAACTTCTGCTTTGATCACAGTGTGATTGGATGGTGTTTTTTCTTATATAAAGTACAGAATTTAAAGGGTGTGCTAACTTTTATACATGACAGTGTATGTTTAAAACATAGGGTAAGAAGGCAATATAATGTAAACAGCAGAAGACTTTAAGGCTACCATCTATGTTTACTGCGTAGAGTCACAATAAACTTGAACAGCTCATAATGGTTCTTTTCTCCTTGCCAAAGACATTAATGAAGTATTCTTGATGCGTATGTGTGTTCCTGTGTTGACGGCTGATGACTGATAGACTGCTCGCTGTACTGCCTTGATCTTGCCCTTGACTTTCACTGAAGCTGGAGAAATACAAAACATGTTTTAACTGTAGCTGTTGCAAATCAATCAAACAAAATATAAGCTGAAGTTTTAGGTTAGGTGTATATTTTATTACAGGCTTGGGTAAACTGAAGTATAATGTGTAGAGTAGGGCTAAAACTGTAAAAAGTTGAGAGTCTGGTGCAAATCCTGAGTGAGGAAAATAAGGGTTCAATTCTGGCTTTACTGGCAGAGGGATACAGTGAGTGTCAGGTTGCTTCCATCCTTAAAATTTCCAAAACAGTGCTTCATGAGAACAAGGTCAAGCAGCAGACATTGGGGACAACAAAGCTAGGGCGGAAACGACTTTCCACTGACCAGGTTGACCATCAGCTCATTCGAATGTCACTCAACCGTAGGATGACATCAAGTGACCTACAAAAAGGACGGCACCTTGCAGCTGGGGTGAACAGTTCGACACAGGCTCCTATAGGGGACAGGGCTTGTAAAGCTCGAAAAAAGCCCTTCATCAATGAGAAGCAGAGAAGACCATCAGAACTGGACCACAGAGGACTGGAGTAAGGTCATCTTCTCTGATGAGTGCAATTTTCAGCTTTGCCCAACTTTGGTCGTCTAATGGTTAGGCAGAAACCTGGAGAGTCCTACAAGCCACAGTGACTTGCACCCACTGTAAAATTTGGTGTGTCGGTGATGATGTGGGGATGCTTCAGCATGGCTGGAATTGTGCAGATTCATCCTTGTGAAGGATGCATGAATCAAGCCACATACAAGGTTGTTCTGGAAGAAAACTTGGTCCCTTCTGCTCTGACAATGTTCCCCAACTTTGAGGACTGTTTTTTCCAGCAGGACAATGCACCATGCCACACAGCAAGGTCAATCAAGGTGTGGATGAAGGGCCACCAGATCAAGACCCTGTCATGGCCATCTCAATCTCCAGACCTGAACCCCATAGAAAACCTTTGGAATGTGATCAAGAGGAAGAAGGATGGTAACAAGCCATCAAAAAACATCGCCCAGACGCAATGTGAAAAACTGGTGGAAAGCATGCCGAGAAGGTGGAAAGCTGTGATTTATATATATAAATATAATCAGCACAATTTCAGATTAAAAATTAGATTTTAGATTAGATTAGATTTTCAAATTAAGCAATGCTGTCATTTTTGTTGAGGATATTACCATTTTGTATCTAAAATTTTCTGTTGTTGGTAACAAGGGGGACATTTGATGTGCATATGCTGTTTCAGAGGACAGCAAGTGCAATGCAAGACACCTAATCCATTCCCCAAAAAATTACACAATGTGACTTGCAATGTGACATGAAAATTACAGTGTGTGTCTACCCACCGTTTGAAGGCAAAACCTTTTATCATGTAACAGCTGAGGGCTCATAGGCCACCAATACGTACTGAATACTAATGAAACTTTTCTTTATTAGAACACTTACTCTATGATTGTTCAAAGCTTTTAAATACACATAAAAGTGTCTGTAACTGACCGCTCCTGAATTCGGGGTGGCAGAGCCAGAGCTCCAGGCAGGTGGTGGCAGGATGCTCCTTGCTTCCATCAGGAGGATCCAACAGCAGGCGGAGCTCCAGCTGCACAGAGTCCAGCAGTGTCTGGATCAGAGGGTAGTTGGGCTTATCGGACACATACATCAGGTCCTGAATATGAAAAGACATTGACACATTTAGGGGAAAAAAAGGTATGTCACCGCCACATTTTAACACCAAATTCAGACACTTGCCTTGAGTTGCGTTAAGGTCAAGTTAAGTGACTGTCCTGGAGGTCCAGGGATACCAGGTGGACCCTAAAATGCAAGCTTGATTTTAAAAAAGAATGGCTTTTTTCACCATGGTCCATTATAATGTAACATGCAGCTTCTGAAAAAAATGCACTTTATTTGGACACAAAGGAAGCAAAGGTGATCTAATAACCAGTCAAACGTACTGGTAGCCCCCTCCTTCCAGGCAATCCAGGCAGACCTTGGTAACCTTTCAAACCCTGCAGGAAAAAAAATTAAATATAAGCACAACATACAATTCTGCACAGATAGCACACACATCAAGTACAATGATGTGGAAACAAAGGCATGAAAGTGTTACAGCTTTATGATTGTATGTGTCATAAACGTGAAAGAAATTCTCCAGGCCGTTAGATAGCAGTGCTTCAGATAGCAGTGAGTAAGATGTTTGATGTGTGCCTGGGTTTATATCATACCTTTAATCCGAACAAACCCTGCAGTAGGAAAAAAAGAACAAGAGTAGAAAAGGGCATTAGTATATTTTTCCCACCTTAAAGTGCATTTATCATGAAAGAGCTTCCTATTCCTTTTATCCGTTGCATTATGAGCCCGTCGGCCTTGGTGTCTCAAATTTTACAAGCCGAGTCAATAGATTTTTATATTTTTCTTAGATACAGCAGTGGGTTGAGCGGAGTCATAATGTGCCTCTGAGCTCTGAATGATTCAACAGCCTGGCAGCTGAAGAAAAGAGTAGTTGGCTGACAGATAACAGCCTGCACTTCATGGGAATGACAAGGATTATGATAAAACAATAACAATTCCATCACTCGTTCCACATCTGTCCTGTCTCCATTTTTTTAGGCACAATGGAACAAAACCTATGATTGACACATGAGCCAGCATACAAAATATTCCAAAAACACAGAACATATAAGAAAATAAAAACACCAAAACAGAAAACTGGTAAGTTATATAACTTAGCACGACGATCAATATTTTACCAAGCACACGGCAATTCTTTTGGAAGTTAGCGCATGGATTCTAGTGCTTGTAAGTTTCCTCATTTAGAATTGAACATTATTAGTGTTGTTCTATCTCTGTAGTGGTGCTGGGGCATACAACTATATAGGATCACAGCAATGGTAAATAAGCTCTATATAACAAAAGGTGTGTGGTGTATAATAAAAGATTTAAGATGCAATACTGGATCGTAGGATATCACCTACTGGAAATCCAGGCATTCCAGGCACTCCCCTTCGTCCTGGTGGACCAATGTTTCCCTAAAACAGAAAATAAAGTGACAACACACATCTGTCAATTTTCAACCAATCAAAGCATATTTACAGAAAAGAAAGGGTCATATTTTAAGGCAAAAAAAACAAAAAAACAAAAAACGAAACTAGAATCTGTATTTTGTTTACCTGTGCTCCCTTTTGACCCACTGGACCTGGCAACCCAGGAATACCACGGATACCCTGGGAAAGAAGATTACAATGATCAACTGATCCCAGTAAACATACTTTTTAGTATATTAATTATGATATTAACATTGCTAGCTGTATCATCATCCCACAGACAGACTACCTGTCATCACTTTATATGCACATATTTTGTAGGTTTAAAAATATTAAATGATGAAGGCTCCCACCTTCAGGCCATCACTGCCGGGGGACCCATTCAGACCCATGTCTCCTTTCTCTCCCTTAGGACACAAACACACTAAAGTTGATTAAAATATTATAATACACTGCTCATAATAACTAAATAAATAAAGGGAACACTTAAAAACACAATGTAGCTCCAAGTCAGTCCCACTTCTGTGAAATCAGCCTGTCCAGTTAGGATCAACACTGATTGTGAATCAGCTGCTGTTGTGCAAATGGAACAGACAACAGGTGGAAATGAGAGGCAGTTATCAAGACAGCCCTATAAAGGAGAGGTTCTGCAGGTGCTGACCACAGACCATTTCTCTGCTCTCATCCTTTCTGTCTGATGTTTTACTCACTTTTGCATTTTGTCAGTCACAACCCACACAAGTTGCTCAGCTAGTGCAGCTCATCCAGGATGGCACATCAATGTGAGCTGTGGCAAGAAGGTTTGCCACATTTCTTTGTAGGCACACCCCTCCATGTGCTAGCCAGAGGTACCATGACTGCCATTAGGTACCAGGATGAGCGTGCATGACAATGCTAGGCCTCATGTGGCTGAAGTGTGTCAGCAGTTCCTGCATGATGAAGGCCACTTTGCACCACAGACTGTTCAGGAGTTGACTGATGCTTTAATCCAGGTCTGGGAGGAGATCCCTTGGGACAACATCCACCGACTCATCAGGAGCATGCCCAGGCGTTGTAGGAAGTCCTACAGGCACGGTGAGGCCACACACACTACTGAGCCTCATTTTGACTTGTCTTGAGGAATTTCCACTCAAGTTGGATCAGCCTGTAATGTGATTTTCCACTTTTATTTTGAGTATGGCTCCAAATCCAGACCTCCATGGGTTAATAATTTTGATTTACATTGATCATTTTTACGTTATTTTGTTCTCAACTCAACTATGTAATGAATGAGAGGGAGGTCTGGATTTTCCTTATTAGGGTGCTGTCCGACTCCGTAAGTAGAAAAAAAAATGGAGGGAAGTTTTTTAATTAAAATATCAAATTAATTATGGTTTATGTTTACCTCTTTCCCCTTTTCACCTTGATCCCCTGGCTCTCCGCGTAAACCTGGGATTCCCTTGGCAAAGACAAAACACACACACACAAAATACATTGAGTCATTATATTTAATCAGTGACCAGGATTGACTCTTAAAGAAGCAATTGCAAAATGTAATAGGTGTATATAATCAGCAATTAGGATGTTTGGTGAAATGATAAATTGACTTACAATGAGGCCTGACCACCCAGGGAGGCCTGCTGGTCCCACGTCTCCCTTTTCACCCTGAACGACAAAAACACAATCCACTGTCCTCTCATACATCACAATTACACCAAGTGTACACACACAGCCCACAGTGTGGTGTTTCCATGTATCCCACCTTTGGTCCTCTGTCTCCCCTGGTCCCTCTGGCTCCAACCTTCCCTCGTTTCCCCTGAGGAGGAGATGCTCATGTTTTTCAATGTGGCAAAAAAAAAGCAAGAGGGAAAAACCATATAGGAAACCAACAGTGTTTTATGTATGAAGCTGCTCATGCAGTTACTTTTGGAATGTCTTGTACTTGATTCAAGGGTCCACCTATATAAAAATATAATGTCTTTCACCTGCAACACTGTAGCAGCGTGTTCTTACCCTCCTTCCGATATGTCCTGTCTTCCCCAGTGGTCCAATGTCACCATCGTCTCCCTGTTACACATAATAATCAGAGAAAAATCACAGAAATTCATAAGAAGAATCACAGAAATTCAAAGTTTGAATGACCATTTTCATGCTGCAAATGAAAATACATTTAATCAGTGTACCAGGAAAAGAGATGGGCAGACGCAGCTGTATTCTGGTTAATACTTGGATGTAATTTAAACTATACTGTTCCTCCCAAAATAGATAATTTATTACCAGTTATCTATAAACTAGTGGTAGAGAATGTTTCCAATGTGAATCATCATGGTAATTAGAAGGTAATTTACAGTGTATTTTACTATGTTCACTGTTAATATCACATAAAATGGTACAACAAGATCTGAGGACCTTACCTTCTCTCCCTTCATGCCCTGTTTCCCTTCGGGTCCTGGTCTTCCTTGTGCTCCCTGCAATAAAAAAAGACAATGAACACACATAAACACTGTGACTTTTCCTATTAATTAGGACATGTTTTCAACACTTACAGGTGTTCCTATGGGACCTGGAAGACCCTGGGGTCCCATCTCTCCAGGAGGTCCCTAAAAAGCAAAAAAGAAAGAGTAACATAGACCCATTAAAGGAGAAAAACAGCAATGCTTTGCATTGATAATAGCAAAGACAAAGTTGATTCTAATCAGCGTTGGATTACTTCTCACCTCAAGCCCTGGCAAAGCTGGAGGACCTTGGATTCCTGGAGGGCCATCCTCCCCCTGTACATTCAAAAAACAGAATGCAGACTTACAGTATAAATGTCAAACTGTATACACAGAACCATCACACTAACCTGTTCTCCTGGTGGGCCTGGAGCTCCAGGATCTCCCTTATCTCCTAGTGCCCCTGGTTCCCCTTTAGCCCCATGGTCTCCCTGAGGTCCAAGCTGTCCTACAGGACCCTGGCATCCAGATGTCAATTTATTATATGAATTTCCTTTACATAAAATCAGGCTCATTATCACAAACAAATCTTCTTTCATCAAGCAATGCAATCTGATTCTGGAAGATTAATGTAATATACAGTATAGGGTTGGGCGGTATTAAGGTATTAAGGTATACCGGCAGGGCACACAGGTAAGGACGGTGTCATTATTAATACCGTCAATAAAAAAAAAATGCAATGTACTTATATAGAAGCTAAGGATAAAATATTAAACATAATTTATTTGATGCCTTGTGTGGTTGATGTGGGATGATGCGGTATCCAAGGTTTAGTTACTCACAGGTGGTCCTTGCCCTCCAATGTCTCCTCTGACACCACGCAGTCCTCTTATTCCCTGTAAACAAAGAAAAGGGAGAACAAATGTGACGTCTTTACTCACAGTAGGGAAGAAATGATTTGAACCCCTGTTGATTTTGTACGTTTGTCCACTAACAAAGAAATGATCAGTCTATAATTTCTATGCTAGGTTTATTTGAACAGTGAGAGGCAGAACAATAACAGAAAAGTCAGCTCCTTACCTGTATAACATACACCTGGGAGCCAAACATCTTGCTAATTGATAGGGGATGAAATACTTATTTCATTTATGAAAATGTTAATTAATAACGTTTTTATATGCATTTTTTCTGGACTTTTTTTCTTTTTTTCTGTCTCTCACTGTTCAAATAAACATACCACTTAAATTATAGACATTTGTTTGCGCAAACGCAAACAAAATCAGCAGGGGTTCAAATAAGTTTTGTACTTCACTGTAACAATAACATATTTACCTGAAAACCTTCTAAACCTGGTGGTCCGGTAATCCCTGGGGGCCCAGACTCCCCCTAGACAGATGGAAGAAAACCTTTTAATATCAATCCTCCAAATTGACTGATTCTATTGAAGCAGAGCCCTGCAGAGGATGTTCTGTATATAAGAAACATGGTGTCTGGTGGTGTACTTGACCTTTATTTTACTGTAGTCTGCTGTGTAATCCATGTGTCCTGGTTGTGTCTCTGAATCCGAAATTTATTTAATAAGGTTTTGTTTACCTACCACAGCTTGTACACTGTAACAGCAACAGCATTAAATAAAGTGATCATTTTGACATGTTATTGTATTAATATATCATTTATTACCTTCTCTCCCAGAGGTCCATCTGGCCCTGGAAGACCCCTCGAACCTGCGATTCCCTGAATTACACAAAATTAAATAAATGTCCATCATAGTTGTTCAGTGTTCAATAAAGGTTCGTTCAAAGAGCAGTCAATATCACCAATACATCCAGGTAATAAACTCACCTGTAAACCTGGCAGACCTGCAGGGCCCACATCACCCATCAGCCCATGGTCACCCTGTTGGAAATGATGAATAGGTACATTTTCCAAATAATGAATTCATCTAATACATTCTTTAATTTTCTTTTCTCTTCATTTGATCAATGGGTTCCAGACAGTTATAGCTTTAAACTGTGACCAACTGTGCTCACCATCAGACCAATGTGGCCCTTTTCTCCCTTTGGGCCCCTGTTACCAATTTCTCCAATGGCTCCCCAGGGTCCTTCTTGACCAGACAAACCAGGAAGTCCTACTTCACCCTGTCAAGAGTGAGCACAGTCTGTTCAGAAACCGGAATCCATCCTTGAACACACAAAGTTCCACACAAAGTTGACCTTCTCCCCTTTGGGTCCAGGATCTCCAGCTTCTCCAGGATGTCCAACATCTCCCTGCAAAAGGCAGAAAGTAGAGACAATTCTGTTTATAATCTTCATATGAAAACTTTCAAAGAACTCTAAGTGATGATGCTGTAATGCTTCTCCAAATCTCTCACAGAGCATTTTCAGCTGAGAATAATTGAATCCTACCACAAATATGCACATCTGTTGAGTATAAAGTGAATGCAGTGTAGGAGCTGAACATGTGTGGTAATGCTCATGTACCTACCTCTTTACCCATCAGTCCAGGGGGGCCCTGTAGGCCTTTAACACCTTCAAGCCCTCTCTCTCCCGGAGGCCCCTGAGGGCCAGGTTTCCCACAGGGCCCGAGGTCCCCCTATTGAACAGAACAGCATAAAAAGACTCATCGACAGAGATTAACTGAAAGGATTAAGTTGCTTCAACAAACAGTAATGCAAAGACTTATGGGTGATCTTTTTACTGACTTGGTCTCCTTTCTGTCCAGGTGGGCCCTCAAGTCCTGTTAGGCCAGGGGGACCCTGATGAAATGATGAGACAAAATGTGTGTCACTATGTGTTGATAGAGCTTCTCTGGCTACATACAGCAATAACAGTTTTGTTGTTTACTTATAATATTAGGAAAATAAAACAAAAAATGTACCAACCTGCTGTCCGTCTTGTCCTGTTGGGCCAACATCACCATGTGGTCCAGGTAAACCCTGCAGGTCAGGAGGTCAGGGATTGGATAAACATCCAACCACAACAGAATAAAAGTAAAGTGAAAATCAGATTCATGATGTACCTTGTGTCCCTTTTCCCCAGCTGCTCCTAACAGTCCATCTGTACCCTGTGGCCCCTGAGGAAACATCCAAGAAAACAATTTTGTCAGCATTTGTATGTCATGATGGATCAACAATCACAAGTTCTGAAATGAAAATAAAGAATACAAGCAGTGACATAAGCCGATGCTAGGTACCCACTCACTGGGATTCCTGCTGGTCCCTGTGGCCCCTGAGGTCCTAAGGGCCCTATACTTCCCCTAGGTCCAGCTTTTCCAGTTGCTCCATTAGGACCTGGGAGACCCGGAGGCCCCTAAGGATCACGATGGAAGCTGTTAGAGTCTGTAATGTTCAACATGCAAAAAGCCTTAGTGAAACTCCTGAGGACACCACATGAAAACTAAATAACTTACTGGTGGGCCCTGTATCCCTTTGGGTCCTTCATCTCCAGGCCGTCCCTGAGAAAAATAAAAATGAAATTTTTGTTTGAAATTTAGTTTTTTTGTTTGTCTCTCTCTCTCTCTCTCTCTCTCTCTCTCTCTAATTATGGGTTCAAACTCTTCCCTCACCTGAGGTCCCCGGGGCCCTTTCTCTCCAGGAGGACCAGGTAAACCCTAAAAAAAAATACAAATAAAATAAAACGGCATGTCAGAACATGCTAATCACTCCCACAAGACATGCTTTCATCTGAGATTGGTACTTACGCTTAAAAAAGGGTAGAATTTGTTTACTTATTTTCACATCTAAATCTTTCAACGTGCAGTATTTTAAATAAGTAATGTAAAAACAATGAAATGATGCATTTTAAATATTGATTTATTTAGAAATGTAAACACTAAAAAACACAGGGAAATTAATAGATTTTAATCACACATGCATCTGCTTTTCACTTTTCACTTTCAAAAATATATTCAAATCATGCATTCAAAAATACAGGCTAAACACTCCTTATATACGTTAAACTTCACATGTGCTACAGCAGTGGGGTCAGAATTAAGCTGATTTCTGTCCTAATCTTTTAACCGGAGCTCAGACTAAACTTAAGTCCCAAGTGTTTTAGGCCAGCTCCTCTGCAGTGTACTATATGACTTTTACTCTATGACAGATTGATGGATTTCACCACAGCAGTGAGCAGCCATGTGAGTGAGAGGAACATTTTCCCAATGACATTGCATGGAAGGACTGTAAATTGAAGAGAAACTAAAACTTTTTTTTCCCATGCAAGAAGGGGTTTCTTATTCTAAGGTCTAACCAACCAAAAGACAAGGTCCAATTTTAAGGGTGAGGGCAATTTGACTCAAAATGATTATGATTATACCTTTGAGTTGACTTGTTTGCTTGTTACACTCCATAGGAGTGCTCTTCCAACAAGGATCACTCCAAAAACAAGTCATGTAATAGGCTGCAAGGTTATAAACGAACCCACAGTAACCTCTAAGCACCTTTAGTATATTGCATTTGTGTATGGAAGGCAGCTTGACTTCCAGTTTTCCTTGTTACAAGTGAATGGGAGGTAAGCCAAGTGCTCTCTCACAGGGGAATTATTAGCGAATGTAGCTCTAAGCGGTAAACAGAACTGTTTCACCACCACACACCAGCACTAGATCCAGGTTACAGCGATCAGAGCAAATTATGTATCCTTTATTAGCTAAATATAACTGCCCACAATCAGATTTTCCACCACACAAAAATCAATCACTGCTTGCTCCCATAAAGTGGCAGCGTTTGCACACAGGCTGCTCTTTTTATTTGCCAAAGCCTCCTTGGTGTGACCCCATCATTGCTGCTCTCTTAATCAAATCTCTTGTAAAATACTCAGGCCTGCTCTCATATAGCTCCCAGTGGCTGTAGGTTAGAAAAAAACAAACAAACAATCAAACAAAAATAACTACAGACACTTACTGCAGGTCCTGGCTTTCCAAAAGTCCCAGGTAAACCTCGTAAACCCGTTTCACCCTGGTGTGGAAGAAAAAGAACAAAACAGCTCACAGCTTTCTACCAAACACATAACACAACATGCTTGAATCAACCCTTGTGGTGTTAGGGTGGATAAAAGAAGCTCATCCACCCTTACTAAAAGGTTTAGGTGAGACAGATGAGAAAAGGATGACCTTACCCTTTCTCCAATTAACCCTGGAAGCCCACGCATGCCCACAGCCCCCTGGATACCCTGGTGGTAGAGGAAACAATAAAGTTTAACTCTTATTTCTGCATTTCTTTATTAAAAATATAGAATTTGAGCCAATGTATGAATGAACTTTATCAAATTATATGATTTATTTAGGGGGTTAAATTAGTGCCGGACGTTAAAGGACTAAATGTGTAGGATTCAGTGAAATCTAGTAGTGAAACTGAAAACTGCAACCAAGTGACAACAACCCCAGGAAGTGCAACATGTTGGGCCTCCTGATGACATAATTTTAATTTAATAGAAATTATTAGCAGATACAATGCTACACACATTTTCTACTCATAGATTTTACCACAGCACACTGGTCCTTTAATCTATCAGCTTTTTTCCTTTTTTTTAGGGCTGTCATAGTTAACACATTAATTAATCAACCATAATGATTAATCCGATTAAATTCTTTTTTTTCAATTAACGCATCTGCAGCACAGGACTCTCTGGCTTGTAGTATTTATTTTCGGTGGGGGTTTTGAGAGCCAGGCTGGCTTAGCCTCAGTGAATTTCAGGTATTTATTGATTTATTTGATTTATATGATACTGTGTGCCACCATCATATTATTAGCTATTAATAAAACATTATTTTATGTTATCTCATGCTAAGCTAAGCTAACTGCCTCTTGGTTCAAGCCACTGAATTAAAATAATTTACAGTATCAGTTGATTTCGATGTTTTACTGCCCGTTAATATTGAAAAATGTTGATGTATATGGATGCATGTGTGTAATGTTGTAAAGCCATGCAGGTGTATACATATCTACCCGCCAGAAGAATCACTTACATACATGCCTACTGGGCCCTGCGGTCCCTCCATGCCTGGCTTCCCTGTAAAACCCTGAAAAAAAATACACAGCACACATATATGTACACAACACACAATGACAAACACACATGTAATACATTTCTCTGTGTGCAGATGTAAACAGAGGTCACAGTTACAATTTGTCATCTTACCCCTTCACCCAGGGGTCCTGGTGAGCCTGGAGGTCCCATCTTCCCTGGTGGCCCCTGTTAGATATAAACACACTCTCAGTAAAGGGCTAATCAATAACATGTTCATCTATTAAAGCAATCAGATTGGCAAGAATACACAGACTTGTCTACTTACAAACACTTACACTTTACAGGGTAAAATCTAAAAATCTAAAAATCTGAATGTTTGTTTTTATGAAATTATCTCTTTGTCTCTGATCTACACATTGTAATGTAGTGTAGAAGTGTAGTGTAAAAGTATTTGTCCAGTAAAAGCAATTACAATTTTTTCCATATTTTTTTTTTAGTGAATGTGATCATATCCAACAAAACTTAGGCATTGAACTTGGGTGAAAGCTTGGCTGCCTTCACTCACTTTCCAAAGTAATACTGTCCCAGAATTATTTGCAGCAGTTCATGGTAATAGATGGTAAATGGTCTATAGTGCTCTGGTGAATGTGCTCAAGCGCACACATTCACACACCAGTGGTGCAACCCCTGTGAGCAACTTAGGGTTAAGTGTCTTGCCCAAGGACACATTGGCCTGCAGCCAGGGCAGGGGATTGAACCACCGACCTTCCAGTTGGTGGAAAACCACTCTAACACAGCCAACCAGAAAATACACAGATTACTGACATCATTACTGACTGACTTATTTTCAGCCACCTGTTAGAGACATGACAGAAAAATGTGTGTGTACACAACTGCGATGTGCTGTGCATTGATCAGACAGGAGTCTATAAACTGTGACTCTGACCCTCTATCTACACCAAAGATCCTTAGAAGCCTAAGGAGCCTGTTTCTAACAGTGCTATTTTGTCTCAGTCTCTCTCTTTGGAGCTGCGCACAGAGCCAAAGGATCCTGCTGCAGTGTGTGATTCTGCAGGTAATAAAGTAAGCAGAGCATATTTTATTTAAAAGCCAGATTATATCATTACTGCTATATCTCACAAATAATCTATGACAAATTTGGTCAAAATAAAGTTGTTTGTCATGCTGCTGTAATCAACATACTGAGAACACTAACAACATTTCAGCCTGATAGACCTGATAGCTCAGTGAAAATGCAATCACATTCTCTCAGCATTGGTGATGTCCTTAACTAATTCCTTAAGAAGTCTTTTTCTCACATTTCTTTGACATCATTTCCATTAACGTCAAGGAATAGTAGCTAGGACCGGACTGCAAAGGTCCATTTTTTGACTATTCACATTCGACTGCATACACAACTCTCCTCCATGGATGGAATGACAGCACACATACCGGAGAACCAGGCGGTCCATCTGCTCCTCTCTCCCCAGCAACTCCTTGAAAGCCCTAGAATACAGCAGAAACAGTGAAAGATGAAGAAAAACCGCCTAGCCTAACTGCAATTTATTTATAGCAATTAATACGCAGTGAGCAGTTAAATTATTGGTTTGAATGCGTTGATTCAGTATTTCACTAATAGATGTTTAATGTTGCATTTAATTGTTTATTGGCCAGCTCATTAGATGGAACTTATGAGGCTACTCAAATGTCATTATCGATAAAGGATGGGCAATTAAGAGTTTTATTTAAGACTCTTTAGCTGTTAGCTAATGATGTGACTGTAAAACTGCTGTTATGAAATGTGCTAGTGAGGAGATGTAAAATACTATTTAACTTTGGAGGAAAAGTTTGAGTCACATGACCCTCAATCTGATTGGCTAAATCCAAATACATAAGAGTTTGCTTATTGTGTTAAGATTAATGGCTTTGCAACATGTTCAGCAGTTCATCTTTATACGCAAGTGTGTTTATAATTCATACACACGTGCACCAGGCCTTGTACAAACACACCTGATATGTTTAACTAGTTGGTAGCAGGCTCTGCTCTGGCTGTTTGTTTCCTGCTTTTATTGGCTGCTCACAAATCTATAAAACCCTCCATAATTTTGTCCCGGGCTGTCTTGTAAAACTGTAATAATGTGTTTTTATTCTGCTGAAGTTTGCAGGTTGTGGCAAACAGCCAAAAAAAAAAAAAAAAAACTGGCTGAGGGTGTGATGTCACCAACTGCTGAGGTCGTTCTGCGGCTAACAGTCTTACCGTCGGCCCTTCAGTGCCAGCGCTGCCAGCTGCTCCCGAGGGGCCCTGAATCACAGAGAAAACAACAATAATGCAATTTTTTTTCCTAGAAAGAAATGAGTCTCACACATATAGAAGTTATAATACTGATTTAAACGACATGTAGCCCTTTTTAAAAAATAATAGAACAATCACAGTCGCTAAAATATGTCTTTAATATAGGCTAAAATGCAGTGATGAATCAGTGATGCATGAACTCTGCACTGATTTCTTGACAGCTGTACAAACACTGCCTCCTACTGGCTGAACCAATAAATACAACACTCAACCCTTGAGTCATTTTTGACAGTTTAAATGGCATTTCTTTAAAATGAGCACATAAAACTTTAAAGAAGTGTATGACAAACTGATATCAAGCGAGAAATGACACAAAAAAATGATGCTGGTGCTACACATTTTGAGGCATAGTTATATGAATGGCACACACACACATACACACACAGCATGTTCAGATGATGGGATTGAAATATGATAGAGAATGGGAACCTGTGTACCAGGCTTTCCTTCTGCTCCCTCTGGTCCAGGTGGCCCGGGCAAACCCTAGAAAAAAAAACACACACACACACACACACACTGTTTATCCTGTATAACTGTTTTTGTACTGTACTGTCAAAAAGATGCAGAATAAAAACATGGAGGTAAGCTCCATGATATTGCATCGTATCACATCTGCATGAGAATATCAGTGCAGCAGATGCATCAGTGCAGACTTTACCGATGGGCCTGGTTGGCCAGGGTGGCCTTTTTTTCCAATCCAACCCTGGAGAGAGACAAAAAGTTAAGTCGCATCACTGTCTTATAATGCTTCCTAACAGAAAGGCTGTAATAAAGAGTACCTTGCTCCCTCTGGGTCCTGGTTTTCCGATGCGTCCGTCTGGTCCTCTATTCCCCTTCAAGAAGGTTAAAATGTTAGTAACAGTAATATCCATCTAAACACTCCTAACGTGTGTGTTCATGTATATTATTAAATTATATATTTTCATTTTTTAATTTAATTTTTCAATTTTTACTATGATTGTACTCATGATTCAAAGAAATTGGTGACATCAGCTGATGTCATAAAGGGGTACTCCATCACTTTAGGACATCTACGTCAGTACAAGTACAGCTCAGCCAACGAAAACTGCTGTGTAATGGATTTCTGAGGCTCTTTTATTAGTTCATTTTTTTAAAGGTGAAAAGGTGATGTGGGCTACGTTCCAATTCTGCAGCCGCATCCTTCAAAGGCTGCTTTTAAATGCATTCCATCATCAAGTGGATCCTTTGTGACCCATCCCATCCCAATGAAAATCCCAAAATGCATTGCAGGACTTAATTTCCCTATGGGGATTAATAAAGTAAATTTTAATCTTAATGTTTTTTTCCAGTAAATTTCAAACTGGAGCAGGAGTACACTGTTAAATGTGCTCAGTTGTCAGTGTTGCTAGGCGACAAAGATGAGACTTAATGACAGCAGATGATTAGGGAATGTATCATTGAATGACACACAAGCTTTGAAGCATGCAGCACCTGAATAATGACAGACTGCATTGTGGGAAACGTGGTCTTTGATGTTGGTCTATAGATTGTGGTAGCTTTATAGTGTTTTTATTTTACTGTTATTTAGTATGAAGTCTCTATTAACTTTATTGTAAACTCTACTGACTTTGATGTCAATGCTAAAGGGAAAAAAATTATTGCATTTCTGTGTAGTGTATGTAAGAATAAAAACATATACTGTAGCTGCATGCTGGTCTAACGTTTCATAGTTAAATCTGCATCAACATATGAAGTCATCTGACATTTCCCTGCGTTCAGTCGCACAAATCATCACTGACCTTTAACCCGTTGCTGCCCTGTTTTCCCTGAGGGCCACTTTCTCCATTTGTGCCCTGAATCAAGAATGTAACACAATATTAGGATGCTTTTTGTTACATCTGGTGATTGTAGTATTAGTGTTTTAATAAATATGTTTGATAATCTCAGCATCAGTTCTAAATTGTAAATCACAGATTAAGAAAAGGAAAAGATTGTTTAACTGTAACACCAAACACTGTACCTCAGTGCCTATAGAGCCAGGTTGGCCTTTTGCTCCTGGGAAACCTGGGAAGCCAGTTGGGCCCCTCTCTCCCTGAGGACCCCTAATGCCAGCTGCCCCCTGAATACCCTAAAAGAAAAACACAGCAACTTACTTATTACTTTTTACGCCATAAAAAAGGGCCTTTGTGAGTCACACATGATGTTTCAAATTATTTTCACTGTTCTTTTATTCCTTAAGAGAAGCCTGTGTGAGTCACACAAAATGTCATTTTTATTTTTTTTAATGTTTTTTTAGTGTTCTTTTATTCTATAAGAAAGACCTTTGTGAGTCAGACAAGATTACTTTTTTTTATTTAATTAAAATAAAACAACTTTTTTAAAAAAATTGGAAGCACCTTAGCTAAACGTTAATGGCTATGTTAACTAATTATACATTATTACTTACGTATCATAAAAATTCTTTATGTAGCTACATAGTAAAGATAGGAACTTCATGTACATATTTTTTTTATTCAAAATATTTATAACTATTGCAGAAAAAAAGATCCCCTGATGTCGCCTATCTAGACAATAGGACGAAATTGTATTTTGAATCACTACTTTAGTCAAATGATAGACAGCTGTCTTGTTAAAAGAAGCAAATGCATGTTTGCAGTTTTTGTCAGTGTTGTTTCAGGTTCTTACTTTGTCGCCTTTAAAACCTGGATCCCCCTTGTCCCCATCTGGTCCTCTGTTACCCTGTCAGGATAAAAAAAAAACAGAGGAACATTCAGCTAATCTTTGTTATTATGATTATGATTATCATGATGATGATGATGATTATTATTTTGCATACCGTAACTCCAGGAAAACCCACATGACCCCGTTTGCCTGGTGGACCCTGCAAGAATGATACAATAATCATCAAATAATGCAAGTAATGTAAACATTAGTCTTCAGTGCAACACAGCAACCTATCACAATTCAGTGACACCCTGACACCAGTAGATGGCACTGTGAGGCTTTTGAAATATTTTATTATATTAATATATTTTTCTTTTAAAGTGCTTTTAAAGAACATTGTGAAATTACATTTATTTATTATATTTTATAAGACCACTTACAGAGCACTGTCTCTCTACACAGCTGGCACACGTTTACTTCTTTATAACACTCTAACTTTATCTGCAAGTGCAATGATGTAATACCCAAGCGAGGCGTAAGTGGAACTTACCATAGGCCCCTCAAAGCCAGGATCCCCCCGTTTACCCATGGGCCCCACTGGCCCCTGATATAAAAGGAAAAGAGATAACACAGAATGAAGACGATGTGTCTTTTTTAGGCTTCTTATCATGCACATCAAGCTTTATAATTAATTCTTTTACATTAGCAGCTTAATATGGAATAGAATATGAGTAAAATGCTTTTATTAAATGTGTTTTAAAAAGCCCTCTAGCTGATTAAATCAGATCAGTAAAGCGGTGGAGTGCCCCTTTAAAACACTGCCCTTTCAACAGTTTTCACAAATTCTTTATTCTGACCCAATTTTCTATTTGAAAATATGAAATACATAAAATAATATTGATGACAGCAAACTTACAGGATCTCCTTTAGGTCCAGGAGCCCCCATCAGCCCTTGATGCCCCTGTTAAGATGATTATTTTTAATGTATAGCTGTTCACTCACATCAAAGCTTCTATAGACAGCACCTTGATCTGTACTCACCTGAGGGCCTCTGAGTCCTGGAGGTCCCATCTGTCCCTCTAAACCTGGAGGCCCCTAGTCAAAGAAGAAGGACGGTGACGCATTTTATGTCAAGCAGAGACAGTAAACAAATCACTCCATAAGCACACATACCTGTGGGCCTTGGGGGCCAACGCTGCCAGCAGGGCCCATGTCACCCTGGAGAAGGAACCATTTACATGTAAGCTAGGTTTGTCACTATAAATGGAATATAATAACACATTAATCAGGTTAGGATTAAGAAGTAATTAAAATTCTATACCCTTGAGCCATTAACTCCTTGAGCGCCAACTCGTCCTGTAGCACCGGGTGCACCCTGTGACACACACAGATTTGTACTCGGCACAAATAGACAAATAACTTGTGATCTAAAATGCCTGTCTGCTTACCGGTGGCCCTGGCAAACCAGAAGGGCCATCAAGTCCACTCTCCCCCTAGTGACAAGAACAAAACAGTAATGGTTGTTTTTAAGTTTAAAATAAACTTGTTCACTTGTTATTTTTAACAAGTTTAAGGCTCGTCTCTTGAGGAATCGTAGACCATTCATCTTTGGTCAACCTGTCGACCTGCTCCAGATTTGATGGTTCCCTGACATGGACCTTGATCTTTAGTACACTACACAGACTTTTACACAGATTTAGAGTAAGTCAGGTCTTTTTGCAGGCCAGTCAATAACATCCATAATAATCTTCACAAGAAGAGACATGTTTTAGATCATTCGTAAAAGAAAATGACAATCAAAGCCCAGTTTTGCTGTCAATGGCCTTAGATTTTCCTAGCGATTTAGACTTGGATAGCAAAATTGGTGTTTTTCTGTCTCACTTCAGCCTCTTATCAGGCCCATTGATGACACTCAAGTGGTCTGCATCCGTTTGCTACATCTGAGCCACAAGCAAGGTCAGACCGTAGCCACATCTCCACCAAAATGAACCAAATAAGCCGCAACTGGCCCAAATCAGGACCACTATAGAGTCACAGGCATATTACCAGGGCTAACCGTGCCACATCTTAGCCAAAAGAGGCCCACATTAAATTTGGGAATTTTAAACCAAATGCTTGCTATTTTACATGTGGGCCACTAGAGGCTCCCATCCATTTCATCACAGGGCCAGATGAAGGCTAAAAGTGCTGTATCAATGCCAGAAGTGGGCCACATTGACTTGCTATCATGAGTCCTTCCACCCTTACAAGATTCCCAGTTCCACATAGTTCTTGGAACTGGAAACTCTTTGATAAACTTTGATAAACTTGTCGTGCAACTGCATCACTCACATCAGGTCCAGGAGGCCCCTCTGGCCCTGAGCCACCTCGAATCCCCTGAGGCCCCTGCAGAGAAGATTAAAGATGTCGTAATAAATGTATGTATCGTTTAAACAGTGTATTCAAAGAGAGGACTGAGCTTATTGCCTGGAGGTCAGAGCGTATGTACTAATGCTGTGACTAGACCGAAAATAGCCCAATGAGGAAAACAGGAGTTGCTGTTTGGAACTCAAAGCTCAAAGGGATTAGGGATTAAAAGGGATTCAGGAGCGCACGTCTTTCTTTCTTTCACATAAACTAATAGTTTGTTTTGTTCTTTTTATACTACGGCAGTTGGACGCCACACTAAAAAAACAAAAAACAAACGTGTCACACATGGACAGCTGGTTCTGTCATTCTTGTGCTTTTAATTGATCCTTTACCACACTGGCCTTCTGTCCAGCTCATTGTACTTAACATAACTCCATGAAATATATAAAGGAAAAAATGTTTCCAGCTTTTAAACCACATTGCTCATACGCTAATAATGGTAGAAACACTTACTGGTGGTCCGACAAGTCCCAGTGGACCAGGTAAACCAGCTGCACCCTATATAAAAAAGACCACAGTATATTATTGTGACAACATATTTATGCAAATATAATGATAGATCTAGGCAGCATGGCCTGTTAAAAAACAATATGAAGGATTAACATTCAGAAAAACCTTTATTTGTCTCGCAATGGGGACTACAGGATGATGGTCCTTACAGAAGTTAAACCTGTTAATTGCAATCTGTAACATCACCACTAGATGTTTCTAACACACTGTTACTTTAAAGCAAACCCCATAATGAGGAACCAAAAAATCAAGACCAGGACAAACCCATTGGGGAGGATAGAGACGTAGCCCTTGTTTACAGGTCTTACATATTTCTTCCAAGAGTTTTTCACATCATCTGTCACTGCTCACAATATTCTGGCTCAAAAGTAAAATAATCAGGTTATATTAGAAATGAGTACCTTCTCTCCAGGTTCACCAGTTTCCCCTCTTAGACCTTTGGGGCCAGTGAGACCCTGAAAAGATACACAATGTGCACAGTGTGTACAAATGATGTCTGGTTTATTCTGTATACATCAGTGTCAGTGACTTTGATGTGCATGCATTGCTATTATCACTATTGTTATTCTAACACTGAAGCATCTGTGATGAGACTCTGTATCATAGCGAACCTGCAATGACCATCACACATTTTATTTTTTATTAGAGGAAATAATCAAAGCTATGCTTTTGGCTAATTTGCTTAATTTCTACAACTGGAATAAGAGTAAAACCCTGGTTTGGTTGGGAAAATACAAATGTTCAATGTGCTTTTTTATTATTAAATATGACTGTTATGACTAATGTAAGGCTAAATGTGATATTTTGAGCTCTAAAACCTGCCAACACATAAGGAATGATACCATTCATCATCCAAAAAGAAAAAAAACTATTAAATACAAAAACCTCTCTAATGTTTTTATGGTCCTTGAATGCACCATAAGTGGTTTGAAGAGGTTGGAGAAAAAAAGTTTTAATTCCCCAGATTTAAAACTCCTGTGGGTACCTGTAAAAAAACGTGTACATACAGTATTTTATTAGTATAATTAATGATGAAAATAAATAGTTTTTTCTTCTTTTGCACCTGTTTTCTTACTTCACAGCCATGTTCTGTTTTTCTATAGAGGTACAGGTTTGTGTGAAAAACAAGCCCACACTGACTAAAAAATGTTACAGAAGTGAAAACCTTGTTGGGTACAACACACACAAAAAAATACAGGAAATGTACAAAACAACGTTGTGTTCTTGACTTTTCGTCCTTACAAAAGCAGCTGTGCTATTCCTCACCTCATCACCCTTTTCCCCTTTGGCGCCTCGCTCCCCTCTGTATCCCCACGAGCCCTGATGTCAATGAGACACAAGATGGAAGGATTTCAGTGGAGGAAATCACACTCAATTTATCATCTGTAACAGAGACAGTTCTGTGCTGTTTAACATTAAAAAAAAAGTACAGTATGTGCCCACCTGCTGCCCAGGAGCACCATTTGCTCCAGGTTGGCCATCTTCTCCATTTTCCCCATCTCTTCCTGGGGTCCCGGCTCGTCCATGTGGACCCCTGGGACCTCGATCCCCCTGTAAAGAAACAGACAAATGGAATGTGAAATCACACAAGCAAAAGTAAGATCTCAGTCCAGTCTCCAGCACACTGTTAATGGTGGATTATAAATTAAACTTTTATGCTGTGACGACACTGGCCCATTTATCACACAGACAGGACATCACCTGAATAACAACACGCTGTCCAAAAAGATTGTGCTGCGCAATAACTCTGCCTGCAGACAGGTGGGAAACATGTACAGATCCAGAGTCAATGGCAAAAGCACCTGTGCTGGCGCTGGAATATGTTAGGATGATGGATGCTGTGTTAAACATGTGCAGGCTGGCATGATGATTTATATAAGTCGGGCATTTGTGTATTTACGAATGAAACATTGGATGATGCTAATAAACAAACGTCCATGTAGGCGATACATGGACTGGATTGCCACATACGTTTTTTATTCTAAACCACACTGTTTCTCATTACCCATCTGAGACCCCACACACAATACATGGCACCGCTGCTGGATTTATGTTTATGAACTTGAATATGGCTTTCTAGATGACTATAATAGAGTTAAATGTACCTTCTTGATGTGACTGGATTTGTTTGGGTTAGCTTCTCAAATTCACTCCAACTCAGCAACAGAGAAACTTATGAAATAACATAATTTAAACTAATTAAATTGGTAAAAAAAAAATATGGAACGTCTCAATTCAGTTATAGAAATACTTTTACGGCTTTTGTAGTCTGCATCTGAGAATGGTTACATCATAGGGAGCTTTGTGTTCACTCCACTAACCACACTGCTCCACCAAAAGAAGAAGTGTTAACACCCACAGAAAATCATCTGTGACATTCCAAAGTTTGTGTGGAAAAAAAATGTGCACGAATGTATTTAAAAAAAGAAATGAAGAGAAGTATACAGTGGTATTCAGTATTCAGATCCCCTTAAATGTTTCACTCTTTGTATGTATATCTTGTACTTTGTATGTCCATCTTTGTACTGTTTGTATATGAGAGTCACAGCAAAGGCTCTGATACTTAGGACCATGTGATATTTCTCTTTTTCTTTTTTAATACATCTGCAAAAATGTCAACAATTCTGTGTTTTTCTGTCAATATGGGTGCTGTGTGTACATTAATGAGGGAAAAATGAACTTAAATGATTTTAGTAAATGGCTGCAATATAACAAAGAGTAAAAGATTTAAGGGGGTCTGAATACTTAGTGGGTACAGTGGGTACTATAACGTACCCACTGTAACTCTGATGCCACCTTGATTGACAGGTTTCAAAAACTGTATCATCACTATGGACAATAGTCAGTATTTTTGGCAGATTTATATAATGCAATATGTATCATATACAATGACTATTACAGTGTGACTCGGTGTACAGTATGAGGTTTTTAAGATTAAAAAATATGAGTTTTACACCTGTTTTGTCAATGACAAAACAAATTGACGTGTTTTGGCCTTGTGGCTGCCCTGAGCACCGGTACCGTAAGACTTTGTATAGACGCACATCTAAAAATGCTACTATGGCTCATTTGATTACAGTAAAATATTCATTCATCTCTCACACATACAAACAGGATAAGGTGGAACGTCTTGGTGTTTTACTATACTTTCCATCATGTTTACACTGAACTGATGATCAGAAATCTCACCATCTCTCCTGGAATCCCTGGCTGCCCTCTTTGCCCAGGTTCGCCAGGAGGACCCTAAAAAAAGGAGAGCACCAGAATCCATATGAATACATCTTATACTATCATTTATATCAGCAATAGTGATTGGAGGTCGTATCTGACCTGTATGCCAGGGTTTCCCATCTCTCCAGGTGGTCCTTCAGGTCCTTCTTTAGTCTGCATACTCACAAAAAAGAAAGCAGCCTCAGGTTCACAGAATCCAATGAAACAGCTAAATCCCAGCAAAGAAAGGCTGTCAATCGCCCCGGCATACTTACAGGCCAACCAGCAGTCAGTAACTGGTAGAAATTGGTTTGCTGGAAGAAGAAAGCAAACGTGATGAGTTGCTGTTTCAAGTACAAAAATAAAAAAAGAAGAAGAAATTAATCCAACCTTCAATCATAGTGACATTTTACTGTCTCTCATCATTATACCTGTAGATAAAAATCTATTTTTGCGTCACCACTGACCCTCATTGAGAATGAATGTAAATATAAATGACCCACAGGTCCTGTCCATGTGAAGTTCAAAGCACACACAGTGACAAATGGCCTTCACAAACCACTTACAGACTTTTATTCCAGTCATCTTTTTTCAATAACCCACTTGAAGTTCTCCATCATGCTGTCATGTTGTCTGTGTATGTGTGTGTGTGCGTTATACAACTTACAGCTGTTGCCAATGCAGAGATTAAACAGATGAGGACAAAGCATTGGCTTGCACGCACTTTAACTGTGAGGTCAAAGGTTTTACAGATAGTCTAAGGACCTTATGGGTTTGTAGGTAAGATAGCTAAGCCAGGAAGAGCATTTGATGTGTCTTTTTGTAACTTATGACAATTTATAGAAGGGCTAAAGAAAAAGATGTTAACAGCATCTTATCTGAAGACTTTTAATGGCTTTATGTTTAATGTGCACTACGAGAGAGATTCATATGTCGCTTGCAAGTGGTTTCATCAGTGCACTGTGTTTGCAAGCCTATAGCTAAGCATGAAGACGATAGACCAAAAACAAATCTAACATATAACATGTAGCTTACAATTTAAAGGTAACATTGTTAGCAAGCTAGCTCTAAATACAGCCAGAAACCTTGCAACTTGTCTGCGTGCCCAGATATTAGAAGGTGATGCTAACTGATGCTAACTAACAGACACTACATGACCCTATGCTGTCAATGAATTGATTAGCCGGCAAAGTTTGGGGCCTGGGGACCACAATGGGCCACTATTCTATTTGCAAAGCCCAACTCTTATTTTGTATATTACATCCCATTTTAAAAGTAGATAGATTTCTTTATTTTATTTTTTTTACGATTACGATTATAATGAATTAAAGTAGTACACTGTACCTGGAAAGCAGCCCATTCCTCAGCAGTGTTCTTCCACAGATAGAGGGTCGGTAATCCCGGTGGTCCGGGATGTCCTCTCTCCCCCTTTTTTCCTGGTCCCCCCTCAGGGCCAGTCTTACCCTGTGGCCATGAAAAAAGAATTATGCAAAGACAAATCAATTGACAGGGGGTACATTTGAGCTTTAAAACAAGAAGTGTACAAAATAGGGGTTTAAGGGAGTCAAGTTGGCTAACCTAACACATTATCATGGGTTATTACATTGTAAACCTTATTCTGTTACCTTGTCACCTTTAAACCCAGGTCGGCCAGGCTCACCGGAACATCCCTGTGGAAACAGTACTTCCATTATTCTCTGGGAAACACTCTGAGGATACAGGAGCCTGTGGCATTGTGTTGTGTTGTGTCAGACAAGGGCAAGTAAAAGTGTTATCCAGGAAGTTTGAAGAGAAGCAGGTGCAGTGCTTTTTAATCTACTATCAATCTCCATTTTTGTATGCTTTTAACACTCTGAGTATGTCCTGTAGCTATGGCATCCTCTTGTTCAACAAAATGAGACACCAAAACCAAAACCTGGGATGCACCTAAGGAGAGAGGAGCTAACTGTCCTGTGCCCTGCAGCCGGCTCCAATCACAGTAATGGTGCTGAGAGATCCTGTGGATTTTATGGCAGCGTGACTCCAGACGTAACCAGATGTTCTGTCTGCTTTTGGTTCTGTCTGCCCTGCAGTACCCCACTAATGACCCACCTCTTAAAGCAGGTAAGCTTTCTAATTGGATAGAAATATTTGACTCTTCTTGGCTCTTCTGCATCAATCGGATAAGTCCGCACCCAGAGGTTAAAACTGTCACATTGAGTAATGCTATGACAAACTGTTGAAGCTCTTTAACCATGCAGTTCTCCAAGTCTCTCACATCACTGCATCAAAGACATGTGGATCAGCATATGTTCTAGCTGCATAACCGCCCCTGATCAGATTCAGATGGCAGCTTATGGAGAACAGCTCTTATAAGCTGTAAAGCAAAAACAGTCGTCATGCTTTCTTCATTCACAAGACTTGTCTCCATTTTTTTTAAATCTTATTCAACAACAGATAGTATGATATGATACATCAGTTTTACTGCTGAACCACTGGGAAGCTTTTAAACTTGGTAGTAAATACCCCCCCCCAAAAAAAAACCCAGACAAAAATCAAAACATTTTTACTCACAGCTGACTAACCTATAGGTTCAAACATGATTATACTCAGATAAAGTGGTGCCTGGAAACTCTTTAAACCTTTCTAGGATTCTGGATAAATATTAGATTAGATTATAAAAAAAGTCCTGCAAGCAGACTGCTAAAGATGCTAAGATGCTAAAAGATAAAGATGCTTTACTAAAGATCATGTGGAAAAGTCAGAGCTCTGCTGGGAAAATGCTTGGAAAATCTAAAATACAGAATTTCAGCATAAGAACCTTATCCCATCTGTGAAGCATGGTGGTGGTGGTATCATGGTTTGACTGTGTATGCTACCAGGATAGCTTGCTATCATTGATGGAACAATGACGTCTGAATTATTCCAGTAACTTCTAAAAGTGTTCCAACTAAAATGTTGTTGAAGAACCTGAAGGTAGCAGTTGATATAAGAACCCCAAGGACCCCATCAGCATCTTTTGAAGCTAATTGGTACCAATGAATGGGCTAAATTCCTCCAAGCTGTTGTGGATGACTGATTAGAAGTTACTTTAAACATTTAGCTGCTTCAAGCAAGGGTTCACATATTTTGTTTACCATAATGTAATATTGGATGTACATACATTAAAGGTATTTGAGCAACAAGAGAATGATGAGATACTTACTTCCAACCCTGGGGGGCCCATTCTGCCTGGTGGTCCTCTCTTAAGTCTGTACTTCTTGCCATCTGAGCCTAGGACCAAGTCTCTATCTCTGGATATGACAGTCACAATTCCTTGGCGGTCTTTGTCTGGTTGTTTAACATGCACCTCTACTGTGGTCTGTGTGTTGATGGACCCCCCTTGTTTAACTGCCTCCTTCACAAATGGAGCAGAGGTAGTGACATGAGGTGTAGGTGAAACCATGCCCGTCTGACGGTCTAGTATGTTGGGCTGTATGGATGTTATGGGACTTGAAGGGACTTTGGGAAAACCTAGTGAGGGCTTCTTAGGGGAACTACTGATGTCTAAGTCAATGATATCATCAGAGGGTTTTCCGGGGAACAGTGATGAAGACCTCTCACTAGAATCCACCTTCTTCTCGATTGTAATATTCTCCTCCAAATTTTTCGACGTTTGTTCAGGTTTCCCCTTTTGGCTTCCCTTCAGTCCATTTCTGGAAGGTTTCCACTGAGGGTTCACTTCTCCGCCATTTTGAAAGACCGGATCCAACAAGTCAGTGTCCTCGTCCACCACAAATACGTCGCTGCGACCTACTGAACCTTTCCGATCAGGTCTGGAAGGCACTGTCCCATCCCCTCGAGAACTCCCTCGTCGCAGGAATGCACTCTGTTGAGAAGCAAAACAAAAATCAAGATTTATTCACAGTCCGTGTCACAGACTTTGTCACTCTGGTATGTATCGTGCTTTAATGGTAATAGTGGTATTGGTTGCAGATCTCTTGTTGTGGTAAACTGTCTGAGGAGCATTAAAAAGTACTAACAAACATCCACTTACTGCAGTTTGTAATTTCCAAACATTGGCACGACATTCAGACAAACCAATGGTAAATAAAATATTGACTAAGTATTGACCCCAAACCTGCAAATCAGTAAAGCATGAATAAAATAATAAAAAAAAAACATCCGAGTGCACATTAAATCAAAGTTTGTATCCTACCACAGGCCCTAACCCACAGCAGACCTTCTTCCCATCATAAACCTGTCATCTCTTCACTGACATCTGGTATCAGTTCATCTGCCTTCAAGTCAATTAGTTCCTCATCTTACCGTTACCACTGACTCATCTGCCATCAAACTTCACACCACTACTGATTTTTGTTATCTCTTTTCAAAACACATGAACGTGCCTCTCATTAACATTGTGGATGTTTGCACTGAGCATTGTTGCAGCCAAATCAGTGAAAACTTCTGGTAACCCTCAGCTTAGTGCGACCACTGTAGACCGCTACTGATATGTTGTCCCTTGTTGAAGGACAGATACCCGTTGCTGATCTGCCAGGTATGTTGTTGTCTATTCTAAGCATCTTTGACAATTGTACCATCTTTGTATATCTAAGCTTCTTCCAGGAGGAGAGGAAAGTGTCAGGGCTACCCGAAGGAAGGATTCCAGACACAGACACAGATCGTTTCACAGATGTATAACCAAAAACAGGTTGGTACACAGAGAGTCAATCCAGAGACACTACAGAGCTGAAGTAGTCCAGGCTAGGGGTCGGTAATCATCCGCGAGGCAGGGGGAACAGGCAGGGAATAAGCAAAGAGCAAACCTGAGTACAGAGTCCAAGCCAAAGTCCTAACTAGGAATCAGTCTGCACAGGCGAAGGCACAGACAAGGGAGAGGCAAAAATCCAAAACTAGGTCCAAAGACAGTAGTACACGAGAATGTAATCACGAGACGATCTGGCAGAGAATGGAAGACCGGTGAGAGTTCAAATAGACAATAGGCAACACTTGATACACTCAAACCAGACACACAAGTCAGCATCAGTTGTATCAGAAGGACTGAGAATCCCTGATTTTGTCTTATGCTTGTTAGTTTAGAGAACTAATTAAAGTCTATTCTGGTTCTCAGTGTGTGTAAATCAGTCCAGTCAGCTTTCAAAATCTGAACTTATTATTACCTCTCAGCCTCCTCAGCCTCTTTCTGGCTTCTTTCTTTCAAAAACAAATACATGCAGAGTCTGTGGTATCCAGAGGTGACAAGTGAAAACACTGCTGTTGCAATGTGCACAACAAAACACACCAAAATATTGGGCCTCAGGGAACGGTGGCGCAGCGAGAGGGGAGCCTTTCAAGGGAAAGGGACTGAAGGGCTATAAATTATGTTTGATGACCCTAGTGGGCTGAAATAGAGAGCACTAAAGTGGAGCTGAGAGGCATATGGAGAGCAGGAGGAGAGGAAAGTGAGGCATAGGTGTGCAAAAAGTAGTACTTCTTGGGAGTATATTAAGACATTGTGTTGTTGTTTAGTCTCTTTTTGCATGCACATTCCCTATTTGGGATTATTTAAATGATAAATACAACAGCTTATGGCACTCCAAGGTAATGTGGATTAATTGCACTTTGAGTAATATGGATGTTTTGCTTTATTAGGTTTGAGGTTTGCAGACTGCTCAAGCTTTTAATAAGAAAACTAGGGTGTATGTCTTGACCCTTGTACATTATGTGCTGTCATATATATTCTGCCATAAATCCAGCTCACTAAATACCATTATAAAAAGGCGAGGTGAAGTAAAGGTTACATTTGGTTAGCGGCAATGTGACTTTCTGCGATTTCAAATTACCGTTTAGGGTTCTGATGTGTGCCAGGAACACCATTACACTGACAACAAACTACACTTTTGACAGGAGCCAGAAGGCAACAGTTCATAGAGTTTTGACCCTTCCATGAATGCCTAAGGATTCATAAAGGTGAAAGACAGGATATCAAACATGCATTTTATGAATTATTACTGGGAGGATCTCAGATTTCACCTTTGGTTACAGATATTTGTCAAGGCTGAAATCAATTGAACATGCTCTGATTGAAAGAAAGGTAACACTACTGAGAAATAGACTAACTGTTTCACTTTTCAAACCTAAATTATGAGGCCAAAGGTCACCCCTAAATGCTGTGTGTGCAATGAAATCTAATAAAACCCTGCCAGAGGGTTCAGGTCATAGGCAGAAGACCGAACATGGAGCCTAAATTCTAAGCAAACGTTCTATCCCAGGTTACATTTGATGAACCAGAACCTTTCAAGTCAATGAGATATCCCTATGAATTTGATAGATAGCTTATGAATCAGAAGCCAACAGTTGTTTACTACTACAAAATTTTAATAAAGAAATGCAGTATGTAAAGTCTTAGAGGAAGAAAATTGATAACAAAGGCTGTGTAGGTCACTTTTGACAAAGAAGCAGTAAAACTTCAACACCTTTAAATCACTGCGTTTGATACATACTTGATATTTGGCACGTTTCTGAAAGAAACAATGACTACATTTACATGCACAGAAACCCTCTGATATTGACCCAAATAAGAATAAGAGCACAGTCAGAAAAAAAAATATATGTAAACACATTTTCTGATTAGTTTAGCCCAATTCAGGTCAGATTCTGGGTAAGCCGTAATCCAGTTAGGACATGTGAAGTCTGCCGATCTCAGTTATATTATTGCAGCATGGAAACACCTTAATTGCACTATAGAATTTTAACAACATTTTACAGCTTGGTTTCATTGAATGAGCTTTAAAACGTGAGAATTTCCTGCGTCACTACTCTATCCTATCAGTGCTGTCGGTTCTCTTGGGGGTTCTTGGCATAAACGGCAACAGTAGCAACTCAAGCTAACACTGGCTAACTTTTGAGATGGCGAATGAGACAGCTGATGTAGAATAAAACAATGCTATCTGCTATCAGTGCTAGTGTATGTCACAGGTTTATTCAGCATATGGTTAATACGTAAACAGGAATATTGCTGCAGTGCATGTAAACACATCTGATCTGTTGGTCAATGAGCTATATGCTTAAGGGTTCTTTGGGACAAAATGCTGCTCTTTTAACAACCGTGGTGAGATTTATTAAACAGGCAACCACCAGGTCACGACCCCACTCTGCTAACCCAAACATCACCAACAGATCTGCGAAGATGGTTAACCATCCTTGATGGCCTGTTTTTAGAAACTGAATGTGTCTAAAGTCTGTATGTCAACTGTGTCACTGCATCATTTATGTAATCTCATAAATCATTAAATATACATACCATAAGCCAAGACAATGTTTACACTCACTGTCTTTCTAAAGACTCTGTAGTAGCCTCTGTAGTCTGTATCCTGAGTGTCCAAAGTCTTGTTCCTGTATACCTGAACAAATGGGACGAATGTTTCAGTCCGTCACTATGCACAGCCAGAGGCTGATCAAAAGAGACACGCGTTTAATGTTTACGGGATCCTATAAAGCTTCACTGTTATTATTGCTGTCAGGTGATAACTCTTTTTTCTTATCTGAATTGAAACCTGTCATCACTTTTCTCACCTTCCAGGAAACACAATGGTGAAACTGCTCCTTGCTTATTAGCCATGCTTTGGCCTTTTGTTTGATCTGAAAGCAGCTCACACAGCATTTCAATCAGGTTGAGGTTTGGACTCAGCCATTCTGTTATGTTTGGGATCATTGTCCAGCTGATGCATGACCCAGTTTTAGCCAATTTCTAGCCTCAGACACATTAGAGTCTAGAATATTTTGGCACACAGAGGAGATGATGGATTCAGTGACTGCAAGGTGCCCAAATTGTCAGCCCTCTGCCTGTGGCCTGGACAGATGTAGCATTGCACGGTCTGACCTTAGGGTCAATTTTCTAATGTCCACCTGTGAATAATCTTTCTTAGCCTAGAATGATGTATGAAAATGGGTTTACAACCTTACAAGATTAAGCAACAGTTGCTCCTCTAACATCATTGCTGATGTTTTCCTCATTGGCATTCTGTCAACACACCCAACGCCCAAAACTGACAAAACATCTGCTTTTATAGACATCCTCACACTTACTAATGATCATTTAATGATTTGATTAGGAAAACCTGGATGATAATCCTCATCTTAATTCCCATAAAAGCATTAGGAGTGTACTTGTGTGACCGTAAAACCGAAATTAAATTAAGATATTTTGGCTTATATCTCACCTATAATGTGTCTTTGTTTTCAACCTTGGAGGCACCTATACTTGCAGGGACTTGAATGTTTTTAATCCACCACAGTCTCATTGTCTCAGAGTACAGCTGGAGCAGCCAGGACAATTTGTACAATCATATAAGTTCAAATAAGACAAAGTGTTATGTAGATATGAGCATTGTTCATCATCATAAAACGATCACGTGTAAGAGAAACCCCGTAAATAAGAATGCTGACAGGGCACATCTGGCCTAGATTAATGGTTTTTGCTAATTACTGAGGCCTTCCATGTGGAGCTGTTAGGAGAGATGAAAAATCTACGGAGGCCTGAAAAACTGTGCTGCAGGCGCTATCATCAACACACACACAGACAATGAACACACACTCCTACAGAGGGCTAATCAAACTGCAAGGTCCGTAAATCTCGCCAAGACACAGGTATGCAGGCTGGCTGGGTCTTGCAAAGCAAGCAGTAGCCAATCTGGCCTGGAAAAACTCACAATGACAGAGGTCTGATGTTTCAGGATGACTGATGGGACGGAGACAGTGCTGCACCACTCATTACATAAGTTAGGCATGTTAATACTTGTTAATACAAGTTAGCGTGTGACTCAGCAGTGCCGGGCCGGGGGTGGCTTTAGTGGGTCATGATGAGGATTTTATTCCCAGGAGGACCACCCATGTTAGAAATGCCACCATTTATAAGGATCAAAGCAGTTCAGCAGTGGTGGTCCCTGGATATATACAATAAGATCATGAAGCATGTAGAAAGAGGGAAAGTTGTGGCACAATAAAAAAAAAATGCTCTGCAACTTCAAGCTCCCACTCGCAATGCAGAAGCACACAAGTCAGCCACAGAAACTGTGTTGGAGGTTTGGGAGGCTAAACTTGGGATACCATCACACTGCTGTCCAATCCAGATCAATACATTTTATTTTATTATTTTTAATAGTTTTTTTTATTCTATTTCTTTTATTCTATTCTATTTCTTAGGTCTTATTATTTTATTTTTTGCTGTTATTATTATTATTTTGCTATAGATGATATGAGGTACCAGGTATCCTACTCATAGTCATAAATCATGCATGCTATGTGAGCATAGGGACATCTATAAATCAATATCTATATAATCTGAAGGAAAAACAACACAACAACATCAACAATGTTTTGTTAGGATAATTATTATGATAAACTTTATATCACTAGGAAATCTTAAGGGCATTATTTTAGAACCTGATAACCACACAAAGCACAACCTTAAAAGCCAATACAGCCAAGCAGAACTGAATGTTTTGCAGAGGAACCAGAACAAAGTTTTAAAAAACCTGCATAGTACCTTTCCATTCCTTCGCCTTTGACCGTGCACATGCCTGCTGTTTAAATCCAGCAGCAGGCATCCCAGCAGCAGGTACCATCCGACATGGTGGAACATGACTGCAAGGAGACACCGCAGGTTTTGCCTGCACTTCAGCTGCACAGGCAGACCTCTCACGGGGGGTGGGGGGTGTGTGATCCAGCTCCCAATGGACACACCCACACACCTATACACCCTAACAGCTTAGATCAACACATGATACTCAGCCCATGGATGTCAATGGATCATTGTACAGAAATGGTGTGAATGAATTTGATTAGAGTCTTTTAAATAATCTTTTACCCACATCAGATGCTCTAAAACACATTCAATGCACATTCAGCTAACCAAACCAAACTAAAGAGCGAGAGAGTGAACATCAGGGTTTTTTTTGATGGTCTGACCGCAGTATTACGAGCAACTGAAAATTAGCGAGTGAAAAATTGTTTGTTCCAAATAGGGACAAGGATGCTGGTATAGGAAATCCCTTACCGCTTTCACACATGGATGGATTTTCGGGTTGGATGGAGCCTGCACAACAATAAAAAAATCTCTGTGGTGAATTAAAGGAAGGGAAGCCACAGTACCCAGATTCAGTGACAGAAACCACAGCTTAGAGAACATTTGAGGGCAAATATTCAACACAGATTCTCTTAAATTGGCTTGATTTACACTGAGAAGAGACCTCCTCTGCGTGTTTGCAGGGGTTTGCAGGAAGCATTACTTCATGTCTGTTAGGAACAAAAGGAGAGGTGGTGTAGTACAAACAGCAAATGACAACACACTGAGAGCAGAGGGAGGTTGATTCGGGGTGAAGAAAATCCTCTGTGGGCGTGAAGGCAGATACGTCTCTCTCTCTCTCTCTCCATCCATCCACCCCGCAGCATAATGTCTTCCAGAAACACAAGGGTCGCCCTGATCATTTGCTGACTCAGCACTGTTGTGATGACTTTCCATCACCTATAGCGTCTGATTTATCTTCACCCGCGCTAAATTATAGTTCCGGAGAGGAAAATTATTAGCACGAGCATGTCGGGGCTGAGAAATATGTTGTTTCTGTGCTGCTTTAGTGACAAAGAGAAAGAAACAAGTGATGATTTCTTCCATTCCTCTCTTTCTTCTCTTAATCCTCCTTCTCTTTCATCCAAGCAGCTCCGCTTTTAATAACCCAGTTCCGTGATTTGGTCTGTAATTACTTCATTTTAAACTATAAACTTTGCCAAGCAGATGAAAAATGACTAAATCCACAGCATCCAGGGACGGCAGTCAGATGAGCAACACACAAGCGTACTTTACGTTTTAGATTAGCAAATAGTTTGTGTGCCTTTTTTTAATTTTATTAAAATTGTAAAGATGTCACACTTTTTAGCAGGTCGATCTAAGGGTATTGTTTTCAATTTTATTATTATCCACAGAATTCTGCATCCTGCTGTCTGCCATCTGTTCCTCTTCTCACATACATATGTGTTTCAGTGTGTCACCTTCCTGCAATGCAATTGTTTGCTTGTTGTGTTTTATTAGACAATACGTGATTGTATTGACCTTTAAAACATAACTGCTAACAGAGCAGTAAAACTGAAAAAACAAGCGTTATAAAGGCTACCATGTGAAGGTTGTTGTGGCACTAAAGCTTTTGTTAACCCCCTAAACTGTGCAGATTCTGAACTTCATTTTCACTCCTGTCACATGTGAGCTGATGGGTCAATGCAATATAAAATTGCATATTTACACATGCTCACAGGTGTTACTCCACATATGCTATAGATGTTGAACTAATTACAAGAAGAATCTGCTTCAGTCGATCATGAACATTGAGGGTTCTATTATTTTTTTTTTTTTACTGTTTACCTTTAAGAGGAATGTCAGCATTTTGACTTGTCTTATTTTGTTGCTAAGCAACCTGGCAAATTCATCTTTGTTCACCTGGGCAACAATACAGAATTAAGTGTGTTATATAAAGATGTGGCAGAATGTGAAAGCACATGGTGATACCAATCATTTATATAGAGAACTTATTCAACAGCTACATTAGGATAATTTGTTAACTTTTTTGTCCACACAGTGCACAATTTATCCTGGTTCAACAAACAGATGATGTAACATCCAGAGTTCAGCCTTTGCATCCATAACGACAGGAGCAGCTCATATGCTTATATGTTTGTAGCGGGGGTTGAACTTAAGCTAACCTGTTCGTGACCCTGACCTGGTCCCTGACCCCTGACCTGAACTCCAGCCAGCTTCTGTTTCTGGTCAGCAAATGAGAGTATGTAAATAAAGGAAGAACTACACAACATCATAGAAGTGGAGCTAAAAAAATGTAAACATGCTATTTTCTTGTCTATTTAAATGGCTTCAAAACAGCAACAAAATCCAAAATTATAGTTTTAGACTATAGACAGGCATGTGGTGTTCAGGGTCAAGTCTGATAATCTGAGGAATAATCCCACTATTTCCCACAAAACCAGGCTGTACATGGAGAAGGAAGGTGAAAATAAATGTGAAAACAGGCCAGAATGGTAGTAAAACACCCAGAATGCATCGGGACTATTTTCATTACAAATAGACGATCAGAGGCATTAAAGCAACAACTTACAATTTTTCAGTCTTTGCTTAAATTCTACTCAAGTCATGGAAAACTGTCAAGATGATGGATCCGTTTTTTTCCACCTCTTAGTTTGCCAGTTAAAAGCTTTTGTTTGACAAGTTTTAATGAAAGCCAAGGGTGGGGTGGAGTGGGGTGGGGGTCTCTCAGGAGACCCTGTTGGAAACATTTGGATGTGATAGGATATAGAACAGGGAAGATTATGGCCACAGGCATGTGTGTGTGTGTGTCTGTCTCACTGATGGATGTAGCTTCAGGGATCAAGTGTAACTATTTATAAAAAGGTGATACCTCTGACAAACTGTAATCAGTCTCCTGGTGACGTTGGATGTAGAAAAACAATCAAACACAAGCCCTGTCATGTTCTACAGAGTGTAAGAACATTTGTGTGCACACTAAAAACTCGGTGTTTATTATATTTCCAACACATGTTCTATCAAACTGCAAAGATATGGCTGATTAGAAGCATTCAAAGCCATCAACATACTCTGAAGTTCATAGTTCTGGCTTCATAATAATATGTTTAGCTAAGGTCCCTGACCTCCAGGAGTGTTTAACATCTTAGTGTACATTTAAAGAGCTGTAGATTAACCAATTGAGCATTGTGTCTCTAAAGAGGACACCTGTCAAGGGAGCCCCCACCCCCCAGACAGGACATGCATCAAAGTCAGGAAATCCCAACGACGTGGCCCCACGCTCCGAAATGTTACGCTTCAAAGATGACGGCAGCAGACCTTAGTGAAAAGGGAATCAGTCTTGCTAATATAGCAGTGTTATTTTATTTCGATTATTTTCTTTTCAAATGTGTAGAATCTGAAGAGAGCCAGAGCCTCCACAGGTCTGCCCATGTAATCAGAAACGGACTGAAGGCAGGAAGCAGCCTTACTCTAGTTCTTTTAATTCAAACAATCAAGTTTTTTTTGTTAGTTAGTTTTGTTTGATTGAATAAAAAAATGAAATCAGCAGCTAGGAAACTAATTGCTGTTGTTAAACCCTTTCCACCCCAAGCCTATTTTAAGGCCTGATTTGCATGGCACAAAGCAAAAGTCAACCATTTTTTTTCTCGTCTGTTGAAAATTCACACTTTTACAATGAACACCTCCTTGAAAAGATGCAGTTGCAGCACCAATGTTATATCACGCTGTAGCTAAGCTTGTGGATATTATCTCTGCCAAGTTCCATTTCCTTGTAACTAAGGGAAATAAAACCAATGTAGACATAATTTTCAACATGGCTGCAATTTCAGAGAAAATTTGAGAAAATCACACATTCCAGCATAAGAACCTATCCCTTATCTGAAACATCATGTTTTTGGCCTATTATGTCTCCCTGATGAAACAATAAATGACATAGTCAGGTACTTGATTCTGATTGGTCCATCGCTCCATTCACAATTTCTGAAGAGCACACTGAGGCAAAATCGTATTTGACTTTTGTGACATTGTGTCCCATGATTCAATTATTTGAAGTAGCTGTGTGCTAAGCTAAATAATGCACAGTGATGATGATGATCATGAGAAAATTTAACCTCTAAATGATAATGAAGATACATCCAGCCATCAACCATCACTGTCAGGGATCCATTTGCTCATGGCACATCGACCCTTTAGTAATAGCTACTACTAAGGACTACTCATTTGGACTTATGCTGCCTGATACAAGTGACTGAAATTGCTAGTGTTTAATCAAGCATAGTGGCCAATAATTATAGTTTACTGGGGACAGAGAGACACAGAAACACAAAGAGACAGACAGAAAAAACACAAAGGCACCTACAGCCAGAGGAGACACATTTAGACACAATAAAAACCTGCAAAACCGAAACAGATGAAGAGATAATAAGAAAGAGGTGCAGCCATCTGAAGGAGGTTTCACCATCTATTAGGCTGGTGCAGCTTGATCCTGAAAACAGTCTCCCACACCACAAAACAGCAGGAAACAGCCTCTGCCGCGTACATCATCACAAAGGTATTCCAATGCCATCCTGATGGAGACACTCTGCTGCAGGCCTGCGAGCATGGCATGCTCTGGTTTATATACATGCAGGATGGTAGTAGCTCCTCTGGCTACGCTGACCGTAAGAAGAACCAGATCCTCCCCTGATCATTCATGAAAATGGAAATTCAAAGCAGCTTCTCTTTTCCTTTGTTTCTATTTCAAAAGCGTGCTGATGCCACAAAGACCAGTTCACTCTGCAGTGTGTCATGTGCATGGATTGCAAGAACTATATTTTGTTGGGTCTGTGAGATCACGCTGCAGTGTGTGCAGTCAAAATCAAACCACACGGGCTGTGCAACGATCCTCTGATCAGACTTAAAGCTTCATCAACGTGGAATAAACACTATGGCAGCTAGACTTAATAGGACAGACAGGTAGATGGGAACTAAAACAACAGAATTATATTAATGAATATAATAAATAAAAGCTATATTAAGGCAACTTTTTCACATTTATAACCAACTTAATCCGCTGGTCACAACATGGATGCCCTGGTGAATTGAACATTTAAATAAAGTGATGATGCTCTTGACATCCACCTATGCTTATAGGAGATAAAAGGGAGGTAGTGGCTGATACATTTTTGCCCTAAGAACATTGTTTTAAGTTTTTATAATCACCCCTGCTACAATCCATCAAAGCAGACTTGTAGCTTTAACAACCAAGTGAACCCTTTTTCTGAGCAGACACAGGGTGATGGGGCAAAAGGCAGACAGGTCAGGCGCACAGGCATATCCCACAGGACATGTACACACTTTTCAAACATCCAAAGTCGACCAGTCAGCCAAGGACAGGACAGGAGGTGGGAGTGCTGGATGGGGCCTCTGACGCCTAGAGCTCTAACGCAGCAGCGCTAATTAATGACAGACTGCCTGGACTGAGGCAAGAAAGTAAAGCCAGTGAAACCAGCCCATTTGTTGGCTGGTATATATACACAACTGCCAGGCTGGCCACAGCTGGATGTGATTGCCATGACGACTGGTCAGCTGACCGCAGTTTCAAACAAGAGCTTTGGGACACAGCTGTGAAACCAGGCAACTGTGTGTGTTTTCCTTGTTTTAGCACCTAAATAAAGAGGGGATTTCTAACAGCCTTAAAAGAACTACAAAAATCCCACTTACAGTTCGGCTGAAGCTCAGAAAGAACTCTTCAGGATCCCCCACGAGGTCCTCCAGGTCATTTGAGGACAGCATTAGATTCTGTGTGGAAACAGAGGCGACAATTGCTTAATTTAAGAACCACAATCAAAGCCAGTTCAAGGCTAAACCCATGTTGTTAAGTTCACCAGACTGGATCAAAACCACAGGAGTCAGAGCACTTTCTGTTCTAAATCCTCTGATGATCATTTATCATGCTTATATTACAGTATATAACAGGTCTTTGGTGTCAATGTATTTAGTGCAGGAGTCTGAGTGTCTGGGCTTTGAGACATCTGACTTCACCTTGAACACCTCGGTGACATGCCAGAGCCTCGCTGTGTACACAAATCAACAGTTAATTTCACACATGCTTTTCCATGACGCTCTGCTGTTCTTTCCTCACCTCCGGGGTGTGGTTGGTGCGTGGGGAGCGGGGAGGCTTGGGACCGTTGTGACTGCAGCAAGGTGGGTGGTGGCTGCAGTGCTGCTTGGCGGCATTGGGCTGACCCATCAGGAAGGTCAGCTGTCGAAGGTGACCCTGAGGAGACAGAGATGTTTGGATCAACTCTGATCACATCACAACATTTTTTAACCTTAATTATTTAAATTTGTACACAAACTACCAGGGTCAGTATTATTAGTCCCCCTAACAACTGTCTTCTTTGTTTACCCATAGTACAAATCACTGTTATACAACTATGTAGTCTATGCTCATAGTCATCTTGCAGCACACACACACACACACACACACAATATCAAGTAAAACAAGTTTTAACACTTAGAAACACATCATAGCAAAACTAAGAGAAATAAGTTTAGACATGATAAAAGGTTGCCTACAAAGAGAGCAACCGCAAACACACTACTGAATGATTTAACCAAGTCTGCTGTCTGGGAAGTGTCTAAGAGTCCTGCAGAAAAGACACCTCCAAGCCAGGAGCTAGGGACAACCTGGAGAAAGATCACACACAGTGGAATAGTGTGATTTGGTCGGATGAAGCAAATTAGAGCTCTTTGGTGGTGGCAGTATAATTCTGGGGGGATGCTTCAGTGCATAGAACTGGGAATTCCGCCAGGGTGGAAGGAATCCTGAAATAAGAAGACTATCTGAATATCTCAAAAGGAAACCTAAAGCCATCAGCAGCAAAACTGGGTCTTGGTGATTGTTTACTCTTCCAACATGACAATGTTTTGAAGCATCTATTCTAGTGAAGAACTACTGAACTACTAAGAGTGTACTAAAGTCCAGGGTTAGGGACCATCAAATCTGGAGGAACTGGAGAGATTCACCAAAGAAGAATAGACTGGGACTTCTCAGGATGTGACTCAAACTTGTTGAAGACTATACTGAATCCAGACAGTTATCAAACAAAAAGGGATACACACTTGACTACTAGGGGGGTTTCACATTTTGACCTTATTATTTTTTGGCACATAATGTTGTGTGTGTGTGTGTGTGTGCAGCATGCACAGACACGCTGCAGTCCTCTTTACTCATCAGGCTAATCAAGACAAACAAAACACCAGCAAACGTCTCTCCTCGGGCAATGTTTAGTTCGTCACTTTTAATAAACTTGTAACAATATGCAAATTAATTCTGTGGCAGATCCTCACATGCAGGCTCATTTGGGGAAAAAATTTTTCTTTTTGATCGCAGTTAAATATAATCAGCTCTTCTTGTGAGAATGTACACATCCATCTGAGATGTGTTATTTGTTTTTATGTGTCATGTGCTGTATATAGAATTCAGAACTACCAAGAAACAGACATGGGGATCAAACAACACATGTCTGCTAAACACACACACACACGACTGTTGGCTTCATCTGTTAATATGACGCTGACTTTTTCAGGTCAAGATAACTTAATCCAGGATCAACAAATCCAAATTAGCAGGATGGGAATAAATCCACAGATCCAAGCCACATTGGTCAATTTACCAAAAAATGTATTGTTTCCTGCTGCAGTTACAGATAAGAGCTGAGCTCTGATTGATATGGATTTACCATGCTTAATACAAAAGACTGTCCAGAGACAAGACTCTCGCCACCTCTGAGTGTGTGGAAGTGCTCTGTCCTTGGAGCTCGGTAAAAAGCTGTCAGCACTGGGTATATGGAAACGGAGAATTCATTTTATTGATGCTGAGAACAGATCCAGATGCTGAGTCTATAAACCCCCATTGTGTTACAGTCACGCCGGGGCGCTCTCTGATCCTTGGGCTCCACGCTATACACTGCTAACTGGGAAAGGGATATCCACAAAACGAAAGCTGCGTGCCTCATAGATCATAAAAAAATCAGCTTTTAACTGAGCGGATTTTGGATTATGCACTTGAGATGGACACTTTTCTCAACATTACGTCAAGTGTAGAATTTGTGTCAGTTTACAGTCTGCCAATAGATTTTGATTTAATTCAGTAAACACCAGATTCCAAACCTTTCAAACACCCATTTGTGCTGCCTCTGCAATCTTATGTAACACTGGTGGAGGTAAAGTGCAGTTAAAACAGGTTGCTGGGGATGTCTATGCATACTTTAGAAAAACAAACACATGGTATCTAAGCATCACACATCTTTGTCTGTGATTAAAGGCTGTGGGTGTGCGTTTGTGTTTTCCTTCCCATGCACAAAGGATGAGCAGGAATGCATGGCTTGATCAGGTTTGATTCAAATGAAGTGGACTTTATCATTACACATGTGGCTTTTTATTGCTGGCTGCCATCTGGTTATAACTATGTATCAATTCAATATTCTGTGCAACAAATTAAAAAAATGGACCACTCAGGAAATGTTTTTGAGTGTGTTAAGAAAAAGGTGTCAGGGTGTGGGGTTTGATCACACTCACTGGTTGCTTTTTTACTTTGTATGATCACCTAAGAGAAATAGTGAAAAAGCCTCGTACTTCAAACGGAGTCTCAAAGCCCTCGATGATGCCTCCGACCATGAGCAGCCCGTCCGTGCTGATCCCCATCCCGTGGTACACCCAGTCCACACTCTCCAGCAGAGAGCAGTCCACGTACAGCGCCAGCCGCTTGGTGGACACGCTAACAGCCACATGGTGCCACTTTCCATTGGACAGACCGCTGACTGGGAACCTGAGGGAGACACGTGGGATGGTACAACACTGACTGAAACAATAAAGAGAATAAGAGGATCCCACTTGGGCCTTAAGGATATTGTAATGCAACCTTTTTTATCGATCAAACAGGGAGAAGGAGGAGGAGGAGGAGGAGGAGATGTACAACAAGAGTGTGAAGGAGGAAGAAGAAAGAGAACAGACAATAAAGATGGAGGAGGAAGAAGTTGAAGGAAAAAGAAGTGTAAGTGAAAAGGAGAAGCAGGAGGATGAGGAAAGAAGAATGTAGATGAAGAAGAAAGAACGGGGAGAAGGTGGAAGAAAGAGGAGGAAGAAGAAGACGAAGATCACAGAGACAAAAAAGAGGAGGAGAAGTATGAAGAAGGAAGAAAAATAGTAGGAGGAAGATGACAAAGAAAGAACAGTGATGAGGAGGAAGAACGAGAAAGAAGAAGAACAAAGAAGAAGAAGTGTTTATAACCCTGTTAATAGTCTTAGTACAACAGATTTTAATTTAAAGGAAAACTTTCTAATAATTTTATGAATAAGTTTATGACAGAAAGAAAGCTAAAGCCAGATATTGGGGGGGGGGGGGGGTCCATCCAGGAGCATGCAGTACGAGGTAAGCACAGTATCTGTGTGTCTATCTTTGGCCCAGTTCTCTTGGCTGTCTCACAGTGATGTATTGCTTCGAGCTCTGTGGTTACCAAAGAGGAGAAACCCGCCAAGAGACGCCTAATAAATCATACCACCGTGGAGACAGCCCAGTGCAGTCATCTTCAAACCAAAACACACAAACTGCACATAAATACACTTCCAAGGGGGTTTCCTTTTGTCTCTCTCACACACACACACATACACACATTTGCATATTGGTGAAGAAGCAGGAAGAAGTCTGGGCTGGTCTCTATTAGCTCAGACAGATGTAAACATCTGAAAGCATGAAGTTGTTTGGAGTCATCTTGTGGGAGGTTTATGTGCAATTAATCATAATTTAATCTTCTTTAGAGGTGTCACCATGCTCATTATGCATTAATTAAGGTAAGAAAAAGATGGGGGAATAAAATGAAGGGTTGGGCTTACTCGTAGTGTCGCTGTTGTGTTCCTATGAAGATGACGCCATGGACGCTGATCCGGAGCTGCAGCATGATGTGGCTGTCAGCGCTGAGCATGGTGAAGACACTACGTTCCTCCTTCTGAAGGCTCCTCAGCTGCACCAGTAAACTGAACTCATCTGCAAACCTAAACACAGACACACAACGAGTTATACAATTGTGACCAAAAAGAACCGAAACAAAGCAAGTAAAAACATGCAGCCAAGCATGGGACAGTTACAAGACATTGCTTTCAACATAAAACATGATGCATTTTTTAGCATATTTAGATGTCAAAACTTTGTCTAGAGACCCACTGAGACCACTGGACCAAGAGGGTTTCTGAATGAGCCATCCAGGTAATGTTTCTGAGTTAATTGAACTACAGTAATGTGGCTATCCTGCCTCATTTCTACCATGGCACCAAGGTTATGGAACAGGGAGCTCTGTTCTGGAAAGAGGTGTCACCAACAGCAGCTTTGCATTTGCATTTTGAAGTTACGGACACAACCTGTTACAATGAAACAAATAATCATTAAAAGGGACATTATATGTAACTTGTCGATGAAACCTTACCCGTCAGTGAAGAGCTGTTGTAGAGGGAGAGCCAAGGTGGAGTATTGTCCCACCTGCAAGACTGGACAATTGTTGTTCTCCACTGTCACGGAGGCATTACTGCTGTTGGACACCTGAAGGGACAGCTCCTGCAGAATGTTCACCTCATCTGTAGTGAGACAATAATGGACACATGCATCAATAAAACATACACCACCTGCACGTGGGATTATGGGATTAAATTAAATATATTGTATTTACAACATATCCTCATTAGCTTCAAGGAACATTCTAAAAGGCTCGCCAAAATAAGAGTCTCTTAATAGCAATTAATTCATTTTCTTTGGAAAATGTCCAAATATAAACATTGGTTATTGTTCACTGATATGTGACACATTGAGGGGGCTTGTGCTATTTAGAGCAATGGAGAATTAGCTGAGCATGTTTGATTAGAATCTCATAACTGTAGTCTTTTATTAGCATGCAGAAAAAAAGATGGTGGTGAACAGTTTTGTGTATACATGAGATAAATGGTGGCAAATCCATTCCACATGTTTTTAGATGATGACAGGTCCATTTGTCACCTATAATTGGCTCCAAATCCAACATGACCTTCTCAGTTTAAAAGCAGACGATGTGAGAAAATGGCTACCGAGCAGATTAATCAGTTGTTGCCACATGTGGTTACATGCAGCTTAACAGACTCTGTGTGTCGGACTCTGCAATCAATTTCCCTAACAATACAGGATCACAATGATCAGCAGCTTTTGGGTGTTTAATTTTTAACTTTTGGCTATGTAGGCATATGTATAAAAAGGGACCCAGGAGGTGACCACCTGTGGTAAGCAAACTAAATCCTTCAGACTGCAAGCACTTAGGAAAAACCACATGCTGTGAACACAGCACTTGCTGATGGCATTACAAAAAAAGAGAAAAAACACATGGCTATTGCCATTTAAAGCTTGAGGGGCTGCTGCTATTCACTTTTTTTTTTTTTTGCCAAATGTCATTGTACCTGTCACACACAGGCTTATTTGCTGCATGTATGTTACAGGAGAGTCTTTATTTTCTCCCCTGATGTGAGCAGGTAAAGTGCCGTTCGTCATGTCTGGCCCACAGGTGGCTTCATTCATTGAACCGCTCCTCCTTACTTTATTTGGAGAAAACGAGTCACCGTTCCAAAAAAAAAAAAAAAAAAGACCAGCATTGTCTTGTTTGGGAAGTGAGTGACATCATTGCAATCTGAAATGAAAATGTCATTATGTAATTAAGCTAAAAGAGCATTTGAGCACTGCACGCGAAAGAAATCCATTTAACTGAATACTGTTGTCGGAGGTTATTTACATGAGCACAGTATGAACATGCGGCTGGACTTTTTCCCATAGATAGGATTGATAAGGCAGATTTAAGCCAGCTCTACTCAAGCGTTTTTACAAATGAATCTGTGTCTGCCAGCCCCTTTAGAGACCCATTTGTGCTGCACAGGGTCAGCCAGACAAATCACTGGTCTATGGAGAGCTGTGTGGTCACACTCTGCTGCCCTGAGGAATGATATTGCAGGAAAGTGTCTGGTGTTGCCAGGTCATAGTTTAAAACCTGTTTGACACAGTGGGAATATTGTACCAATTTTGTACCAATTATGCAATGTCAATACCTTAATAACAACAAATATTTGACTAATTACATCATTCTGGCCACCATAGTAGGCTACCTTTAAACTTGGCTCACTGTTTCCAATCACATCACTGCTCAGTACTTCTTCAACAGCATGCTGTTTACCCTGTAACAAGGTCACAGTGTGACGTTCTCTGCCCAGCTGTGAGCTTGTGGGTTGCAAGTTAAGACACCAATCTACTGCATAGAGACCTAGAGAGACAAACAACCTTTTCACATGAACACACAAATTTAGAGTCTGCAGTTAACATGAACAACTCTGGTATGTGGGAGGAAGCCAGAAAAAAAAACCCAGGCAGGTATGGGGAGAACACACACAAAATCCAGATTTGATTTATGCAAGGTTGGGAGGGTTACTTTAAAAATGTATTCCAGTACAGTTACAAGTTACCTGTTGAAAAAATGTAGTAACACTAACTTTTGTGCATTCGGTAAGACAACAGAACAATGTAACCTGAGATGAAATTGAGGAAAGCAAATTTAGGCAGTAGCTTAAAGTCCTGAAATGAAAGTGCACAAGTTTTACCCACATAGTACTATATTTTATTAAAAAAGAAATCTGCTCCTTTTACTTAGCAGACACCATATGCTCTGTTTTAGTTCATAGCATGGACCAAGAGCACCCATAATATTGTTTTAAACAAATCCCACGGTGTTCCCAGGGCCTTATTTCTGCCTCAAAACTTGAATTCATTTTTGTCTGTGTCTATTTTGTCTATATTTAAAATATATCATCCAACCAGGACACTTATACCCGTGAACACAAATTTAAAGGGTTAGTACACAATCGTGCACTGTTATTTTTGACAGTTCAACAGTAGGTTTGTTATCATGAATACATCCAGCTGTAACAACATACTATGACATCTTATTTCCTGGAGGGAGTGATGTAATCCAACCAGCCCATCTGTACCTGTTAACACACCTTTAAAGAGCCAATACACCTAATCATTCATTCTTGTCTATTATATGTGGTAGATTATAATAATTGACACAACATCGTCATGATTGAGGGGTAACACAACACCTTCTTCATCTTCATCCTCAGACTCTGGACTACAAGCAGTCCAGCAGTACTGTCCTCTGAATTGGCCCGCACCATTCAGCTTTCGATCTTTGTTGCAGCAAAACTCTATTCTAATTACCATCTCTTTAGATTGTAACTGTAACAGAATACAGTTCATATTTTATATTCTAATTATATAATGTCAGTATATATAATACATTACTCCCAACACTGGATATATGATGGGTACAATAAGGTTTCTACTAAGAGTACCCATTTAAAATAAAGTTGTTGTGGTTGGCCATTCTGGATGTACATCATGTCACACCTAATACATGCTGAACAGTATAGAATTATGAGTGTTGGATGCAGCCCAAATGAAAGTTGTGTTGCATTCTGGGAAATATAGGATCTCTCTTTCTTCTTATGCTCCAAGGAAAGTGTCATTCTTCTTTTTTTCCTACTTTGTAACACTCCAGGGTCACTGTGTTGTCTGATACTTTTTTCTGTTGATCCAGACAAGCCACAGTGGATGAGAACATACTCCATATTTAACAGTTACAGATTTCAATGGGAAATGGATAAAAGAACAGTGATTTCACACAGCTAAATCAAAGAGAACAGTGACATCATCTACAATCCAAACAGATGCACTGATCAAAAACTGTCATTAGTGTTTTGGCTGATGAACTGATGAAAGCACAGAATTGCATAACGCACAAGAGCGGATGCAATCTGAAGGTAGCAGCAGACTAAGAAGTGAGACAGGGGTCAGGTTAGTATGGGAGGCTTCCCATAGGTTATATAGGCTGGACCACACAACTGGAGCTTAGTCAGCTGTTGAGTTTACAGTAAACGAAGCAGGAATGGTAGCAGGTAGCAGTCTGCCCGAACTGAAACGTTTGTGTGACAAACATCTGTTACACAAATTAAAATGTTCCAACGAGCGCCTGTCATCCTGTCCTCCTTGAAGAACACACACCACGAAGATATATTCACACGAAACTGTTGTTCTGCCAACATTAAGCACTCACTTTCCAGAAATGTAAATGTAGACGTCCAGTCTGCATAGTCAACAAGCAAATCCCTCATTTTTCCGCTTATGTTATGACCCGCTGTGACATAAACTCGGAATATTTTACAAATTGCACTGAACCATAATAACAACATTTACATCAGTCACACAATCCGCAAACCCCTCTGCTGATGTGAGGGATGGTTGAGGCTGCAGTATCTAAATGAGCATTAATTTACAGCCTCAGGAACTGGAAAATGTTCTCACACACTTACTGATCTAATGCTCTGATGGTCCTTATTAGGCCTCAACTTGTGTGGGAGTGTTCATGAAAGTGTACTTCATGCCCAACTCCGTGCCCTCCAGGAAAACCTAAGAAACACACTCAGGTTTTTTTTCCTCACAATGACTGTAATCAAAGGATCAAACCATTATGAGGGGAAGAAGGGGAGGGGGGGGGCTGCCAATCATGCCTGTATTGTTTCCTGCAAAAGTTAAACAGATGTTTGAGTCCTGCAAATGTGTGAACAGCAAGGCCCTTCAGGGTTAGTTCAGTGCTGCCACAGGGTGGGTGTTGATTTTGTAGAGTAAAAATAGAAGCCAGCCAAAAGTCCAAAACTGTATAGCAGTTGTTTTAAGTAAACCGAATCAAGTAATAAAATGAAAGGCCTTAAACACGTGATTTTTAAGTAGAATTCTGCTCAACATAATAGTGTAGGAATTAAATAAGGACACCCTGCTTTGCTGTTCTTACTAGTAAAACGACAACAATATAGTTAGGGAAAAGATTATTTGATGGCCTACAGATTTTGTAAGGTTGTCCAATTACAAAGAAATGATCAGTCTATAATTTCAATGGTAGGTTTATTTGAACAGTGAGAGACAGAACAATGACCAGGCCACTCCAAGACCTTAACATGCTTCTTCTTGATCACTCCTTTGTTGCCTTAGCCATGTGCTTTGGATCATTGTCATGCTGGAATACCCACCCACGACCCATTTTCAATGCCCTGGCTAGGTGAAGGAGGTTCTCACCCAAGATTTGATGGTATATGGCCCCCATCCATCCTTCCACTCCTGTGGTGCATTTGTCCCATCCCCATAGCTATCAATGTTTTGAAGTTATATGCTATCAAAATAGATGTTATATATATAGTTTTTGCTCTGTGTGGCATTTTCAGTCAAAACTATTCATGTTTTACATTAAAATGTTAAACATGCTGTAAAATAGGACATTTAAGTTGGAGTAAAGTACTGGCAGGTTAAAAAAAGTGATTCATGGGCTATGAAGGAGAACTGTATTCATCAGGTGGTCTTATAACGACCCCTGTATGAAGCCAGGCATCCTACCCCACTATGAATTGTGGCCATTTAGAGCAGCTATAAACACATTTAAAGTGTTTTGGTGGTATATTGTACAAAAGTTCATTATGAGCCCAGCCACTGACCCCGTCTTGATGTCTGACAAGCTTACATTCTAGCCCATAGAGATGTTATCATCATGCAACATGGATACTCACTGAACCTATTATAAAGTTATTTGAAATACAGCCTGGCACTCGTTCAAGGCAAACAGTCTAAGCATTCTCTTGAATCAGACCATATAAAAGCAGTAATATCACCACATGTTTCGTTGGTAAGCCAAAGACATAAACGCCAAGACATACTGTAAGCCCAAACCTTATATGATGCTCATGATGAAAAAAAAAGTTATAGAGGACAGCTGTGTATGATCTTTAAGTGTCACTGCGAGGCATTTTTGGTCTTTTTGTTAGCATACCATGCCCTCATCCTCTCCATAAATCTCCTCAGTCTGCCTTCTGATGAGAAAAAGTGAAAATCTGCACACAGGCCTTCATGGCCAGCCACCATTGTCATCCAAAAGAATACAAACACCTCAAGGGAGACATCCACATAGTAAAACACACCCTGCAGATTCTGTAGTTTCTCTTTCTTTCTCACTCTTACTTCAATAGCTACTACAACAACAACAACAACAACAATAGATATTTTGATTTATTTGAGAACACTACAGTGATGGGTGAGTAAGTCAGTATTAGATAACAACGATTGTTGGGAAGAAACAATACAGTTTACAATCTGAGAAAAACTGTCAGGATCGTAAATCATCTGTGATCTTTAAGGAAATATTTCTTTGTGTTTATGAAACGCACATATGTTTCCCAGTCATTCAACCTCGCTCTGAGGCTGCGTGTATTCAATCACTAAGCGTTACTGTCTACACATGTAAGCAGCTGCGGCTGAGTGTTGATGTGTCAGAAGGTGAATGACATCTTACATGGTGTGCTACAGGCTCCAAGCAAGGGCCCCTTCTCAACACCAAAAAGTCGTTACATTGGTTGCCATAGCAACACGGCCATAAAGGAAACAGGTTTCTTCAATGTAAACATGATACGCTTAAATGGGAAGTCCATCCAGCATGGCTGTGTGGGAGGAAGTGGTTGTGATTGGTGCATTGAAAATAAGTAGAGCGTTTCACATAGAGACAATACTGCGTAATCCTCTGGCTCTGCATTCATGCCTTGGTGCTCTTCAGATTTGCTCCTATGCACATCAATTAAATCATTTTTTTAATCATAAATACAGTTTATAGTAAAACCAATACTACGATTGACTGCTCACTACTTAGAATGTCTCTGGGATTTTGTTTCCTGACTATGATGAACTATGAACTATGATGCTGCCAATCTATTCACTTCTATTCTTTGGTTGGAACAAATGCTATGTCATGCATAAGGGGGATATGGGAAAAGAAATTGTATCACCATATAAATCAAGTTTTGCAGTGTGACTTGTTAATTGTCAGTCTTTCACAGTCATTTCCTGTCACTTCTCTCCTGGTGACAGTGGGCCAATTTATATGGGGGTCGGACATTGCTTGTGTTTCAGCTTTGACGTGATTCAGCCTCATGGTTTGACCAGTGTTTTTTTTTGTCAACATTATTTTGTCTTTATATCTATATCCATTACATTGCATTGTATTCTGCTTCTGGCTGCACCCCCTACACACTGACAATACTCAGAGACAACTGTCTGACAATGGAATTATAAACACATCTGCACTAAAAGAAAGAAAAATAAACAACACATCCTTTAGATACAACACATTGTTACATTTATACTTAATAGGGAAAACGTAACATATGTTCATTTTGCCCGATGCCATCTGATCGAAGGACCAATACAGCTGCAGAAGTCCATGTTGATGGATGGGGGTACGGGCAGCACAGTGTTACCTTCACTCAGGATTCTGGGGTTTACATCCCCCTGATTTTGCTCCTCTAAACACCACAAGCTGCTTGTTTTTATTCTTGGTTTAGTTTTGTTTTTGCTTACAGTTGAGTTTAGGTATTAGACCGAGATCATAGATTGTCTTATAACATATTATGTCACAACATTAGCAGCAGGCAGCAAGAGAAATATGCATGTGACGGAACATGTCTATCCTGCCTCTTTATAAACTTTAAATAACCACAGAAACATGTATATAGTATGGTCATATGGACAAGATCTGTATCCGCTTACCCACAAAACCAAAACAAGAATCACTGTGTAGTCTGGCTGTGTTTTTGCATATTTATTTGTTTTTGGATCAGGCCCACTATGAAATGGCTCTTATACACACAAAGTCCAGCTGCTGGCTACACACAACATCGATCCAATCATGTCTCTGTAACCACAGCATATAAATCATACGGCCTAATTAGCCTCAAGAAAAGAATACGCTGTCTTAGGATGCTGTCATACATTTGTTAGATAAAAATCACTTTGACAGCAATGAAAAATGATTCACTGAAACCTTCAACAGATGGAGCGATTTAAATCCAGAAACATCTGAACATGTTGCTCCTTTTCCAGAGTGAAAACCTCAAACATTCAAATATTCCCATTCCACAGGGATGATGATGATGATGATGATGATGATGATGATGCTTCAGCGTGAACATGAACACTTGTAACAAGATTTGCTTTGGATAGGACCTTTTTTTTGTGCTAGGCCATACAATCCACTATAGTCTAAACGCGTGGACACACACCTCTCCTGATGGCTCAGACATCAGTGGAGCATATAAGGAGCTTACACAAACTTCATGGCAGGCTGTTACTGTAGGTACCAGAGCCAACAGCAGAGAATGGCATGGGGCCAGAATAAAGCCAAGTCTGTACTTCCTGTATTATTGTAATTCTATAGAGGCGCAGCAATTATCAGGCTTGGCTGGTGCTCAGTTCTCAGTCAGTCCACTGCAGTCATGCATATAAACAGTTTGAAATTAGGTAACGTTGGCCAACTTGCTAAAAGACATGCAAAGCAAATCACACTTTAAGTTCCACTGAATGGGGATCAACTAGCAACTATCGTGCTTTACATTACATACTTTATATTACATAATATAAGTATACTATGGTAATTCTGCTAATATAGATGACTTACTGTTTTTATAATAGTAACTTATAATAATTATAATAATAAATAACAATTTGTAGGCCAGCAAAGGATACATTTTGGTGTTTAAAACTGGAAGAAGAGGGCACCATGAACCATGTGAGTCCAAATTTTATCCAAAAGATTCAGGACCATGCAAGAATCATTAATTCATCCATGTTTTAAATAGAACAATCAACAAATATGAGGCTTCTTTTCCTTCTTTTCTTTGTTTTGTTTGTGCATTGTCAATGTAGTTATGTACCAGCTCATGTCTGTGCGTGGTGTTTTATTTTGAAAATTAGACTCACATTTTTAGCAGAACAGAGCCGAGAGTCACTTCCAGGATGCTTCTAAAACTCACTGCGGTGTGTCTGATGGGAGCACACATGTTTTGATTGAGTGGCTGCAATCAACTATTGCATCAAATGCACCCAGAAGGACCAAGAGGTGAGGTCTTACGTGAATATAACAGTACCAGCCTCATACAGAACACCTCTTTTAAAACACCTAATGTTCAAGAACTTCAAGCAGTTCAACTTGACTTGTAATTCCTTGGAGACGTTTCGCTAAAACTCCTAGCAGCTTTTAGACTGATAAAGCAAAAATGTCTTCAAAGAACTTTAAGCACTAGCATCATTTTATGCTTCACTCTGCTGCAGATGAGGATAGAGAAAAGTTGTGTCTTTGCTTGACAGGATTCTGGACTCACTCAGGCAGTTCAGAGAAGGATGGGGCAGTTGGCTGGGTGATTGGATCTATCACTCATCTCAGTTTACCAGTCATTATTACTCAAGTACAATCAATGATATGTAGATATGGGTGTTATACACAGGGGGCAGAACAGTCCCCACTCGTGCAACTTTAAAAACGGGAACAAACGGAACAAAAGAACCTCAGTGAAGCAGTTTGCTATCTTTCTTACATAGAGTGCTAGCAAAGGGTTTTGTAGGGTACCAGTTCATAAGTATTTGCAAACATACAATCATGCTGGGTTCGCTAGAGCACTAGTGAAGGCCCTCGCTGAGGGGGCACTGAGGGTCACAGATATAGCCCACAAACACTGAACATTCCCACAATGTAGGCCAAAGGTTCAAACTTCTTCTACAGAATGCTGACTTTGTGAGCTAAACAACGGGGGCCATTTCCTTCTTAAACCCAGAGAGGCACGTTTCTACTGTTTACATTTTACACATGGTGGACTTTGACAGACGCCAAGGGACACTGAGAGGTCGAAGCTCGTAGTAAGGTCATAGTCATGTTGTGCAGCTTGGGCAAAGTGATTCTATTACAAAGGTTATACCACAACCACAAAACAGTGAGATTTAAAACATGAACTATGCTAATTGTTGTGTATATGTTCTATGCCCACCCACGTGGTGAAATCATCAGTTCTAATGGGGCATTAGTCATGTCTTGTACTTGAAAATGAGGGTTCATAATTTCAAAGCAGTATTCTTTTACTCTGACAGTGACTGGTTACCATAGTGATAACCACAGGGACACGATAAGACATCCCCTCTTCCTTCAAGTTAAATCAACTCGCTGCTGTCTCTTGGCCTGGCTGACTTCCAGCAGCCCTAATCAGGGGAAGTGGAGCCGGCTGCCGCGCTGTCCTCCGGCGGGATCGCATTACTCTAATAGGCCGGGACGGACCAACAGATAGCTCAATTACTGCGTTGGTACAATTACTGGCCTCTGCTCTGGTGAAGGAGGCGGCCCAAACAGGCAGAAGATTAAAGACTTCCACCTGCCCTGGTGGAAAATGAGCAGGGAATCACCGGGCCAGATAAGCAGGAAATGAGCGTTGGAAAGTTGGAGAGGACACAGGAAACATAAGAAACATCTCAATCAGTCAGTCATCAGGAAAGCTTTGGGTGATGAGCACACCTACTGAAGCTTTAACTGGGAAATGCTCACAGATGCTACGCGCTAATGAAAATACCTTCTGTTAGCACAGGCAGCGGCTGCTGATTTTATAAGGGCTAGTGGCTATGACAGAGTAAGAGATCCGATCCTGGGATATTGTTACAAGTTTTACAGAGGATATGGTGTAAAATCTGTGTTTGTGTGAAGACAGGCTTGTTACAGCCCAATGGAGGACACAGCGGGAGTTAAGTGGACTGAATTGATATAACAGCCTGTGTGTGTAACAAAGCCCAGGGACTGGCATATGGGCTCTTGTCTTGAAAGTCTACAATACTTCCTCATGTGGAAAGCCATGGGACATTACAACTCCACCAGGGGTATGTTTTAGGAGCACTGATGGTAAAAAGGTACAGCAAGAAGGGTCTGGACACAGTTACAGAGCAGAGACATTCAGCATGTTCACTATAATACTTTCTTTATAATGAGTCAACCTTTAAACAGCAAAGTTTGATGAGGTCTGCTTTCACTCAAGTCTAATTTGACTGATTGATTCTACACTATATAAGTGCCCAATAATAACCAGGGCTTTAGGCCAAGGATTTGGGGTTAGGGTACATGTACAAGACTGTGTATCAAATGCATTACACAATGTTGTGTACAACTAATGGTCACCCTAACAGCATTGTGTACTGTCACACATTATGCTTAATATTTTTTACTGGCAGCTATGCAGAACATTTTAACTTTGCAACAGCAATGATGCAATCAACACTACAGTGTTAATGATGAGTAATCAGTAGAGAGTATGAGTTTCATACACAAGCCATGGTTTTGCCCAAAATGGTGGCAACATTAAAAGGCAGAGGTCCTTGACTAGAAGCACCAGTCCTCCTGTGCATCCTTCCCTCTAGAGCTGGGTGCGTGTTGATAACATATTTTGGATATTAACAAAAGATATGGGCAACACCAATTACACCCCGTACAGCATAACTAGTGCAGTGGTGGTTGGTGTGTTTACATCTAATTCGGTTACTGAGCTGTTTTGAGTTTTCTTTGGAAGGTTCAGGTCATAGTCTGCCTAAACTCCCAATACAGGCAAAACGGTGGAGCATGAGTGGAATTGAGGCAGACAGGCAAGAAGCTCACATCGTGCATCTGCTCCTGCTTATTGCATAGTTTGAAGTCTGATAAATGAAGCAAACAGCCCCTGGTACAACTGTCACAGAAAGGGAACTTAATAGAGACCGGACACTGTTTTTGTACAAGGCTGTAAAAATGTTGTTGCTCTAAAGTTGGCCATTTTAACATTGAGATCAATACAAGATACTCAGGAACACTGCAATCACTACATGGACTTCATTTCTCAAAGACACTTCAATATCTTAAGAAACAGCGCTCTTTTTTGTTTGGAAATAGTTTCGTAAAAGCACCTTTATCCCTCACAGATGAACATGTTGCTGCAAGGCTAAAGTCCATTGGTCTTCTCTCTGAGTGTTTATCCAGAGGAACTAATCACTGGAGGGCTGAGAGAGACGTAAAAACTTCCTGTGCTGTTTTTCTTTTGGTTAACTGCAGTTGTAATCCCTTCAAAGCGAGCTTTAAGAACAGTGGAGCCAGTCATCAGCAAAGGAACACAGTGGTCATTATTAGTGGCATTGAGGAAAGTTCAGCATATATGTGTGCTGGCACTGGCATTTTTATGTGTAGTTTTGGAGTACCTCAAATTAAAGTTAAATGCCCAACAAATGTTGTAGGTTGATATCTTAATACCTCACCGTGGCTAGACATCATTACAAGGACCTTTTCTTAGACAACACATAACCTTCACTGGCAGAACTTCCCCTTGAGCATTTTCTCATTTCACCCCTGAAACATAAGTATGAGTATATAATTCCTCCAAACATTTGTGAAAAAAACAGATCCCTGAGACAATGTTGTTTCCCTCAGGATGACTTTAAGGAGAGGAAACGCACAACAGAACCAGTCAACACTTGTCCGTTTCCAGACTACCAGATGAGCATCCCCCTCAGGTCAATACCTGGACAGTACTAATAACATGGTGACAAATATTTGACAAATATTTGAGCTGTTTACGCCACAAGCCTAAAATACATACTCCTGGTAATCTGTAAGCATCTTCATAAACAAATGTATTATTTGTTTTTTCTTAAGTGTACTGACAGGTACTGAGCTTGAGACGTCAGATGAAATAGCTCCGGCAGCGTAACATAAGCTTCTCGTGTTTTAGCAAGCAGCATCAGGGCAAGAGGGCAGAGAGAGAGAGAGAGAGAGAGATAGTCTGACTGTGTGGGGAATCCAGACCATTAATCAGAAATTTGTTCCACTGTTTGACACATGGCCCTCCAGAGCACAGTGACCCCTCAGGTCACCGAGGTTTAGGTCAATGCTGGTGTGACTAAAAGGACAACCGAATGTCAGTTTTAAGACAAAGATGGTGATAAATTTGGATTCGTAATCCAGCGTTGCAAAAAGTTACCCTCTGGGGTCTAAGCCATTTTTACTCTTAACTTGCATGTAAACACTAAAATACATAAATGTGTAGAAACTCTACACTTATGCACAACAACAACAACTGGTATGACATCATAACTGTATGGCCAAGGCTATATACAATTATAACATGTAATAAGTACAATAAGTTATAAAGCCAAAAAATAAATATTAATGTTCCTATAATTCACATTCATATTTCACTTTGTTCCACAAACAAACACCTATGTCCATTCATTTATTGTCTTTAGATTTGTAGTTTAGTTTAATGCCTAATAGGTAGGTAACAAGGTAGCGCGAAAATAAATATAAATAGAACAAACACAAAATTCTGAAACTTCATATAGAATAGAATCTTTATTGTCATTGTGCACAGTACAATGAAATTGGCTGCAATCCTTATATATACTATACATATAGTCCATACACATATTATCATCATCATCATGACTATAGATAAACATTCATTGCATTATATTAACTAAATATATAACATTTTATGCATTATATATGAAACAAAATACCTATTTTTATGAATTATTTTGAAAATGAATAGATCTAAATAAATAGGATAATAATAACGGACAATAAATATCTGCTGCCTGATGCAAACGGATCATACAAACAAGTGTTGGCTCATTTGAATGACTGGCTGCAGGACACTTTTTAAAGTAAGTCACTACATGCATCTGTTGCTTAGATAGTATTAAATATCTAACATGAGTGCTGTGACAATCATCAGAGAGCATGAACCCATGAGTGATGAGCCTTTCAGCATTGATATTAAAGTTTTATCTTTACAGATTTCCACAAAAGGAAACGGGGCTGTGTGTTTTCACAGATGTGAGCCTGACTGTTTGCTTCGCATGAGAGATGTTTCATTTCTTACATTGCACATCCATCTCCAGGGACAAGGCTACATCCACGGACCCCACCTATCCAAGGGCTGCAGAACAGATGAAAGAGGTTAAAGGGTCTTAACAGACAAACTCCCGAGTACATCTGGAGAAGTGGTCATGTTTTACAGACAGCTAGTCCTCTTTAAGCTGGATTCTGACCAGGCCTGTGGCCTGCAAGCAACACAAGACGCTCTTACACCGTGTCAAGCCAGGTATTTAGTAAGATTTATTTTAAGGGTTTAGCTTCAAAACCACCACAAAAAAATGTATGGATTATTCATCATTACATGCTCATTAGTGTTATTATAACACCATTGTTCCTTCTGTTGCCCTGTTCTGACCCTTTGCAATTCCAGGAAGCCCAAAGCCAGATGAGGAATGTGTCGGCCGAACCTGCGAAGACACGAGGCGGGGTGGAGGGTGGAGGGTGGGGGGTCTTCGTGGTACGTGTTTAGGAAAAAATAAAGCTGCAGAGTGGCCTGTAAATTAGCATTTTACCCGAAATGAGGAAAGCAGAGAAGGGGTATTTGGGTGGCTGAGGGAGTCAAGTAACGAGCCTGCTGTAACACTGGAAGAGATCTCAACAGGAGTGGAAAAGCGAGGAGCAAACTGGGGCGTGCGTTGGACGGCGGACAAACCGCCAGATCCCAGCAGCCACTGTGAGATTATCAGGGGATTAGAGGGGAGATAAAAAAAAAAAATCTTGTCCAAGAAAGGGAAGCCACTCTTTCTACAGAAAACATTCATATGAACGCCAGCGCTCTCTCAACACACTGAAATAAAATTTTAATTTACAGCACCCTGAGGTTTGTTGATTTGTTTTCATGAATGTTGTTGTTACCTGGAAAACAGTTTCCAAATTACATAACTGATACTGTATCTTACATTACAAGGTATGTTGTGTTGCAGGAACTTGACAAATGAAATGAGATCCAGGCCTATCAGTGTATGGGAACAGCACCATGGTGCTGCTGCTGCTGCTGTCGCCTCTGTGCAAACAATGCATGCCTGCTGTGCTGCATCTGTCTCCATTTGGCAAACACTACATACTTAGGTTAGACATGCATTGACTAAACATGATTTTCAGAACATATGTTTTTGGCTTTAGAGATAGAAATGTAGATTAAACAATTGAGTTTTCGGCTATCCAGTGAAATATCCCAAAATCTACTTGATGCTTTTGGAAATATTTGTAGTTCCCATAGAATCAGAACATCGCGCCTTCACAGCAGTGACATTAACGTGTTACAATGGGCTGATGGATTGCTCTCTTCCTTGCATAACCATTAGAAACAGCAACTCTGTTAAATGTTTCTGGCACTTAAATTACACAATACTGCAGACATGCTGTCTAGCTAATCAATACTGGTGTCTTGCTGATATCATCCTGGTCTCTCACCACAGGGATCATTAGGTTCCAGTAGCTTCAGCTGTAGTACTGTGAACACCACTGTATGGTATATGCAGTCTTTAGCTGGACATAGCCAACGGGTTCCCAGATGGAGTGCCCATAAACAAATGTTGAATGCTAATTTGAAAATGGGGAACATGGTAAATTTAGCATGGTAACATTTGATGTTTGCATGTTTATATCCAGTTTCTACCAAGTGGAAAACTACAGGGCTGAAAAATGAAATCCATATGGAAGTGTCAAAAGATGCAGTCCCTATGTGGCCTCTAGGGGCCTGTTCCACAAGTGAGTCAATCCTCAGTCATCCATGGCAGACAATAAAATTTTAAGTGCACATCTTTACAAGGTGTTATGGTATGGGTGCTCATAGAAAAAACGTCAGTAATTATTTATCAGCTTTGATAAACCAGGAAATGTTATCAGATATTACTTTGTATTATGAAATATTTCATATTTGATTTATTTTTCTATTGTCATCAGTGTCAAGTGGTACTATACTGGTTATTATATGTTATTCAAATTGTTATGTGCCAAAAAACCTTCTGATGTACGCATTTGGAAAATATTAAAGGAGAATCCAGCTCAAATGCCAATGGTCATGCCACATGGTGACCATTTAGGCCTCACACAGGGACTCTAAACAGCTCTTTATAAACCTACGGATGACATCACACATGCTTTGACCATGCAGTCTATGGTTACAACTTGAACATATTGAACATACAAAAGTTGTTTAATTAGAGTTAAATACATATTAAAAATGAAAAGAGAACAGAGTCGGACTGAGCTGTCCTGACCTCCAAAGTCTTTACTGCTGTGCTAAGCGCTGCCTTGTCTTGTTAAGTCATCATCCAGGCAATGGTGGATGGGTAAGAAAACACCGAAGTTACATTGGCGAAGCCATTAAAGTGCTTGTAAAACTCTCTTGTAAAAAACTTTACAAGACTAGCCCTCCGTTGCATGAATCCTCACCCCCTGCGAGTCAAGTGCAGATGATCTGGTGACTCTTCAGGTCTTAGTTAAACAAAGCCTGGCTGAAGGTTTGCACCCTTATAAGGAAGACAGCCTAAGAACATAACACAACAGAGGCCACTGCTATCCAGACCTACACACTGGACAATGTGTCTTCAAAATGATTTCTTTTACATACACTAAAGGAAACTCAATCTATAGGTCAGAGGCCTGCAGCATAGTGATAGCCACACTCAGGCCTCCAGAGAGGTACGTGTCTGTGAGTAACGGCCCCGGCAGCACAGACATGACATCACTCTCACCTAATCAGCAGGGATGAGAACACAGCTGGGTCACGACAGCCAGGTTGTCCTCACTTCACTTATAAGGGGGCGACCATGAGAACACACGGAGGAGGTCAAAGACGATGGTTCACCATGTCAGTCTGGAAAGCATTTTACACGGTGAAGCTATTCTATGTTCGTATCAGTTTGGGAATCATTGTCATCTGTTTTCCTACAATCTGCTAATCAAAAGCATCCCATTTCTACTAATTTAGCATGACAATGCTGCTAAATTAACCATTTTCATGCTGTTTTTTACCCACTAAATCTTCAGATGTTTATCTGTCAGTGTAAATTATAATTCAACAGATTTTTGTCCGCAAATTTTATGCGAACAGCTGTTTACATATAACTGCTAGAATCCTCTGTATACAGTGTAGCCAGGTGCGTGTTATGTTAACTTATTTCATTTAACTTATTTTTTTGCAGTGTAAGCTTTCTTATTATTCTTTATAAAAGCAAGTAGCTAAATTCTGCGTCTACAATCACAAATATCATCAGATCTCATGGACACATGCGGACATTATTAACACCCTTTATTAACCCATTATTAACACCCTGCTAATGGTCACAACAATAACATACGAAAAGCTGATCCCTGCAAGAAAAATAGTATTATTGATTTAGCAATATCATTGAGCTCTTGCATTGATGTCTGAGAAAAAAAACTAGAAACATCTAAATATTCAGAGGATGTGAGCAAACAGAAAAAAAGTGTGTGTCAGCACATATCCTGTGGACGCTTATTCAATATGCGTGTGTGAAACTCCCAGCAGGCTTTTAAAGTAGGAACACCCATGTTTCCATGGTATCCACAGCCATCTCACAGCCAGTTTAAATGATGTCACTAAATATGGATTCAAACTTAGCAATCTGGCTCTAACCCATTATAACTGAGTGTTCAGTGTTAGGTGTAACATAGTCTTTTGCCGTAAAAAAATGAACTGTTTGCAGCCCATTTTGATCCACTTTCTTTCCCCTTTTACAAACACCAATAAACCCTATGTTTATCCTGTCACATGTTCAGTTCACGGACAGCTTCTCCTGTCTATAAGTGTGACCTGGGCTGATATGTATGTAATATATATGTAAATTAACATTGCGGCAGGAATGCAGCTGCCGGGCCTTTATCTGTAACATGTCAGTCTGCAGATGTACAATCCCATGTCTCAAGGGTATGCGCTGCAGACAGAGAGGCCAGAGGAAGCACAATCAGTCGCCTTGTTCATTGTTCACATGCTTTTTTTTTCTCCTGCAATCTCTACATTTACTGTACAGCTAATTGAGGCAACATTTTGGGAGGACAACGCAAAGAGGGAAGACAAAGGGTCCAATTTTCATGACATGATGAGGATAATAGTTACATATACCCTTGCAGTCGGTAAGTGCATGGATGTATAGTGTAACATACATATATATATTAAAGAAAGACAACCCTGAAAATGCCCCTTATGTTATTTTCTCTGTAATTAGACCAAGCATTGTGTTCCACTGCACTTCAGCTTTGCTTATCACACTGACATTGATGTATGTGCAGCACATACTATGGTAATCATTATCAGTTTCTTTATTAAGTTTAATGTGACCCACAAACCTATACAAAACCTTAAAAACAAGTCTCCATTTCTGGGAACTGCTTTGATTAGAGTGGCACAGGCTTTAAAATCCACAAAGACTGATAAACCTTGAGGGGGTCTGGACCAGGTCTGAGCAGGGACTTCAAAACAAATCAATCACATTAGAGTAAACAAAAGCTTAACAGGTTGAGCGGGTCCTGACAGACAGCAGAGAACATGGTTCAACCAAAGAAAAAAAACAAAAACAAAACAAACCTAATTTGAAGTCGTTCCCTCTGGCTGTCACATGTAGTCATAACAGAGTTGTCACCTCGGGTCCTTCATCAGTCAAGTTCAGCCAAACCAATAAAGATAAGCATCTGCACATGTTCATCATGATGGAGGACATTCATGGATGTGTCAAGGCTTTTCTTGTTTTAACCCATTCATATTCTCCAGCTGGTTTACAAGTTCATTATCAGCTTTAGAAAATAAGGAATGGTCTCTGGAGACAAGACAGGAAAACCCCAGAAACTAATGTTAGACTGATTTTTACAGTGCTTGGGAATGACTGCTTATCCGCCTTCTGCACATAGACTGTAAATAAAAATGGATGACGTGACTCTGCCTCCGCCCATTGTGCAAAAGTAAAACCAAAACATCTTACTTGTGGAAGCTGCCATCTTGGAACCCAGATGTAGACCTGCCAAAACTAGCTAATGAGCTATAAATCATCTCTGTAAAAAAAATGATTTAAGTAGTACTTTGGGTTCTTAGTTGGGTCTGTGTTGCATCCACTAACATTGAGGGGGTAAAGTTTATGGCCTATACAGCAGCCAGCCACCAGGGGGCAATCAGGAAGTGTTTGCATCGCTTTCAAGGAGCTGCCATGTCATCCATCTTTCTAGTAGTCCATGTATGTCTTTTGCAGCTGGCAGTGGGACTGGAACAGAAAATAGGCATAGTTTTCTTTGTTAAATGTGTTTAACATATAAATGCTTGTGTTTTTACCCAATAAACCATGATCTGGTTTGGCCACCCTGAAAACGTGCTGTAACTGGAAAAATTAATTATCGACCAAACGTGTGGCTTATTTGTGAAGATGTGCTAAAAATGCCCCGATGCCCTTGTATTATAGGAATATCTTGACACACAGACTGCAGTGTTAAACTTCAATAATCAGCACATTCTGAAATGACAGAAAAGGCACATTTATGTAATGTAAGCGTCAGTAATTTGCCTAAAAAAAAACTCATGTTGGACTTGACTGAACAGTGCATGACTGCATGTTCAGCACTACCACATGTTTACTTTACTGTGCAGTGCACCTTTCTGATGTCACACGGGGGTCAGAGAAAATACATATGGCTACAGAACAGTACTGTCTGTGTGTTACTGTGACGTCCCACTGAAGAATGTGTGGCAAAGACATGAAGTAAGCGTGTGTAAGTGCAGGTCTGTTTCACTGGTATGAGACAACATTGCATCACCTGGCATCTATTTGACGGAACACAAGCGTACTAAGGCCATTACACGTGTCACAGCTGCAGCAGTTAAAACCAGCCTCCTGGCTCTGCCATGACTTTTTTTTCATAATGACGAATTACAATAATATGATAGTTTAAATGGGTCCTCCGGGGGCGAATTCCTGCCAAATAAAGTTGGACCATGCAATTAGACACCGATCTGCACCAGACTTAAGGTTGGATGAGCCAAAATCGTGCCAAGCGCTGTAACTGAGCCCTGTGCTTGTAACCATTGTTTTGAGGCAACAGGACAGTGTGGTTTAAGCTCGGCAAGACGAGCAATACCATATCCTAAAACGACAAACCTCACAGTATTGACATATTTCTCAAGCAAAAAATCCAAAAATAAGTAGCACTGTCTTCACCTATATTACACAAGATAGACTGTATATAAAGACAGAGGACATGACAGCTCCCCAAGTGAGTGAGGCCAAAACATCTTGATCGCCCCCTGGTGGATAAAAAAACTAAAAAAAACATGACAGTACCTATACGCAAGACACCTTGGCCTCACTACAATGGGTAATAAAAATGGATATAAATATGCCAAGTTCACGATGTCACATCAAGAATTTGATTGATTTCCTCATGTTTTCAATGTAAGGGGTTAAAATAGATATAGTTCAATTTTATAGCCACTTATGACGTCACACATTATGACACACTACTGAGTAGCAGTGGAGCCCCTTATATAAATTTAGCCTTAATTTGAAGTGCTTGATCAGCATCCATTGGAAGAATGCATGTGTGCTAACAATGTCTTACGTGTAAGAACAATTAAAGGGCATGAATTTTCCAGTTCACTTCTTATATAATCAATACTGTGTCAGCTAAATATTAAATTTAATGTGAGCTTTTTTTGTCTAAAAGATTTTTTTTCACACCAACTCATCTACAACAATGGACCAATAACTAAACAGTTCGCTTGTTGTATTAAATGCCATAGACTGCTGTCACATCTGTTACTTTAGTAATGACCATTGTGCAACTGTGTTTGACTTTTAGACCAGATGCAGTGTGAGATTTTACAATGCTAGAGAATGACACAACACTTGCAACAAAGCTTAGTAAAGCTATAGACTCAGATTCAAATTCCCATTAAGATCAATAACACAAAAGGTCTGAATTTCCCGCCTTAAGAACATGTTTCTTGGGAACATCTTTACATTCTGACTCAGATCTGTGCTTAACCGTACAATTACACATCCTCACAGTGAGCTATCGTTAGCATTCTGTTACAGTGTCAGAATGTTATTTCCAACCAAACATAAATCTTTGGTCTCATGAGACATGATTTGTGGTTTAAACGCTATAATATTGTATTACATGTATCGTAGCCATAAATACAATCCATTACCAACAGTACTCCATCAAACATTATGTGGAAGCTGTTTCCAAAAACACTGTAAAGTGACGCAAATAAAAAGAAACGCTACCGCTTCGGTGAGCTCTACCACCAGGTGTACTGTGTCACCATTGCTGCTTTTAGTCAGCACCACAGACAGGTGTTTAACATTTGTGAGCTAAATGAAGTGCTGCACATTTATGTGTGTCAACACTTTAGTCAAAGCAGAACCACAAACAGAACAGCCCAGGACCAAACAACTACACCATTAAATTGTCTCCTTTCCATATAAGTCCCGCAGGCTGTAATGTGTCTGCGGTCGCTGAGTGATGAGAGACACGCTGAGAAGAAACACTACAAAGTCACTGAGGTAATGTTGTAAATGCTCAAAAAAATATATAATAAATAGCCCTTTCTTTTATTCATCTCTAATCCCAAACATCTAAGCAACTCTGAACATTCTCACCCGCTGCCATCTGGTTCCAGTTGGCTTGAGAGGAGATTACAGATGAAAAAAAAAAATGGGTTCTGGTCCAACATGTGGTTTGCACCTAGCCCTCTCCACCCGCTTTTGTTCACACAAAGCTAACCACAAGCTGTGTCCTGCTCCACGCCCAGAACCGGCTTGATGACCCAGGCTGTGTGTGCGCTGCAGGGGTATATCGCCACGCACGCCACGGCGCATGTGGGCCTCTGTCTGGTGGACAAGCTGGCTAATGGGCTCCAGATTAGGCCTCGCCGAGCACTAAGGCCCCCCCGGGTCGGGTTTCATTGGATGCAGATGCCTGGTTATGGATCTGGCGTTATATTGGCAATGACATCATGAGCTCAACCTGCTTGAAGCACATCTCAGAGACATGGCTGATTCTGTGCTTTTGATTATGTTTGACTCAGTGGCTTCTGGAACAAAACATTACGAGAAACTTGCATTAAACTTTTTTTATCAGTGTGGATAGTCTGATCAGGTTGAGTAAAAACTTAAAGTGTGACCAGCAGGCTCTTGAGAACATTGATGCTCTTGGGAACATGAATGTTACCTTGCAAGGCACCTTGCAGTCTGAAGGGATTCTCGAGGTGTATGTTCTATTCTATTAAAGCTATGTGCGTTCAGTGCAACTATGGGAGAAACAAACCTGCTAGAAAGTACTGACATTTATAGACCTGGCTTGAAAATGTCAACAGTTGATGGTAACAACTATGACGTGGTATAAATGTTGGATATCAGCCCAGACATTGGCTGAATAGCCAGATCAGGTATTCACTGTATTCACTTTAATTATCATTTCTACTTTCCACTTTTCTACAGTGTCCACCCAGATGGTTCTGATTTGGCATATCAGGTTAGTATAAATGTGCTAATCCCATGCAACAGTAATCCACTCATCTGGTGGCACATTGTGCAGACAGGCCTATTTTAGCTCAAGAAAGACAATTTGACCTGAGTTCAGGATTACGACTGCAAATCATTTTTGGGGATACATACGCTGCTGATCAAGTGTTTGACTAATCATTAGAGATCTGGATAGGGTTTCATTGCAGTTTCATGGCAATCTGTCTGGTAATTTGAGCGATATCTTTGGTTAGGCTTCAAAGTGCTAGATGAAAAGATATCCTAAGATCCCCCTCTGCTTGGAGGGTAAACGTTTTTGAAGCTGGGTAATTTAAACCACATATATGTCATCCACGGTATATATGACTGGAAAGGTCAGCTATACGTTGCAAAAGATGCATTCCCACTTGAAACACATTAAAGGACCACTCAGTACCTCCCACTGTTGCTCCACTGACACTCTGAAACAAGGTCAAGATAGTTAGTCATAGATTTACACTTCTGACGAGCGTGTGTGAGGGCTAGGGTTATAGTTAGAGTTAGAGTGGATGGGTGATGCTGAGGAGTATGAAGACACGCGTGGGAACTCTTTAGCAGCATCTCAAAGTGTCAGAAGCTACACTAAACGACACAAGACACGGAGGAAGACCTGCAGAGCTCAAAATGTTAGGAACCTTCTCCTGAAAATTGCTGTGTTACTATTGAGCTCACTGAGCTCATCCAAACAAGCTGTCTGTCTTCACCCAACCAATCAGAAGCAGAGGGGGGCCGTTGTTCAAACACATCAATGCACATACACAGTCACTCACCAGCGAAGAAGTCACACATGCTTCTATGTCAAATCCAGTGAATCTAAAGTTAGTATGTTATGTTAACAAACTTCCCTTGTTGAGATAAAAAGCAATGTGTGCTATGTCCAGGAACAATGCATGTTTTCATGTCGGTTACAAACAATTTGAATCTTATGAACCTGTCATCGTCACAGCTTCAACTAATTGACACTGTAGGGTGATGATGTGAATTCGGAGCCGCCACATCAAGTCAGATTAAGCTTGATTTTTTTCGCTCCACAAAATCTTGTGAACAAGAGGCAACCTATGGGACTGAGAAATTCAGCCCATGGGTATGAAAGTATCACAAAGTGCAGTTCCCCTTGTAGCCTCTGGGGGTTGTGTCCAAAAGTGAGTACAGCCCTGTTATTTACAGATGTGCACTACTATTTCAGTTTCACTATGGCCCACAGTTCAGTTAGGTATTAATACTACATGTCTATGCCATGAAAAAAGAACACACACAGACTTGGCATGCAATCGGATGTTGCAACTGTTAGCACCACCAACGTCTGTCACAATTAGCAGTTAGCATGTTGGAGGACACCCATAACTGGCACACTACTTCTTCAAGAGACCCTGATTGAGCCAAACCACTCATTGTTTGTGAACAAGTTTGAGGTTGTGAACTCAAGAATGACCACAGCTGTCGTTTTACTGGTGAGGGTGGGCTGCCAAGCGAATATGAGGGTCCAGATCTGGGTCAAGTTTTAGTAACATCTCAATAAAGATGTCCAAGTACATTCAATTAAGTTTTGTGATCTCCATGGCAACATGTTGCTTCAGGTAATTGGACTTACAGTAAAGACTTACAGCATGTGCCGTTTCATTTAAACAACAGAAAATCAATTCTCAGTTAGATCTGGAGCTGGGTGAGATTGAGCGTGGCATTAAAACCTTGTGAATGCAATAAGATTATGACCGGAGTATTACATAACCAGTCTATTCAGTGACGCGTTGTGCCATGTACAGTAACCCTGTGAAAACATTCAACATAGATTCAATCAACACACTGCAGGATTTATCTGTCACCTTGGCAGACTAATCCAAACACCGATTCTCTGTCTCAAGTGCAGGTATCTAACACACAGACGACGGCAGTAAGAAAACGAGATAAACCCCCAAAACTGGCAAGCAAAACAATCCAGTCATGGATGTGTACAACAACTCAGTCGCCTGGCACAGGTCCAATCTAAAAATCAGCTCAAAAATCCTGCACCTCTGTACCACTGTATCAACAGCGCTGAGAAAACAAAGAGGATCCAGACAAATATACACACATTGATGAGACGACAACAGCTCTGGTTCTTTGAAAACCATGTTTTGATTAACCAAAGTCTGCTTGGCACAATAAAAGCATTCCATGTGATTTAATAACCGTGGATGACTTCTGGCTTCAGTTTCCACATGTGTTTTATGCAAAACTGAGAAGCATGGGTTCAAACATCTCTTTTGGGCCATATAAAAAAGTGATGATCACATTGTTTCTGTATAGATAGATAGATTTTGTCTGATTTTAAAGGTAATTAAAGGAGGCAGTCCTAATAATATATATCTAAGGCTTGCAAAGTCAGTGAAGCATTTTACAGTTTAAAGTACATTAATGAGAGATTTGGGTGTTTGAGGGTGTCAAATTTACGAGTGGATTTGTTGATGTAGAGTAGGTTTTTAATTTGAATTACAAACTTAACTCTCAAACTCTAAAAACACTTCTTAATTGGTGTTTTTTTCGTACTTTGAAAAGCTGTTAGAGTAATTAAATTAAGTAAGTAAACAGCCTGGTTGGTTTTATTGTTGTCCAGTCTGGCTGAACAATATTATTTTTCCAGTCTTGAAATCACTCAGCTGGACAATCCAAACTGAACACATGATGTTATGTGATAAAATCTTAATTTAAAAATGAAATGTTTTAGAGCATTTTAAGGTAAATCACTCAAAACAAAGCTAATTTGCAGAATAGTAAGGTTTAAGAACACCACTGTCATTTGACCATAACACTGGCCCTTTAAGTCAAAGAATGTTTTAATTGTCTTTGAATGCATATTAAAGCTGATAAAAGTTCAAACCCTTTTTGTTTTGATTTAATCTAATGTGTTTATTTAACAATACATGTGACGTTTTACTAGCTACATGCACCCCCACAGGTGTTTTTCTACCGCTCTTACCTGCAGCCTGCAGCATCCCGGAACCGGATTCACCTCCAAAATCTGCCGGTGCGTCGTCACGTGATGCGATGCTCATTGTCAGAAGCCCGAGCAAGCAAACAGTCCATTTAAAGATCAACATGTTTAATCCCTTTGAACTGTGGGATTAAACACAGACCACAAAAAAGAGCAAGAAAGTAGAACTCCAGATTAACAAAAGACAACAACAAAAAAAGTCAGAGTTGGAGCATTCTTCTTCTTCTTCTTCTTCTCTTCTTCTTCTTCTTCTTCTTCTTCTTCTCTTCTTCTTCTTCTTCTTCTTCTTCTTCTTCTTCTTCTTCTCTTCTTCTTCTTCTTCTTCTTCTTCTTCTTTTGTAGGAGTGGAGTGTGATGAAACTAACTGATCATCCTCTCCTCCTGCACCTCCTCAGCCAGCAGCAGCTGCAGCTTCTCTCTCCCCATGCAGCTGCATCCCATCATCCAAGTGCCAAACGACCGGCCAGAAAGCCACACCCCTTCCTTTATAACGCTGACCAATTAAAATCCTCCAGGACCTCCGCCCATTTTGATTTAAAGCAAGTTAGTTTCTCAATAGAATCCACATAAAAATGAAGTTGAGGTGAATAAATTGGCCTCCTACACAGTTCCTTGGGCTGATCAGGGAATTGGATACAGGTGTGCACTTCCTGAGAGGTAGGAAGTCATGGCAGGTGGGGATTGTAGTCCATAGGGACACACTCAGAAAGCCTACAGAGAACTGTAGATTGGTATTGCAGATGTACAGTCACTTTTCCACTATTGATGATCAGAGACTTAAAACTGAGCTACAGCTACACTAAACACACTCACACAGCTCTGCTTATTTCCAGGCTTCTGATTGGCCACCCTGGCTGTGTGAGTAAAATCATGTCCCTCCTATAGTGGACCCCCTCCAACCGGAGAGACTCTGGAAGTCATCAGAGCTGAGGGTGCTGAAGGTCAGAGCAATTTAATCATGTTATATCAAATGATTGCCTTTGTGATTTTTATATTAATGGCCAAAGATTGGCACCAAAATGTTTTAATTTTTTTTACATTTTCATTTTATAGCAAAAGGTAAGGGACACATTTTTGGGCCATTAATACAAAAATCCATCCATCCAAAGCCATCCATTTTTTTTTTTTTACAGCCATGATCCTTGTCGCCTGTAGTTACATCACATCAAATAAATATAAATGATAATATAATAAATATAAGTATGACACCACATTGTAAAGTACAATATGTATTTATTTAGTTTCTTGATAAGTTATGTATAGTTAAATCTACAAACCACTCGCTCATACCTACACTCATCTGTGCAATATCTGTTAATATGTTATCTTATTTTGAACTCTATTGTCTCACTAATAAGTGTTTTATTTTATACTGTATCTTTTATTTTTATCTTCTTATCCTTTTTTTGCAACAATTTCCCCATTGTTGGACAAATATATTTCTTTTATTACATACAATTTTTGATTTAGATTTTTTTCCCTCCTTGCCATTGCAGATCCTGCCAGTAGGAGGTGCTTCAGACCCAGTACTTCTATTATCCCTTGAACATAATGGGACTTTGAATGGTGGTCAATGGAGAGAGAGAGAGAGAGAGAGAGAGCACTCGTTTTTGTAGTAAAAATGTAAAGCAGTGCTTGTATGTGCAAACAACAACACAACATGATCAACATTTCATCTTGGATTACAGATCACTTTCTAGTTTTGGGGGCTGTTAGTTATGATGATCACGGGTCCAATTCGAGTGACTGATTCTTTAAAAGCTTTTGCAGCAAACTGTGGCTTTACTGTATTTATTTGCAAAATAGTTGAAATTGAAAGCCATTGTTTATATGATCCAGATTATAGGTCAAACTGGGTAAAAAAAAATATTTTTTTAATATATTTATTTATTTTAGTATAGACTTTACCTTCAGGGCTCCAAGTAACATTTTTAAAACATGACAGAAGTTGTTTCTAAATACCAGACATAAAGGCTTCTACATGCCTCATCTTGAACACTTTAAATCATTTTTCTTTTTGGTATGTAGTCATAAATGTGCTGTGAACTTTGTGAGAGCCATATGTACTCTGCCTCTTATGTGTAGAACTATCAGCCATCACTCCATCAACCCCACTTAGTCCTGCAGGGGGCCGGAGCCTGTCCCAGCTATCTACGGGTGAGAGGCTGGGTACAACCTGGACAGGTCACCGGTCCATCACAGGGCAACACACACAGACAAACAACTATTCACACTCACACTCACACCTAAGGGCAATTTAGAGTGACCAATTGATCTTTAGAATGTGGAAGGAAACCCAAGCAGGCACAGGGAGAACGTGCAAACTCCACACAGAAAGGCCCCTATATTGCAGAATACTCACCTATAAAATCCCCACCTCTGTTATGAGCAATCATCACACATCCTCGTGTTGAAATTTTATAATCATACTTCTTTATTCAGGACTTATATTCATACAAAAGTCTATATAGGTACAGTCAAAATGACTGTGGGGTAGACAGTCAAGTAACAGATCAGGCAGCGAAGGATTCAGCCACTCCAGAACATTTTTTTTTCATAGTTTTTTTGTGAGAAAGAAACTTGTCTGTTTGCACTTTGATGGTTCTGTGAGAAAATCTTAATCAAGCTTGTTTTTTTGTTTTTTTACCTAAAACATTGTGGTGTTTAGATAATCAAAAAATACAACCAGGAAATTGTACAAATCATGGACTCAAAGAAGCCAAACAATACTGTTTTTCTTTGTTTGTTTTTCATTTTGCACATGCACATTTTCAGAACATGCAAACAAAGAGATGTCCAGATGGGGGCAGGGACAGCCGTACAAAAACTGTCAAGAGGAAAACTTGGCACCAAATTGTTTATGTAGGGGTCAATATTGGAGGTTCTACTACTGGATGAACACAACTCTCTGCTCCAATATGGCGACTTACAACGAGACGACAAGCGGTTCATTGTTACTGTGACGATGAACAGATCCACACCTAAAGTTAGACCCTAAAAGTCTAAAATGTCTCCTGTCAGAGCCGCCAAACATACGTTTATGAAACGAATAAAACATAAACATAAAGGAAATGATGAAACTAATTCACATGTTGAGGAAGTTGCCAGGAGAATACAAGGTCTGTGTTTTGAAATTTAAAAATGATACCATAGAATAATCTAATTTGTTTTTCTGACATTGTAAACAGGACAAATAATCCAGGATGTACAGTAATTACATTTAAATAAAATGTTTTTTGTTCTCAAATATTCCATAAAAAAAGAAAAAAAAACACACACAGTCATTATTGATTTTTGATTGATCCACACACCGCATAAATAATAACTAGGGGGTATCTGCGTTTAAAAGTAGTCCACAGCAAATCCACTATTTCCTTGTCATGTTTGCAGAAGGTCTCAGAGTTTTCCATCTTTAGTGTGTGTGTTTATGTGAATGTGGATCAAGAACTGGTGACATAGAAATATTTATGTGTTTGATCACTTCTGCATGAATGCTTCAGCAAAATTGTAACATTTGCCAAGTAAGGAAGTCATGGTTACTTTATTTATGCCTTGACATCATATAGAAATTTTTGTGCATAATATGATGTCAACAACTTGGCACATCAAGTGTTAACATTTTTGCAGATTCAACAGATGTTGCTACTAGATTTTTTTGAGTGAGTGTGAGGGTGGGGGGGGGTTACGTTTATGGAACAATAACTTGGTAATTTAGAAATAGATAATGGCACATCACAATTATTAGTTAACACATCTCAGGGTTACACATCCCTTCCAAATGACACACTACATGTATTTTGATCTTTTATTGTGAAACTACTGTGTTTGGCTGCAACACATCTTTATAAATGAACAACACATGCATTGATAATTTCATCCTTAAGGGGTCAACACATGGCGATGCTTATAACGAATGTTCAGAAGAGAACTTAAGGACGTACAGCTGTGGAGTCACCTGATTGCAGGACTGACATGGCTGTATAAATGTCCTTGTAAGGCGGTTGGAGGAGTGGGCGATGCTGTAAATCTGCAGCACACTTTCACTCAGGTATGTTGGGTTCAGCCCTGTGATGGACTGGTGACCTGTCCAGGGTGTACCCCACCTCTCACCCGTAGATAGCTGGGATAGGCTCCAGCCCCACCGTGACCCTGCACTGCAGGACAAAGCGGGTTTGGATGATGGATGGAGGGATGGGTTCATGTTCATGTTTTGTTAAGCGCTTCATGAAAACCGCAAACATCACTTCCGTTTCCTTTTCACCCATGGTTGAGATTAGGCATTTAAAACTACTGATTAAGATTAAGTGTTAAAAACAGGATTAGGTTTAGGTACAGATCATGATTTGGGTTAAAACACTTTTATAACAATAAACACAATTTAAAGGGAAAAACACTATTTTCAGACAGAAAATATCGACATAATATCACATTATGTTTTCCTGGTGATGTGTAGTTTCTTTATAATAATTAGTCCTCTTTGAGTTGATATCTTAAGTTTTAGGAATTGGTGAGATTTATTGAAGTGTATAAAGATCCATAGTTGGGATAAAGAGATCTTTTCCTTTTTATAATGGTTTGTTTACAGTGCTAAAACATGAAGTTATGTCCAGCCGTGCTAAGAATTAGACCATATTCTGCCAGGCTTGTGGTCAGTAATATGACATTTGGCACAAACAAATCTGTCAGAAGCTGTTGGATTTATCTGGTTCGGAGCTTAATGAGATGGGTAAATGTTGGGTTAGCTCAGCTTTCTGTGAGCGACCACATCGTAAAATCCACTTTATTAATCTGAAGAAAAACTTGAAACTTGACCCAAGTCTGGAAAGAACACAGTTTTATATTTTGGGTGGTTCTATCTGAGTAGGCGTTATGCAGTCAACCTGCCAACTTCTTAAAAAAAAAAAAGAAAGAAAAAGAAATGCCCTGTGATTCACATATATCAGTGTCTGTACATCATATAATACATTTAGAATCATTTACAACTCTGAAAAAACATAAAATAAAATTTTGGTCGCAGTCACGCTTATAAAGCCTGAACCCTGGAGATTCCAGAGGATAAAGCTACAGGGGAAGAAAAAAAAAGATGAAAGAAGTGTCGTCTTGTTGCATAGCCCTACTTTTAAGTCAACAGTCAGCAGCAACAACACAACAGTACGCATGTCGTCTGCAAACTCTCACCGCTCTTAGAGGGAAAAGGAATAAGAACAAAGAGGGATGCCCATGTGATTTTGGGCAAATATGGCGAAGATGATATATATATATATACTGCATGCTTGAGGAGGCAGATGATTATTTGTAGTTTTTTTGTTGAATATTGATTTAAAAAAATGGCACTTTTTCCTCATTCTGAGCTTGCTTCTTCACACTGACTGGCAGTATATTTGAAATAGATAGGCAAACATCCTTGAGCAAAAAAATGAAAGAAAAAAAATAGTGTATAACAACCCTGCAAGCATGCACTACATGGTTTACTTTGGATTTCTAACTCTGGTACCACAGTACAAAAAAAAGTACATATATATATTTATATATTTTTTTGCATTCACCAGTTTTTGTTTGTTTGTCAGTACACACTCCAAGTCCATCTGCCACACATAGCCAGGCTGCATCTTAATACATCGTGGAAACGAGGCACTTGGTATATTAGCCACTTAATGTCAGAAAAGAGTTGTTTACAACATCAAGATGTGATCGTGGACACTGCTTTAAGTGTGATTTTTTCATACTTTCTACAGGTGTTATATAACAATTTGTTTCCCTAGTCTGATAATTTGATGAAACATAAATGAGACGTTGTGAAAAAAGTGTGTTGTGAGCAGCCACGAATGATGAGGCGTTCTGATAGAATGAGGAGATTTTGGCTTTTTGTCTTCTGCTCCACTGGATTTACTGGCCAAGGCAAAAATACTTACACATGTGCTATAATTTCAGTGCAAGTTAAAGGGGGTAGAAAATGTGTATTTTTTTCTTATTAAAAAGAGAGTAATACTACAAACTGGAATGGTTTCTGATCCCCTTTTACCTTTTCCTTTGACTGGTCTTCTGCTGCGCCACGTCACTGGACCTGACGTGAGCGCGGAACAGCACTTACAGTACGTGCTGCCCCGTTCTGGCTAACAGACTCCTTTCAGGTTTCTACCCTGTTAGCACCAGTCCTCCTCCTCCCCCCTCTCCCTGAGACTTCCCGCTCCCCTGTTCCCAGGCCCAGACGCGGAGTTGACCCCGAGGGTGAAGTGGTACCCGTTAGGCACGACCCCCGACCGGCCCTGTGATGTAGGCGTGGTGACAGGCGCGGCAGCAGTTCCGTGTGAGGCTGAGGCAGTGGTGGAGGCAGCAGTTCTGGCAGAGCGCCCTCCTACGCGGCTGCTCACAGCATCCTGGAAGTCCTCCTTCTCTTCGAGGAGGACTCGTTGGGAGGAGTCCTGCTGCTGCTGCCGGTTTAAATTAGGGTCCGAACCGATGCGGGTTACAGGTATGGGGGACTCGTCATGGCCCCCGAGTAAGCGATCGTGCTCTGAAAGGCCACGGCTGAAGCGAGTCTGGTGTCCTGACATAGCAGTGCCGACACCGGATGAGAGAGGTGAGGAGCTGGCGGTCTTGTAGGCCACGGCGGGACGGGGGGTGAGGGGTGTCTGTGGGAGCTGCCTTCGACCACGGCCCGGTGTGCTCGAACCAGGCGGGAGCGTCACAGGGCCAGCTTTGACCACACCGCTACCATGCTGAGGAAACAAAGGGTTCAGATATCGTTTGAGATTTTTCACAGTGTTTGCTCATAGGCAAAAAATAAGGATCATCTTGACAACAACATACACAGAAATGTAATATTGCAGCTCTGTGTTTGTTGAAAAAGTTGAAAACTTGCAGCACCCAGTGTGTTGCTAGGTTACATCCTAGGTTGCTAGGTTTTTATACAATTTTGGCCAAGCAGCAACCTCGTTGCTCAGACTTGAAGCCCAAGTGTCAAAACTGTAGTTCACGCTGCAACCACTGGGGGCTGGCTCCAGAAGCGAGTCATTTCCCATAGACCCCCATGTTAAAGTGGCCGACTTCACAGCAGAAATGAACATGTTTACAGCCTGGTACAAAAAACACTCTGGTCTCAAATGATAAGTTCTCTTTTAGTGTCAATTGTACGGGGGGGGGGGGGGGGGGGATTGTTTTACAACTGTCTTGTTTTTATATTCGGACTTAAAATTATGCATAATTATGCGCGTTGCTGCTTTAAGTGACAGCTGGTTGCTGTATCACAGTTTCCTGCTTGCACGATCGCTGACCCCCTCAACTCTGCTCGTGCTCCCCCTCTTTATCCGTATATGGAGTTTTGGTGGACTGTGACGCTGCCAACATTGGAAGCGGCAGTTGGAGCATCCCGGAGCCTCCCACCGAGGCTCAAAACAGCAAATGGTGACATCACAGAATCTTTGTTCATATTTCTTACTGTCAATGATTTTTGCAGTAATAACTTCAGTTCAGTGAGTTCAGTAGAAAAACAATCATGGAGGTCGATTCTCACCTGTTTGAGGATCCCCGAGTCCTGTCCCTCTCCAGGAGACGTGGATCTGCTGGGACCGGCCGACCTGGCATGGCCCTGCTCCCTGCTGCCATATCGCTCGCAGGAGTAATATCGCTGCTTCTCTCCTGCCGAGGAGTGGTGCCTCCTCTCGTGCGGCCGACTGCGGTCTCGTTCCCTCGCTCGCTCTCTGGACAGGCCATCAGCGGAGGGGTCGGTGAAGGAACCTAGAGGACGGCACCAGCAAATAAAAAGTAAGAGGAGGTAGGACACTGAGTGAGATCTTGTCATAATATGTGTTTTGAATGACCTGCAATATCTGTGCCATATAAGTAGACAGTTACTCCATATATTACTAAAATACCAGGTAGCCTACATTAGAACGGTATGTACAGTATGTATGGCCAACCTTTAAACATAATGGCTGCAGCTATGGCTGTCACAGGTGTGAAGAAACTGCAGGTTATCCTGATGTGTTATTATAAGGCCTGCTGCATGGTGGCCCCATAATATCTCTTATCTTCCAAATGCGGTGCCACTCCATTAGACCTTTAATTAAAGTCATTTTTGTATGTCTACATGACTTACTTTTCTTCACTGTTGGAATAATTCCAGTTTTGCAGATTAAAACTGTGATGACAGAAACACAGAGGCCCATTCATCATAATCTGATGTGTCATATGTGCCTCTAGAATGACCAGCTTTGAGGCCTGCTCGCTCCCTCTCTCTCTCTCTCTGTCTCCCTCTCTACCATTTAATAGATGTAGAGATGGCTGCTGTTCTTCTGCTATCTCACTAGCTATAAATCCCTCTGCTGGAGCAATCCACTGAGGCCTTTCATCTGAGCAATAAAGCCCAGCTGCTGCCCTCCAGTGTTGACACACACACACACAAAACACTGCCACCAGCTCCCTGGCTCTGATCGCTCTACCAGACGAGCCCTGACGGCAAACATAAGACTGAGACCTGCACTGAAAAAGAAAACTCTTAGCTCTTTTATTTGAGGTTTCACACAGTTTCTAACATATTTATTTGATTTACATTTATAGATTTTATAGTTGACCTTAAAGTTCAGCTAGAGGTAGAAAAGTGACCTCATTTCGTGTGTGTGTGTGTGTGTGCACTTGTATACCTATCTAAGAGAGGACTGTGATGTAATTAAAGAGTCCACGGGGTCCACGGAGCAAAGACTGGACATGTTTTTCCATTTGGACATAATTTTAATTGTTGGTAAAACTATTATATATATATAATTTTTGCCAAAATGTTACGGTCAATGCACCTACTTTGCTGCACCTCTGGTAGTCAGAAAAGGGATTTTGGAAACCCATTTACACATGTCATTTTTTGTGCTCCTTAAAGGTAGGATAGGAAATTTTATTCTGATGCACTTTTTGTTAAATTAGTGTAACTTCCCTTCCCTACAATCCGATAGCAACCGATTAGTTCGGCAGTTTCGTTTTCAAGCGAAGAATATGAATCATCTGTGGAAGCTATAAAACGCTAAAAACATCAGCCAATCCTACGAGGCGCCCCTGCGCGGAGTATTGGCTGGTTGGCTGCTCTCTTCCTGCTCTGCGCGCACCAGAGAGGTACGTGCATGATGAGGAGGTGTGGCTTCGGGGTGAACTTGGAGAGAAAGGGGCGTGTGTTTACTTTAGAAATCTGGCTGACTCTCACTGAGTTTTCAAAATCTCCTACCCTACCTTTAACTGGATGCTGCTTCACGCATGTGTGTGTTTGTGTGTGTTACAATTTTTTACCTATCTAAGAGTAGACTGTGACATTGTTACACATTCACAAAGAAGGGTCCATAGCGCTACCAGGGGACATTGTTACAGCCCCCTGTCAGGTGCTTTAAACCATGCTAAAATAATGTCTAAGGCTGTGCTCATGTTACAAACTACATTGTTACATCGCATTTTTTTCTTTGTTTAGATTTGCCTATCTTGTCAGTTGCACAGCCATGAATCGGTTCAGTTAGAACCTCATCCAGTCTGACTAATGATCACGTTTATATGTATCCATACAGACCTGAAAAAAATACAAGATTTCAGTCACTTTAGCCTGGTAGTGCACAACACTGAAATATTTAGTGTTTTTGCCAAGACAGCCAGCCACATTTCAAATGTGACTGAGGTCAAATGGTAGAAATGGAGCAACTGATTTTAAAAGAAAAGAAAAGTAATCTCCAGCAAAGTAGATTTTCCTCTAAAAGCTCACAACTCTCTGGGCTAATCAGATGGAAATCCTGACATGTAAAATCCCTGGTTGAAGCACAGCAGAAAAACCCTTCACCTACATAACCAGATCATAGGAACTTTAATCCTATAAAGAATTTCTGCAGCAATGTCAAGACATCTGAGTTATCTGAAAGGAAAGCCCGGCCCTATCTGTCGCTCCATTGAAGGGACGCCAAAAGGCTGAGGTATATTAATAAATATGGCTGAATTAGAGTGATGGATCCTTCAAAACCCTTAAGTTTGCGTTCTGTGTGAGGGCTTTTTGATAACAGACAATAGCAGTTTTGATGGATCACATTTTAAAATGACTTGCATCAGGACTTGCATATTAAATAAGTGTACATCACTGAGCTCTGAAAAGGCACACATGCACGATGATACTGTTGCATGTGTCACCAGCATCGCCAGCATTAGAAAACGTCATATGTACGACCATGCTGCCGCTGCAGGTTGATGCCGAGTCGACAAAGCCAAATGAATTCCAATATGACATGTTGCATGGCCGTAACCCTTCCATGGACCGCCACCTTATCGTGGTTTGAGTGCCCAGATGATCCTAGGAGCTATGTTGTCGGGGGCTTAATGCCCCCAGCAGGGTCTCCCAAGGCAAACAGGTCCTGGGTGATGGGCCAGACTAAGAGCGGTCCAAAAACCCCTTATGAAGAGAAGACTGGTATGGCGCAGCCGGGGCCCCACCCTGGAGCCAGGCCCAGGGTTGGGGTTCGAATGCGAGCGCCTGGTGGCCGGAGGACGTGGGGCCGACCTCCCATGGGCCCACCACCGGTGGGAGGAACCGTAAGGGGCCGATGCATAGTGGATTGGGTGGCAGTCGAAGTCTGGGTGTCCCTGCTTAGACTGCTGCCCCTGCGACCCGGCCCCAGATAAGCGGTTGAAGATGGATGGATGGATGGTATGGCCGTAAATCATATCTGATTTAGGATCACATCCTGAAGTGACTCAAGGCTGAAAATTGAATCGAAAATTGGGATTGACGGCACCGATTTAAGATACATCACTAGAAAAAAATCTTCTGCTTCAGCTTGGTAGTCTTCATGTAGTCATACAGAAAAAACAGATGCAATAAAACTGTCAAATGCTCTTTTTCATGTGGCAAATCAGGTTGCAGAGGGTGTGGGAGCTGTCTTGGTGATAACTGAGCCACAAGCTATGTTTTTTTGTGTGTGTGAGGGGCTTTTGTCTCCACCTAACCTGTGTGTTTTTCCAAAGGACGTATAAAAATCACATTCAATCCATGAGTGTGGAAAAGGGACGAGTATGTCTGCAGTGTGCAAAGCTTTTTATTTTTCTCACCAACAGTGCTGGACGGCTGCACTGATGCAGCTCTGTCCAGCGACTTCTGCTTCTTTTCTTTGTCCTTGTCCCTGCGTCTGTGGCAGCGGTGGTGGTGGTGATGGTGGTGGGCTCTGTCCTGGCCCTGGCTTTGTCCTATGCCTGCAGAGGCCTGGGCCAGACTGGGCCTTTCCAGGTCGTACTCCCCCAGCCTGTCTTCCTGTTGGTAGCGCTGCGGGGTAACAGAGGACGCCGATCGTTTGATCGGACTGAGATCGACGATCGGCTGAAAGATGAATGCGGAGAGGCATGATTAAAAAAGAGAGCAGATTGCAGGCGGTGGACGTTTCACCTAAACCACTTGTACAGGATCACCAATATATTCACAAGACACAAATGACACAACCAGTGGACGGCAACTTTTTTTTGTCTAAAGGCCGACGTTGAACCCGTTCTTCTCCAGGCACAAGATGATAGAAAAGTTTGAGAAGAATGTACACACTTCTGTGACAGAGCTTGTATACTTACTGCTACAGAACTTACAACATTGTAAGCCAGCAGGCGCTTCTGCTATAGAGAACAAAGAAGAGGTGGGGTGTGACACTGACCTTTTCGGCATTTCATCAAGTTACCTCTGACCACATGAAGAGGTGTCATGTTATGTACATGCTACTTAACATTCTATTTAAAGGAAATGGTTAGGCTTCCTTTGCTAGCCATCAGAGCTAGGATTTACATGTATTCCAATCCACATTAGCATCATATGCTACTTCTCCTGTCCTGTTTTTACAATGACTTGTTTGAGGTTTTTGGCACGCAAACACATTCACACAGAGACCATCTTAATGTGGTGAACTTACAAGTATTTAACCAATTGTGGAGCTTGTTTGTATCAATATGAACCTGTCTCATGTAGAAACATCAGGCCTAATGCTACATGTTGAAGTTTGATTTTTTTCAGCCATTTAGTTCACTTGTCACTTGTTGAATCTCCACATGTGGGGTCAGTGAGGCCTATCATGATAATTTAGCGGAACAACTATTATGTTATTATATAACAGTCTTTGTCCTAGGTGAGATCCTAGGTGAGCATCGAGTGAGCATAATACTCAACACACATTTTTAAATGTGCTGTAAAATGTTGCATCAGCCTTAAGTGGTTTAAGAGAGAAACACAAATAATTGTGTTGCTTTATGTTATATTAATAAGATAAGATAAGATAAGATAAGATAAGATAAGATAAGATAAGATAAGATAAGATAAGATAAGATAAGATAAGATAAGATAAGATAAGATAAGATAAGATAAACCTTTATTAATCCAGAAGGAATTCTTGAATAATAATACTATTATTTCATGCTTTTTATTTGTTAAATTGGACATTAGGTTGTTGACAATAATTATAGGTTATATAACATGTATGGATAACATGTATGGATAATATACCTTACTTTGTGAGAGCCAGTCGCTCATCCTACACTCAGATGTAATTAAGTGTATCTGTATTTTTATTGATTGCGTGGTGTACTTAACAGGTACCATGAATATGTCAGCTATCCATTGTTCGTCACTGCATCATAAGAGCAAGTCATGTGCCATCTTATTATTATCAATTTGACTTCTGGAAGTAGTGGTGCATTCCTGATCTTGTATTTGACTTTGATAAATGCTTTGAGGACAGTGACACTCAGCCCACCTTATTCTTACAGACCAGTACAGCTACCAAGTCACAAACTGGTGTGATAGGAATCTGGAACAGAAGCTAAGTTACCACCCCACCTGCTGGCTAACTGCAACGGTTTCATGCAATGGGTTTCATTTGAGATGATTTAGATGTTAATTGTGTTAACTTGTAATAAAATATTAGATTTGACAAAATACTGTATATTAGGCAGGGTTAGGGTGGCTGTGCTGTTCCTCTTGTTCCTACCTCACAGTTTAGCCTGTAGCTACAGTCGGAGACAACAATATCACAACACTGCATATATTAATATAGTATATTATATAAAAAATAGTCATTTTCATTTAGTAAGTCTTAAAATCTTATTTTTTAAAAAGTTTTTGTTTCTACTCTTCAAAAATTAATTAGTTATGAATTATTCTAAAAAATGAAATTTTGTTTTAAATAAGATTTTAAGACTGAATATAAGAAATGACAGAGGCGACTTTTTAGTGATTAGTTAAAAGAATTGTTCAAAGCAGAAAAGCGGCAGAACTGTCTTTAACTTTCACAATCATTCACAAACAACTACACACTGCTACACACCACAATCACACACACACGATCACTAAAGTGTAGTATCCTTAGCTGCCGCTAAGGGCTAAAAAGTGGGACACAATGTCCCTGGATACACATACAAATATATATCTATGTATTTTTTTAGAGATGTAAATGTTAGATGGGTGATGTAAATTTGTATGTTGGTTGGAGGGCTGTGAGCTGTGATGAGAGGAGCGCATGGAGGCAAACACAGACATGAGAAGAAGAAAAAGAAAAAGAGGGAGAGGACGAGAGGAGGGAGGGGAGGAGAGAGAAAGAGAAAGTGGTGGCACAACAGGTGGTACATACTGCCAGGTGGGTCCCAGGGGCGTGGCGAGGGTGGCTCCGCTATCAGACAGCACACACAAGAGGAGGTGGGCAAAACATTAGCAGTGAGCATAAAAATCAGGAGAAAGGGAGGACAGAGGAGGACAGCAGAGATTCAAGGAGGAGGAAGAGGAAGAGGAGGAGGATATTCTGGATTCTCTTGCTATGAAGACATCTCATGAAAAGTGTCTGCTCATTATATACTGCTGTTTATACTTCCTCTGTGTTTACTGGCTTCCAATCCATAGAATAATGCAAACATCAGTCGACGTACCTGTACATAGTCGAGAATTAAGCGTTCCCACTTGACAACTAAAAACACATCACAATAAGTTGGACATAGTGTCCATTTAGTTTTGGTCACATAGTATATATGACATAAAAAGACCCAAGTCATTAAAGATGCAGGCTTAATTGTTAAGAACAAAAGTTTTGGTTTTTAGTTACCATGGTTACAACTTCACCGCATGAGGTTCGGCTAAATTTTGTCTCATTGAAATTGTACAAAAATGATTGCAGCTCTGTTATTCAGAAAAAATAAATAAATTTTGTTGCTCTGTTATTTTGTGTTTCTACTACTGAAAAAAACATAATTTGCCTCAGAAATAAAACAAAATAATGTAATATATTTGGGAATATAGAGCTAATACATGCAGTAAAATGTTAAATTTGATTCTAGTGGATTTCTTGACAAAAAAAGTGAATATAGTATATCCCTAGCTTCTTCATTCAAAGAGAGAGAGAGAGAGAGACAGAGAGGGAGGGAGAGAGAGAGAGAGACAGAGAGGGAGAGAGAGAGTGTGAGAGTTTAAAATGCAACATAAACATCAGGAAAGCACATGTTAAGTGTTGTGGGGGAGAGAGCAGGGTGACAGAGAGAGAGGGAGAGAGAGAGACATAAAAACACAGACAGACCAACAGCAAAGCTATACAGACAAGATCAGACAGGTGGAAGAGTCCTGAGAGACCAAAAAAAAAAAAAAAAGACGGACAGAAAAATCATCTCAACATAACATCTATAGGCAGCAGACAAGGGTCAGCTACTGTAACTCATAAGAAAATCATTAGAAGTGGGTCATAAAAACTGAAGTTGAACGTGATGTTTAGTGAAACACTAGTGTATCAGATGTAAAAATGTGAACACTATTTAAACAATTTTTAATAAATTCAACAATTACTTAAAATCTGTTTAGTGTATTATGCTGTATAACTATATGATGTCTATTATAGCTGCTTTAATCACTCAGTACACTCAGTGGATGCTCCCCTCCTTCCTGTGCACATCTCCATCCTGTGTAAAATCTGGGGTCAGCAGGCTGAACTGATGTGGACTGACAGAGAGCAACTCTTCTGCTTCTGTTTGCTTACGGCTGCTTTCAGCCCATCAGCCTTTTTGTTTTTTTTTTTCTGCCTGTTAAAGCATCTTCTACAGCAGCCTTTTTGTTGCATTATTTTATCAAGAAACATCCACATGTGTCTGTGCATTTAAATCCTGATGTACGACTGTAAAAAAAAAAAAGATGCTGTTTGTTTTAAAGAAGAGGCTTACGTAGTACTCGGCGTTCAGTCGGGGGAGAGAGGCCGCTCTGCAGTGACCCTCCAGGCTGGGATACCCCTCTGTGTCTGAAATGTTCTCCACCTGCTTCAGTTCAACCAGTTCCTAGGAAACAAGAGGGATGCATACAGACAACACAGGTATCGGTGCAAGTCAGGATACAGTATGACGGTGAGTAAGTCATCTTTTTTTTTTGTACCTGAGGTTTTGTGAAATATTGCACATCCTCCGACTGGCCTCTCTGCAGCTTTCTCCGGCCTTTAGACCTCTGTGCTGCCTGAGAAACATCTCCAGACTGGGAGTGCTTGATTGCGCTCCTCTGGTTCAGTCTGTATACAAACACAGAGAAGCACTGGCTGTATAGTAACATTGGAAGAATACTGAATTTTACTTAAAACCTGTTTAATATGTTCCTAACCTCAAGCAGTTTGATTGATGCCTTAGCAGACACATGCTAATTGACTGGATGTGGCCAGTCGGGTATATTTTTTGCTACAGCAAATAAAATTGGCATCATTATCCTTCAAGAGAATTTTTCTTAAGGTAATTTAAGTATAATTTGATAATTTAGTCGCCCATTACTTCTATGCAGATGACAACCAGCTAGTCGGGACACCTCTACGGATCTTTTGTAGCACTGTTGGAGTAGATATTAAGGCCTTTAAACAGGCTGTGAGCACAGTCTGCTGTTTATTTCTTTAGCAGCCAATTCTTCTGCATTATTATAATTAATTATTATTATTCATTTTAATAATAATTACAATTTTACGTCACCTCCCCCAAAAAGAATACTGCAATTCCACTGTTGGTGAGCTTCATCTTAGTTTTGAATGCTGCTACCCACCTTCTAAGTTTGGAAGCTACATGTCAAATAAAGCTATAATGTTTAAATAATAGAATTTTTTCCCCCTTTTTCTTATATTGTAGTTACTCACATTGAGTCCCTGTTAATGGAGGTGGCGTTGGTGGTGATGCTGGTGATGGGTGGGGCTTCTGGTTTTGTTTCCTGCTCAGGTTGGGGTGGCAGGGTCTGTTTGGGGGTTGGGATCGATGGTTCTACTTCCTGTATTTGAGTGAGGGGCAGCACAGGACGGAACAACGCCCCCAGTTTACTCTGCAGGAGAGACAGACGAACAGCAATGATCATACAGTGAGGAATCCAAAAAGCGCACTGACTAAAAAAAAAACACATAAACACAATGCTGGTATATGATTACCTATAGAGTCAGGTGAGGTGTGGTGGATTTAACACAAATGTTGGTCTGTACGTTGCTCACAAGTTAGTTGCTAAATGTATTTTTCTGCTGTTAAAAGGGTGACGTGCAAACATGGGGATCACAGAGTGATCCATAATAAAATTAAATAAAATTAAATAAAATTAAAAAAAAAATTATATTTTTAATGTCAAATTGGACCAAAAACAAGTTTATATTGTGGTTAGTAGTTTCTGTATAACACTGTACCTGAGGCCCCCCTGAAGAATTCTGCTGCTGGAGTCTCTTGGCACGATTCTGCTTATAGTAGTCAAAGATCATATGCGCTGCATAGACCTTCCCCACTGTCAGTTCATTATCTGAAAGAAGAGAGCAAGAGGGAGAGACCATTACTGCCTGTAGCCAGCAGATGGCGTCACATCAGCAGCATAGAACATCTAAGAAAGTTAAAAGCGAAGAGAGTTCGCCAGCACAGATTGCACAGTAGATCAGAAAATATTATCTAATAATGAAAGATGAAATAAAATTAATCAATCAAGAAAAAGCTCAACTAAATGTTTTGCTACAAGTGAGCATATGTTATTTAAAAATTAAGAAAATAGCTGTCAAGTGGCAATCCAACAACTGGTCCTGTCAGCACCCAAACACACATCTGCGTCTCACATTTATGTGGCGTCACCAGCAGGTCGATAGTCTTCTGCGACAGGTTGGGCCAGACCCGGTTCAACTCCCTCTTCAGGTCAGCATCGCACAAACGCTGCGCCAAGACCCCTGTGGACAGAGCCCGTAAACACATCACACCAGTTCCCATTCTCAATAACCTCTAATCAGGTCAGTGCGGCTGCAAGGGATTGTGGATTTTGTAGTTTGAATCTTTTACCAGATGCCAGCTTTATCTCCAGGGCAGTGCGGATCAGGGCCATGAGCGTGGAGGTGAAATGCACCGTGTTGTCATCGGCGATGGGCATGTTCATCCTCACCAATCGCTGAGGGCAGTGCAAAAGCAGAAGGGGAGGGGCCATGAACCAGGAACCAATGACAGAGAGCTCAGACAGGAGAGGATGCCAAATTCAAAGACGAGTAATTAACAATATAGCTTTGCTCAATAATTCTGACTAAGAAAGGTGAATAAAGTTTTGAATTTCAAACATAATTATAAAAAAAAATAAATGATCTAAATAAATGATCTACAATCACAAATTTTATCAGCTCATATCGGAAAATAGTGAGAGGCGGCCGCTGATGTCAAACACCTCACTCCCTGTCTCTTGTGTTACAACAGCTCTAAACAGAAGAATGATGCCATTTATGGCTGATGCGGTTGCTATGAGACCACAGCATCTTCTCCCAAAACCTAAAAGATGATTAACTTGGGACTATAATGCTCAGCAGAGCGAGCTCTATGAACATGCTAAGCCTTCACTGCTGCAGCAGCATGCCCTTTATCCTCAGAATAAGGACTTAAAGAGGATGCTGGTGCTTTGGACTCTTACTATTAATGTCGTTAAGATGGTGCAAGAGATACCAATCACAGTGATGTCCTGGTGGACTGATACCCTAATAGGCCGCTATTATTCTGTGACAATTTTTCTGGCTGTAAATCAGCGTGGACTTCTTTGAATTAGGCCCTTTTCCAAAAATAGTATGTGGGATATGCTGGTATTAGTCAGGTTTTAGGAGGATTCTTTGGTTCTCTCAGAACATGCATCTTTTTTACTCTGCCCACATACAGTCCAAAAAAACATTTGAGGACAAGAAACAAACCTACTCTTTAAAAACAACCTGAAAGATGGACCAGAAAAAAGGCAATTTCTAAAGTCACCTTGAGCTCACTATTTTCTGACAGGAGTTAAAAATTGCAGTGTGCACAAAATTGTCCAGTTATCAGTAAAATTGCTGGACAGCACAGAGGCTGAATATTAAATAACATGACATTCCACACCATATACAAGGCTTCTGGATTAATGGTGATGATTTATGTACACATGCATGTTTGAATTATGATGGCATCAGAAACTTCTTCAAGCTTCTTCAAACTAAAACAGAAATAAGGCAAAAAGAAGAAGAAGAAGAAGAAGAAAAGTATCTCTGGGAGAAGCTACAACAATACACATGAAGAGATGGAGTGATGTGAGGCAAGGAAGAGGAGGAGAAGGGGGACTTCGACTGAAGAATATCTACTTCCCAGAAGAAGGATGACAGCTGCCGGCACCATAACAAAAAGAAGTACATAAGCAGAGGACACATGCTCCAAGACAGAGACTGAACAGTGGAGAGAAGTTAAAGTGAACAGAATGATCCCAAGAGAGGGTGAAATAAAGATCATTCAAAAGAGAGACAGTGGAGCCTGAAGACAGAACATAAAACAGGAAACTGTGTGTGTGTGGGGGGGGGGGGGGGGGGGGGGTAACAGGGACAGTTGTGACTATAAGGGGAAATGTGTTCATTAGGAACATTGGGGGGTCAACATGGAGCACGATCAGACAGAAGGACAGAGCAGACAAAGAACAGGGATGAGGAAAACAAAACAACAACAACAACCAAAAGGCAGCCTCGCTCTCCTGCTGCTCTGTGTCTTTGTTCATGTCTTTCCCTGTCGATTCACAAAAACAGGAGTTATATTTGGAGACGCGACCGCGTCAGACCCACAGACATTTTAACTGGGGCAAGGGCAGGGCTGTTTCAATCTGATTCATTCGGACAGCTGTGCACGAGCTGGAAACACTCACATTAAAGCTTGCATGCTAAAGAGGTAAAGCAGCTGGCACCAGGAATATACCTGAGGAATGTTGAAGAGCATATGATTGACTCCTACTTCAAGGAAAGGATCTCAGGTGCTGAGATGGTGGACTAAAAGTGATCTAAATAAATCCTTCCTAGCATCCTCAATCATTCTGCCTCATTCCATAATTTCACTTTAATCTGTTTTCTGGAGACATTGTGGCACAGTGAGAGTAATTATCTCTGGGCCACTAGGGTGTATAAAAAGTCTTTTTTTTTGCTTTTGTTTATCTGTCTTCATCTTTATTTGATGTTTCCAAAGAGAAGGCTAAAGGGAATCTAAAGGCCTGCAGCACCCTATGTCATAATGTTAGCTTAGCATGCTACCATTTGCTAATTAGTACTAAGTGCCTACTTGCTGTTTCACACATTTCAAAGCATATTCACCTAAAAAAGTCAATCTGATGGTGTTTGATTATTAAGGATTCATCCTCTGGTGACCATGAATGTTTATAGGAATTTTACCTTAGAGCCCTGCTAGAGACAGTTATCCAGCAGGGTGCATCTTTATAATATTTTAAACAAAAAAGACGATGTACACATCTACCCTGCTGCCAGCCACAAGAAGAAAACCTTGATGGAAGTACGTTCATGTATGTCAACAGATTAGTGTGCTATTCGCAGGTTGTCACTCCCACAAAGGTGGGAAATTAAAAAACAGTCAGTGGCGCTTAGAAAAAGAGAGGCCATGCTGGTCGAGTGTCCACATACTTGTGATCATATTGTGTATCAGAGTCTAGTTGCTAAATGTTCCCTCTTGTTTCACGAGCTCTGTTTACTGCCTCCTGTCTGTATGCTAAAGGGTGCAGGTAGGTGACCCACAGTACAATAGGCTTATCTGAACTAAAACAACCAACAAAAAAGAGGCTTCAACACCTATTGCACTTTGGAGATTTGTATCATATTGTTCCTGTAGTTCTCTTCCTTTCATGCCTTAAATAGCTGAAGAGACTATTCCACGATCCCTCACAGAGCAGGACAAACTCACATATAAACAGAAAGAACATTACAACAAGAGGACAGAAGATACCGGCTGAAGCGCACTGACAGAAGCCTGAAGATGTTTGACACGTAGAAGCAGCAAACCGGCAGGAAAAAAGGAAAGTAGAAGCAGAAGTAGGAGAAGGAGGATGGAGAGCAAGGAGTGATTCTACCTTATAGGCGACTCGGGGTGGACATTTCTTTCCCAAACCTAGCGGAGGGGGCATGTCACGGAGCATCTCGTACATATCGCGGTAAGTGATGCGGCCGCTTCGGTTTGGAGGTATGGGGAAAAGGATGGTGGGAAGCCATGGATAAAGGGATGAAGAGTTCCCAAGTGAGAATATGGAAGGGATTAATAGAGGTTGGGGGGGGGGGGTTACATCAGAACAGAAAAATGGGGGAGGGAGAGGAGAAAAGGAAAACACAGAAATCCTTGTTAATAAGATTTCCAGGCATGTTATGATCTGGAAAGCCATCCTGGTTCCAGATACAGGGATGGATCCCAGAGAAGGAGGAAGGAGAGGAGGATGCTCTGGAGGATTTATTCCTATACAGACATGTTGGATGGGAGGAGCCTGGTGGAAGGTATGCATTTGGGAATGACAGGCGATTTAGACTTAAAGGAATACTTCACCCAAAAGTCCTTATTTTGAGAAACACTCTGCTTGAAAGGTGACACTGGAAGAGTTGTAGATTTGAATTTTGATCAAATCCAAACTTTCCAGAACACTTGCTTTCAAGTCTACGACTCAAAATGTGATTTTCAGTGGAGTTTCCCTTTAAGATGCCCTTTGTTTCTGCATGCTAAGAGACACCAGCAGTAACCAAAGTGGAAACAAAGCACACAATGCTCTCTCTGCACTACCCACACTTCTTCAGAAGCATCTCAGATCTGATTCTTTTTTTTGTCAGAGCCTGACTTGCTACATTGTTTCCTGCACTCGCCACGGTTACGTGCCAGCTGGTTAGTAGAGGATCGATGAGTGTTTGTATGCATGTGTGGTCAGATCATTCACTGGCCCCGCAGGGAATGAGAGCAGACATCCACAAACTGAAGCCATCACAGTCCCTTGTTTTTTTTGTTTTCTTGGAAAATAAAGGACTGTGTGGGATTATAGTGCAAACCTTATAAGCCACCCTGTTAGGGCACTTCTTCCCCAGGCCCAGGGGAGGCGAGATTAAACGCAACAATTTGTACATATCTTGATAGCATATCCTCCCGCTGAAAAAGACGAGACAAGTTCAGAAGGTTAGGGTCAGAGGTGATTTCATAACATCTAGCTGTGATACTCTCATCAGTTAGCATTCATTAATATTTACACTATGCAACAAAAACAAGAAAACACTTCAGGCGTTTTTCAGTTTTTATATTACTGACAAAATCTGCAGAGTTTACTTTAAATATTCAGTTGCCTAAATATATTCTATTTTTTTTTATTATTCCCAATTGTCCTCCTCTACAGCTCACTGATTCTTCAGTTTTTGGCAAAAACCTGGGCCACATAAGATGTTGTTGGAATTGTCATTCAGGTTTTTAAGGAGCTGTTTTGAGTGGACATGAGGTAGGACTCCACCTGTCACAAACATAGTTATTGTGTAATTTGTAGTCTTAGCTCTTTTTTTGTAAAGTTGTAAAGGTGACATTTTCTTCAGCTACATCTCTAATACTTCATGCAGATAGGGACTCATCCAAATGGTAGACAGTTAACTGCAAGTGAAAACAACTTGTGTTGTCAGGGGGACTCGAACCCTAGACTCTATGTAGCCCCACTTTTCCCAACCTATCTGCTCTTGTGGCTGCATCCGCCTCATGATCAGATGGCAGGGCAGTATGATCATATGTTATGTTAGCGTAAACATAACCATGTGTCATATCTGTGTTCTTGTGTTATTAGCTTTTTGCTAATGGATGCTGGTGGATTTACAGTTTACAGTTTTGACATCCATCCATCCACCCATCATCTGAACCCGCTTCGTCCTGCACTGCAGGGTCATGGGGGGCTAGAGCCTATCCCAGCTATCTATGGGTGAGAGGCACAGTTTTGGCATGTTACTTAAAAAACATAGGAATAGTAGTCAAACATAAGAGTCAGTTGTACAGTTCATTTATTTAAAGTTTTTCCTCAAATGTTTAAGACTCAGTGAGCTAAAGAACCCCAGAATCCTTAAAAAGTATCATCTCCATCATTCTTCATGCAGCACAATTATATAATAACATTTTTAAACTGATTTTATGTCTTTAATATCCAATAAAAACTGAAAATGATGAGCCTTAGAAATGACGATGAGCTGAGAATATCCTGACTGTTACTGCAGGCTCTTCTGAAAGCATCTCATTTATATTCAAAGGAATAAATAATAATTCCTCCCCCCCCCCATAATATCTGTCAGGTGATGGAAATTTCATATTTCACATCTCGCACTTCTCCTGGAGCCCTGACTTACTGACGAGGCTCGTGCGAAGCCTTCGTGAAAACTTAACGAGCCTTGCATAATCTCAGTCAGATTAGACCTCACACCATCTCACGCTAAACACACACATTGTGCTTTGGTGGAGGTAAACGTTGTCAGGTGGGTGTTAAAGGGCAAGAGAGGCTGCTGACAGGAACCTGTGGAGGGATGGAAATCGTCTCTATCTCTCTCTCTTCCCACCGTGGTGACAGACTGAGAAGCTTTGTAGCCCTCCAGCTTATCGGCGAAGGCAAGGCTGAGTGGACGTGGAGCGGAACCGCTGGATTTACATGCATCAGTCCAGCCTACAAAGGGGTGGGGCTCGTCCCCTACTTTAGCCAACACTCTGGGCTCAGGCTTATAATGTCACTCACCCGTCGCTGCTATAAAACAGGGATTTTTCCAGTTTCACGCCACCAGCCTGCTGGAAACCCAGAAGTCAATCTGGAAAGCTTCCTGTTTTATAGCCCACCTTTGTTTTTACAATGCAAACCTCCTCTGTAAGAGCTTTAATAATAGTCAGCAGGAGCACCTACCAGGCTGCAGGGTCATACTCGGCCCACACACGGATGAACTCGTCCAGGTGATGAGGGCCCAAGATGGAGGCGTCCCTCGTCAGGTACTCAAAGTTGTCCATGATGACAGCGACAAAAAGGTTCAACATCTGGAAAATATATATTGGAAACAAAGTATTTTAAAACTGTTATGAATATTCTAGTTATTGAGTTGTATTTTATTTAGATATTAAACATATGTACAAACATATGTTTGTTTATTTTTTTTTAAATAATGTCAGACTGATTTTATCACACCCTGAGCAGCTCATTTACATTTTCTTCTCCTTTACCTGTCAAGAGAGTTCAGATGCACAATCAACAAACTTTTCTGACATCCACACAGCTGGTATGAGGTACTGACCAGAAAGGAACAGAGGAAGATGAATGAGACAAAGTAGAAGTAGGCAAAGTCACTTCCACATTCCTTCTCTGAGATCCCTGAGAGGTCCTCACACGGTCGGTTGCTGAGGCACCCCAGCATGATCTCATGCCACGCCTCCCCTGTTGCGCTCCTAAAAGATGCATGGATCACAGTAAAGGTACATATGTGAGATATTTGTGTTGTGGATTACTTGAGCTGCCTGAGCTGAAGCAAGGACTACCTGAAAAGGAGGGTCAAGGCCTGGGAGAAGGTCTGGAAGTTGTTGTGGTGGTTTATGGCTGCCTCTTCATTCAACTTGATGTTACCGAACACCTGAGGCAACAGGAGGGCAGGTGGTGTCACATAATATAATATAAATAAATACATACATAAGCCATACACTGCAGGGTTGGTGGATTACTCACTCAAGCATAGTCGTATCTTAAAATCAGCAAAGATTATTGTGCTATATGAGAGGCTTGGTGTATATATATATATATATATACTAGATTGTTGCTCATTTAGAAGGAGAGCTAGTTTACAGGCACTTCCAAAATTAATGCAACCCAAAAAAGAAAAGAAGCTTTATGCTAATCAGCCCAAACAACACATAAGAACTGTACAAAATATGGGTTGTACTGTGATAAAAGATGTTGCCATGTTCGAGTTAGTACCCCCTCTTTTAATTCTATATTGGTCTTAGTTTCAGGAAAACACAACTTTAGATAAACAACATCATATGACCTTATTACTGTGCTGTTATTTACACTTAGGGAAAACAAAGAAATGCTCATTCGGCACTTATCTCAGCAGCAAATCTACATCAGAATGGCTGAACAATAAGAGAATCAAGGAATGACCTAGTCAAAGCCCAGACCTCAACCCAGTTGAAAACAATCTAATTTTACTAATGATTACATGTGTTACATTCATGTGAACTCATATGTGCTTTAACAGCCTAGTTTTATTTGGTTGTTTGCAGCAAATTTGTATTGATCTAAATTAAAAATTGAATGTGGTGACAGAATAGATAACTGCCATAACCCATGATTTATTTTCAAATATTTATATGCCTGTTGGCATGCCCATCACACTGACCACTAGAAGCTCTAGCTGCTGAGCCCTGGAGACCTTTGACAGCAGGCAAATATGCATGCAGCATCTTGAGGAAAGGTTTTGACTTTTTCAGTAACACTGTGAAAAGTTGACTATTGCTGTCAGCTACAAAAAAAACATGCAGAATAACCTATAACAAAAATCAACTATGTGTGGTCCTGCAGTAAAGTGAGCTTTTCTTTTAGAGGGGAAAAAGCATAGGATGCTTAGAAGACCTCGAAGGGACTGAGAAGTCTTATGCATAAGGATTTATTGATAGAACTCAATAAAGAACAGCCCAAGTGAACACTTGCGTGTTTGTCTATTCAGACAGGTCCCTTGCTCCGTCTCCCAAAGAGAGATTGCTTCCTCTGTCAGGAAGACCCAGTACAAATTTGTCCTGTATGTGGAGCTGAGGTGGGCAGTAGCAGAAACAGGAAGCTAACCCTGCACCATACATCGTGTGACGTTCTAAGAATTGATATAATAAAAACAAATTAGTTGTGTAAAGATGTAAACATGTTTTTTTTCTGCTGTAAAGATGGACATTTTTGGACACATGTAGGTTATTGACAGTAAAAACTATGCACAGAGCTTCCCAGGCAGAACCTGTTTGATTCTGAAGAGCCGTTTTGAGGCTCGGTGGGAGCCATGTTGGCAGCATCACAGTCCGCCAAAACTCAAAATACGGATAAAGAGGGGGACCACGGGTGGAGTTGAGAAGGTTGGGCGATCACGGAAGCAGGAAACTCAAAGTGGCAACGCTCATAATTATGCATAATTTTAAGCAAGCGGCAACCTTCGGGGCTCAAAGTGGAAGCCCATGCGGAAGTGTCAAAACTTGTAATTCACGCTGCAACAGCTGGGGGTTGGCTCCAAAAGCGAGTAATTTCCCATATACTCCCATGTTAAAATGGCCGACTTCACAGCAGAAATTAACATGTTTACGGCCTGGTACAAAAAACCACTCTGGTCTCAGATGATAGGTTCTCTTCTAGTGTCAATTGTAGGGGGGGTGAATTTTTTTACAACCCACTCGTTTCAATTGTATTCGGACTTAAAATTACGCATAATTATGGGCGTTGCCGCTTGAGTGACAGACAGTTGACGTATCACAGCGTGAGTTTCCGGCTCCCACGATCGCCCGCCCCCCTAAACCCCGCTCGTGCTCCCCCTCTTTGTCCATATTTGAGAGTTTTGGCGGACGTGACGCTATCAACATGGCGGCGGCCATCACGTCCCGGAACCTCCCACCGAGCCTCAAAACGGCTCTTCAGAAACAAACGGGTGACGTCACGGAAGCTCTGTCCATAGTTTTTACTGTCAATGATTTTAAGTCTGAATATAATTAAAACGATAGAGTTGGAAAAAAAAATTCACCACCGTGCAATTGACACTAGAAGAGAACTTATCATTTGAGACCAGAATGTTTTTTTGTACCAGGCTGTAAACATGTTTATTATATTATATTTCTGCTGTGAAGTCTGCCATTTTAACATGGGAGTCTATGGGAAATGACTCGCTTCTGGAGCCAGCCCCCAGTGGTTGTGGCGTGAACTACAAGTTTTGACACTTCTGCATGGGCTTCAAGTCTGAGCCCCGGAGGTTGCCGCTTGATGTAGGTCTGTGGGGATTTACTCACTTTTGGAGCCAGCCTCTAGAGGCCATGGGTTGAATTGCATTTATTTTCTATTTTTTTTGGACACTTTGGCTTCATTTTTCAGCCCTTTAAATGTTAGACCATCTGGTCACTTCAAAACAAGGCTGAGAAATAAAGTGCCAAGAGTGCAGTTCAGATCAGAACCCACCTGCATTCCGATGATGGCGTAGATGAAGAACAGCATGGCAATCAGCAGGCAGACGTAAGGCAGCGCCTGAAAACAAACACATGAAACAGATGTTGCATCGGTTTCCACAAATACACTTTTTACACACACAGTCTCTCTTTTGATCTCTCCTTCTTCCTCTGCACACACTCAGAAATCTGATTCTCCACAGAGGACTAGCGCCCTTGTAAGATTTTACAGTCTTATTTAAGAACCAGAGCAGTCGAACCTGACCTGCAGGGTGGATTCTTTCAACCGGCTATTTATTTCACGGTGAGGAGGAGCCGAACGTTTGCTGTAATTAAATAGCCACCTTTTAACACTCTGCAGCTACTGTCCATTTTCATTGGGCTTAAAAGCTCTCTCCACTGACATTAAACCTGCTATAAATTCCCTCAGCTGCGGCCCCGGCGCTCCGCATTTAACTCAACTTGTCCCGAGGGATTTAGAGAGCAAAGCGGCACTGTGTGAAAAATCCAAACGGCTGTCTGCTGAGAGCCTTTTAGTTGAACACTAACAGAGGAATTCTGCAGCGAGCCTCTGCCTGCTCTGAGCCCTTTCTAACACTATATGCATTTACCCATTAAGTGACAAATGAACACAATTATTTTTGTTTGTGCATTTTTCTTACCTTGAAGGACTGAACAAAAGTCCACAGCAGGATGCGAATGGTGTAGCCCTGTCGCAGCAGTTTGATGAGACGAGCGGCTCGGAACAGCCGCAGGAAACTCAGGTTGATCATCTTGTTCTGGAAAAGAAAAAAACAGGAACTCAAAGAGGACCATACCACTTAAAGGAACGCATGCTCACTTTGAGTAATTAACCACACTCTTGATCAAGTTCTTACGCTTGTGAGTTGTCACATTTTTGCTTTTTAACAAAAAGAAGGCAACTGTTAAATGACTTCTGCAGTCTCAAAATTGATTCTATCATCACCAAGTGCACATGTTTGCAGACAGTTGTTGTCCCAAGCACACCTGATGCAGCTAATGGAGGATATTATTGATTGCATCAGGTGTTCTTGTGGCAGAACACCTGCACTGGCTGAAGGTTTGTTTAGAGTTCTGCAAGAGAAGATGGACACCGAAAGACAGCAAAGGTACCTAATATTTCTGGTTCCTAGCAGGACCTGATGTTCCACTTAGCTTACGAAACTGCATACTGAAATCTCTCAAATGAGGAATAGTCACGTATGATGATTATAATTTCATGTATTCATTCTTGCATAATGACACAAATCATTTTTCTAACCTTCGCATGACAACCTACAACCTTACCTTGCTAACATTAACCAGTTGTAGGATAGAAGTAACATCTGCAATGGTAATGAAGTGCTTCACCGAGATGAGGTTACAGCAATAGCGATGCACACTAAGGACTCCTGTTTGTATGGGTTCACTGTGGGTTTGTGCTATCACACACCCCTTTTTCACTTTTCCTAATGACTTTCACAATCTTTATACTGTGGCTGGAAAAAAAATGGGTTGTGTATGTGTTATCACCAGGAAAATGAGGTGCTGCATCTTTATGTGTTTATGAGGGCGGGACTTGACACTACACTTGCTGCAGAAGGGAAGTGTTTAATGAATGTGTGTGTTTCAGGACAAACAATAGTCTTTACCTAAGCCCTTACCATGGTTATCCTTTATGTTAACCAGTAGTATTGAATGCCTAACCCCAACTATAAGTGAAAAAAGGAACCTAACTGCAGGTGCAAACAAAACTTAAGTAACAATAAGTGAAAGCAAAACAGCTTGCGGGATCGGGGGGGTTGAACCCCAGACTCCTGGGTGAGGGTTGGCCACGCTGCATATGCCACCATTAATTGTTGATTACAAACAGTGAATGTAGGTGTGTAAGAGTAAAAACCTGGCCACTTACTGACAACAAAAAAAATGTGACATAATGTAACCCCGAAGCAAAATAAACCAACCAGTTCCTAGGATTTTTTTTGCAGAAAAGGGCAAGTGAACATTTTGACATTAGATCTGCGGATGGTTTCATATCATCTCATGTTGAGGATTCAGCGAGTGGACACTTTTAAATCAAGACTGTGGGAGAGAACAACACATGCTGACAAGGGAATCAACAGAACCAGCGGCCAACAAGAAAAGCCACTTACCGTCTAGAGGTGTCAGATGTGACAGAAGGGGCAGAGTGGGGGCACAGGCGCCAGGAAAGACACAGCAGAAGATGGAAAACAGCGAGAAAAACAAAACAAAAAACAAAATAGAGAAGGCAGAGAAGACAGAAAAGAAGACTAATGATCACGTGAAGAAAAAAGTCACACAAAGACCCACTTTGCAACAGAGAAAGCTGCAGTAATACGCCCCAGTCCTCCATCTCCACCATCAAATCCCTCATTTTTCATCTGCGGTGGATTCACAAACATCTAAACTGTATTAGTTTGAATCATTTTTGGAGATTTTGGATGAAGGACTGAGACTATATGAGAGCATATCAGGGGCGTAGCCATCGTTGCTTATTAAAAATGAATATGATTATTTTAAATTTAGATTGTTAATTAGTAGAGATGGTTGAAATTTATGAAGTTAATCTCAAAGTTAGTGTTATCCTATAGACCAGAGGTTTTCAAAGTGTGAGTTGGGCCTCTCCAAGATGGCCTCAAGGGGACACTTTATGAGCAGAAGTGGGGGAAAAAAGTGTTCTTACCTTCCTAAAGGGATACAGTAGTTTGGGACACTTTGAAAACCTCTGCTATAGATACTTCCTAAGCCTGATATAATGTCTTCTCACCTTTGATACCTTTTCATAACAGTCAATGCCGTTGCCAGTGGTTGCCAGTTCGGACTCCTGATTTGCACACTGTGCAAAGCAATAGTGAAATTCTGAGCACAAATTAATTATCACAATGATCCGAAGCGACATCATCATTTTAGCTAATACTACATATTTTTTTTTTGCCTCTTCACTATGCACTGTTTACTTTATGCATACATCTGCTGCTTTTTCAGACGTCTCTGTCACACTGTGGGGGACACGCCCCATGCGTACCCCATGTCTGCTACGCCCCCATATTATAGCAAAGCAATGACTTACACTACTGTCAAAAAGTTTGGGGTCATCCAGGCCTGGTTTTTATGGCTTCTCTGATCAGCACAACAGTTTTCAGCTGTGCTAGCATAATTGCACAAGGCTTTTCTAATTATCAATTAGCCTTGTAACATGATGAGCTAACACAGTGTACCGTTAGAACACAGGAGTGATGGCCCTCTGTACACCTACGTCTATATTCCACTAAAAATCCGCTGTTTCCAGCTACAATAGTCATTTACTACATTAACAATGTCTGGAAAGAAAAAGTTTCTAAGTGACCCCAAACTTTTGAACGGTGGTGTATACATCCATTTTGAAGCTGCAACAATGCAAAAAAAGACCCGTCTTAAATTAAAACAATCACACAATCAGGAGGATTTATATTTCTCTATAAAAAAACAATGTGTGTGGTCAAAGGTGATGGGTATGAAATAAACTCAAATATCTTACACACAAGTGAAATATAGTTCAGTAATCATTTCCCGTTTCAAAACATGTGACTGAAGCTTAATACTGGTGTAGGAAGCGACCAATGGGAGGACGATGGATGTGATAACACTCAGTGGCTGCAGCTCTTACGTTGATCTCTGTGAACAAGATGTCTGTGATGCTTCCGATCACGGTCACAAAGTCAAAGACGTTCCAGGGCTCCTTAAGGTAGCTCTAAAAAGACAAAAAAGACAGGTTAGACACAAAGAGTTTACAACATTAATAGTAAAATTGCTGTGTGTAAGTGTGTGTTTGGTTGTGTGTGATTCATTTGACATTTTATTATCTTTAACCGATGCTTCTTGGTTAATGAGTGTTAAAAATAATAATAATCAATGAATCCTTATGTGTGCTAAACTTGACTGTCTTAATCTCTACTGTGGGCCTACAACATAGAGTACGGACAACCCTAGGTGGATGTAATTATCTTTGATGTGTATGGACTTACACAAAAGTCTATCTTTACTGCTTCCTCTGGCATTAGGAGGGGAAGTAGCAGCCAGGTGCTGCTAATCAAATGATTAATTGATCATGGGTAAGTGTGCAGACCTCAATAAAAGCAGGAGTTTTCTGCTCTGGAGCACTCAGGTGTGTGTTAACACAATAGCAGGGAGGAATCAGCTGTTATCTTAAAGAAGCTTATGTCACCATATACTCCTGTGTACACGACAGTATTCTAGTGAGTCAAATGTGAGGCCATCTTTCCTACAGCTGAAGCTTGGCTGAACCTGGGTCGTGCAGCAGGACAATGATCCCAAACACAGCAGCACATCCGCAACAGAATGGCAGACAAAAGAATCAAGATGCTGCAGTGACCCGGTCAGAGTCAAAGAAATGCTGAGTGAGAACTGTTAACAAATGATGCAAAGCTCAATCAACTTAAACAATCAGTTTGGATCAGATTACTTAATCATTTGATTAGGACCAAGCTTATACTAGCTACGTATGCTACTTATACTAGCTACGTATACTCATATACTATAGGGAACCGGGATGTGCTACAATAGAGACCAGGATACTGATGCATAGAAGAACAAAACATAATTTATATACAGGTTTGTGGGTTGTTTTTATTAATAAATTAATTATAGAGAGAAGTGATGTACCAGATCAGCTCCATGTAACAGACTCCATGCGTTCTGCATGAAACTCTGGGCCTCAAAAATAAATAAATAAATAAATAAATAAATAAATAAATAGGATGAACGAAATCAATATCAAAGGCCTAAAAATATGAATTCTAAAAAATGTGAACTTGTTTGTATATATATATATATAAAATCTGAGGGGGAAAATACACTCAACAAAAATATAAACGCAACACTTTTGTTTTTGCTCCCATGTTTCATGAGATGGACTTGAAGATCTAAACTTCATTCCAGATACACAATATTACCATTCCTCTCAAACATTGTTCACAAATCTGTCTAAATGTGAGATAGTGAGCACTTCTGCTTTGCTGAGATAATCCATCCCACCTCACAGGTGTGCCACATCAAGATGCTGATCTGACATCATGATTAGTGCACAGGTGTACCTTAAACTGCCCACAATAAAAGGCCACCCTGAAATGTGCATTTTGTTTCTGCTTTATTGGCAGTCTGGGGACTCAGAACCAGTCAGTATCTGGTGTGACCACCATTTGCCTCATGCAGTGCAACACATCTTCTTCGCATAGAGTTTATCAGATTGTCTATTGTGGCCTGTGGAATGTTGGTCCACTCCTCTTCAATGGCTGTGCGAAGTTGCTGGATATTAGTGGGAACTGGTGCACGCTGTCGTATACGCCGGTCAAGCACATCCCAAACATGTTCAATGGGTGACATGTCCGGTGAGTATGCTGGCCATGCAAGAACTGGGACATTTTCAGCTTCCAAGAATTGTGTACAGATCCTTGCAACATGGGGCCGTGCATTATCTTGCTGAAACATGAGGTGATGTTCATGGATGTATGGCACAACAATGGGCCTCAGGATCTCATCACGGTATCTCTGTGCATTCAAAATGCCATCAATAAAATGCACCTGTGTTCTTCGTCCATAACAGATGCCTGCCCATACCATGACCCCACCACCACCATGGGCCACTCGATCCACAACATTGACATCAGCAAAGCGCTCACCCACACGACGCCACACACGCTGTCTGCCATCTGCCCTGAACAATGTAAACCGAGATTCATCCGTGAAGAGAACACCTCTCCAACGTGCTAGACGCCATCGAATGTGAGCATTTGCCCACTCAAGTCTGTTACGGCGACGATCTGGAGTCAGGTTAAGACCCCGATGAGGACGACGAGCATGCAGTTGAGCTTCCCTGAGACGGTTTCTGACAGTTTGTGCAGAAATTGTTTGGTTATGCAAACCAATTGTTTCAGCAGCTGTCTGAGTGGCTGGTCTCAGACGATCTCGGAGGTGAACCTGCTGGATGTGGAGGTCCTGGGCTGGTGTGGTTACTCGTGGTCTGCGGTTGTGAGGCCGGTTGGATGTACTGCCATATTCTCTGAAACGCCTTTGGAGACGGCTTATGGTGGAGAAATGAACATTCAATGCACGAGCAACAGATCTGGTTGACATTCCTGCTGTCAGCATGCCAATTGCACGCTCCCTCAATGCTTGTGGCATCTGTGGCATTTTGCTGTGAGACAAAACTGCACATTTCAGGGTGGCCTTTTATTGTGGGCAGTTTGAGGTACACCTGTGCACTAATCATGATGTCAGATCAGCATCTTGATGTGGCACACCTGTGAGGTGGGATGGATTATCTCAGCAAAGCAGAAGTGCTCACTATCACACATTTAGACAGATTTGTGAACAATGTTTGAGAGGAATGGTAATATTGTGTATCTGGAATGAAGTTTAGATCTTCAAGTCCATCTCATGAAACATGGGAGCAAAAACAAAAGTGTTGCGTTTATATTTTTGTTGAGTGTACATAGACATAGTCCTTATCTCCTTGAGAACACAAACCTTCACTGCATACATGATGAGCTGCTGCCTGCTACCTGGAACCCTTCAATCACCCCCTTCCTTAAGGCGGGGGCCACTGCCAGGCCCTGCAGCTGCATTTTAAAGAGCTGCAGCAGCAGCAGCAGCGGAGCGTTTCTAAAAGCAGATGCGAGCCCTGTTGTCTGGGATCAACAGCTAAACAGGTGGAGGTAAGTGGTGTGTGAGAAAAGCTATTTAATAAATGGGCCTTGTAAATGGAATAGAGCCAGAGATGAAATGCCTCGCTGCAGGCCAGACGGCACCATGTTGGGGGGAAGATTTATTTTTTTTGTGTACTCTTCCCATCCCTCTTTTCTTTTTGTCATCAAATCACTATTCCTAATGCTGGATTAGACTTCAAAACCAACTTCTATTAACAGTTTTTGATTGGTTGTAGAATATGTGACCTCACAAAACCTTTTGTTTGTAAACTGAGTGTTAGCAGGGTGCAGAGCACAGCATATGGTCTTAACAGCTCACCAGTGGATTGAAGGCAATAATCTTGAGGATGCACTCTAGTGTGAAGAGGCCTGTGAAGATGATGTTTAGGTACTTCAGCATGGATTCATACACATATGGGGCTCCGTGGAACTGAGGACACAGGGTGAAACACAAACGCACAGACACAAACAGTGAGTGGATAAAAACGTTGCATTTGTCATAAATCTTGAATTTCTATAGGACAGAAAGGTGAAAAAAAATGAATCAGGCTGTAAATACAGTAAAACTTCAACACCCAAAATGCACTGTGCTTCTTCTTCTTAGGCTGTTGCTTGTGAAAACTGCTGGGTAGATGTATTAATATGAGATTAAATATAACACAAAAGGATAACACAGTGGAAAATAGTGTTTGCAGTGGTTTTTTTAAGATTAAGATTAAGATTAAGATTACGAATTACTTTATTTATCCCTGTGGGGAAATTAAGTTGCAGCATATCACAGAACAATAAATACAATATATAAATAAATACACATACACACACCTAGTAGCAGAGTCTGTTTTAGAGTCAGAGTCTTTTTTAGAGTCTGTTGGGGCCCGAGGCAACAACTATAAAAATGTGTAAAATCTAAACCTTAAAAAAAATTAATAACACATAACAAAGCACCAGAAGCTAAGTTTAAACTTGGAGACTATAGCTTCAGTTTTTGGGGCCCCTGCTCCACCAGGTAAAAGGTCTGGTCACCCTATACTAACCATTTGTAAAGATATAAGGCTGCATAAAGTATATGTCTTTATGTATGAGTAGGGGCTGTGTACGGCCACCATGATGTGATTTTGTGTTTGATTTCAGTCCTCCTTACGGCTCTGCAATACATTTTCCTGCAAAAAACAGCGACCTGCCTAACTCCTACCCAGCCTGTGTTGAAGTTTTACACTTCCTGAGAGGAAGCGGCGCTCGGCCTTATTAACGGGAGGAACAACTGACCTTCATCATCAGCACGACTGTGTTGAGGGCGATTAAAGTCATGATGGCGTACTCAAAGGGAGGCGACACAACAAACTTCCACATCTTGTACTGAAAAGACTGTTTGTTCTCCGGCATGTATCTCGTTAGCGGTTTGGCATTGATGGCAAAGTCAATGCAGGCCCTCTGTTTGATGAAGAGAGAGAAAAGTTAAAAAAAAAAAAAAAAAAAAACAAAGCTGGCAGGCTACAAGAGGGATTCTAAGTGTTTTGTAATATCAAAAGAAAACACTTTCCAATATTACACAGACAAAAAAACAGCAGGAATTTTACAAAATCTCTGTGAAGTGAATAGGAGAGCAAAAAGATGAATACCCCGCTGACTTCTCTTCTGTGCTTTATTCTGTATAAGTCATGTTAATTTGCCTGGCAGTGATATTTAGAGGAGTATCAGCGTGAGCTCCAAATTCTAATGAAGAAGACATTTTTGATGTAGGAGATAAAAAATTTTAACAGAAGTCATTAGCATCTGTTTGCGACACACGCTGGGGAGAGGTTTGTTTTGTTTTGTTTCTTTTTAGGAGTAAAAAAAAAACAAGAAGAGTTTCCAGCCACCCCCCCTTCCTCTTCCTCTTCACCTCATTCTTCTCCAAGCTGCACTCGGACATGGCCTTGTCTCCCTGCTCCTGGAAGGTAATGATGATCAGAGCCACGAAAATGTTGACAAAGAAGAAGGGAAACACCACAAAGTAGACCACGTAGAATATGGACGTCTCCATGCGGAAACCCGGGCTGGGGCCCTGGTCCTCGTATGTGGCGTCCACAGAGTGCTTTAGGACCCTGAAAAGAAGGAGACCAAGCAGAGATTTACTGGAACAACAAGTGCTTTTCAAGTCCTCTACCCACTTCTGTGTGAGCAGAAACTCCATGTTAGAGCGAAAAAACTCGCGACTATATTTGAGTGGCAGCTGGGTGCTGTGTCATGTGACAATTACTCTACTTTGCTGCTGCAAAGATAATCTCTTACGGCAAGATTTTTTCCTGATGGCTGCTTGTTTGGTGTGTGTGTGTGGGTGATGAGTGAATGATGAGTGAATCTGTTGGTAATCCAATATCTTTGGATGTTTTTCTGCAGATATGTGAGCAATCATTTGTGAGAGACCAGCCAATGCAAGGATTTTAGCTGTGCATTTATACAGGGTTTTACGGTAAGGCTGCTCAAAAACAGCAAAGAAAGGGCAAAAGGGGGTCCAGATTTTAGTGCTTAATTTCAATATTTTCTTTATTAAAAACATATATTAGATTTCATAATACAGTACTGTCCATTATATATTATTTAAGCTATATTATCTAAGTTAATTTTCATGACTTATTACTGTGTTACTCTGGAGATCTGGAGAAAATTAAAGCCGAATTCAGATCAAATGCTATTTTGGATATTTCAGCACTTTTTAAACCTCAGTAAGAGATCCTAATATACAGTCCATGTTCACAGCTCCCTGCTGTAAGGCAGAAAGCATAATGAATGAAAGAGACAGAGAGTGATGTGAGTGGCACCGACAATAGCAGACTGAAGCCTTGATTGCATCTTTAGAGAATGTGCAATAATTAAACCCTGGGAGGAATCTAGCAGGTTTAATCTGAGCCCTGCTATTAGCCTCCAGGTGTGCTGAGTGTGTTTAACTAAAACGAAAGCACTGATTTTTTTTTTTGAAAGTTTATCAGGAAAAGTGTTAGATTGTCCTGACTCACACTGGCCAGCCCTCTCCGGTGGAGACGGTAAAAAGCGTCAGGAAGGCCCAGAGGACGTTATCGTAGTGGAACTCATACTTCTTCCACTCTCTGGTCTGAGCTTTGACGTCATCCCGGTCATAATCCAGGAATTTACCTCTGTCAAATCAAAGAAAGAGAGGTGACAAAAAGAAAGAGAAGCAGTGATTGTGGGTTTTTTTTCCCATGTGTTTAGTATACCTGCAGTCTTTCTCCAGGCCTTTGGACTCATCAGTGCAGTAGAAGAACTTGCCCTTAAAGAGCTGCACAGCGATGACCGCGAAGATGAACATGAAGAGGATATAGACAATGAGGATGTTGAGCACGTTCTTCAGGGAGTTTACAACGCAGTCGAACACGGCCTGGAAAACAAACACAGACTGGTGTAAGGCATCAAAACTGACTTTTCGGAACCAACAATCAATGCAAACTACATACATGAGTGCACATTTGCATGAAGTCCAACTCTCTGCCTGCCATTTTCTCTCCAGCTGTATGTCTCTGTCTGTGATTTCTCCATGAGATGAAGTGCTCTGTCGATCTATACTGACACAACCTAACCAACGAATACTCTACCTCATGAGTAATCACCGTCAAGGTTTTTTTTTTCTTACTCCAGAGTGGGGACTGAGCATATTTCTCCTCTCCTGTACAAGCCTGTCCGTCAAAACGCTCTATGCAAGTATCCGAGAAGAGTCGGAGCGTCGTGGATGGGCGCCTGTCTGCCAGGTCCGATCTGTCTCAATCATCCCACTTTTATTACTCCAATCAGATTATCTCATCTATTGTCAGATGCATTACTTTTGGGTGATCAGCTGCCTTTGCACACCAGAGGGAAGCTGTCACATCTCTGCGATGAAGGATACAGTTGAGGGTTCTTGCCTTGATGAGGGTCACAACAGCTTGTGTTTGCCTTTACAGATCTTTCTTTTGAGATCCAGTCTCAAACAAGTATTTGCAGTAGTGATTAAGAAGCAACCATCACACATGCCTAGTGTGTCTACACTAAGGACTGAGGGGTACAGACAGGATTGTTTTTCTTGGTTCTAGAAAATCTGGCCCTAATTTCTAAATTCCACAACTGTAGAAACAAAACACAGTAAATTGTGTCTATCAATGATTGATTGATTGATTGATTGATCGGTTGCTTGGTTAGTTGATTGATTTTATTTGCTTGAAGCAAGACTCCAACTACACACAAACTGAAATTCATAGACTGGGAACTAACCAATATGTCCTTTAAAGAATGTGGTCTATAGAGGTCTTTACTTTATAGACTGCAAGTGTAAATTTAGATATATCCATAAATGACTTAGTTTGTGTGTGTGTGTGTTTTACTTCTGGTGACAGATGGGATTGCTGGGATACCTTCAGCTTGGGCAGGCGTTTAATGGTCTTGAGTGGCCGCAGGACTCGGAGGACCCTCAGGGACTTGATGGTGTTGATGTCCTTGCCTTTGGTCCCTCTGTACAGATTGAGACTACAGTTAGTCTGGTTTGATGTAGTGTAGTGTGATCATGTCCTTAATCCTTTAAACACAAGCTCCAGAGAAACACCTGTTTGTAATATGTTAGTAGAGTACATGCGTGAGTGAATACTGTTATTCTACAGAAACAGGAATTATTCACATTATCCAACACTATTCTCACCTTTCTTTCTTTCTTTCTTTCTTTCTTTTGTCAATTATTCATTTTCTTCTTACCTGTCTCGCTTCTTTTCTTCTATCCTTTTTGATTCCTTCTAAACCTGCTACCAGTGGAACTAAGGTTACTTGTTTACTTGACTACATACAGTAGTTTATAGTCATGTCTTGAATGACTGTGGTGGTAATAATTTCACTGCCACACAGAGTTCACATCGTTTCTGTTGAATAACACACAAACATCTTGTACTTCTTTTGTTTTTTTCCCAGTAAATGACCAAAGAGCCTGTCCCCGATTCTGGAGGCAGTTTCTTTGCAGGAACCACTGCTGCCATGGCTGCAAGTGATGTGAACTGGTCACTGTAGGGGGGGGGGGTTAAGATAGCTGTTATGCTAATAACATACAGCTGAGGCATCACTCAGTCGCAGACTGACATTGACCAAGGACAGTGGGAGATGGATTTTTAATTAACCAGTGACACATGTCACACACAGTGTGGCTGTCACTCACCATAAAGTGAAAAATACTTTGTAGTAGATGAAAAGTGACTGTGTAAATGTGCACATAGGAAAACTTTAATGTGTGAAGGATGTGGAGGACACAGGGGATTTAAACCAGGAGTCTAAAAAAGCTGTCAGCTAACACTACAGGCACCACCGCTTCTTATGTTCACATAAGATGTATCACAAACCACCCTACTCCTGATTTTTACTCAAAATGCACCCATAGACCATTAAACAGATAACCAAAGGACACATATCTAATATGTTTGACTACACAGAGCACCAAAATATGTCATAAAGTTTTGTCAGGTGGAATATAAGATATTATGTTAGCATACCAGGCTATATAGAGAATGACCTGCATTGCCCTAATATGAGTAAAACATGTGTTTTAAAGGATTAGCAACTGGAGGCTAGCCTTCTGCCTCATGAAGCTTTGTTTGGAATGTTATAACAAGAAAACTGTGCTTTCTAGGAATCATACAGCAACACCTTGCTCTTTAATCTGCATGTGCCTGTGCCTGTTTTGCTTCAAATATCCCCTAACACACACACACAAGCGGCAGAAGCTCACTTCAAAAGACACCTTGTTTCCAGGGAATTGATTTTAAGAGACTCAAGAGACCAATAGAAACTACTAGAAAATCAGACTCTAAGCCATTAAAGTTGAAAACTAAAAGACTATGTTTGTGTAAATTTGTTGAAGAAAAGGCCATGGCTCATACCTGAAAGAAGCATGGTTCCTCATACTTTCATTTTGTTTTGTTTTTCCTCAAGGAAAAAAACCTAACAAACAGCATGCAGCCCTCATGCTTGTATAACCTGGATATCTCTGCATGCAATCTGCAAAGTCAATGCCAGCCCTGCTAATTCAAGGACCTTCGACACATTGAGATGGCAAGAACGGTACTAACGGTCCCGATAGCTTTCAGAAGCACCGTGGGTGAATTTGTGTGGCGGTGCATGGTTGTGTTCACCTCATGTTGCATGTGAGAGACATGTGAGGTCATCTCAAGTCATCACGACTCGGAGCTACTCTCTCTCTCTCTCTCTCTCCTCGGAGAGTATACAGAGACGGGCATTTCCTGTTTAGGCAGTGCCTCTGCAAAAACAGGATTCACACTAGGCTCCTTCTACTGTATTTCACAGGAACAATTACTTGTTCCAAAAAAAACACTGCATAGTTTTTTTTTTGTTTGTTTCTTGGAAAAAAACGTCATGAAATTCAGGTTAAAATTATACTTTAAAAAAATATCTGCACCAAACAATCAGCAGTATAGGTCAAGAGTTAGAAGAGTGTTTGTTTTGTGAATCTGGGACATAATCTGCAGCTCATTTGCATATGTTACTGTATTTTTATTTTTGTGTTGTCAAGACTGGAGGAAAATGTGTCCTGATCAAAATCTTTTTGTTACAAACACAAAAAAAGGGTACAAATATATTTACATATGCTAATATGTATCTTATTGTCTAAGGCAGGTCAAGGTGAGATGCTGTTATCCACTTTGATCCACTTCCTTCTATATGCTACATAAAGATGGATTGATAAAGATGCAGGGAGCACAGGTGAAGGCTTGGAGAAATTGGACTGATTAAACCTGATAGAATGAATCTGAAAAAATATCCACAGCAAACTTCTGAAAGCTATGAGGCGGACTTCCCAATATTGTCATTTTACATTAGTGTCCCAATATTGGGACAGGAGGAGGACACTTTTCTATAGAGGGAAATAAGCAAGGAAGGAAGGGACATTATATCCCAAGGAGCTTGGGATAGAGAGGAGGGGACAAGGTTAATCAATAAATTGATAAGAGGTGTGGAGCGGAAGGGGAGGGATAAAAAGGGGGGGTCAATAAGCACATAAATTTAGAGAAGGACAGTTTCCCACCTGGCCACGCTTTGTTGCGATCTGATGGGGAAAAATAATGATAAGCAAGCAGACAATACACACAAAACAAACAGCATGTAAAGAAAGACGGAGCAAAATAAAACCTTTGAGCAACATTTGCACAGAAGTTAGGTTATTGATATCAAAAGAAACACTTCACCATTTGGTAAAGCAAAGCAAGAGACAGGTCAGATAAAATATGACAGAAAAAAAATCACATTTATAGCTACAGGACAGAGGTGGACAGAAAAATGAAAATGACTGGATTCACACTGCTGAGAATCTATAATCACATTTTTCATGTGTGGTCAGGACACAGCACACTAAGATTTGGAGCTGTCCTCATTAGTGGTCTGTGATCGGACAAACACCCAAGATGAGATTCTAAATGAGGGCTTTGCACAGTGGATGAAAAGTGTACAGTTTTTAGCCAACGTTTTGCTACAGCGTCTCACTGGTGATGACAAATAACCAAGAAATGTTACAAAAACATACGCAAAATAATCTCTTTTTTGTTCTTGCTTTGTTATAATATGTAGTGCTAACACACCTTGACACTGCTAACTAAAAATCATGTTGCATGTTATTTCCTGCATGCATCACCAGCAGCAGAAGATTCTTGTAGCCTTCTAGCATTGTGAATGCAGTCTCAAGAGCACGAGGTTGATGAAACAGGAAGTAAAAATGGAACTGATGGATGATTAGTCGGTCGACGGTTGACATCTAATAACACCTGAATAAGTCCAAGTTCACTGAATAGGATGATGCTATTAAGCTTATTATACAGATAAGGCTATAGCTACATTCACTCTGTTTAACATTTTTTGCATCTTATACGTGTGCTCATTGTGTGCAGCAGTATTCAGACCTCATGTAGTTATGAATATCTGCTATGAACAGCTTTTAAAGTCAGCACAGTAATAATCACTGTGATACCGCACGTTGTTCCCGCTAACACATGTAAAATATACTTGATAAATAGAAAAACAGGTAATTGCACTTATGTAACCTGAATACAGATGGAACAAAAATGCAGTTACATAAGACAAACAGAGTAAATGCCAGTGTCTTTAATCGAGACTGTGGCCATGATGATAAGAATAGCAAATAACAAAATATGACATTTGCTCAAACCGTTTAGCAGAGAGAGAGAGAGGGTGGGGGGGAGATAGAAATTCTGCAAAATGACTCTGGCTAAGATGTAAAAGGAGGAAAGCAGAAGACACAAACAGGAAGATGTAGATAATTAAACAGATAAATAGGCATAAAGAGCAGGCTTTACCCCATAAGGCTCCTGAAAGCAATCCAAGCCAGAAAACAAAAAAAGGAGAAAAAAGTGACACAGAGAATACAGAGACAGAGTCAGCAACAGATAAAAGACTGAGAGAAGCATCAATCTGCAGCTTGCAAAGGCCAAAAAAATCAGAGGGACAGAAAGGAAAACACACAGGAGGCCACAGGAAAGAGTCAATATGAAGAATACAGACATTTAAAGCTTGATCCGGAAAACATGGAGGACACATTTTCTAGAAGATGTAAGAATCATATGCAGTGCTCCTTGAAGGTTTGTGAACCCTCATATTTCTGCATAAATATGACCCAAAACAAATGATCTCCCAAGTGACCCAAGCATTTCTCATCTGTGAAGCACAGCGGTGGTAGTATCATGCTAAATTATAACTGCATATTTGCAAGGAAAATATCAGGACATCACAGACATGAGTGGTTCGACCAACGAATGGTTAAAGAGGAACAGAAAGTTTTTACTACCTGTAATTTACTAAAATGCTAAAATCAATGTTCATCCAACTGAAATGTTGTTCGAGGACCTGAAGCAAGCAGGTCATGTGAGGGGATTTTGCATGCACCCAATAATAAAAGCCATAAAACATACTGTTTGGGTATGCCTTTTTTAAGCTGATGCCTTAAAAAATAGGCTTGAGGTGGAAAGGGTTAACACACATATATGTAATAGTGGACCATTTTTCTGAATAAATAAGTGAAATTGCTCTGTGGCTTCGTGTTGTCTGCTTGTTTTAGGTCATAAATGTGCAAAAATATTGAAAATTCTGAAGGATTTACAAACCATACATAGCACAGTATGTCAAGTACTGCATTAGAAATCAATATAGATTTATTAGGTCCTGGACATACTGAAAAAAGAACAGACTCAAAGGCTAGCATCGTACAGAAGGACACCCATTCCTTCTGCTCCATCCTAAATTTTGAAGCTGTCAGCCAAATTGTACATAGCCCAGCTTAGCGGGCAGGTTGAGACTTTACATAACAGTGATAAAGGAGTCTGGCATATTCATGTCGTGGCAAAATAACCTCCAGGCAGCACACAGTGTATAAAGTAATGGCAGCATATGATCATCAGGAAAATGACGGTGATCATTAAGGCAATCCAATCAAGTGGAGTGCACCACCTGGGTAGAAAAATACCAGGATTGTTGCCAAGCAACAAAAAAAATGTATCAAAACTTCATAATTTAAAGTTGGTTAAAACGCTTGGTTCTTAAATCCAATGTAACATCACACCCAGGCATATGGCCAGCTGATGCACTCTACTCCTGGTTTTTCTACAGCTACTCCCATGTTTGTTTGCCTTATTGTCATTACCATGGCAACCAAGAAATAAGCATAAAGTAATCAATAAAAAAACAACTTTAGATTCCTCCCCTATAACAATACAACACAACATATGTCATTTCTATTCCATTGTGTCATTAATGAGGATGTATTAGGGAGAATGGTAAGCAAGCAATAAAGAATAAATTCCAACTTACGTGCAGGCAAAGGCCACCAGAGCTCCACTGACCACAATGAAGTCAAGGATGTTCCACAGGTCCCGGAAATAAGAGCCAGGGTGAAGGAGCAGTCCCAAGTCAATCATCTAGGGTCCAAATCAGACAGCAGAATGCAGTGTTACCTCATGCACCATACATCAGGTTGTACTGTAGGTAACCTAACAATGTATGTTTACGTTCACTTTTAGTCAAATCTAGAGCACCAGATGTTTTTTTTTGACTTGCAAATCTAAAAAAAAAAACGCACTCTGATTCTTATAGCCTTCTCACCTTAATCACCATCTCAAAAGTGAAGACTCCAGTAAAGACGTAATCCAGATACTTGAGAACCTGCACAGAGTAGAAGGAAACATCCTCTGAGATGACTCATCAGCTGATCCGGTGACAGATGTTGTCAGTTTAAAACTCTTTGGAAGCGTGTGTGAATGGACCAGATATGCACAACGTGTTCCTGTGTCTCAAGCTGTCAGCTTTGCACAAACACACCCTGCCTTGAGCATCCATCCCAATGCGGGCTAACACACACACACACGCATGCACACAAATAAACAACAAGATCACAGCATCACCTCAGTTTCCCTCTGTGCCCATGACTAGAATGCTGATGAGCTGTGCTTTTCTATCAAACTGGAAAGTCACATGCCTGTGTGTGTTTTGTCCTCTCCTCAACATAAGCTAACATATATGTGCCATCAAAATATATGATCTATATAAAAATAATTTCTAAATCAATCAGCTAATCGGCAACAAATTTGTATTTTTAAATCTTTGTTTTGCTTTTTCATTTAAATGCTTATTTGTGCATTTAAATGACAAACAATTGTGTTTGTTGTGTACTTCCATGTCAGCCTGACTCACGTTGTTGTGTGGCGCATTAGCTTGCACGGGGTCCTCGGCTGCCAGGGCGATGCTGCTCATGGTAATGACCATCAGGATGCACATTTCAAAGTAGCGCAGGTTGACCACATAGTGACACAGCCGTCGCACCCTGCAAGACCAAGCACATGTAAAAACACACATACACAAGCACGTGGAAGAAGGGGACAGCTCACTGGGTACATTCAGGTGACGTTCTCCTTTAGCCACAGACTGCATGCGTATCCGTCCTTCTTAGAATATTGCACAAACGTGGACATGTATCAGCCACAGGTGATGCTATGGGACTCAGAGACATTTGAGTTTGCAATGTTTATACCTGAATTGCTAGGAAACATAAATTTCATCTGTGTGAGGAACATGCTAGTAATCTAAGTAAGCTGTAAACATCATCTGGCACACGTGAGGTGTTCGACTCATCAGGCCAACAGAACAGCGTTATCTGCATAGAAGAGCAAGCACAGATCCGCTTGAAGGTAAACATCGTGAGTATTCCAGCTTTACTGTACTTCTGCAATATGAACTTTCACCTTCCAGTCTCATAAGCTACAACCACCGGAACTAAAAAAAAAAAAAAAAAAAAAAAAAAAAAAACTGATGTGCATTACCCTAAATAGCCACTTGAAGCAGCCTCTAAATAAGGTCAATTACCAATGACCTCAATGTTAAAATGGCCATCTTCACAACAGAAATAAAAATGTTTACTGCCTAGTACAACAACAGATTTGCTTTATATTAATAAGTTACTTTACTGTCACAACTGCGTGTGTGTGTCTTTTAATTATATTAATCAACATTATGTATAATTAGTAGTATGATAAGTGAGTTATCAAAGCTTCCACAAGTCACAAGCCTAGTGCTCCAGCACCTGTCTGCCCGCCTCAGCTTCACTCTCACTCCACCTCTTTGCTTGTATCTGGATTAACTGGGATTTTAGGTGGACTTGTGATTTTATGTGGCATTATGTTATGAATACTCTGTCCTTCAATCAATAACAGACCCTTTAACAAATTCAGAAAGCATATTAATGCTTATTCCATGACACTCGACTTTGTAACTTACGGGTTTGTTTGGCTAAAGACAAACATTGAGCTGTAGGGAAGGATCTGCCGGGGCCCATTAGCTGCCTCCTCCTCTTCCAGATCTTTCTTCTCGTCACTGAGCTGGAAGTTGTCACAGTCGATGTTGTTCACTGGTGTGGAAAAATAAATACACTGATTTAGCTCAACACCAGATTTATCCTCTATGGAACTGATATTTGGTCTGTGCAGTAGCTGTAAAAAATATATATATATAATTTAACACCATAACATGGTGGCTGCAGGGTCAAGATTCACACATGCTTACTTGCTGATTTCTTTGCTGACGTCCTTTTTTTTGTGGTTGACTTTCCTAATTACCCCTAATTACCCTAAATTATTTGTCAGCAAAGTGATGACTAATGGAAATATATTCTCCCTCCCAGCACATGGTGTACTCACTGGGTATGATGGTGGTTTCTCCGGGCGGGGCGGTGACAGTGACAGGGATGTGGATGGCATTGCTGTTGAGGCCGGCCTGGCTGGCCCGGGTGGAGTTCTTCTGGTTGTCAGCGTCTTCTTGCTTCTCCCCCAGACTTAGGTTGCTGTGCATTGGCTGCAGAGGACTGCCGGTGAGGCCATCCTCCTCAGCATCTGGCTGCGTCTCCCTGAGGGGGGCGGGAAGTGATGTGTATCGTTTAATAGGCTGCAACATGCTCCAGCTGCCTTAGGCTTTCCCAAAAATGACACCTTTCTTATATCACGTCTTACCTATAACATTTGGATCCATTCTTATTCCTCATATTGTCGTCTCCACCTAAAGTAGACTGAGCTTTTACCATACGAGAGGAGCGTGCCTTCCTCTCCCTCTCTCCGTTACTGTCCCCTCCGCTACTTCCTCCTCTTCCTCTGCGCTCGCCCTGTGCATCATTTAGTAATGTCCCATTTCCCTCTTTTGGGAGACGATGGGAGTGATGGTGGCGGTGCCCCCTTTCTTCTCCACCTGTCCGTACATCATTGCCCTCCTCCTCAGGCGAGCCAGACTGGTGGTGGTGGCGCCTGTGTCCCTGCCCTCCTTCATGGCTCTGGCTCCTGTCCCCCCTCCTGTCTTTAGTGTCTGCGCTGTGTTCTTTGCTCCTGCTGTGATGGGTGTGGTGCCTCCCTCCCCTTCCATCCCCTCCATCCCCGTTCCGTTCACAGTGGCGGTGGTGCTTCTTGGAATGTGAGTGAGAGTTGTCTCCTAGTCCAGTATCCCCTGCATCTTCCCAGCCTCCTTCGGGTGGCCTGTTGGATTTGTCACCATTTTTGGATTCCACCATGAGCGGCCGGTCCAGGTGGGTCTTCATGTCGGGGTGCAGGTGAAGAGTGCTGGACAACCGCAGTCGGTCTTCATGGTCGAGTTCACTGAAGAGCGCCTCGCTGCTCGTTCTCATGGCGTGTCTCCTCAGCTGGTTGGTCCTCTGCTCCCACACTGACATTGTCTTTGCTGAACGCTGCTGCTCCTTGCTGTAATTCCACGGGACAAGATTATATAGCAGTGAAAGACAAGGAGATAGAAACATTCTGTGTAATAATGGAATTTGGATTGAACAGAGCAATCCACAGTCATCCATAGGAACACCACTTCTGCTAGTAAATCTTTTTTACTGATACTCACCAAGTCATTAACAAGGTAAGACGAGGTCTATGGATGCGTCAGCATGTATGTGTGTCCCTCATGGTAAAGCTTTCGCTTACCATGCATGCTTACTTTATGGACAATGCAGACTTATATCTACAATAAGAACATTTCCAAACACCTAAGATGGTAAAACTAAGTGGTCCATTCCAGTATGAGACAGTCATGGAGGTCTCTAAGTCCTCTATACTTAAGTCTTTGAACACAAAATTGAAATTTTTGATTCATGCCACAAACTTAGGAAACCTTAAAATCGTGATATATTTAAGACCTGTTAACCTGTGCAAAAGCTATGCTAACCTGTTGTAGTTTTGCCATCAGTGCCCACCTCCTGGCATCTCAATGCAAGATTAAAGCAGTGACAAAAGTCTATGGAGATGGCAGCAAAACGGGTCTGACTGAATAAGAATAAAATTTGTGTTTAAACAATCACCCTACTTGTCTATGGGGGAGACTAGGTCAAGAGAACTGCATCATCTGCATAGAGCAGCACAGTTCTCCCTGCAGGTACACTAGGAGAGTATCCCATTTACTGACACTGATAGTAACTTTTACCTTGCAGTCTCAGAAGCTGCAACCTCCAGGGCTGAGAAATTAAGTAAACATAAACACCATAAACATGATGTTGCAGTTCAATAAATAGCCACTTGAGGTTGCTTCAAATTAGTTTAATTACCATAGACTTTAGGCTTTAGAGTTTAGGTTGCTGGTTACTGTATTGAAATGTTTCGCAAACATATAGACATGAAAAACATGCTATGGTTAATGATCATTCCCTATATGTATATTCTTCAGGCAAAAACAATGAGCTGATTCCTTATTTGAACAAGGTCTGACATCACAAAAATGAGCGAAATGTAATTTTTTTTTCCCCCTACAGAAATCATCTTACACCATCTGATGTGTCCACATTTCCATCAGATATTGTTTCTGTATGTGATTTGCATGGGGCTTTTTTATGGATTAATTAAGTTCCATTTGTACCTCAAGACACGCCGGGTGGGGGAGGAGTAGACAGTATAACTCCTAAAAAGACAGACAAGAGACACGTAGACAGAGGACACAGGACAGGTATCCACAGACGACAGGTGAACAGGCATGATTGCAGTAAAGAGAGTGAAAGACACTGAGGGGTGTTATTTTTTTTGAACAAAGCACAAAGTTAAACACACAAGACAAGGCGTTTCTGGTAATAATTTAGCAGAGGTGACATGTTAAATTAGAGTATCTGGCCTTCCATTTGCACTGTAATTAATTAAGACAACAGATCGCTGTTCAATGAAGAGCAACGCTCGGAGAAATTAAGCATTTATAGACAAATTAGTCACATCACATCACAGAGCACGGAGCGCCAGATAAATGACTGTAGGCGCCAACACAGATGAGCTGCAGCCATCAACCAAGCACACGATGGTTGGTTGATGGCTGGAGGCAGGCGTAATTGTTTACCGTCGGCAGTTTACTCAAAATTACACTCAGTGCCGAGCATTAAGGTGTGTGATGTGCTGTCTGTGTTTGTCTGCTCTGCGGGGCTAAATAATCATAAATACATTTCACTTCCCAAGAAATTAAATTAAGACGTGCTTAAATTTATGGAGGACCAGAGAAGAGGGAGAGGAATGGTGGAGAAGGAGAGGGCAAAAGGAGAGAGAAGAGAAGCAAATAAGGAAAGGAGGGAAGGGGAAAGGAAAGGTGACAAGGAGGAAGATATTGTAACAAAGAGTGATAACTCACGGTGACTGAATGCTGTTGATGGACGACCTGCGAGAGAGTGGATCTCGATTTTGCTTTACAAAACTGCACATGCAGAACAAAAACAAAAAGAAAAAAAAATGAGACACAAAAGTGAAGAGGACAGGTGGTGTCGGTCTTTATCCGTCCACCTGTCCCCTACCCTGTTTACAGTAAAGGACTGTGCAGCAGCAACAGAAGCAGTGAAAAGAGCTCAGGAGTTTCATTCCAAAACGAACAATGGGTAATATTTTCATAGTAAAATGTGTAATTGGAATTCTTTAAAACTGCCCCTGTGTTGCTCATTTTGTGATGAAACCCTGAGCGTCTCTGAAACAACACACAGAATGCACATAAAAACCGTCCATTGAAAACAAGAAGCAGCTGCGTACATATGAGCTCGCTCACTGTGTTACCACGCTGTTCGATGTACAAATTAAAACCTGAGAACACTCAAAATAATGCAAATAACAGTAATAAGAGTGAAAAGGAGGGGGGGGCTGTGAAGTTAGCTAATCAGTGATCTGAGGCACTGATTATTCTCTACAGCCTGACTGACCTCATTCTCGCTGAGGAGCACGGCAATTAAAGAGCGAGTGTGAAACAAAGACGGTCATCACTTTGTCAAATGAGTAAAATGCCTTTGTTATAATAATACACACATTTAAGAAAAGCTTGTGCAGAAATATTCACAACACGCAAGTCAATGGATCTGAGCACAAAGCCTGAGAGAATCTGCACTATGGTTTTTGTTCTGCATCAAACAGAGCAGATGGGTGTCAGGGAACGAAGCATATTTTAACTTCTAACATGACAAGTTATAGCTATAAATTACTGAAAGCTGCAGACCAGCTATGCTCCTGACAGACCGATCATTTCTATGTTCACCGGGGTCTGATTGCGGCGGAGAGATGACAAGAACTATTTATCATCGCACTATGTAGACACCGCTGTCATTATCTTATTAGGGAAAAAATAGGAACTGCTGACAGTTATCATTATTAGGATTTTCTTCTGCTCACATGATTCTCTCTTGCTGCTCTCTGTTGTATTTAATCTGTTCATTTTTTTCTAAATTTGTACCACAAAGAAGTCTTAACTAAAAACTGTACTAAATTATATCATTACTTTTTAAGTAAGCAAAATCTATTATACAGGTTTTTCATTGAAAATGACCATTGAATGCGCGACTTGAGCATTGGGTCCAAAAATGAGCCAATCCCTATGGACCTTCATGTTAAAATGTCAGCAGCAGATATACCACTTAGCATAAAGAAAGTAGGTTTAGGGCAGGTCACACACTGCCCTAGATGTCCACACTTTATTTATAGTGTGTAACCATGGCAACATAACTGAATTTTCATCGCAGCCTCATCCTATTATGTGAAGTAGTCATGTAATGTAAACTATTTTTCATCCACATCAACAAATTACCCACTTATTTTGTAAAAAAGATTTTTTGTCATGCAAATATGCACTAATTGGGCATTTTGTGGTATAAAGTTATAAAGGTAGGGCTGTATTGGTCTCATGATTGGATAAAGTTGGCCAATATGATAATGTGTTCATTAGCATAAATAGAAGCAGGAAGTTTGTCACAGGAGTCACAGGTTTGCATTCCATTTTGTTATACTTGTAGTTAGTGTAAGTGCTCATCACAATTATGATTTGTGTCACTCTGCAGAAAACAATACATTAAATTGCATCGATGGGAGGAGTGAGAACGGTGATAGATTGGCTTTGCAGGCTGAGTCAAAAGGCCAGGCTGTCTTACTGGTTGATCTATGTTCCTACCTTCACCTATGGTTGTAAACTGTAAGTAGTGACCAAAAGAATGAGATCTCGGCCTAAATGAGTTTCCTCCACAGGGTGACCAAACTCTCCCTTTGAGACAGGAGTCAGGAGCTCGGTCATCCAGTATGGGCTCAGAGCTGCTGCTTTATAGCTCTGAGAGGAGCCAGTTGTTGTTCATGCACCTAATTTGGATGGATACCCCCTGGAAGCCTCAGTGGTGAAGTGTTCTGGGTATGTATATCTGGGAAGAGGCCCTAGGGCAGACCCAGTATGCAGTGGAGGTGGATTATACAGCTGATTATACAACTCCTCCTAGATGAGCTGGTGGATGGTGTTGGTCATGCCCCCATGATGGATGGATGGATGGATGGATGGATGGATGGATTGAGAATTATGTGGCTGTTTTATATTAAGGGATGAGGCTGCGTTGAAACTTAATATATCATAACACATAATGCAGAATTGTCAAATCTGTTCTTTCAATACCACAAAAAAGCAGTCTGGAGAGCTGAGAGATCTGGATTATATGGGATATTATTATACAGTGAATAACCTAAAGTACGGTAGCTTGGAGAAAGGCTTACGGGCAAATGTGTGAACATAACGTGCTACTAACTGAAGCTTTCTTAATTGCCAATAATATTGAAGACGGTCAACAGTGAGGTGTAATAAAGAAGGCAACACCACAGGAGCACTCTCTTAATGGGAGTGGATGAGGAGAAATACACAGATCAAACACAGCACACATTTCAGACTGAGAGAGACAAACACATAAGGACGACACACTCAAAGACAAAAGGACACTTATTCCCTGCGTGGGGGCTGTCTAATTAGAACTTACGCGGCAATTGAAATGTTGGCCGCTGACATCGGGCTGACTTCTTTCACTTCCAGAGCCTTCTGCAGGGCGAGCTTCTTATTGGCCGCCTCCTCCTGCTCCTCTTCGTCCTTTTACCAATGGGAGCCAAGACATATGACAAATGTCCGATGAATATGCACGGATTTACTTGACCCAGCCTACCTTAGTCAGCTCCTGTGCATTCGCCAGGTTATCAACAGCAATAGCCAAGAAGACATTCAGGAGGGTGTCTGAGTAGCAGTCAGGGAACAATACAGTAACCAGTGTTTGTCCTTGCCATAGGAGCAGGTCTCAGTAATGATGCTTTACTCAAGCTGCACTTAAAGGCTCCTATTTGTGAGGGACCGCCCTAAGAGTTGTAATAAAATTTAAAAAAAGGTAAATATTATACCCATATGTTTATTTATTTTGTTGTTGTTGGGATGCAGAGATAACTATATGGACAAAAGTATGTGGACACCCAGCCACCATTATGTGTTCACTGGCCTCCATGTTTCTTGAACACAGGGCATTATTAGACTGGACCAAAAGTCATACACATAAAACCACTAGATGGGTTTTTTGAGCAACTCTGGCAACAATAGAAGAAGAAATAACAGTTTCCAAGTTGAGTCAACAACCAGAGTTGTGATGGTCTGCTGAGTAGGCTACAGGATCTCTGCTTGTTGCTGGGGACTGATGTGTGACGCAGCTAAAGCCTTCTGAAACGCTGACTAAGTCACCAGACAGTAGCCGGTACCCAGTTTGGAGAAGAATGAACCTATGAGAGTCAGGCATCAATGTTCCCCACTGATGTGCTTGAAAAAAATGTACACTGAGGATACAGTTTCCAAAGAGTGTGAGGACGATGAAGTAGACGGAGGAGAACATGCCGCGCCGGACGCCTCCCTGAGACTCTATGCCATGGTACATCACAGCATTCCAGTCCTCACCTGTCAGAATCTGAGGATGAGAGTCAGAATGATGCCAGAGACTCACACCATAAAGCACTGTGCACTTCTCACTGAGTGAAGAATTAAATTACTTTACAGAGTGAAGGGTTATGAGCACACACTAATTGAAGGATTATCAGTGAGCCCATTAGGGCGCAGGAGATACACAGAGTAGTCATCAGCTCTAATTAAAATGACTGATAACAAACTTTCTTTTTCCATAATGTGAGGATTCTCTCAACTATTCGAGTGTGTGTATGCAGGTGGGTGTGTGTGTGTGTGTGTGTGTGTGTGTGTCTTACTTGGAACACAGTGAGAATGGCTGCTGGAAAGGTATCAAAGTTGGTTGTTGGCGTCTCATCTTCAAAGTTAAACCTAAAAGAATCAGAATCACATCATTACAAGGAATTAAAAAGTACTTCCAGGGGTCAGGTGTTAATGAGATCTACCTGCGGTTCGGGAAAAGCACTATAATGTTAAAAATAATAATGTTAAAAGGTTGGTGGTATATATACAACACGTACAGGGCATGTTTCATGTTAGCAGAAACATGACAGCCAAAAACACATTCACATCCGGAGTCTTCTTTTTCTTCTTGTCTGCTTGTACGCGTCAACAAACACACACACACACACACACACATATTTGTACTTCTATACTTGTGAGGACCTTCACAGCATTTATAAACTCCCTGACCCATAAATGAAAAGATAGATCCGGTTATTATAATCCTAGTTTCCAAGTTTTCTTATCGTGCCTTATTGCATTCAGATATCAGGAAAAAAGCTAGTTTTTGGACAAGAGGAAATGTGACCGATGTGTGTTGTTCATGTGTAAGGAAGTGTGGAGCAGTTGGCTGACACTGTAACCTTCTGAATAAAAATTAGTTGGATGACTGAGAATCTTCATTAATGTGTGCTGTTTCGGTTTGTTTGTGTTGTTAGATAGTTTCCATTATTTAGTTCCATCATTTAATATATATATATATATATTACCGTAATGTTCTGAAAATAGGATGACCCTGATTTATAAGTACCTTTTGGAAAATATAATAATATAAAATAAATATAATCATATAATAGTGCAAAAATTGAAAATGTCCTTGATACAGCTCTATGTGTTCATGGAGTCAGATACTTGCGATAGTATTAGGTATTAACCTTACCTAATAATTAACCAAGCAATATTTTTTAACTTTTTAACTTTAGCTAAATTCAACTCAATGAACAAGAAACCTAATAATGGGAAAATCAAAATAGTTCTGAGTGTCAGGGGGGCTCGAACAGATTTTTGTGTCAAGGTCCACCTGCTGCCTGTACCCTCAACTTGCATCCCAATATTGACTTTTACAGCTGTATTGGTATATGTACTGTATATGGCACCATTACTCATTGTTGCAGATTTTGAGACCTGAGTAAATTCTTTTCAAGAAAAAAAAAATCATCTCACGTCTGTCCTCACAAAGACAGAAATACACCACAAGTTTAGGAGCAGGTTTTCAGGTTTATTCACAGTTTCTGGTAGTAGTATCCTTATAAGCTAGTTTTGTATTAATAATGGGTGCAACTGAAGGACAGGGAGAGAAACATGCAGTCACCAGGAAGCCACAGCTCCAAAGTCCAAAACACACTGCCTCTGCAGCTCAGGGCTGCATCATGTGACATTTGTGATATATATATATATATACACAAATAGGAAACACAGCGATGCAGCATATTAACAAATCAGCATGTCACATTAGCCATCCCGAGGAAATGAAGAGGAAATGGAGTGATTTTGACATTATTCCAGCTCCTCTGGGAGGCTTTATTTTAATCAATTTTATCATCTGTGACAGCTTAAAAAAAAAAAAAAAAAAAACATGGCCATCTTGACATGCGCCCGACAGTGCCAGTCTGTTTTGGTCTCAACAAAACAACACACCTGAATGGAAAGTTTAACAATGACAATGAATGAATGAATAACTACTGAAAAAGCATAACACTGTTTTGTTTGTGTCATTTCTTTCATCTGCTCACACAACTATTGTTTACTACATGTATAAAAAATACAAAAAATAGACCAAATGTCAATAAATTTGAGTATCATATGGCCCCGTAACTGCGTTTTTATTTTTTATTTTTTGTCAACTTGCAATTGTTTCTTTAGTATTAACAGCACCTTAACTGATTATCACAGCTATTTTCATCACACATGCACACTTTCAACACAAAGAATCTAAACCTTTGCAGAAAGCCCCCAAATGACCCAACAAACCTGCCAAAACCTGAATCCATGGTCTTGAAACTAAAGAAGACAATGAGAGAATGACACAGAGATGCATAAGGATGGGTTGGTCATTTGGGTTAAAAAAAATAACCTGCATTGCTTATATATATATTCACTTTAACCATCAGATAATCAGGTGAAAGAAATATCTGGGGTTGAGGAGAAGAAAAACACAGACTATAATAAAATATGGCAAAAATCAACACGAACCTTGGATCGATGGATTAATGTACGAGAGTTGCATCCAGTCAATATAAACAATCATGAATGTGACACAGATGATTAAAGGGTTAACGTATTTTCCGGACTATAAGGCACACTTTTTTTCATACTCAGGTGTGACTTTAAAATATATATTTTCACACTTTATTTTCACACTGACAGCCGCTAGAGGGCACTCTAGGCTTGTCTACTTCCGGAGTTGTGCAAAAGTGACACAGAGGATGAAGAATTCAGTGATTTGGAGTAAGATCGAGAGTTTGATAAACTTTTTTTGTCATGTTCTTTATGCTATTATCTGAATAACTGTTAATATGTTACATAAAGGACACATATTGAGTTTATTTTTTATGCTTCATGTAGCTGAATAGTAGGGCTGCAACAGCTATTCCACTAGTCAACCAATAGTCAACGGCAAAATTCATCGACAACTACTTTTGTAGTCGACGGGTCGTTGGTGACTTCGTCGAAAGCCATGAAAGTGTAACACATTTGCAGCTGAGAATGTTTTGGCACTTTGGGTGCAAGAGGTCCTGGGTTCAAAACCCGGATGAGCTGTCTGTTAGGTCAGTGTGGAGTAATTGCGTAGATTCGTCAGGCAGATGTTGGAATGGGCGGTGAGCGGACACACACACACTCACACTCTTTTTTTTAAAGCACAAACCAATTTTCAGATTTATACATTGAAGCAGCAGCACAGAGGCGGATTAACCAACGACAAATTAGCGGTCCAAAGTAGTCGACTATTTGTCGACTAGTCTAGTCTAGTCGACTATTAAAATAGTCATTAGTTGTAGCCCTACTGAACAGCCATTAATGTGTTATGTTAGCATACCATACACCTATTCAGCCTGTTGTCCTCTATTCTATTGTATTATTATCTATTTTATTTCCCCCAAAAATGCGACTTATACCGGTATATGTTTTTTTTTTCCCTTTTCTTCTTCCTTATAGATTTTTTGGGTGGTGAGACTTATAGTCCGGTGAGACTTATAGCCTAGAAAATACAGTAATTGTTGTGGCCAAAGCGTTATTTCAAATCATCATGCCACATAATTTTTCCACCATATGTCATTTCTCCTTCTCCTTATATTTTATGCTGATGATGCATGCAAATTCTACTCCAACACCAACCACATTCTAAAGTAAGACTGGGTTGCGTGGGCAGAAAACCTCGGCACATCGCACTGTGGTATCATTTATTCTGCATATATATTAACACTAAGTCACTGTAAACAACAACATATGAGCTGACGATAGAGGAAGAAAAAGAAACTTGAGTTCTTTTTCACTCTTTCATTATTCCTGACATATAAAATGATTTAAATGCTTAAACCATAATAATTCCAAACACCATGGAAATCAACCAGAGGACCAAATAAAACACACAGGAAAGAAGAGGGGACAAAAGAAGAAGAAGGGTCTGTAAAAATGAGGTGAGGATGAGGAGCTCATTGTTACCACAGCGACCGTCTGCACAAACGACAGCTGGCTTCTTGTCTTCGGAGCAGATTCACTGATATGTGTATGTATGTACTAGTGTGTGTGCATGTGGACATGATCCTGAACGATGATGACATTTGAGGCTGATAACAATAATGAAACTGAAAACACACATTTAGTGACAGAGAAGCAACAAACAATAATAAACATCTGATATGTTACGTGAGTGGGCTCATTATTATTGTTAGTATTATATTTACAATAGTTAATTTCTTTGATTACTCATTTTATAAAAAATTGTATTACCTTGTCTTGGAATGTGAGCTATACTGTGTATTTTTACAGCATGTATTTTTTCATTTCACTGTTTTCTGCACATTAACTATAGAAGCTGATCAGCCAAATATTTCCTGATTTTTTTGTCATGTGACTGCTAGTTGCGAGTCAATCATAGCTTCTTAGTTGTGTGGAGGAGTGAAGGGTTTTTAGTATTACACATTTTTATATATAGCAAAACTGTAATTGAGGTAGAGTATGTAGAATAAAGTGATTGTGAAGACATTTTGAGCACAGTCTGGGTCATACTTTTAGATGGATCCAAACTTGGACCAATATTTTATGATGTTAAATTTGTAATTTTAGAATTAAAAAATTAAAATGTTGTGTTCTGTGGGTTACAAAAAAACTACAAAACAATGTGACATAATACGATTATTTAACAGTATTTTTCCAAATTTGTGCAAATGTTTGCAGATGACTCCACTTTTTAGAGTACCCTACACATTTATTGAAAACCCAATATTACCCTGCATGTACCAGTCATATGCATGCATGAGGGAGGTGGGTGTGGGTGAGGGATGGAGGAGGCAAGAGATGTAGAGGAGGGGAGGGGGGAGGGGAAGAACATTCAGTGAGCCTTTTCTCTCTTGGTATGTCATCGAATTCACTTTCTCGGTGCTCCTCTCCTTCTACCTTTGTCCTTCTCTGTCTCATTACCGCATCCTCCATCACCCACTCTCTCCACCCATAGCTCATCCCTCAATCCCTCCACCTCTCCTCAGTCTTTATTCATCCCTTCCAGCTTCCCGCTTTCCTCTTTTCCTTCCCCACCATCCTCAGGGATTAGCAACGAGTGCAGCGGTTTGTTGCCGCGCCTGTGTGTGCCGACCTCTGTTTACTCTGATAATAGGGCTTGGAGGCGCACTGCTCGGCTTCCACTGCGTCGTCTATGGAGACTTCATTAAATCAATCCTGGAAACAAGAGCATGTGAGAGGCCAAACTCCCGCACAAGCTTGCACCCTGTCTCCCTCTGTATCTGACTCTTACGACAATAGCAGCATTTACATTGTATACGTGAAGTCAACACACTTCTCCCAACGCACACGTGTGAATTGGAGATAACAGATGCAATATAATGGAGAAGGCGCACAGGGATATGAATGAGAATATTTTGCAACTTGCCAAGACATAAAACAAGATTTAACTATATGCAAAGAGGGCTGCATACAAAGGGGCAGTCTGGTGGCAACTGATCGTCCCCTACTTCATCATGAAAATGTGAAGTGGTTGATTATTTAAGATGGCTGGTGGTCATGTGAATGTAAAATCTCCTGCTTTTAACCATGATGGTGTGGTACCAAAACAATATGGTAATAATATGGCACTACATGAAAAACGAATGCTCTAACATAATGTAATTGTATCAGAATGTTACAGATCTTTTGGGGTGAATACTTGCGAAGACGAATTCAGGGGCAGCAAAGCACATCACTAATGAACAGAATTGCTTCTGGAAATCATTATGGCTCATTATGTGAGTTTGAATTTTGATTTGTTTTGCTTTCAAGCAAATATCATATTTATAAAAATTGGGACTTTTCAGAGTCATAGTCTTCCTAAAAGCCTGGTTAATCCAAATACAACTAAAGCAGTAGAATGTGATGGAGCTGAGGGAGAAGCAGGAAGCTCATAATGTGACCTTTAACCTTTAAGAGATAAAAAAAACTTTATTAATCCTGAAGGAAATTCTTGAATTAAAGTGATTGAGCCCTTAATTATTATCTTCATATAAATAAAATGAGTAAGATATACACTTCATGACCAAAAATAAATGGACACCATGCAACCTTATCATACTGCTACTCTGTTTTAGTTGTAAAGCCTGGAAATCTGAATGTTATGCTCTAGGTAGATCTGCAGCTGATTATTGTTTGTCAACCATAAACTTGTCAACTTCTTTTTTCAATCATTAAAAAATCTCAAAGAAATTCTTTTCTAGTGTGGTAAGGAAGAACTGTGGACGCCTGACCTCATCACCCCACATTAGACTTTGAAAATGCATTAAAGGGTGGACAGACACCCAGAAAACAACAAATACCCGAATTTCCCTGAGGGACCTTCCCAAAGGGATTAATAAAGTATATTCTATTCTAAATATGTTGGCTGGGTGTCCACAAACATCTGCCCATGTAGTGTATTCACTTTCACCTATGTACAGTAACCAGGCTGTAAACATGTACTGCTGTAAAGTTTTACAATTTAACATGGGGATCCATGGCAGCTGTTCACTCCATCACTTTCAAAACCACCCCCCTATAGGCCAAGGGAGGAACTGCAATTTTTCAAATGTCCACATGGTCTTTGCAATCTCAAACTTGGATGATGCTGCTTGGCTAACCATGAAAAAAATTCTTAACAGATTACCTGACCTGGTTGGGATTCAACACTATTGTCACAAATAAGAAAAAAAAAAAAAGGAAAGAAAAACATTAAAAAGCAATCCCTCCTCTGTGTTTATTGACAACACAGATGGTCTGTAGCTCTAAAACTAAAAAGCTATCACAGCAAACATCATTATTCCACTAGAGTAAATCCTGCACACATTTCCTTTGAGCTTATCACATGTACTTTTTTCCAAACAGTCGCCTGTGATGTCCTGTGTGTCTCAGCAGGAACACGGTTCTCTGCCTCAAGCTGTTCAATTCTCACAATTTTACCAGGAGATTACTTTTGGTGTTTTGAGAGTAGGAACATAATCTGTGAGCCAAAAATAAAGTGTAGATATAACAAAGCTTTCCTTCTTTGTAAAGAGTCATTTAATCTTTATTTTAGGTATTTTTTTTAACATTAGCCACATCTGTCTGAGGAAAGATTGCTTTTTTCTTACTTTACCCCATCTATTTCTAGGTTATACATGATTTTGTAAATAATTCTGAAATGCATTTTTTTAGATTTAAGGTTAAAAAAAAAGAAAAAAAGAACAGAGAATGACGCGCTCAGTCTGATGCGCTCGGCTGCCTAGCAGCACCATGTGGACATCAGACTCATCTCACACTTGTCCAACACCTGAGACTGATGCGATGTTAATGACGGTGCAGACAGATGCGAGGCTTGGCGCCATGGCAACAGGCAGATGCTTCAAAGACATCATGTAGTGTTTGTTTTTTTTGTGTGCGAAGGCCAAGGTGAGGATACCAGACATGGCAGTGTGCTAATCTGACAACGCAAAATTGGAGACTAGATATTCAAAGGTTGTTGCATTCAGTGCATGATGTGTTTATGAGATACATGTTTTAAACTGATTTGTAAACATCTGCACATCATGTGAGACATCATTAAATGACACCATCAGGTGTATGTTATTATTCGTGATTACAGCTAGTTATTTAACAATTTTAGTCAGATTGCCAATTAAATCTTGGCTTTTGCTGTGGTGTAATCTATAGCCGTGGGGGTGGTACACACAGGTGTGAAGGCTGACGCAAGTTAACGTTTGCTTTTGTTTTCATTCATGATTACATTCCAGGCATTGATGCTACTCGGTCGGGCACTATATTAACTTGGCCACAAGGCGTATACAGGGGAGTATATTTTACTGTCAGAGTTCACTTCATGGCCACAGTCTATACTATAAATATCCATTCCACTTCATGGAACAACTTCAAAATAAAGGCATACAATAGAGACAATTTTGCCTTAAATAAAATAATTATAATTAGTTATAGTTCTGAAAAAAGAAAAACAAAACATTTTCTTGCCTAACACATGCGACGTACATTATATTCATACTACCACAGGAGGGCGCCATATATGTAAAACATATAGGTGTTATTGTAGTTCCCTTTATGGTCACTGGTGTTGCTGATATTACATTCAGTTATTTTAGTAGTCGTTCTGAAGATAATGTTGAATGTTTCTTGTGAATTCCAAAGTGCTTCTCAGTTTTGGTTTACGACTTTCAACAGTTTATCTGACCAGTGTTAAATCAACATGTCTAATTGACTTCTGTGGAAGAGAAAACAAATGCAAAGCATAAAATAAATTCCCTAAACAGACTACTGTAAACATAATTTCCACTTTATGGATTTACTTCCAAATAAAGGCATTTAGATAAAGACGTATTTGCCTTATTTACTTCCTGCTCCTTCCATGTTGGTCCTTTATCAGCAATGTTCTAGGCAGTTGTATCTCTAAGCTGTGTAATTCGATTATAATCAGCTGGAAATGTAACAGCCCATTTTTTTCTCTTTAGGGATCACTGAATGACATACAGTGCTAAAAACAAATCAATCAAACCGTGTGGTTTTTAGCGGCTCTGGTGTCAGGTGATATGTGAGGAGATAAGAAAGTAAAACGTTTGTGTGTGTGTGAGTGGAGCTGGATGCCAGGCCTGGCCTTTGATTAACTGCCAGCCCAGAACCAGGAGGTGTTCCTGCCATTAGAATACACGGAGCTCCCGCTGAGAGCCATATCAAAGGGCTGCGGTCTGTGCTGCGGATCTGCCAGCTACCCGCTGCGTCAACATGTCTGTCACCACTGCCACGGCGGGCCAGGGATAACGCACACACACACACAGTGGTGGGGGGTTGAGGGGGTGGGGGGGTCAGCAAGGAGATAGATGGATAGAGGAGAAGAGAGTGCTGGGAAAAAATGGCTTACTGTCCGCCGAAGAGCTGCATGCCGAGCAGAGCGAAGACCACAATGAAGAGGAAGAGGAGGAAGAGCAAGCTGATGATGGACTTCATGGAGTTGAGGAGGGAAACGACGAGGTTCCTCAATGAGTTCCAATATCTGCGAGGAAACACAAACAGAGGCGTGCAGAAATGATTCTGAGTCTGAAACGACCGAAACAGAGGAGGAAAGAGTGGAACAAATAGTAATAATAGCTGTAGGTGGCATTCAAACAAATGAATGAGTCAGGGTGTACAGCTGCCAGTTTGAACTGAATCACAGGATTATAACTAATCTAATGAAATAAAAGCATTGCCGCCAGGATTGTCACTTCAGACAGGAAGGAATTAGGAAAGCCTCTTTTGAGGAAGTAGTACAGCTCATATAACATTAAAATGATGTGTCACTGAAACAACAGATTTGGATGTGAATGTGCACAATATGTGTGTGTGCCAAGTATACATTTGGTTCACCCATATAAACTCAAATATAGGGATGATGTCTCATATTTTGCATTGCAGGTACAGGTATTTGTTAGTATATTATTATTATTATTATTATTATTATTATTTTGTATTGTTTATTTGTAACTGATATAATAAATAAAATGAAAAAACAACACTGTAAAATTATTTTTTAAATTAAAAATCTATATATTTTTTATAATCTTTTTATAATCCTTCTGATTATGTATCGTGTATTAAAGCTCACAAAAACTGTGCGCTCAGGCATATACCAGGACCTCCACTGACATTTTCTCATCATTCCCTTTTTTCTAAATTTTACCCATCATGCTTTGCATTGTGCCACAGTTACACAGCATTCTTACAGCAGGAATGTCTCCAATCAGTCCATCCAATCATTAGTCCACTGTAATCAACAAACACATTAGCTTTTTCTGTTATGTTACTTGTTTGTAGCAAATGATGTATTGCTCCGTTTAAATGAGATCAATCATCCTGATAGGGCTCATGCTAAATGTCAGAGATATTTGACATATTGATGTCTTATTCTGCAGCTTGTAATTATGCCAACATAGAATAAGCATGGCAAACTACTTCCATGCAATTGTTTTTATGATGAGATTTGATAAAAGTGATAACCAGCATGATGATGCTGCTAGAATGTCTGTGTTTATGTATTCATTCTGACTGATTTATGACACAGAGAAGACAACAATATCTCATGCAACAATAATATACTTACAGTAATATACTTTATATACAACTGGTATGTTAATATGGAGAACAAAAATATTGTACAAGCCTCCAAGGTTGACAGTGACACAGTGAAAAATTCTGATGTATAATTATCTGTACTTCCACATTGTGTTTGCTGAAATGAACTCACTTGGTGACTTTGAAAATCCTGAGGAGTCTCAGGGCTCTCAACACGCTGATACCAAACGATGCTCCTGGTTTAATAATGTCCCAGATCACCTCAAAAATACTTCCCACAATCACCTGCAGACGAGAGCAGAGTGTAAAGTTAACGTGCATCTTGTCGTCCTGACTACAGAACTGTTCATTTTTACTTACCCCAAAATCAAAGCAGTTAAAGGAGGAGTGGAAGTAGTTCCTCGCTCCTAGTCCGTACATCTTCATAGTCATCTCAGTCAGAAACAAACCCAGGAACACAAACTCTGCTGTGTCTGAGGCAGGAAGTAACACAACAGGTCATAGCAGCTGTCAGTATGAATAAACAGAGACAACAGGCGTGTGTCTTACACTTACAGAGAGCCTTTGTGAGCCACTCTGGTTGGTTGTAGTGGACTATGGCCACACACAGAGTGTTGAGGCCGACCAGACACAGAACGATCCAGTAGAAGCTCTGAGCTTTCACCATACGCCGGATGAAGAAGCGGATCCTCTTCTCTTTACGTCGGAAGTAAGATGAGCTGTCCATCTTACCGCCACTCTTAACGCTGGCCCGACCGAATGGAGATCCAGGAGGAGCTGGAGGCGAGGATGAAGAGGAAGGGTGTGAGGTGTCTAATGCAGAGAATGGTGTGAATGGTGGGTTTCTGTTTGATGCGCTTACTTCCTGCCTTTCTCCTGCCTGTCATGTGACTTGTAGAAATGTTTGGAAACTCTAGGGAGGGGTCGCCCACATTGGGGCCAGTGGACCAAACTTATTATTATTTATTTATTTATTTATTTATATTGTTATTTTTTTCTCATTTCAGAGGAAGTAAAAGAAAGTCATTTAGAAAAAATAACATAAAAATAGTTATTTTTAAATTCAGTTTTCATAGGTTATTATTAGATATTTTTTGGGGGAGGGGTATTTTTTGAAAAATAATTTTTTAAACCCAATTTATAGATTTTTATTTTTCATTTTTTTATTATTTAGTTATTATTATGGTGTTCTAATATTCGTTTATTTTTCTCTTATTTTGAAAGATAATAATTAGCCTAATATTTTTATGATGATATGATGTGATATATTTTAATGACATATAGACTTATTTGAAGATATGCTTATGTAATGTGCGCCTATATATCAGTGGATTTAAATCTGCTATAGTAAAGATGGAGCACACGGATAAACAAAAATAAAAAAAGATGACCGGACCACACATATACTATATTATTGAGTAGGTATCCTTCCTACTTTATGTCTGCTAACAAGCATGGAAATGTTTGTGACTAAAATACCTACTGCCCCCATGGGAGAGAGGTAACAGCATAAAAATATTAACTGCTGCTTTACCTTTACCTGCAGCTGCTCATTAAAAAATGCTGCGCCTACCATTTGCCAACTGCAGGCATTATGTGTGAGTTTAACATCTATTCCCACAGCACTTTATTTTGTACAAAACAGTCATTAGATGTTATGGTTCGAACTAAATTTAAAAAAAAAGTTTCAATTGCCATGCTAATGCCTATTTCCAACACAGACAAGCAATTACATGTTGTCTTTGTGTGAGCCCATGAGCTCCATTAATAATCAAAAGTAGAATTCTAACATGCTGCAGGTTATTCTCTTGCTTTTTTAATTTAACATTTTAATTAGAAAAGTTAATTATACTCATTTTCCCTCAAGGTGATGTAAAGCCAGGAGAAAAAAAAACGTAGCCAGGATCAGGGCGCTTCTGCTGTAATGTACATTATTAAGATCTTTAGCTGCATGTTTTATAATGCTGAGGTGATGTGACATTCTAATCTGATAAATGGAGGCCGGACATGGTTATGTTCATTGTAGAAGACAGGCTTTTTTTTTATTATTGTAAAGGTCGACTCTGTGGACAGACAGCAGCACGCTGAGGCCGGAGGTGACCCGCTGGGGGCTGTGGATTTTTTTTTTTTAAATGGAGGATTTACCAACAGATGAGATGTCAGCGAAAGGGTCCTCTCCTTCCTCAGCACTGATCAGGTCATTTTTACCCTTCTTGATTTTGCCTCGCTTTAGGACTGTAAAGAGAAGAGAGGAAAGAAAAATAATGCAGTAGCCCTAATAATAAAATGAAATCATAGCTATGGATGGAGTAACCATGGCTGGATGAGCATGTGTGTGTGTGTGTGTGTGAGGTGGGATGAGCTAATAGGAAAATATGAATAGCAGGCATCCATCACATTCTTTTTTCATTTGGAGATTTTCTGCCTTCCTGCTTGAAGTCAGCCTTGGAATGAAAAACTGCCAGCATGACATGAATGTGACAAGACCACAGGACCACCTCCATGCTGGTGGAGTGGTGGGCTCTTTCCTCAGAGCTATACGACTGCACGAAACCTACAGCACTGCACAAAAAAGAAAGGAAAAAAGGCAGAACCAGCCTGACAAAAGGCTCTGAGACTTTAAAAATTATTATTTATTTTTATTTATTTATTCATTTTTTTCTGTGTGCTTTTGTTTGGCTCTCCTGCTGCTGAACTGACTTTTTGCATTTTGTAAAGCTTGTTTTTAAGAAAAATAAAGTCATTATTATTCCATATTAAATTTAGGAATTGCTTCAGGATCGATCATCTTTTATCTCTACATGAAACGTTCAGTCTGTACTGCATTATAAATTTTCTCTGTTTCTTATCATCAGAGGACTAGCTGAATCACTAAAGCGTTTGAAGATGTCTTCCATCGAGACTGACTGCTATGACTGACACTTTGCTCCACTATTCATACCTGTCCTTCATCTGACAAAGGCCCAATACACATTTTCTGCTCTAACAACATCAGAGTGGTTTTTATCCGGCTGTGGACTCTAAGTGAGAAATGAAGACAGCCTGCTGCTGTCCCTTTACTGGAGTCACCAGCATGGATGTGCATTCACTCTTTGTTATATTGCTAAAATCATTTAAGTTCATTTTTTTCCTCATTAATGTTCACACAGCACCACATATTGACAGAAAAACACAGAATTGTTGACATTGTTGCAGATGTATTAAATAGAAAAAGTGAAATATGACATGGTCCTAAGTATCAGAGCCTTTGCTGTGACTCATATGTTGAACTCAGGTGCGTCCATTTCTTCTGATCATCTTCAGATGGTTCTACACCTTCATCTGAGTCCAGCTGTGTTTGATGATACTGATTGGACTTGATGAGGAAAGACACACACCTGTCTGTATAAGGTCAAAGGTCAAAGGAGCTGCCAACTATGTGTGATAGGAAGTATATGGTGAATTTACTTTATCAAATCCAATCAGACTAGGACTGTAAATCTCACTAATTAACCCTTGCCTTCACTTTTTATTTTATTGTTTATTGTTAATAATATGATTCCAATATTAATTGATGATTATTTCATGTTTTTTTTAAGTTCAGTGAGAGCTAATATGGAACTAACGTACATGCATATGGTCATGCCAATAAAGCTTTGTGAATTGAACTGAACTGAGAGCTGAACAACAGTGTGCAGTAAGACACCATTAGGACTCCATATAAAGCTAATCATAAGTGCTGATTATCTGATTATACTCACACTGTAAGACTGGCTGAGGTGGGTACAAGCACCCGTTGAGTAGCATGGCTTCACATAAAGAGAACCTTCTGGCATTTCTACTATATTATATTGCATTGTAATGCAAAATCTATAAATTAAGCATTCATTTCAACTGTCAAACCTAGTGTATTATCTAACAAGATTTTTTTTTCCTATTATATATAAAACAGCATGAACTCCTTAGAGACAAAGGGCCCATGATAGATGATGTTGGGATGGTTTATGTGCAAAATCAGCCCTTCAGATGGAGATGATGAGCCTCTCATTGCCTGCTTTACCATCAGCCTCCTGTGCTAATGGACCATGGTAAAGCAGGCAACAGATACTCAGCCCTGTTTTCACCTGGTAGGTTTTGTTTCCTCTTGTACCACGCACCATCCATCGGGGACTTCTCCTCTGCGATCTCGTCCTCCTCCTCCAGCAACACCTCCTCTGCAGCAGGAGAAAATGGACTTCCTCTTAATTTGTCATGCTTTTTTTTAACAGACACAAATCTTCACACTGTTTAAAGGATGAGTCCAACCTGCTTTGCAGATCCACTCCAAGTATCCCGTGAGTTCTCTCTCAATCTGCTGCTGCCTGCGAAGCTTCAGGAACTCCTGCCTCTTCTCTACACGCTCTCGCTCTTTGGCAAATTCACTGTGGAGAAATATATACACGTAATCACATGTGGCAGCTTGGAGTTAATTTTTTTCTTTCTTTCTGTTTGGATGTGGTTGATACAGACACTGATACATTTACAGCAACAAGCAGGATACACTGCATGACAGACACGGATTATTAACGCTGGAGTTAAGATGACAGCTGTGCGGCTGCTGAGGGTGCGATAGAGGGGAAAAAGGCTGCTGGCAGAGCAGTGTGTGTGGACCGAGATGATCAACAGTGATGATACTGGCATGACGAAACGTAATGGACTTTTCACGCAACATGCAATTAAGGCAAGCGGCTATTACATGTAAAATAACTCACCCCGACAGGACACCGAGCACCAGGTTGAGCATGAAGAAAGAACCGATGATGATGAGGGGGATGAAGTAGAGCCAGTTCCAGGAGCCTCCAACTACATCATTGGTCTGCATTCACACGCATACAACATAGGAAACACAAATACACAATTATTTTAAAACATGAATGTTTTTTTATTGAGGTTCATGAATTGTCAGCCAGTGGAATAGGGTCACTGTTGATGTGGCTGCTAATAGAAGCAGCAGGGTGAATTCTGGAGGGTATAGATCTACACTCGGTGCTCAGATGCAAAACTTCTATGACTGCTGCTTCATATTGCAGATGGATAATGACTCCAATTCAGCAGCAGCTACCCAAGAGTTTCTCAAAACAAAGAACTGCAAGATTCTTCACTGACCAAGTCCCAACCCAACAGAGCTTCTGTTCACTTACTGAAGACAAGACTGAAGGCAGAAAGAGCCACAAACAAGACATCCTTATGTGTGTGAGTATGCATGTATGTATGAACCACCAAAACATGTGTGTATATGAAAATGATGTCATTTGAAAATAGGGATGTCCCGATCAGGTTTTTTTGCCCTCCGAGTCTGATTCATTTGATTTTGAGTATCTACCAAGTCCCGATCCGATACTTTCTATAAAGGCACTCATTACAGCAAAACCCATGTGTGTGGCCGCACTGAGAGATTTCACACATGCAGCACATCGAGGTCTCGAACCCAGGACCTGTTGCTCCAAAAGCAACTGTCATACCCCTACACTACAAGACACAGAACCACCCTGCACAGAAGGCGTTAACTTTGACAGCCCTAATAAATATATATCCGAGTCCTGATTGGGAGGTAATGTCTGATTCCGATCGAGTCTCGTAAATCACGTAATCGGGCCCGATTTCCAATCATGTGATCGGATCGGGACATCCCTATTTGAAAATGGTTTATGCCACACTAAAGCAGAAAGCCTGGACTTCACTCACAAATTCAATGTACGTTCGATATCTGTGAATCTGCCTGTAAGGTAAGTTTACATCTGTAGTAAGAACACTTATTATTAATGCATTCATCTTCTGATTGGACCTTTAAATTCCTTCTGAGGACTGTAAACTACAACGTTCCCAAAAGGTCATCGGAAAAACGTTTCTGAGAACTACTACATCCTCTTTTATTCATATGATGTTGTGTCCGGCTCCTTAAGGGAAACACTTATCATTCATGTGAAATGAATGATTTCTGATTGTAATCAACCGCACGCTGTGAGCATGCTGTGAGGGTTAAGGCTGCGTTTTGGCTGCTGATGTGTGCATGCTTATTGCATGTGTAGAGTAACAACCATGAAATATGAATTTGCCACAATCACAGTGACAGCTGTGTAATTCCAAGGCTGCAAGAAGTCACTAAGTGGTCTGCAAAGCAGCTCCTGTTCTTTCCTGCAATACTGCAGACTTGCTATTGTACCTGAGCCGCTACAGTAAAGGTTGTCTACTAGGATATATACTGTCATATGTACAAACTACAATCTGAGTTTGCTCTGTGATAGCTGAAAGCATTTGTAGAAAAGTTCATATGGGAAAAAACTAACCCTGGATTATGTTGTTGTTTATTCTAGTAAGCCTTTAAAACACCTCATATAAATGTGTCCCCATAGTACAAACTGTATGCCTAATTTAAATTAGCTGATTAATTAAAATGTTGATGGATTGATGCTTATATTTTTTTAATCAATCAACTTGGGATGACATCCTACTTTTTTTAATTTCCCGACAGCTGCTGTGAATAGAAATCGATTTTTTTTCACTACCATGGCAGACTGAACAAAAACTTTTAGCAACTTCTTTCATTAAAAAAAGAAATACTGACGACTTTTCGATTTGAAATAAAACAAAACAAACAATTCTCTTTCAGTCTCTTTGCCGTCAGAGCAAACATCCTAAAAACAAAACTGTCCCTAACTCCTTTATCAATGCAAACCAGAAACATCACAATATGAGCTGGTGTTGTTTTTTTGTAGTGAAATCACTAATAGTTTAGTGTATAGCACACATATACACACTCACGCAACACAATAGACGTCTTTTTTTTATCATACTGGTTGTGTCCAAACATCTCTTTGTTGTGTCCACCCTACAGCAGGACTAGATATTTGTGCCCCTCTGGGCGTTTTAGGGAGTCAGCACCCTCTGTGTCTGAGCACGCTCCCACAATGTGGCCTGTTAGCAAGGGGTGGGGGGGGGTCGACCTGCAGACTGATGGGCCGTGTGAAGCACAGTGACATTTTGCAGACACCAGTGTCGAAGTGTGTCGCTACACGCTGGCTGTAATTGCGATAGGAGGTTCAGGAGGCGGCTGAATCAGCAGGTGGGAGATCTATATTATGCACCCGAAGATGCGCACAAATTTACAGCAGCACACCAAACGCCGAGATAAAATGGCTGACATGTAGTCTTTGCTGTTATTGCTTGCCATCGTTTCCTTCCCTAGATTTCCAGCATTTCATCACTGTCTCGTCATCTCATCGCTCAACTTCATGTCTGTAAAATTCTCTCGGTATGAATGATACATGAGCGTCCTTTTATCCGCCTCCGGCTGCATTCAGTTTGATTCAGTTCAGTGAAGTTTGAAATAATTGTTTAAACTTACATGCTTTATTGGTTGAGATGAGAAGATGATCTCATATTTGTGACTGAACTGAAGGCTAATCACCCCATATGAAGCAAGAAGAAGCATGGCTCTGGAAACAATATCCTGCTGTATCTTCCATCAGTAGCAAAATGCCTTATGTGTTGTTGGATGGATCAGTATCAGTGATCGGAGGAGTCAAATCAGGTATGGGCCGGCCTGGAGCGGCTTTCAGGAGGATTCCAGATGAGCTGGTTCATGCCAATCTCGGGTTTGGGCGAGTTGGATGCAAAAAAAAAAAACGACTTCTCTGTCACTAATCTAATCTTCTTCTTGCAGTCATTCTCCAATTATCTGACAGCACAGCCCCTACATTGCAGTAGATTAGAGGGGTTCCATCATCTGAGGGAATTCCCCCTCCACGAAGGTTTAAGTTGGTTGGGCCCACAAGTCGTCTTTTCTGACTGGAGCCGTAAAATTAAACATACTGTAGCTACAGTGGTGGTGATGGAGGCCAGCATAAGGCCAGGCTAAAGAAAAGAAAGGTGTTGGAGGAAGATGCTGCCAAATGTGTGAAGTTAACAGACATGATTTTCAGAGGACAGACCCGAGCTGCAGCTGGTAAAGAGAGATATGGAAATATTTTGTATTGTCAGTAAAGGCTACGACGTTTGCAATGTCAACTTAGCGTAGTTTATTCAGTAGAGCTCAATACACACCATTAATCACAAATATCCAGTTTCAAGCTGGAAATAATAAACATAATTTAGAAGTGTAATATATTAAATCTTTATCTGATTTAAATTTAAACATACTGAACTTATACCCAATAAAAAGGCATTGTTTCATTTATTCAGATTCCTCCTCCAAGGAAAAAGTGGGCAGTTCGGCCCTGGGTATGGGTAAAAATTCAATACTTGGATGCTTCAAGAGCTCATTTACTCTGCATTGGGTGATGTAAACTACACCATGTGTCAAATTGTAGAGGTCCTGTTTAAACTAAAAATTGTATTTCTGTATTTTCACATGCTAGTCACAGTCCTCATAGATTTTAAAATATATATACGAGCAGACTACAGGTGAAGAATATCAACATTTTACATCTATATGCAACTGATGGATGTTAACAAGCTTATTTTTGCAGTGTCTTTCCAGCATGTTAATGTTTCCCTCCCTCTCTCTCTCTCTCTCTGGGGGAACCTGTATGAAGGCCTGGTGAGGAGCTGAAACGATAATGCACTCCGTTGCGTCAGCTTTCACTCCCGGAGTTTAGAGTGTGTGAGGAAGGGAAGGACTTTTCTCATTTGTTGACACGGCCTAGATTCCTCAGCTTGGCAGCTTATAGGAAGACGAGCTGAGTTCGGTTGAGCTTGTGCAAATGTTTTTCAGATTGTGAAACGCAAGTAAGGTCTCTGTGGTGGAAGCCTCAGAGCTGCTGGATTTAAGAGGTTGAACGCGCTAACTGCGCACACAATCTGGTTTTGTGGTATTTGTCTGTATAATTAAGAGTCTCATTTAGGTTGTAAAATTAAGAGTGTAAAATTGTCAATTTAAATATTAATTAGATTATGAAATATGACTTTTTAATATAAAAAAATGACCACCATACAGATTCAGTATATCATATGGTGTGCTGCCTGATTACACAATAATAAAAGAAAAGTAAAGACCTGTACTGTGGCCTCTGGGCGATAATGGAAGGACATCCATCACTTTAATTTATTATATGTCACTTTTGTATAAAAAAAAAGGTGCGATCCATGATTCTATATAGCAAACAGCCTCTGGCGCCCATCTGGCAAACACATCTGTGCTTCCATCTACACTTAATTTATATATTAAGGTGTTGAAAACAGCAACAAAATAATGAGCATGAAAATACTTGTTTATGCTTTTACTCACTCCTGTCATAGTGTCACAGTTATAGCTTTAAATATAACAATGTGTGGTGAGTGGATGTGTAATTGACAGTGCCACTGTTCAGCATCACGCAACACTGTGTCACAGAAAGCAACACAACAATAAGTGCGTTAAAAGGGAATGTATTTATAAGTTACCTCAGTCACTAATGACTTGTTATATAATAAATAGTTACATTTTAGAAGTACCTACTAACATATTTTCAGTAACTAGCTCAACATTGGTCATTTCCACTGGTCAATTATAACATTTTGAGCGCTGAGAGGTGAAGTGAATAACGCTGATTATCTGGTTACCATGGTACCTGTCAGTAGGAGGGATGTATTAAGCGGCATTTTGTCCTCAAAGTTGATGTCAGAGACAGGAAAAATGGGCCCTAACTGTGATAGGCAGGTCAAAAGTGGTCCAGAGAAGGAAACCAAGAGAACTGCTACACCAGCAGACCATCTACTGTATTAAATTGCTGAAAGAGTTACTGCTGGTTCTGATACAAATGTATTCACAGTTGGAACCACTGGGAAATTCCCATGACTAAAGCTTAGTGTCTAATACTTAGTTGTTGTTGTTAGGGATGTCTGGATCTGATCACATGATCAGAAATTCCCGATTACATGGTTTCAGGACTCGGAAATATATTTAGTAGCCTTAATATGCCCTGTGACAGTGCAACCACTTTTTTTGTTTCAGTGCATGCGTCACCACTATCTTAGCTTAGCATAGTCAATGGAATCTAAAGTAACCAACTAGCATGTCGTAAGCAAAAGTGAGCCTTTTTTTTCCTTTCCTAAATACATATTCACAATAAGTACAAATGGCAATGCTAGGCTGATATATCTTGGAACTATATTCTGATGAAGCACTGCTACATAGGCACAGAGATATCACGCAGCATGTTTATGTCTGTACACACCCCAGCCAGGTGGTGGTAGTGATGCATAAGAGTATGATTTCTGGCTCATGCTGGTATGAGAAGTCACCTCTTCATTCATGTTGCTTGCCATTTACTTTGCCTATTGTTGGAAAATGACTAACTGAGCCACACTGGTATGCAACAAACTCAAGTTTTAAGCCAGTAATATCCGACTACTAAGGTCCTCAACCACATATAAACTTCTCTTCCCCATCTAGATTTTGAGACAAAACATCTTCAAGGAACTCTAACAAGTCTCTTAGCTCTGCTTTAATCTCTTGAATGCATCATAGTGTGTTTACATACACACTACAAAGCTGAAGTCCGTCCTGGTGTGATCAGTGTATGCCTTGTTTCCTTCAGTGCAGTGAGTACAGAGCTATGCAACAAGACTGAATTACATTGCGTGTAAAAGATGCAAACTAATACAGGGCATATGGCAGACAAGGCCAAGGGCTATATTAATTTAGGTTATTATAAAACCACTTATGCAATATGTTGCCTTTAGCAAGGTGCATGCAATGACACCATATGCTGTTTAAACATAATGAAAAGAAAACAGAAATTGGAGCAAAGCGTAGGTTTTAAATCTATGTCTTATTTTGAAAACTTTTTTTTCAGTTTTACAGTATACTCTGCACAGTAGTTCAATCGCCACATCAGTAAAAGATACTACACATGTAAACATGACCTGCTTTGCCTTGGCAGGCCGTGGTCACATCCTGTTGATATCTAAAAAACGACCTCCGGGAAATGACTTGCATCCACTGAGTTTGATGTTTTTTATATGAGTTCACTTGATATGGTTATTCCACCTCTGTTATTCTCATGAGTCATCGCTGGCTCTGAATGATCAGTGAGGAAAAAAAAAGAAGAAGAAGCAAAAGCTGCCACAAAATTTGGAGTCATGCATCATGCAGTTGCGAGGTGACAGTGTACTCCCACTCTCAGCTTACAGAACTGCCATCGCGCACACCAACGCGTAGGGAAAGCCTGCTGAAATGAAGACAGCCACTCTGAATCATTTCAGCAGCTCTGAATTATTCCCAACCAGCAGAAATGACTGTGCTCAACAGATCCGGGGGCTATGGAGTCAAAAGGTCTCTAAAGAAGAAGAAGAAGAAGAAGAAGAATACCACAAAAACGGCTCTCTGCTTAAACTGAATTTAAGGGTTTTATAGCTAGAGACAACCATTTTTCTCATTTGCATTTCTCTAATTTTACTAAATAATGTCAATTACTTCCTTCACAGTCAAGTTCCCAGCTCATTTTACACTTCTACATCCTTAGGAGCGCACAATTCCGCTAAAGTTCTGCACTGGTTTTAGTTATCGTAGCATTTTCTTAGCTACAAAACTATTCATTAAGTATACATAGGGTATAACAAATGTTTACTGTAGCTAACCATAGTATCCATGGCTTACCTCCGACATAATGCTACAAGCTCTGGTAAGTGTATCAATCTCCATAGAACTATATGTTAAAAAGTCTTTGTTTCAGTCAAGTCTGCACCATTATCGGTGACCCCTTGAGCGACAGGCCTGTCTTGACCCACAGCACAAGCCTCCTGCTTCCATAAATGTCCATCTGCCTCAGCTTCACTCATACCCCACCTCCTTGCCTGTATTTGGGGTTTAAGTGGACTGTGACACTGCCACCATCACAACAGTTGGAGCCTCTCACAGGAACTCAAAATTGCCCTTCAGAAACTATGGGTGATGTCACATATGTTCCATCAGTGCTCTCCAGCACAGGACAGCCAAATCAGTGGTCCTTGTTAGCATCATCTGTCACATTTAGCTCTGTGCTATAATGTGAAATGCAGAGAGATGTACCTGCTGCTACGACAAGTTCTTTTATACAGCTGGGACTGTCTGATGAAGAATTCACAGACATATCACACCTTGTATTCCCTTTTGTGCTGCTCTATTTTTACAAGAATCTGACAGGCACAGCGGCCCTCCTGATGGCACAAAACTCCACCGTGACAAGGTCAAGGTGCACCTGCCTGTGTGACTCACACACCTCTAATGAAGTGAGAAGAAAGGGTGTGGGTGACCTCGTGCACATTACACACATTAAACACTCAGAGATGTTAACACTAGTCAGTGCTGGGAGAGGATAGTTTAAAAAGTATTTAGTTACAGAATACAGATTACATATCCTAAAATGTAATTTGTAATGTATTCTGTCACATTCTGTCAATCTGAGTAACATTCAATGAAAAATGTCAGGATTGTTCCAGCTGACTGCTTTCACATCAGTGTTATTCTATTTAGAGAAACAGAATGTAATGATGTCTAAATAATAATAATAATTTGTACTTAAAAACAATTGAAACAATTTCCCCCCGGGGATCAATAAAGTATTTCTGATTCTGATTCTGATTAAATGTTAATCAGCCTCAGTTTTTTTAGCTAGCTCAGCTAATAGATAAGTAGTTCACTCATTCAAATGACGCTAACAGTGTACCGGTGTTGTACCAAAAACTGATCATCATGATTGATGGGTATTATAAGCACACAATGCAACACCTTCACTCTTCATCCTCATCCTCAGACTGTCCTCTCTGTTGCCTGCAGCATGCAGCTTCCTGTCCAGTTTGCTGACATAGCCCAAAAAACTTTAGCTTTGATCAAATATTTTGTATTTTCAGTAGGAGCTCTCACTCCAACAACTATTCACCGTCATACACATGTACGTAAACACACAATGAGACAAGCGATCATGAGAAAGTCAGACATCTGCTGTAAACAAAAACTTTGTTGCAACGAAGACAATGATATTTATGTCACTTGTTTTATCCAGCAGAGTGAATAAACGTGTTAATACCATTGAGTAATCCACTGATTTCAACAATGTAACTGTATTCTAATTACCATCTCTTTAGCCTGTAACTAAAACAGAATACAGTTACTTCCATAATGCCGGTACATGCTGTTACTCCCCATCACTGCCAGTAGTACACAGCCATTTGCAACACATAGAAGTTCTCTGCAAGTACAGCTAAGATCTACATGACACCACCTTCCTCATGCAGACCCCAGCCACTTCAAACCAGGCACAGATACTTCCATCACGTGATGTAATGTATTTACATTTGAGTTTTTTAGTGTAAAGTCTGAGCATGACACAGCAGAAGTAATTAGGCCCGCTTCTAATTTTATTGCAGCCTCTGGGTCACCAGGAGAGACGGAGGAGATGTAATAAAATCACGAGCCATGAAATGAAGATTGCCACATTATCGACTCTGAGAAACCGCCCACACATTCTGCTGCTGCTACAACAGTGTCACTTCCCCGCTGACTGGCTCCGAGCTGAAGCAGCATTCGCAGTGTGAGCCAGTCAAAAGCTTCACTGTCTTTTGTAGACTGCTATAAAAGAGAGAGCAGTAATGGCGGGAATGTGTCAAAACAAGACCTGAGGCTTGCATTTATAAACTTTAGGATAATAGGGCTTATTATTTCTCACAGAAACAACTGAAACAATGAGATCGCAAATACAAGCGGCTGAAATGACCTTAATCCACAGGGAGGCTGGTCTCTCAGCCGCTGCTCCACCGCATTGAGCGGAGCTAGCTGAGGTGGTTTGGGCACCTAGTAAGGATGCCTCCCAGGTGATGTGTTTTAAGCATGTTCAACCTGAAGGACACCCTAATGCAGACCAAGGACACGGTGGAGAGATTATATCTCTCAGCTAGCCTGGGAACACCTTGGTATTCCCCAGAAGAGCTGGAGGAGGTGGCTAGGGAGAGGGAGGTCTGGCTTCCTGACTATGGATAAGCAACAGAAAATGGATGGTGGATATAAGTGGTAAAATAACGTCCTAAAGATGAAGATGGAAAACAAAATATGGCGGTATGAATGACGGTATATAAAATAAACCGTCATTCATGCCGTCAATAATCTGCCCTCTTACTAAAATCCATTTTTCTCTTTATAAACCTGACTGTCATTATCACAACAGAATGACGTTAGCAGATGTAAGAGAGGGAGGAAGTTTGAAGGAAAATCCAGCAAGTGACAGAATTTGAAGGATAATGCTTATTATGTCTCCCCTATATGGGCTTGAACTTTCCTGGATATACATGCCTCCATAATCTCCTGGCCTCCAGCTACACATCGGTAACATCCGCAGTGAGATTTAGCTGTTAAAGACGACACTCATTGCAGAAGGATATGTTCCTCAAGTCAAAAGCACAGCTCTGCAGCAGCTGGCAATGTTACGATCATTAGCATAAGCTGAAATCTCCCTTCATTTGCACTGCCTCACTCCATTCCTTCTGTTTAGTTCATGCTTATAACATCAAGGAGTGTTGACTCCGTTTGGTGACATTGCCCTCCCTTCCAGGCTCTCTTGTACAGTGTAAAGACATCACTGAGGATGGTGTGTGGCAGGGCCAGAAAGCTAACACATTATTTTCCCATTTGTGACAAGTGTAAAGTGGTAAAACTTACTCCTTTATATATATATATACAATTAGGGGTTAAAATATTTAAACCCCTGCTGGTTTTGAAGGTTTGCCCCCTAACAAAGAACATGAACAGTGCTTTAGTTCTTGGTAGCAAAACCTTTGTTTCAGTCAAAGAGGTCAGATGTTTCTTGTAGATGGCTACAAAGTTTGTACACATCTCAGGGAAGATTTTGTCCCACTCCTCTTTGCAGATCCTCTCCAAGTCATTCATGCTTCGTGGCTCCAACCTTCAGCTCGCTCCTAATGGGATTAGGGTTTGGAGACTGACTAGGCCACTCCAAAACCTTAACATGCTTCTTCTTGATCAATCAGTCTACTCAAGGTATGTAAAGCTGAGGAACGGATGCATTTAATAAAACTAGAAAAAGAAAAGTGGCCTCCCTGCTTTGTATCGTCTCTGCTGTGAGTCAGAATGTCACCGCTCCCTCTGGCTAAAAAATAACATGGCAGGCGGCAATGCATCGTTCCAATACATCAACTGGATCCTGCACCGTGGACCTCTTACCAGGTGAAATTATGAGGAAAGAGGGGGAGGATGGGTAATCATGGTGGGGGTTGGGGGGGGGGCATACTGCCATTAGAGAAGAAGTGATCCACCCTCCACCTGCAGCACCATCATTCAACTGTAGGGTTAATGCTGGGTTACTATAGAAGAAGCCCCCGCCCTCTGGATTCATGATGTTTTCAACCTTCCCTTGACTTCACCCCCCCCCCCTGCCTTTATCCTAACAGTACATCTACATGTAGAGATTCAAGATATTAATGCTCACATGACATGCTCCAGTGCATTCACACAAACATAGCTACTGTACAGCTCCATTCTGCTGCATAATGCTGTCTTGGTTTGAATCGGAGCATCGCTTTCTGTGCCATGCTTCATCTCTGCCTTCTGTATCTCTCTATTGACCAACCTAAGCCTGCACGATTCAGGGAAAAATATAAATCATGATTTTTTTTTAGCTTTAAATTGATATAACTATTCTTTCCCACAATTTTTTTCTTCATGAAGTGTATTGTTTATTACACACATGACATATCAAAACAAACAGTACCATACAGCCTGAACATGGCTCTAATTGCTTCGGGTCAGAGCACCCGCGGAGATTGCCAAGCACCCACGTGTGCCAGCCTACAGCTGTCATTGATTTGCTGATGACCACTTCTCTGCTACCTATCAACACAATGCATAGACTGTGTGTTTGTAAAAGAGAGTGTGCGTGTGTGTGTGTGCACGGGCATGTAGGAAGAGCATATGTTTGTTCATTGTGTTCCAGCAATTACTCGCAAGTCTTCTGTGTATGATCGATTTCTGCCTCTGGTTTTCTCCTTGCCTGTTCTGTCGGTACCGCTGCCTGTTGGATTGAACTCTGGACTGACCCCCGCTCTGGACCTGGACGAGTTTTGCCTGCTCCCTGTTGGCTCTGTCTGCTAGCTGCTACTTGTTGCCTGTCCTTCAGCTATGTGCCCCGGACTGTGAGTAAGCCTAACACCGTTGGTATCTTTGCCTGGAGGCGCCTAATATGTCGCCGCTTTGGTCAAGCCCCACCCGTACTGTTGCTTCTGCTGGACTCTTTTCTGTGTATCGACTTTGTATTTGGGCTTTGGACTTTCCAAGTTGAGTCTTCACCCTGCATATTGGGTCCCCTCTCTGGGAAACCCTGAAGCTGAGAAAATGAGAACACCCAACAACGAGTAAATCATACACAGGAAATTACCGCTACATGCTTATAGCATCATATCAGCTCTTTACAATCAAACTTACATGAGAATCTAAGTCATTTAAAAACTAAATTGCGCACAGGGGTGAATCGACATTGCGATTTTATAACAATTAATCATGCAGGCCTAGACCAACCTGATGCTCCGCACTGTCATCTGCTGCTACACCCACCACATTACCTGTGTGCAACACCTAATCAGCTGCCTTGTTTACCATGTATCAGAACTACCATGTTGAACCTGAACCAGTGATGTAAAAAAGTTTACAAAGACCAATGCAGGATATAGTTAAGTATCATGAAAAAATATACTTTTTAAACACAAAATATGCATAGCTGCACACTGGACTGTGCATAATGGTTGACCTAAAAGGCACCAAAAGTTCTTTAAAAGGTCAGGTTATTTCAGTATCTCATCAAGGGTTGTTATGTAAGCAGTAATGCCTGTGAGGTGTGGTAATATAACAAGTATGGAAGGTAGAGGAAGAAGAGGCAAGGATTGTTCCAAGAACTTCATTCATATAATAGTTACATTCAGGAAACAGTAAAACCGCCATGAATCTAGCTGCAGAGGTTGTAATAAACTCAAGGTGCAACTGAAGAATACAAAGCAGTAACATTCTCAATGAAACAACTCTCTGTGAAGTCTGAAGACTATTTCCTGCTGATATGGTAATGATCCAACACATCCTCACATATAAATGAGGTATTTGGTCAATATTTTCATCTCCCACTCCCACTACATTTGTGTCAAAAAAAGCAGCTAATGTCACTTCTCACTCAATGTTAGGGTTCAGCACTGGAAATTACTGGTTGATGTTAGGTGTTTAAGACAGGGTCAGGTATGAATAATATAATATCAGGATTTGGAGTGATTAGGGATCATTTTGGATGATGGATGTTTATTCTATCAGGAGATATCGATGTATTGCCCAACGTCATCCGAACTGATACTGCTGCAGACGTCTGGGTAAAGAATACAAAGGTATGTTGAAGGTGTTGGAGATAGGATGTAGGATTTGGTATTAAAGAAAAACTACTTGTTAAATAAAGGTCACCATTTTTAGCTACCATCGGGATGTCAAAATTGCTGCCATAGAAAACCACACAAATGTACGGAAGCGCTGAACTGCCACAGTAGAAAAAAAAAATTAATCACTATCTCGTTATAACGTCAAATGCTATCACGTTATAACGACATATTATCTAGTTATAACGACATATTATCTCGTTATAACGTCAAACCGTAGCTCGTTATAACGTCAAACCATATCTCGTTATAACGTGATAAGACGCTATCTCGTTATAACGAGATACATTTTATTGCTGTAATAAAAAATGCACTGTTTATAAGTAGCCTAACCTAACCGGTTTGCTGCTCACATCGGAAAATGACACATTTACAAGACTTAATTAAGTTCTATTTCATGCTTGGATTAAGACATGGGGAGATTCTGTCCTTACTGCGCACAGTGGACGATACTGTGATCAGTATGCGGACACTCCGCGGAATGAGACCGACCCTCTGGAGGTAGTTTCATTTCTCATCGATCAGCTGGAAGGACACAGAAGGCTCGATGTACAAACTGCATCACCTTCACCTTCCTTCTCGTTATAACGAGATAATATCACGTTATAACGAGATACGGTTTGACGTTATAACAAGATAATATGTCGTTATAACGAGATAATATGTCATTATAATGTGATAGCATTTGACGTTATAACGAGATAGTGATTCAATTTTTTTTTCTAGTGTGACAGTTCAGCGCTTCCGTACAAATGGTTCATTTTCAGGGACCAAAATATCGACCTAATGTGATGTTTCCCAGGTTTATTAACTGACCATCCTGGTTCACCCAAAGGATAAAACTCTCAATGAAAAACACAGTAATGTAATATATGAAGACCAGTGATCTGTCTTGGAAAGTGAACAACCACTCCACAGAAGAATGGCACAGCACAGGAGAGCCAGCTCCAGAGGACAGGACTCAGCTCTTTTAAGGACAACAGTGTTCACATTTTAGACAGAGGACAGAGGGTTTGAAAGTCATCTATGTTAAGCTGGAAAAACCTTCCCTTAACAGAGGTGGTGGACTCAGACATCACCGAAGTTTCACTTCAAGTCACATGTGCCCATCAAGGCATTGGGTTGTCAACATAGTCATAGCCAGTCAATAGACACACCATGCACAGTCAGTCAGACCAACACAGGTAAGTATGGAGACATTTAGATCTATTGTTTGTGAGTTTTACCCAGGCCCACCCACTAAGGTCCTCCACCACATAAACCATGTTCCCATGAGCCATCCACGAAACGTCTTCAAGAACACTGTACAAGTCCAGATGCCTCGCTTCAACCATCTGAATGAAAATGACCTGGATGACTGAGAATCACATTAGAATAAAGCCTTCTCTCCTGGCTGAGAGGGTTAGAATTTTTGGAGTGCATATTTTTCCATTCTGATTTCCTATCTTTTGCCATGGGAAAGGACCATGGGCCTTGCAATCAGACCAAGCAACACACACTGTAGGTGTGAAATCTCTCTCAGCAGCCCTGTCTTATCATGGAAAGGACAAGATTAAAAGAAAAGAAAAAAAAACATAAGAAAAAGAGGAGTATAAAGACCTGGTTGGGTAGGTTAAAAAAAGAAAAATAGTACTGAATGCAAAAAAAGCTGAAGTAAAAATAACTAGTAGATCAAAAGGAATGACTTTGAGTGGATAGAAAAGTAAAAAAGGCCAAAAGAAAAAGTTCATACAGAGAAAAAAGGCTTTCTTGGATCATAGCAGAGTGGGACTGCAGCGTTTAGAATAATGAGCCAGAAAACGCTACGGGAGTAAGAATCTAGCTCTGTAAGTGGCACAGAATGCAATACCAGTAAGCTGCTATCTCCAGGGAGAGCAAAAGATGAGGAGGGGAGTGGAAAGAAATCAGCCAGCTAAAGGTAAAGGGGAGGTGTTTAGGTATTGAAAGCATACATTTAATGACAGAAACAATGGGTGAAATTGAATATGTGTGCAGTAAATAAAAATGCTTCTGCCAAGTAGAATTCATAGCTAAACACATGCTGCATTTATTTAAAAGACACAACAAGCTAGAGAGAGTCCTCTGTCCCACACACAAACACACAGTGTCCAGCCCACATGTACTTAGAAGACTCCGCATGATGACATTAGCAGGTCAGGCAAGGTACTGTTGCAGTGGTAAACCATTTCTCAGTAAAGCTATGATGTCATTTATAATTTTACAATAAAAACAAATCCCAAACTATTATACAGCCAGATGATGTGTGTAAAGTGCTCACAGATGCTTATTTAAATATTGGTCACATAAGATAAATACAAAGATTTTGCATCACTACTCTATTAGTGACATCTGCCAAATTAAAAATTCTAAAGATGAGCTATGGATGCTTTGACACCTACAGAGAAGACAAGAATCTCCAGCCAGGCAACTCTAGTCCAGCATATTGCATTCCAGTCATAAAGCACTTTATTTTTACTGATGTGGCCGAAGCGGTAAATGCAAGCAATGTGACCGTTAGACCAACTGGTGAAATTCTGTGCAACTGTATTGCAGAAACATGCAATAGCCCTGTATTTACTTTTCCGTTCCTGTAGCAGACAAACCTCACCAATAAGCTGAGAGGACATTCCCAATTACATAAAAATAACAGAGCAGATGAAGCTAGGTCAGACAGCCATTGTGAAAATGTCCCATCCATTTTTTACTTTTGCTTGGCTGAGCAGCCCTAATCCTTCAGGGAATCTTGTTTTCCTTTATGGATTCTAGGATAGTGTGTTTTCATCATGCTTTTGATTGCCCTAAAAAAACAGAGAGCTGCTGGTATTTAGATAACAAAACTGTTTGGGTTGGAAACAAAGAGAAAAAAAAAGTACTAAAAACTTGTGAGGCTGGTGGGGGTCTAACCCAATGACCCAGCTGTCCTACACAGAAGTCTACATAGCGGTGTAATTTCTGCTTTGAGTCCAGCTGCAGAATGTTACATGACATCAAGTACAAAGCAGTAAACATAACAAACAGAAAAGTGGTATAGGATGCACATTCAGGATGCTTCTACAAGTTTCTCCCTTAAACTGATGAACGCGTGTTTTCACGTCGATGACACCCACATTTACATTCACAATATTTTCGTGTTTTTTTTTCACAAATTGTCCAACCGATGTTGCTGCACCTATTCGGAAGCTAATACACTGACATTAAAAAATCTTCCTCTCCTGTAATTTAACTGCTACTGTAAGCATATTTTTAAATATATATAAATAGGTAATAAATCCTTTACTTGCCAGTATAATGGGAATTTTTTTGGTTTAATGGATTCTTATTACACGCACTCTTTTTACTAGAACCTGGACTGACACTAGCACCTGTCACTATTTCTGCTTAAGCACTTATACTTATAGTAAATGCACACAGAGAGACATGATATCAAGATGAGAGGGTCTAAGCTTTGCAGATTTATGATTGGGTGTCATATTTTTAATCTATGAATCAGTATGGAAAACCAGGATGAAAAATGAATGACTATTGCTCTCTATTCTATTACCAGCCACCTTCAAGGTGCCCTTAAGCAACAAATGAGGCATCAAAAGGCTCCAGGGGAGTACATCAGTTATCACAGGTTTGTGATTGGCAGCTCCCAGGTGTCGGTGTGTCTATATGAATGTTACAAGACGTGTAGTTTTAAAAAAGCATGCATTTTTTCAACTAATTTAAATCTTCAGCAATTGATCCTTGGGGCATAAATATCCATTAAAGTTAAATATATAAAAATAGCAAGCTGTTTACATTAACCTTTTAGTAGGAGGCTAATGCTGCAATAGTTGCCCTGAAGGTGCTGTTAACAAAGGAGAGGAGTCTGAAGATTGAAACGACAGCACAGAACAAATCCAATGGATGTAATAAGACTCACGTTGTAGAGGATGTCCACCCAGCCCTCCATGGTGATGCACTGGAACACAGTAAGCACTGCAAACAGGATGTTATCGAAGTTGGTGATACCAAAGTTTGGACCGGTCCAGTACTCCCTGCACACGGTGCCATTGGGACAAGTCCTGGCTGGAGGATCTTGACCACAAGGCCAGTCAGCTGCTCTCTCACCTGATCAAAAAGAGAAAGAGAGAAAAATGGATCAGTCAGCAGCCATGTCTCTATCACCTCTAAAGGGATACCCTACCCACTGTGCCTGGTCCATACACTGTATGTAAAGATGGACGATGTGCTTTGTCTTTGTCTGTTGCCCATTGTGTAAATGTGACTTTAAAATACCTTGCTTATGCCGTTGGAAAAAAAAAGATGCCATGTTGAAACCAGAGTCTGTGCAGTAGATGTTGAGATGTGTAGCTGCATGGTCACATTTCCATCCGTACTCCCACCCCACTTGAGCACACCCCTCCCCTCAAGATTTCTTTGGTGCTCTATTGGCCGCTAAATGCCACATTACTTCCTAATCATTCTAGCCAACAGTAGGCAATTAAATAACAATTAGGATTTGAATACAGATCAGTGTGATAAGTGCTAGCTAACAAGCCATAAGCCATCTATGGAAATCCAACCCACCAACTAACATGGGGGAGGCAGGGTTTATCACCTAAACCTATATATATAGGTCACCTAAATCACCTAAAAATATATATATATCTTTCCTTTAGAACAGGTCTATAGGCTACCTGATAATAACTTAATAGCCTTATGTTATTGACCTAATTTCATGATGGCATGTTGCCCAGCGAAGTTCACCCCATCACATGCACACACACACACACACACACACTGACTGTACTAAGTAAAACTAGCAGTCACGCTGCCAGACAGTAGTGAGTGAAGTCAGTTCGGGGATGTTTTGTGTGTTTTGACATATCATTCACTGTAAATGAATAATACTTTTCGGACCAATAATGGAAATTTGATAATTTCCCACAGCACACCTGAAGATGTCTAATGGCACGTTAATGTCCAATTGAGGTCTTTCTGACTTTATAATGCAAAATCAAGATGCAGCCCTATCCTGGCATTTAAAACTTCAAAGCTTGGCATCACAGGTGAGTGTGGTGTAACAATCAATTGATGAAACACTTCATCGCTTGACTCTCCTTCCAGCTGCAGAATGATATGAAATTGTGCATTGTTTTCTGCACCTTGTGGAGCGCTGTGAGAGCAAATTCTTTGCCTTGCTCAGCAGGTGATGGTACCAGGACTGCTGATCATGACTTATCATGCAAATATACCTTTAACAGTCAGACAACAAACACAAATCAAACCACAATTTCCTCAAGAATATGCAATTTCAAAAGCAAAAGGGCAGATAAAAAGTTTGAAAAAGCAACGCTCTGACTTTGTTTTCAAGTAAAATATGAACCAGTTCCATCACATACAAGTAATAATTTTTCACAGTGAGACTTCTGTCTTGTCATTTGAAGCAGTGGAGCATTTATGTGTGGAAGCTACTGGTGCAAGCACAGCTACATCTGCACCTACAGCTGCCATGGGGCTGTACACCAGGCTGGCTGCTTTTCACTAGTTACAAATCCACCTGTTAAAGACAAGTGTCCTAACATCTTTACGAAAGGTTCTAAAACAAAAGTGCTTTCATGTACAAGCTTATAGTAAATAAACAATCTTTGAGTTTTAGGATTATAATTCAGACAAGAGAAAGCAGGAGTCTACATGGAGGATACTGAGAGTCTGTTTGAAGGATGCACTTGCACACATGTCAGCAGATGAAGATCAGAGTAAAGAATAAATATGCTGAGTATAACAGATGCCTTGTTGCGCCTAGAGTTTCATGAGGGATAGTGCCGCGATCACGAGCTGTGCCAGCTTTTAACGATGATTTGCAGAGCCAGATTGCACAGCCAACATCCCTCCAGTGTCACTCCAGTAAAAAAAAAAGTGTCCTTTCTTTCCTACTGACAGGTGCTGTGTCAGCTGGACTCAGCATCCAGGGCTGATACAGGAACGTCTCAGGTCTCTGTTTTATTTGGCTGTGTGTAATACCAGTGCAGTCTCATCCTATTAGGTGAACTAGTCATGTAATGTAATCTAGTGTTTCACAACAGACCTTCAATCAGGAGTCCCGGGGTTCATGTACACCCTTAACCACTGTTTTAATTTTGTTTATGTTGTGTCACTTTAATCTCGTTTTCCACTCTGTGAGGGTTTTTTTTCCACATCTGTAACTGTTCATGGGGGACAGGGACTTGTCCCGATAGCAGCCTGAAAATAGGGACCACCAAATATGTTTTGAATTTATCAAATTACCAACCGTATAACCCTAACCAGTTGTTTTTCGGCAGTTAGAAGCAAAAGTTAACCGCACAAAACTTAAAAATGAGGTTGTGGCTGTGACTCGTTGTAGGCGGTAATGCAGGCTGTCGTGAACATGATTTATGTCAGTCAGCACAAAACAATACGATTAATGACGTCTATTTATCACTGTAAAAAAAACTGCAAACATTAAACATGTTTTCAAATGAAGTGGCCACTGTCACACACACACATAAAAAAAAAATATATTGTGTCATAAACTATTTAAAATTACATGTTATGGGATGAAACTGGTAATAGGCTGGTAAGAAAAAGAAGATAGAAGAAGAAAAAAGGAAAGAAAATAACAAGAAGAAGAAGGGAAAAAGTAAAAGAAAGAAGAAGTAGAAAAAGAAAATAAATAGGATCTTAATAAATCATATCATCATAAATACTCTTAATCTTATAGACTTTATAATTTTATCAATACTTCTGTGCATTTATTATTTGCTCCCAGCTATATGTTTATTATTTATCTAAAAGCAAACAGGCAGAAATAAACAGAAGAAGAAACACTTTTTTTATTATTATGCATAGGACGGATGAGCCAGGGATACCTACTGAATGCAAATGCACTCACATGTGATACACAAGGTCCTTTGACAACTTTAACCCAGCACTACCAGCTTGTCACTCAATACAACAACCCTCTCATAGAAAGTGTTGCAGCTCAGCTTCATCAAACCAGCTGTGTCCTTGTGATGAAAATAACTCACTGTACATTAGCAAGCTGTCGCAACTGCTCACACCCCTACAAGCACCCTTAATGGGCTGAAACACACACACACACACACACACATATATATGCCAACACATCACACAGTTACACATATTTTACAACTGGCCCAACCAATAACCCCCAAGTCACGTTTTCACACTCTATCTGACACCAGCAGCAGGAAATAAAGCCTTCTCATAATTTTTATCACTGTATTACACAATGGGTAATTTCAGCCTCGCTGCCTGACTGTTGTCTATAATTACTATATTGCTGTGGAATAATAACAACACTGTAATGGCTGCCTGGCTTTGATTCATTAGTAGAAATGATTTCTGCTGCTACGCTAAGTCACACACAAGGGAGGAAAGCTGTTTCTCCTGTTTAGGTTCATTTAAAGGACCATTACAACACCCCCCTCCCCTCCATGCTGTGTCTGTCTGTTGTCATTGCTGTCTGCTCTTTTATCTGGGAGGCATTTGGTGCTGCTGCAAACATGAATCTTAATGTGTGTGTCTTTTTTGATCAGTCATTTTTAACCTGCCATGGTTTAAGTTTTGATGACACTTCACAGAAAAAAAAGCAAGCTCAAAACACAACTCCAAGTTGAAACTGCAACCAGCACGTCCACATGAAAAAACACCACATCTGGTCAACGATACCTCCAATATCCTAATATATACTATAGAATATATGATTGTAGTAACATCATCTGATGTGGGGCTAATACAGCCACAAACACAGCCCTTTACTGAGTCTAGGGTTTGAGTCCCCCTGACACCACAAGCTGTTCTGTTTTCACCTGCAGTTTGGGTTACACATTAAAAAATGACTGGTTAAGGCTAGGCTTAAATATATATATATATAGTTAAAACAGAAACTTGATCAATCAGAACCTGAAGAGTGAATATGCACCATTCATCAAAATCATGATCATGATGTGAAAAATGGCAGAAATCTTTGTTACATTGATGTAGGCGTGCTGCCTGCGAGCACTGCAAATGCTGCGAGCACATCCACAACATTTAAATCATTTATGCATGCCTGTATAAATATGCAGAGCAATATATGGTCTCATATGTAGCAAATATACAGCGCTGTGGTGCAGACGCAGACGTGCAGATGTTTGCACTCACCGGTGTCGGTCTTAAAGCAAGTCTGGTGGAATTTGCCCATGTAAAACTCCACCCCAATAATGGCGAACATGACGATGGCGAAGAACAGCAGCAACCCGATCTGGAGCAGCGGAACCATTGCTTTCATTATAGACTTCAACACCACCTGGAGACCTGACAGACAGAGAGAGAGAAAAGATGGAGCCAATTAATTAACAAGTGAAAATATGATTTCTCTTCCAACAATTCACTGACCCATGAAAGTGTGTGTGAGTGTTAATACGTTTATTTGTGGAGGAGTTTTCAAACAAACAAGCAAACTTATCAACTGACTTTTAAACTTTTAGTAATAATTCTATAAAGCCAGTAAACAACCTACTGTATATTTTTTTAAATCTATTTCAATGTCCATACATGTACACTGTTTAGCAAGCTGGAAAAAAACTGGTCAGGATGAATAGACTGTATATATATATATATATATATATATATATAGATGACATCACAGGTGAACAAAACCAAGGCCAAATTCATCACAGTTGCCCCCTGGTGGCTGACTGCAGTATAGGTCATAGAGCTATATTAGTAGATAGGACTGGATAGCCTTTCAGCTGGATATGTTCAGACCTATTTTCAAATCTGGCACACATGTGTGTCCGCGCTCAATTCAGTTTAACCCGGCTTCTTTGTTGTCCTCCAAACCACTAGGTGGCACCTTGTAAAATACAAAGTCTGCTCAGGCTGCGGTAGGACCGTGTGTGCGCATGCGTCATGCGTCTAAATAAACTCCGGGCAAAGCTGTCGTAGTTTGACAGTTGTTTACCTCCGGCTTGTGTGCACAACCCGGACACTGTCCCTGTGAACCCGGAAGTATGACGTCACTATAGCTGGATTCACTAGCTGCATTTGCATTCAGACCTGAGCCAGATGTAAGCCAATCTGGTTAGATCCACCTCCGAGAGGTGGATTCAAATCAATCCGGATTCACGTTTTTTCAGACTCCGAAAAAAAGTATCCGGATATGCGAGCTAGCATACATGCTTTATACTTTTTGAGGGCATCCATAGTAAAAAAAAAAAAAAAAGAGCCTATATGATGCTAAGCAACAAACATCACTATTTTGTCCAATTCAGGTAAAATAAAGGACTTACTGGGGATTCCTGACACAAGTTTCAGGGGCCTCAGCACTCTCACTGCTCTCAGTGTTCTCAGGTCGAACTGCGAACCCACCGTGGCCAAGATTCTGTAAAAACACACACAAACACAAACATAAACATACAATAAGCACATCAGATATAATTTATTCACACTGCAGAAAAAAGCTAATCATAAGTCCATTTACTGTGACTAAAATCACAAATCACTTGGAGCACCACACAATGATGTAATTGCTTTTTCAAGGAACCAAGGAAACGTCAATGGGTTTTTTTATTGATTTCTTGAAAATGAATCATATGTTATTTTACGTAAGACCTGTCAAAACAAACACAACAATAAAAGTCAAGAAAAAAACAATAGTGAAAAGGAATAAAATATATATATATGCCTTTTCAGTCACTTACTCACACTCAGGCCGGTCACATGTGTCTCATTACATCATGTGCTTCTTATATCTGCTTTTACCTACGAGTGGAGAGGCGACATACTGTGGCAAGTCCTTGTGTGTAAGCGTGTGTGTCTTTGTGTGTGTCTGTGTGCGCCCAGGCTACTGAGCCACAGCTGGCAGCCCTCATTACAGGCTGTACACACAGGGGGAGACTTAAGTGCTTCACTGAAACACACACAGAAAAAAAACTCCTCCAGGCTAAGGAGGCAGAGAGAGAGAGAGAGAGAGAGAGAGAGAGAAGAAGATAGAGAGAGACATGCAGGGGAAGAAGAAGAGAGAGAGGAAAAAATAGGGAAATTAGAAATTAGAATTGTTGTAAATAGATAGGGGGTAAATGAATCCGACCTAGGAATCACATCTATTAATTTGATCTGTGGTCTAAAAGTGATGCCTTTGCATGTCCCGTGTTATGAGACCTTGCAAGGTGTAGGTTTGCTTTTAAGCTCATAACAAAGAGAAAATGCATATTTATTTTCATATAAATATATGATTACACTATATATATTACACTATATATGGGATAATGGGATGTAACAATATATATATATATATATATTGTTACATCCCATTATCCCATAATATATTATCCTATATGAATATGCTCTGGTGGGGTATAAAAACAATATAAACCAGCAGGATCAAAAGATCTCAGTTTGGTCTTTTGAGTGAGAAAGACTGAGATTTATCCAAATATAAGTACCAAATAAATCAGATAAAAATACATCCAAATGCAAATCTTTAAAAACACTAAGAGACCAGACTAAGAGAGTATTTGAGCCACACACCTTCCAGTGGACTTAACAGACCTTCCTACTTACCTATCTACCTACCTTCCTACCTACGTACCTACCAACCTACCTTCCTTCCTACCTACCTACCTACCTCCCTACCTCCTTCTTACCTACCTACCTACCTACCTTCCTACCTACCTACCAACCTACCTTCCTTCCTACCTACCAACCTACCTTCCTTCCTACTTGCCTACCTACCTTCCTACCTTCCTGCCTATCCATCTGTACATCTATGTATCCATCCCTGTCCCTGATCCAATTTGGCAAAAATCATGTGGGTGCAACTCAGACAGGAAGGAACACAACTTAAGAACTGAATTCTATATCGTGAGTTGTTTTGTTAAATTTTAACATCCTGCTAACATTTTTCCTCTTTAGGTAGAAAACATTATTTGCCTGCAAATTCAAAAAGCTTACTTTTCTTCATTTCTGTTTGTGCTGTGAGTTCCTGCCGGCGTTGTGAGAAGCAAATCATTTATTGAGTATTTTTGTTTATTTTCATGCTTGAGTCAGGGGAGGGTAATGTAACAGTATTATCTGGGTCTTCTGAATTTGCTTATGCCTTTATTTATTTTTGAGGAAACGGGACATTAGAAAATATGTTTACTGCCGATGGTTAATTTTGCATACGTCTGCAGTGAGAAAACAAATTCTGAATAACTGCCTTCTTAACTGATTCCAGTGACTTTTGGTGTAACTTTGTTTACTCCGTCTTCAATGATTTGTGTATAAATGATATTATTTACATCATCCCAAATGGGTGTGCTTTTAAGCATCTTGGTTAAGTACTGTCGGGAGCCCCAAAGCAGACGGAAAATCCTCAAGGGTGCAATAGCTTTTATGTAAAAGGCCGAATACAATGATGACTGACTGAAAAGAATTCTTCACACACACACACACACACACACTCATATAGACAGGAAGAGTAGAAAACAAGAAAGGCTGCATATCGTTCCCTCTTTGCATGTTGGCATGGTAACCAATAAAGCACATCTGTGCTTTATGTTATTACCGTAGAAGAAACACGAGGATTAAATTGTACTACAGAATGTATTGTTTTATATATCGGCTTCTGACAGTGATGTATTTACTGTAATATTTCAGCCATATATGGAAACAGCAGCAGCGAGAAACGTAGTGAGAAATCAGTTCAGAGTGATGGCTTGAAGATGACACGACATCAAGTGCATCTTAAAAACAGAACTACAGTAAAGCCCACACATCAGCGCGCACATTCAGAAATGCAATTCCACTCGCAGGAACTTCTTAGAAAAGAATTCGATCAAACCCTCCGTCTCTGTCTGCACTTCAACCCATTGTATGAAAGCATTTACACAATCTAGACCTGTCAAGGCACAAAGGTAAGTCATAAAGAATCCATAAACCTGTTCCAAATAAATAAAAAGCTAAGAGATGCAGCACAGAAAATTTCTCAAACTTTGGTGGGCAGAACTAGCTTTTTGTAGCTATCCGGCAGTTCACCATTTTATAAATCAGCCCAGCCTCACAGGAAACAAAATGTGTATGTGTTGACCAATAGATAAGAATGGGTTAAAAATGCTGCACATCTGTCGAGCTTGTATTCAAGAGATGGATTAAGTTAATTTAAGTGGGCTGAAAAAGGAAGTCAGAAGGCAGAAATGAAGAAATTGCAGTTCCTCCTGCAGCCTCTAGGGGATGGCTCTTTAAATTTAACTTCTACATTATGGGCATGACCACTTTGAGTGACATGCAGGTGCTTACCCCACATAGCACCGCTGCCTGCCCACTTCAGCTGCATGCTTACACTCCACCGTCTTTGCCTGCATTGGGAGTTTAGGTGGAAATGAACAAGCTGCAGTGAGGTTTCTTCTATATCAGAAAAAAAATAATGAATTGAATGCACAAAGCATTTCACGTAATTCAAAACCTCCATTAATTACTCTAGGATCATAATGGCATTTCATTTAGATGCAAATAAATTCAATGATGGCGATCAGAAAAACCACAGAAGTCATGTGCTTCGTTTTGCACTGTGAAAACCTAAACATGCATTGATGCATATATGAGAAAAATAATGAAAGAAGGTTTAAAGAAGAGGCAATAAGTAGACAAATTAAAATTTGATAGCTCTTTATTTTGTGCTGCAGTAACAGATTATGTGCATATATATACTTTGCTGCCTCTTTTAATCAATAAAAACACACTGCAGAGTGCTGAAAAATTCCAGCATTATCCATAATTCAACAGCACTGGTTTGTTTTGCATTCTCTTTGTAACATTTCACATGTATAAAACAGCCAGTATAATCTTTTTAATTCTGATTACACTGTCACGCCACAAAAGGAGATGCTTGTGTTGAGCGGCCGATCCCCAATTTAGACCACTTTACAATCCTGTGTCTGAACATAACAGATAATAACATCTAAATGAAGAAACAATCAGCAGTGGAAACACATCTGAGAGGATAATTAACACCTGAGTTAACCATAGACCAAAATGTTCTCTGAGTCCTTCTTTGTCTCTTTTTAAAGTAGGGATGTGATTTGACTACTACATCTACTTAGATCACTGCTTCAAGTCCTGTAAGTAAGGTGAGACCACTGCAAACACACAACAAGCCCCATCCTCACTAGAAAAACATAGCAAAAGAGTCTAGGGGGAGAGGTCCCTGGTTCAAATCCTGAATGAGCCCATATTATGTTACATCCCAGCTCTGCTAGGGACCACTGGTGCGTTAGCCAATTGCAGAGGAGCTCCGTCGTTTTTGCCTACAAGATTACACTCATACATACGCTCACAGCCACTCTATTCAGACATGCACTCACACAGCTAACCACACCCAAATACGGGTCCCAGGGGCCGTAAAAGGTCCGTGAATATACAAACAGCTCTTGTTGTCCACTAGTAGCATTAGCTAACCAGCTGCAATTGCTTTCACAATAACGAAAAGGCTAAAAGGGATACAAGAGGTCACACTTGTATAGACACTTGGATGTAGTGATGAAGTTTATAGTTAACCAGGGGACGGCTGTGCACTGGGCTCCTGTTAGCCAATCGCCACCATTCAAAACAAGACTTGAACATGGGAGAAAAATGAAAGATAAGTCGAGTGAAAACAAAACGGCTTGTGTTGCCAGGGGGGACTAAAACGCCAGACTCCTGAGTGACAGTCCACCTCTTCGCAGTTGTATCAGTCACATTATAGGTTGATGTTGTGCAGTATGTTCATTAGCATAAATGTAACATTGTCATGTGTTGTGCAATATACTCCCATATGTATGTACGTTAGCACAAACAGAACAATGTGTCATATCTGGCGGATGAATCATAGACCAAATGTTGCTGTCTCTTTCATAGGAACGTGCTGGAACAGACTGAGCTCCACACTATATTTTGTAGTGTGTAACCGTCGACTTGAATATGTTGTGTGTGTGAACAACGCAGAAACTCAGTGAGAGTCATTGCAACCGTAGAACCTCTTCAGAACAGAATGAAGAGAGCATATAAATACATGAATCACCCTCTGTGCTGTTTAAACACAATCAATAACACAATTTTTTTCAGTTAAATACATGTGTGTGTCTGTGTGTGTGCACATTTGCAGGGACCATCTGATGATTGTGTAGACAGATAGCGGAGCAGGGAGCAGGCTGAAGGAGAAGCAACAAGTTTAATATCCCTTTATCGTCGCCACAATACGTCCATGCAGGCGCCACACACTGGAACAGGAAATATGGACGCTGATGCTATCGTCTGTCACTCACACACACACACACACACACACACACAAGCAGGTACGCGTATGTACGAGAACTGAGCAAGTGTAAAAGAAAACATTGCACGGATGACACACACACACACACACTTGGTTTACTCTAGGTGCACAAATCCACGTGTGCACACGAAAGAGCCACTTCCTGTGTTGCACATCACAATGAATCCAGTGATTCAGTCACTGGGGTATAAATAGAACCTGCGCTGCATTAACAATGAATAAAAACAATGGCAGACAGGGAGATAAAAGTGATTCATGCTGCCCATCAAAATCTGTAGGACAAAACTGCTCTTCATTTAGCTGTCTGCCTTTTTTTGTTCTTCATGCCAAAAAAAGTGACTGCGTGCACGATAATCATGTTCTCCCTCTGCTAAATTGACATGCTTTTAGAAGTTAATTACCACACATGGGGGATGGCAGAGCTTTTTTAACATGAATAGAAGTGTGAAGTGGCCAATGACAAAGGAAAATAGAAGATCATTTCCATTTTCCAGCAGCACTTGAAACATAGGTTTTAAGGCTGATGATTCTGCCACCCCATTAGTGACAGACCATTGCAGGGTTAACACCAGCAACCACCCCTTCAACCTTCCAGAATGAGATGACATTTAAGCCATACACTAGTTTGCAATGGCAGGTGACTGCATGGTGCTGTTCGGCCATCTTGATTAGAGCAGTTCAAAAAATCAAACAACTTTCGTGGAGCCAAGAAATAAAGTGTAATGCTGGATATCATCAGCAAGTTCAACGTCAGTGGCAGAAGAAGAATGTGTAATGAATTAGCATTTAGCATTAGCACTAAACTACAGAACAAGTCCTGCCTGACACTGTTCCTTCCTGACTAGAGAAAATAGCTACTGTATTTTCTTATATATATATATATATATATATATATATATATATATATAGAGAGAGAGAGAGAGAGAGAGAGAGAGAGAGAGAGAAACTGCAGTACCACATATGACCACATGGGCTCCAAAGGTAAATTAATCCCCATATGACATCATAATACAATTAGAGTAAAAAAATTTTCACCAAATCTGAATAAAAACTAACACTGTAAAGCAAATTGATACCCCAAAAGAGTCACAAGAATGATGTAGCTGGAAAAAAAGAGGAGAAAATGGAAAAAAACAGCTTTCTTGGTGAGGCAGAGTGCTGTAGTTTAATTACTGCGACCCAGGCCAGCTGGGGGCCGTGATTGAGTTTTTCACACATTCCAGTAAGAGGAGAGACGGGGATCCTCTGAGGACGGACAGGAGAACATGGTGCTGACAACCTGACTGGATAACCGCTGCCTGTCTGTCTGAGCAGCTGCTCTCAGGCTGTCTGTCTGAAAAGCAGTGTTTAATGCAACACCTGCCTGTTAGTCTGTGGCAGCTGTTTTATTCTGAGATAACTCAATCATTTTTACCTCACTCTTACAACTGGGGGCAGTCGGAGGTGTCATATCAATATGTGCTGCCATTAGTTTACATACAAAACTGCCAAAGCCAGTAGTGATATTCTTATATTTTAATAGGAGGCTGACTGCATCCATGTTCAATGGTATGGTTAGAAGCAGGGGACAGGGGGCCAGTGACAGTCTATCTACTGCTGTGCTAGAGCTCTGCTATCATTGGAGCCGATAGACACACCTGATTGGTTTAAACTCCAGAGACAGCAACACATTTCATATTTTTGTGTAGAGTGCAAATGTAGAAATGCAGTAGAGTAGAAAGTATAAAGTATGCACTCAGTATAAATACATAAAATGTACTCAAGTACAGTAAAGAAGTACAAATATTTAGTTATATTCCACCACTGAATATTTATATATATATTTATATATAAGTATAAAATAATAAAAAAGAAAACAATCTTTAACATACACATTGCCAGCTTCCTGCTCCTGTTGCTGGCCCACCACTCGTGCACTGTATTTGGATTAAACTGCCAATTTAGGTGCACTATGACACTGTAAAGTCCCCTGTTGGAGGTCTAACCCTCAGAATCCTGGCAAGAGCACTTTCTGGGTGTATTCATTTAAAATAATTGCTAATTAATGTGATGGTTTTGTATATAAGTCATTAAAAGATATCTGATTATTTTATGTATCAAATAATAATTGTAATACTTATACACTAAAATAACCCATATATGTGTGTGTGTGTGTGTAGTGTGTTTTTTCTCTATGTATCAAAGAGAACATGCACACACACACACTCAAAACATAATGAAGAGAACTAACCCCATCATTAGACACAGACCATTTCTTACCAATTAGACCTCGTTTCTACCATCTCATCTAATAGGAAACGAGGCAACCAATCATAAAATGGATTTCAGTGTGTTGCATCCTGTTTGTGAACAAAAATGGAATGTGTGTGTGTTTGTTTGTGTGCCGTATCGCCGTGACGTTATACGATGCGAGCGGACAGCTGTGACAGTCAGGAGAGCAAGCGTTTCCCACAATGCACATGAGGACAGAAGGGGGGTACTCATGAACTCATCGTAGCTGCCAGAGCTGCTCGCCATCAAACATGGCTGATGCGCTTCTAAATTAACACCAAGCGTGCACGCGAAGGTGCACACACACATACGCACATGCAGGTCCCCTCGTTTTTATATTCATGAATAAGTCAAAGGGATGACAAAACAAACTAGCTCAGATGCTTCTGAAGACCTGATCACAGCATGAGCTCAGGTGTAACATCCTCTCTTACCACACATCCAACGTCATAGAAAAAAACACAAGGATATGACATGCAATATTTATCAACATGTTGGTAGACTTCACTTGACTGAGGAGAAAGAAGTCTCCCGATGGACCATGTGACCTTATTTTGTGAAAATTAATGTCTCTTTTTTTGTGAAGCTGCAGCTCTCACATGACCACATTATTTACTTTCGTTCTTGAAATCAAGGGTGACAAATATAATGACTAAAAGTTCCCAACATTTAGTTTTTTTTTTATGGAAAGCTGTACCATAACATGTGGAATTTAGTTTTTTTTTTCAGTAATTACTTCCTTAGGATGCATTGAGGCGAGTGGAACCTCACCATGCTATAATAGGTTAGCTTAGCATAAAAGGATAAAGCAACAAAACTGCAAAGTTATCAACATTGATCATATTTGATGTATTTTATTTTCCCATTGCTACAAAAATGTACCAGGCCTTATGCCGGGTATACACTTTGGGATTTTGGGCTGTCCCAGACGAAAGACAACCATCGTAGGAGAATCGTGGAGATATCTTTGGTTGTGGTTCTAAAACGATGCTCTTATAAGAGGTCTTATAAGATTGCTAAAAATTGCACAGTGTATGGAGGACATTAGAAACGACCCCCGTTTGTGTATCTGTTGCCACCTGTTTGTTGTGGTTGTTGTGGTAGAAGCCTCCATGAAGAGCATAATATGATTATTTACACACTTAAAAAAACTAAGCAAAACAAAAGTTGAGGAGTGACCAAGATCAAGTACATCCAAATGTATATGACATTGAAGCTAAGCTAACAATTTATCACTTACTAATCTAATAGCAACAAAGCCACCAGACTGATCACCATCAGTCTTACACCGTATGTCCTCTTCCAGCTCTTGCTAATGAGTGTAATCAGGTCTGATATGCACTCCAGTCCAGCCTCTTGCTCTGTCACTTTCTATTATTTATTTCCTGGTTTTTGGATAAGTTGTCCAACATCACCTAATCAAAATGCCCTCCTTATGCAGACCTTTGAAAGTACATAATAATAATAATAATGCATTGGTCTTATATTGCGCTTTTCTGCTCTGTTGGGCAGGCACTCAAAGCGCTTACATTGATACCAGAGCTCTGTTTGCTTTGTTTCTCACTAACATTGGAGTACAATCATAACAAAGACCCACGTTTCTTCACACATACAGTAGGTGCCTGAAATGAGTAATGACACAAGCAGAAAGAGAAAATGGAGTGAGAAAGAAAAGGAGGGGAAAGAGTGGTGCAGTCCCTACAGAGGATTGGGGAGCAGGGGGGTATGTGTCTCCATGGTTTGCCTCTTTTATAATTTCCCTCAAAGCACCTTAGAGAGGCACTTGATAGCCACCTAGCCAGAGTCTCACCTTGGTGATTAATGACCACGAAAAAAAAGAGCAAACCTTCTATAACATTAATATTTCTACCCCACTACAACCATACACTGTGTTCTAGAACTAGAGCATTGCTATTAATACGACTAGTCTGTACGTAACACAGCAACACAAAAGCATTCAGCTGTGACAATAGAAACTGACAGGACGAGCTCTGACCCAAGATTGAACACTGAACAGACCAAGGATCATTCAGAGATGACCCATGAACATCTACAGGGTATGATTCACCATCAGCTAATGAGCAGCAGTCCTTGTACATGAAAAAATAAATAATAATAAGTAGAGTAATAATAGAATAAGGCCGCCAAATCAAAACAGTCAAAATGTCAATGTCTGCAAACAGAGGAGGCAGAGCACAGGCACATTACCACAGGTCTAACAGTTCGTAGAAAGTAACCTTCAGGTTAAAAAGGGTCGTTTTCCCAGAGGAAACACATCATTGAAACAGTCCTATCACAATCTTTTATATTGATTCCATCAACAGTTGATTATTTACACGTCCAGCATGTCCATTATCCACCACAGCTCCCAAGGGAAATATCTGTTAAATGTTTCCATGTGGTTAAATCATTAATACATCAATTCTCACAAACAAATATAATACTAAAGAGAGACACTAAGACTGTGACAGAGGGAGAGGAGATGCTCCGGAGCTCGAAAACACGTGCAGGTTTTTCTTTATGTAGTTGCATAATATAGTTACGACTTAATGTCTATTATCACGCGCAGTGTAGTGCAGGTGTGTAGCGTTTCACAAGTGTCAAAAACTGAAGTTCCCCCTGCTGCCCTCCATCCATTTTCTTAATCAGGATCACAGGGGGGGGGGGTCACCACAGTCTATAGCAGGAATAACATAAAGACACAAACAACCACTCGTACTCGTTCCAGGACTGCCTGTCCACCCAGCTCCACTCAAGCTCCACTTCATTCTCTCTATTTGAATTAACTTTAGGTCAAATCTTCCTACAGAGACTCAAAATGTTCCGCACAAAACTGTGATGTCATAGATGGTTCCTCCATAGTTACATACAGTCTGTCATCAATGATTAATATTATCACATTATCATTATAACTGAAGTGAAATCATCATATTTTTATATACTGTACAGTAGTAGTAGTAGTATTGCTTTGATAGGACTACAGCATCTATTTTCACTGTAAGGCAGCTATTGTTAGAGAGCACCCCCCCCCCCCCCCCCCCCCCCCCCTCAAAGGAGACCTCCTGACAAGATGTGCAGTGATTTATGTTTGGGAATGCAGTCAACCCAAGCTGTCTCTGATGAATCCTTTCTGGAACGCTCCATAGACATGACACAGCGTGCATTCATGGATGGACGGTCATTGTATAGATCTCAACTGGAAATACATCACTGGGATGGTAGGTAGCCTGGGGAGGGCTGATGACGCTCCTTATAAAACAACGTCTGAGTCGCTTCTATTTGAACTGTATAGAACATTTTTTTACCAAAAAAAAACAAGCTAATAAAGAACAACATACACTAAGACATCATAAAACTTTATTAAAAAGTGAGATTAATATAAAGCCAGACAGGAAAGATATTGCTTAGAAATATTAGACAGAATTTGTTTATCAACGCCAGAAGGAGGCCTGTGAGAAATGATTCATATTACAGGTATATACTGTCTCACTTCTTTTTCAACTCCAGACAGCAACGAAACTTTTCCTAAAGGTTGGAAACATTTTATTCCTCATGGTCTGACAGTATTGTGCGATTTTTCTTTTTGATTGCAATATCCTGAATGTAAGAATTTAAAAGGTTTATGGGTTTCAGGTATGTTCAGCTGCGGCTTTTATCTTGAAACTGACACTGAAGGGTAACACAGAATGGCAAGGGGATCATATGGAAGTACAGTATGTGACTTATGGGGCTGATGGGCCCCCTGCTGTGGTGCCTCTGCTGCAAGCTAGCACATAAGCTTCTTTGCTATCTCCAGTCTAGTACCTTTGAAAAAATCCCTATCCAATGCTTCTGCTGTCTCTTTTTGGGCCGTTTTCAGCAGAAACACAAGGTGCTTCTGTGGAAGTTACGATCTTTACCTAAGCCCTTACTGTTTTTTTAATGCCTAACCTTAACCACAAGATTTTGTTTTAGTTGAATCTTACTGCAAAACAGCTTGTGGTGTCACAGGGACCTGAACCCTGGACTCTAAAGAGACCTGTCTACGGCATTGCCTCCTACCACAGACTTTTGCACCTGTATTGGTTCCATAATCAGATGATATTGGGTAATAGGATTATATGTTCTGTTATAATAAGTGTAACATAATGTCATATGTTGAATAATAGTCCGTATCTTCCCTTAGCATAAACATGTAGTATCTGGTAGATGTATTATAGACTAAATGTGACATTTTTTCGTGAGGAGATATTGTTTCTCTCATTATTGCACAGAAACACAGAGCTAATGCATGGTATGCACCCTCCTCTACACCCTTCTCTGGATCAGAAGCAAATTATATCGACCCTTTCATGCAGAGACGGAGCTAAAATGCTGCTATGAAGATGCTACCTTTGCTCATGAACAACAACCAACCAGAAGGCCAGGGCTGGATTCACACCAGGTGCAGCTACTATATTTATTTTCACTTTATCCCACCAATATTACATAACTTTAGATTTAGGTATAAAATACACAAAAGATTGGAGTGAGACATTCTTGTAAGCACATGTAAATTAATGCTTAATTAATGCCTAATGTTTATCGTGAATCACAGGACAGAATACTGCGTAGTAGTACGACATGTATTCCTAATGATATATTTAATGCCATGAAGAGGTCTTGCATCTACTGCTGTCATACTATTTCCTGCCTCTAATTTCTGTTTTCTGATTGCAATATTGACTTCGATATTTTTCTCCCTCTTCTTCTTCATTTGTTTTTCATCACTCATTGGCCCCTGTGGTTACAGGCACTGCCTCAAAGGCAGTTTCATCATCGCAGCAATCACTATCTGCCTCATTGAAATAACCACTGACCAACCACTCCAAACTCCCTTCCTTACATTGTAACAGCAGCATCGGCTGTATAAAACTTTATTTTTATGTTGCCTTGTCGCAGATTTTTTTTTGCCATGCTGCTGGTTGACATTCTAAGAGGCAGGCTGTCATTCGCAGAAGTGCAATCAGCAGGGAGGTCTTGTCTTTCTTGGAAGAAAAACTCCCTAATGTGCAGCAGACACCACTCGCTGAATTTGGATCACTGTCAAGACTCTGTCAGAAACAGACTCTCATTTTGCAGTGTTGCTGAATACTGTATCACATAACATCACGTGTGTTACATTAAAATCTTACCACAAATGTGAGTGTTTTTGTCTGTTAGTCGTGCAGGTGGCAAAATAAGAAGTCACAAAATGACAATTAGGCCATGTTAATGCTTAAAAATGACTGTTAGTGTAAGTCTTTAGTAGAAAGCTATAGAAAAAGTCCTAAATGCAACACGTCCCCATGTAAAACCGCCACATTTTGGTAATAACACACCCCTTAGAACATATGATGATACTGCCTCCCAGACACCACAAGCTGTTTTGTTTTCACCAACAGTTAAGTTTCATTTTTGCCTACAGTCAAGCTTATATGCAACACATTTTACTTTTCCAGCTACCATTGTGACAACCCACCCCGTTCCCATGACCACATAACTATGCAAGCACATTTGCTTTAAGGTGGATGTTAACTCAGGCATCATCTTTCTACCACATACAATGCAGTGCTTCCATCCATGCCCAGGAAGTTTCACTCCAGGTCACATTCACATCACATTTTAACAGCCACTTTTTAATACATGCAGCTAATTTGGTTGAACCAAAGCTTGTCACTTATAAATAAATATGTGTAATAATTGATCATTTCCTTGAATAAATAAATAAACTATAAACTAATAACTATATATACTATAACTATTGACAATTGAAATATTTCTGTTTTTCCCCACTTTCAGGACCTGCATAAAAACTAGCACTGAGAGAACAGAAAGGCTTCAAATACAATTTCCTCAACATAAAGTGATCAATAAAATGATGGATGGACATGTCACTGCCATAATCACATTTCCATTGCAATTATATGAGCAGCAAGAGGGGGCCCTGACTCTAACTGCAAAACTAACCAGTAAAACCACAGCAGATCTTAAAAAAAACATTTGTGAAACTGTAAACTTCCTAATAAAAAGGATTTATTTATTTTATTTAAGCAACATTTCTACAAATATTTAGCATTAATCATGGTCTATTTTGATATAGTATCTCATCTTATATCAGCTTTGTAAATGCTGTCACCAGAAATCTCCTGGTAACCAGACGCTGGATGGACTCAATGGGATGTGACTGAGAAAAGAGAATTAAGTGGAGTGAAGCTAAATGAAATCTGCTGAGCTGCAGGCGCCCAGGAGGTTTTTTTTTTTAATCATTTATTTATTTATTTATTTTAAATGGGTGACAGAGAATCTAATCTACTCTAATCAATTTAAGATGTGTTGACAAATGTAATTTCTAAGCAGACATAATGATGCATGCAACATGTCCAAACACAGCAAATACAATATCAGTGCACTGTCTTTTAGCTATTGTCCTTTATATTGTAGAGTTGTAGACGAAAACACCATCACACAAGTGTCTGTTATTGGCATCACATTCAGATGTATTTGTGTCCGCGTTAATCTGTCCCTGTTCTCTTTACAGTATACAGGAAATGAACACCGATACCTATCTGTAATCTGTTTACGTGCTTTGGCCTCATGTCTGACCCTCTTCAGGGTGTTCTGGTCTACATCTATTATTTACTGGGAGAAGAAGAAGAAGAAAACAAAATGATGCAGAAAATTGTTTTTATAGCAGCAATAGCGAATATGAGGTGTTATTAACTGGAGTCGGTAAAAGATGAAAATATGATCTCGTCATCAAAACACAGATTTGAACAGCATCTACTAAGCTCAGCACGCCCTTATTGCATAAATTGAAGCTCTCTCTCACAAGGCAGAGATTTAGAATCAGTGAATTATTGACTTAATGAAAGGCCGACTCAGTTGTGGCTCTGCTGAGAGTCACATCTGGATATTGGTAGATAATTATTTTCTCAAGATGGGAGAGGTGAAAATATGAGAGGCATGCATGGGTTATTATCAGCACTAACAGCGGAAATGTGACTGTGCAATGTGAGCAGACATCCAAAAGCCAAACATAATAGTGGTTAATACGCTTATTATGCACACAAACTGGTAAAAAAAATAAAATATACAATAGCGGATCAATGGTAAAAATGAACCAGTGCATACACCACATCACCATAAATTACCCTTTCTATACGAGGCCATTACTGAAGGCTATTAACTACAGTAATCAGCCTTCAACTCATTAGCGACGAGAAGATAAATCAACATGGTGGCTGTTGCATAATGAGAGGCTTATCACAGGAAGTTCAGCCAGTGGTGGAGGCGGTGGCAGGCAGGACGGAGTGAAAACAGACACTCGCTGTGGCTTGTATGGTGTATTTTGCTAGTAGCAGAACGTTGGATGACACTCAAAATGGTAATTGTAGAGGTTTGGGAAAGATCTTACTAAAGGCATGTAGGGTTAGTTGGCTATCTGGGTGTATTTATGTATGTATTTATGTTCAAGTCGTGTAATAGATGCCATAAGCCAAGTCGTGAGACTCATTTTTGCCAGTTTTGATTGTACGTGTTGTTATGGTCACTAGCGTCAGCTTTGTGAGGGGTGCACCATTACCATCTCCTGGCTATGTGCTCATTTACGTGTTTGAAATGTGTTTAGGCAGAAATGGTGTGCACCACATAAATAACAAGCGTGGATTGATGCTTCAGCTTCTGCTTCTGAAAAGTTATACAATAGTATATTAGATTTGGGCATGCCTTTACAGGGAGGTGAATATTTAATATGGCTAATTGTTCGGAAACAAATCAATGTGACTGGATTGCAGCTGTTTTCTTGTAAGGTTGGACCTCAACACACAAATCATGTAGCGTATTTTCTGACATCACATCCTCATTAAATACACATTCGTCTATGAAGTGACAGTACATCCCTCAGTGCTGTGTCCATGCTGGATGGCCAGAACATTTCATATGGGCATATGGCCTGATGTCATGTGATCACAGGACACATAGCCGTGTAAGTCCATGTTGGGAAGTTGGGAGTGGCAGATAAAAAGCTGGCGGTCCTTTCCGAGGACTAGAAATATTGACTTTATATGACTTTTTCCCGGTGGTGAGGCAGTTTTACTACAGCCAGTGTTGTAGAACTGTTTTTCAGAATCAGACATAAAGATCTTTACTTATAGGGGGTTCACAATGGACCATTTAAAAGCTTTAAAACAGAGAAGTAGGTCTTATAGCATCAGGGAGGTTCTGAATTGAGGTGGAAAGGTGGAAAATAAGCGTGTTATCTTGACACCTGCCCCACCTACAGGTGCTGCCAAGTCAGGGGTCCCAGAGTGGAGCCATACTACAGACACAGTCACTGTTCCACGTCATAATATTTTCTATAGCCCATTGGCTGCAGACCCTTCAAGATTAATTACATTCATTGGCTCTCCATTATTTACACACCAGCAGCACTGTAATACTACTTCATCCATCTCCATATAGCTGTGAGCGCTTTGTTTCAAAAAAAAAAAAAAACAAAGAGGGAAAGATGCCACGAAAGATGACACATGATCAGAAGCACATAAGAACATTACCCACACGTGCACAAAAACAACTTGACTGCATCATGTCTATTTTTTTCTATTATTATTATTATTTTTTGTGCCAAAGCCTCCATCCCTGCCCCCCTTCTCTTACACTCTGCATTTCCCGCTATTATGTTGGTGAACTGGAGCTGAAGAAGAAGCGGGAAGCCTCGACACAGAGCTGAGCTGCTAATGCAGAATCCGCTACTACACCGACACATCATGTGCACGGTCAGAGAGAGCGTCTACAGAACAGTGAGGGGCAGAGCTGGCACTGCATTCAAGGAACAGTCTGATCCACATTGGAAGTCTTATAGAAATAAATAAATACACTACAAGTCCAGGTCAGTATGGTAATTAAGAACAAGGTATTGATAACCTACCTGATATACAAAAAACTAAATAAAATACAACACTAAACTGAGGAAAAAAATATATAAATATATTCACAAACTCCATTCTTGGGTGGACACAATGATAAACAGGGTGTGTCAATTTGTGTAACTTGTAATGCATTAGCGTGGTGGTCACACAGACTGTGTATACAGATAGACAACACAGTTCCACCCCCAGCCCATTGTTATATCTTGCTTACGGGTGCTGGACGCCATCTTGGAACCAGTCTGCTGAGAGGTGAAGCTATTTAACCCAAAATCCCATCCACTTCCACATCAAGCCAACAGCCTGGCTGCTTTATTGGCTGCTGACTATGCCATTATTTCCTCCTTTTTTTCGCCAACAACAACAAATTAAAAACATTAAAAACATATATATTGAAAAATGATTTAAAAAAAAACTAAGCTAACTAGGAAAGATTTACTTGAGGAGTACTTTTATTTGTTAGTTGGATAAGTGTCCCATCCACTAACTTTAAGGAGGCAGGGTTTGTGACCTATACTGCAGCCAGCCACCAGGGGGCGATCAAGAAGTTTTGGCATCAATTTTGTGGGAGCTGTTGTGACCTCCATCTTTATTTACATTCAATGGTTGGTCGTTCATAACATGAATTTGTGTGAGGTGTGAGTTGGTTTTCGGCACAAGCCCTCAAGTGGCTTTTTAGGGAACTGCAGTTTTTGGCACTTGCATGATGGTTTCTTAATGGTGGCCATCTTAGATATATAGTGGAATGGGTTGGGCCATTTCAGTTGTTGCAATTGAAATAGATAACACAAGTGTTATCAATTTATTTCTCAGTGCATGAACCATTCTACCGCTATTTTGTTATAATTTTATAATTATTATGTGCACAAAAAACAGCAGTTAGCAGACAACTTTATATGTTTCCTGATGACTGACAAACAACTGACATATATGCACAATGAAGGAGAACTCCTTGACCTCAGTACCTCGGTGCATTCAAGTCATAGAGTTCACAATCTGGGCACTGAGTGCATACTGTAATGGTTCCATTGTTGCAGCCAAATCGGCGAGACTTATGGCTCATCTCCACGGGAGACATTTCTGACACGGCTCTGTGCTCCAATTGTAATCAGTATAGCCCACAGCAAGTGTATAGCTTTAGGTTAAGATTTGGAGCTGCTAAGCTAAAATTCTGCTTTTCTGTGTAGTAAAGGTAAATCTAGACCAATACAAACAAATAAACCAATTCTAACTATATTCATCTATCCGGTATCATTTGGAACCAGCGAATATTCAGACAGAAATATAATCAATACTACTGCACACCAACAATAAGTCACAGTAAGCAAAGGGACAAAAAAAAACAACAAACAAAGACAAATGTGAGGGAAATAAACAGTGGCGGGATACCGGTTCGCAAGAATGACTCAAATCAATCAGCTGGACCTGTTTACCAACTGCCTTTGTGGCTCAGAGCCAATGTGAGTGAGTGTGTGTTACAGTCTGTTTGCCAGGCTGCCTGTCACGCCTTGTTTGAAAACACACACCATCATAAAATATTGAAAATGGTTCCAGTGCACAATGAGATATTATCCAACAGTTTGTGACTAAAAATGGAAAACTTCAATGAATAATGTTGACTGACTTGGAAGTGAGATTATTTTTTATTTGTTTTTGTATTTTTTTTTCATATATTTAAGCACTTTTTACACTAATTTTCTGACACCTTCATTTATCAATCAGGAAGCTGTAGTACAGCATTAAAAGTACCACTTACCAGTGCCATGTTTGTGTTTACAGTGTCTTTGTAGAGCAACTGTGTTCCAACAAACAGGGCTCTCCACTTGCGTAGGTGTAAAATTTAGAAAAACTAAACAAAGCTAAACAAAAAAATCTCTCTCTCTCTCTCTCTCTCTCTCTCTCTGAACCCAGAACTACTCTGGAGGAACTTTTCAATGATCTCAAGGCAGCTGGGACCACAGTCACCAAGAGAACAGTTGGTAACACACTACACCATGAGGGACTGAGCTCCTGCAGTGCCCACAAGGTCCCCCTGCTCAAGAAAGCACATGTACAGGCCCGTTTGAAGTTTGCCACTGAACATCTGAATGATTCAGAGGACTGTCAAAATGCAGGTGGACACATTATGCTTTGGGGGTGTTTTTCTGCCAAGGGGACAGGGCAACTGCACCACATCAAAGAGAGGATGGATGGGGCCATGAACCATCAAATCTTGGGTGAGAACCTCCTTCCCTCAGCCAGGGCATTGAACATGGGTGGTGGGTGGGTATTCCAGCATGACAATGATCCAAAACACACGGCCAAGGCAACAAAGGATTGATCAAGAAGAAGCATATTAAGGTCTTGGAGTGGGCTAGTCAGTCCTCAGACCTTAATCCCATATAAAATCTGTGGAAGGAGATGTGTGCAAACCTTGTGGCCAACTACAAGAAACATCTGACCTCTGTGACTGCAACAAAGGTTTTACCACCAAGAACTAAAGCACATTTTGTGAAGAGATCAAACACTCTTTTTATTCATAAAAATGTGAATTAATTGATAACTTTTTAAAAATCCATCATTCTGGATTTGTCTTTGATCTGTCTCTCGCTGTTCAAATAAACCTACCATAGAAATTATGGACTGATCATTTCTTTGTTAGTGGACAAACTTACAAAATCAGCAGGGGTTCAAATCTTATTTTCCCTAACAACATTAGAACATATTTATTGTGTATTATTAAGTGCACGTATGATGTTAATGACATCAATCATTACAGAGAGGAATGTTCAAATCTAAATCTGTGCTGTCTTTTGTCCTATTTATTTTTTATTTTATTTTTTTTAAAGGCATCGAAAACATTTGATTCAGGCATCACCTCTATTTTCTTATTAAAATGACACATTTTGAGGACACCTCACACTGATTGTCAGTCTTCCTCAAAAGCACATCTGGTCTTCAGCTGATAACGCTCATAATACGCTGTGTGTATGCGAATGGACCAATTTATCATAGGGTGTTGTATCAGGGGCTCGTGTGGTGGTCTATGAACCTGCACATATGTGCTGGTGCCAATCATGTCTGCTCTCAGCTGCCTGAGGTTCTGTAGCAGCTGGCCGAGCGACAGCGTAACATGCTCCAAAGTGATTTCACAGCTTCCTGTTTGAGAGGGAGAGCAGGTGTGGGATCTGCTCATTCCTCCAGCTAAAGAGACGCCTGTTTGGACAAGAGGTTCCATACAGCTTCGTTATAATGGGCAGAAAAGAAAAGGGGGAAATAAGTAGAATGGGCAGAAGGAGAGCTGAACACACAGGAAGCTACATTGAACACAGAGTGGCCGCAGCCTGACAACACAAAGTAAACACAATGCGAAATGTGACCACAAGCAGTACATATACTGGAAGAAAGAGGGAGAAGAGACACACTTTAACACAAGAAACTGCACTATTTCCCCCAATTTTTTTGTAGAAAAACTACAAAATCAGAGATTGTCCGCACACTATACTCTCCTACACCTACACAACTGCAATAGCTCTCACCTATAGACCCCAAAGCCTCTCTTATGTCAGACAGCACAGGACACATCGGTTTTGTAACAGTATAGGACAGGAACCCAGAAAACAACCTGCTGTGTTTCTTCTTGTTCCATCTACAGATATCCTGCAGGTTACTAGAAGCATACTGTCTGTCACTTTTTTTATGTATACAACACCACGAATATCCTCCTGGAGAGACAAAGCTGCACTGATACATTGCTGCACCCTAATTGAAAAAGCAAATTAGATTGTGAGTAATTGTGTGTGTGTGTTAGAGAGAGAGAGAGAGAGAGAGAGAGAGAGACAGAGTGTGTGTGAGTGTGTCTGTGTGAGCGCAGAAGCACGCTGGCTCCGACTGTCATTTAAGAGATAGTGGACATGCTTAAAAGTCAGTGGGGCAAGTGAGGAGCGATGAGGCGAGAGACTCGCTGGCGACAGATCTCACCTCGTCGCCATAGAAACAGGAAGACGACATGACAATGGCTGTATTGGGTTTGTTGGAAGATACGTGGTGGCAGTAGGGGGAACGAGTCGTGGTAAGAAGGAAAGACAGGTGGGGTGGTGGCGTGAATCACGTTTTGTTTGTTTTGTTAATTTGACTCTGGGCTGTGGTCCAGAGACATATGGATTGATTTGATGATCACAACATGAGACATGTAAAAATGAACGCTGCCAGTCGAGCTTCTGTTTACATTCTGGCTGTGAGGGTCCAGATGTTGAGTCACTTGGACTTTTTATTTTAATAATATTTGTCAAGAGCCACACTTACTTATCCTGGCACATGGCATGGCACGCAATGCTTACATAGAATTGAAATGAGTAGATTGACCCCATGGATGAGCCTTAAAATCTGATATTCCATCTAGCTATTTAGCCAATACCAGGGTCCATTCATTGTGGATGGGCTGAACCCTATCCCAGCTGTCATCTGACAAGAGGCAATTGTTGTTGCAGTGCCACAATGAAACACACAATGACTCATGCTTACACTCACACGTAGGGCCAAATTTAGAGTCCCCAGAGCACCCAAAGAAAACTCGTGCAGGTGACCGATCCAACTGAGCGAAAGATTTGAAGCAGTCCAGAGTGAAGAGGTCCTAAAATGAGTGACAGGAAGACCTGAAGGTCACCACGGTTATAGTGGGAACTGATTTTGGGGACATATGAGGTGGTGTTCACATTTAAATGTCATTTGCTGGGACAAGAAGACTTGTTGGCAGTACATGACCCCGGGGAGGTTGTCAAAGGAGACGGGTGAAAAGATGAAGGGAAGGACAACAAAACATACAGCAGGAGGGAGAGAAGGAGAATGGGCACGTACTTTGTTTAACATTTTGACTGCTTGTCCATGTTTGCAGCTCCGTGACTAAAGATTGCTATGATCATCTGACCAACCCTGTCGTCATTAGCTGAACCAATGAGCATCAGCGCTGCAGGTCGCCTCCTTCAACCTCATTAAGGTGGCTCAGCTGGACACAGGCAGCAAAGAAAGCACATGTACTGTGCACTGTATATACTGTGCTGTATAATCTTTGTGTAGAAAGACAATAACTTCAATGCTACAGAGCAATAAGGAGTGAGTCCCCACAGGAGCCATTCTGACAACGTGTGCTGTGATTTATGTCTCAGAATGTAATCAATTCAGCCCTACAACATTCTCAGCAGCAGCATTCCTGCAAAGCTACAGAGACATCAAATTACAGCACGCACATATATACACGAAGGGACTGTATATAGCTTGTAGTCCGGCGGTTCATAAGGATTATATTTATGCTGTATACCTGTTCTATTACAAGATATATTACATTATCATGATTACTATAGCCTCGCTCTAAAATGTATGTACATACATAATCTGTTGGCTTTTACCACCTACAATATTTGACCAAAAGTAAATGGACCGTGCAGCTTTAGCGTATATTGCTGGTGCTTCGTTACTCGGTCAAATATATTCTATACATTTCATGGTTAAATATCCTGAAAATGTTCAGACTAACAGTTTTAAACGTCCAGTGTAAATGATTAATACTTTAATTATCCTTAACTAAGCTTACAAATATTAGATAAAATATACAGACAATATTAGAAAACGTTGCATCAGTGGGTAGAGAATGAATGTGTGATTTCAGACATAGCCTTTGACTTTACACTGCACTCATGGTCAGATGTTGGCAGGATGTAGAGCGGCTGCCTTCCTCTAAATTATCTGAACCATGTTAAAAAGCTAGCTGATGAAATAACTCAAAAAATAATCCAAGATAAGATCACACACAGGTTCATGCAGTACATAACAGCTCTGCAGACCATGTGATGTTCCCTACATATACTGTATATCCTGACTCTTTTTATGGTTACAGATTTATTGCATGGGTGCTCAGAGTCTGGATGAAGTCTTTACATCCTTTCTGTTGGATGATCCGGTTTATATTTGGCAACACAGACCTGAACGTTAGTGACCATTTTCCACCTTCTATCTCCTTGCTGATTGTATTTATCAGTGAAAACTGTCCTCTTTTTTCAAACCCCTCTGGAAGTCTCTCTCTATCTTCATCTGTCTCTCTCTCTCTCTCTCTCTCTCTCTTATGATTGCCCTCGCCCTCTCCAATCTGTCTTTACAGCCTTTTCTAATGTAGCGCAGATACACGACAGTAAATCTGTCGTCGTGGTGACTAAAAGGCTCACTTACAGTCTCAAATGTTAGTCCTAAATATCATTCTCTCAAACGCGGGCAGATATTGCGGTGAAGGAGTGGGATGTGAGTGGAAATGTGAGGCAGCAGAGAGAGATATTGATTAAAAAGGCACGCACAGTGTCGGTCGGCGGTGTATTGTGTGAGCTGCTTTGTCTTCCAGGAAGAGGTTTTTTTAAAAAAAAAACATTTTTCTAGAGGTAAATAACATGTATTTACACCTGTCGGCATGGTGATCCAGGAAACAGGTGTCAATCATCATGCATGTTTACAGTAGTATGGGTGCCGGTGTGTGTATTTAGAGACACTAAAACTGATCCAGTGATGTGTAACTTAAATTAACCAATCAGATGCAATTTCAGCACTGAAGCAGTAAAACTGAAAGACCTTGACTTGCACTCTCTGAGGGACTAATCTCTAACTGGTCTTTGTTAGGGGGAGGGGGCGTGCTTCCACTCCCATTCACACTCCAGTACCAGCGGAACTCTCTGTGGAGATGGCCCAGGAGCCACAACCACACTCTGCTCACCTGCTTCTCCTGAGACTTTTCCACCTCAGCACACACACACAAGCACGTCTTTTATTCAGTGGTCTATCTTTGGAACAGAGACTGGATCAGGTCAGGAATGGTGTGGATTTGGACAGGGAAGGTGTCAGGATAGAGATAATAACAGTTATCATCTTAGGTTTTAGTGCCACTGCACACTGCTTTTCTGTGTCTCAGATGCACCTGCAGAGTGTCAAGAAGGTTGGTTCAGCCACCATTTTGTAGTTGTAGTCTGTATAACATGTCAGAATGTATTGATTAATCATGGACAATCACTCAATCTAGTGATCAATTCTAGTGGACTGCAGCATTAAGACTTTCTCCTTTAGAATAAAAACAAGACAAGAAGGCGTTTTCAAGCAGCACTTGAAAACCTTCCATCTACATACTACCAGCGTGGCCTGGCTGCTAGTAATTTTCCAACAATAGGCATAGTAAATTGCAAGGAACATGAATGATTGTGTGAGAGCTGAAGAAGATGACTTCTCATACCAGCATGAGCCAGAAAACATACTCATATGCATCACTACCACCACCTGGCTGGAGTGTGTGTACAGGCATAAAAATGCTGCGTGATATCTCTGTGCCTATGTAGCAGTGCTTCATCAGACTATAGTCCCAAGATATATCAGCCTGGCATTGCCATTTGTACTTATTGTGAATATGTAATTGTAAATGAAATTTAAAAAAAAAAAGTTTTTTGCTCACTTTTGCTTACGACATGCTAGGTTACTCTAGATTCCATTGAATATGCTAAGCTAAGCTAGCGGCGGCGCTGCCAGTCCAAGACAATGCATGCACTGAAACAAGTTATGTTTGCCCACTTATCTGACTCCATAGGGGAGATGATGGATAACCCCATTTCATAAAATGATGGTGTGTTCCTTTGTGTACCGCTTGACTTGACTCAAGCCTTGTCAGGTTAGTAGCATTTTTTATTATTTTAGATACTTTAATAATGTGATTAATGTGATGAAATTGGCTGCTGCCAAGCTTAAGGCTGCTGCCAAGCAGTGTCATACAATGACAAGCAAGGCACGCCACACCAGTGAGTACACTGGAGGCAGTGTGGGTAAAGTGGACACACAACAATGACTTAGGGAGGAGTTGGGATTGGACCACCAACCTTCCGGTTATTGGACAACCCTGCTATACCACTGAGCCACAATCACCTCAGTGAATTGATCACAGTAACATCCCTTGAAATTCATCACCCTTGTAAGCCGGAAAATGGGGGGGAAAAAGTTACGTGAAATGGTGCGGTTTCTAAACATTAACAAGGAGTTTTGTTAATAAATAAATAAATACAATCTAATCACCACCTACCACCCCCAGCCTATCTTCTGGCAAGCCCAAAGGGTTGTTATCAGTTGTGCACAACACTTCCTGATAATGCACCAACTAAACCTATTGATTAAGCAGGACCCAACAAACAACTGATAACAGCCATTTACCAGGACGATAACATCCAACGACCTCAAACCTAAAAGACAGCTACGAATACCCAGAGATACATTGATCATCCAGGCTAGCTACAAGCTGACATGACATGAGAGATTCTGAGTATACTGGACTCATAGTACTATTGTTACGTGTCACAAATTCATTAACTTTGTCCACACACCTCTAACAAGCAACTTGCCATTAAAAGCACATGAGCTGACCTGAACGTGGCTTCCATGTTTGGTGAGAATCTAAAAATATTCATTCTTTTAATTTTGCACAACAGAGCACACACAGTAGTTACAATGGTTCCAGTAAGGGCTTTGGACTGTGAAGGACAAACAAGGTCCGGGACCCGATCGATCATAAACATTGCTACTCTCAGAGAGTGTTAACAGGCTTGTTCAGTCGCCCACATAACATAGTAGACATTTGGCCCGAGGGCCCGCCCGAAGAGAAGAAGGACCAATAACGAGAAAAGAGACACTCAGCTGGCCGATTACTGGGGAGATATCACTAATTCTCTCCTCCCACCTGTCTCCGCCATCCCTCTAGAGTCAATATTGACCTACTGTAAATTGTGTGACAAACCCAGCGTGCTGTCGATAAGGTCTGGCTGAAGCACTAAAATGCTGTGTTTTGCAAGAAAGATACAAGCTTTCCTTGTTTGCTCAATTTGCTTAGATAAGAGTTGGGATAATTAGGTGTTACAGAACATCAAATTAGGAGCAGGAAAAACAATAGCTGTGTAATGCTAAAAACCGCCCACCGGATTAATGAGGAAGAAACGAGGAAGGATGCTTAAGCAGATAATTTAAAGCAGATGAGGGATGCATTTAATTGCTCAAAGTTAAAACTGTATGTAATATCTATACCTTCAGCAAACCAACTTTGGGATAGTGATAATGCTAAAAGAATGCAGTATCGAAATAAATAAATATTTCATTTACAGAAAATGCCTTAAAGTTATACACACTAGTTATTCTGCAGGTCAGTGTGCAAGAAAAGGACTCATTATTGAATGTAGGGTACTTTTTTTTTTTACCACCTCCATTTTTTATATTCATAACAATAAAGACAGATGTAAAAAAATAACAATATACAGATTACACCATACAAAAAGCAGCAGGCTCAACAGGTTGCACAGCCATCACAGACCAAAGTTTAAGTAGCCTAAATATTAAAAACACAATGCTCTTGCCCTGTAGTAAAGCCAGCTAAATGTTACACATGAAGGTAAGGTAGTTTACTGTGAACTGGTCTCATGTGGCTGCGTGGCAATTCTGGAGTTGAAGGTAACATTTGTTTGTCTAACTGATCATCCTTCAGATGGTTCTACACCTTCATCTGAGTCCAGCTGTGTTTGATGATGCTGATTGGACTTGATGAGGAAATTGATTAGGGAATTAGGACACACACCTGTCTGTATAAGACCTTACAGCTCACAGTGCATGTTAGAGCACATGAGGATCATGAGGTCAGAGGAACTGCCTGAAGAGCTCAGAGACAGGATTGTGGCAAGGCACAGATCTTAATGTGAGTCCATGATCGAAAAGCACTATTTAGCCAACAGTAAAACCACAAAACAGTTCTAAACTTCTTTGCCTCCTGTTTGCAAATGTTATAATATATATTTTATATTGTCAGCAAAATATGAAGTACACAAGTATAGCTGTTTATTGTGACAGCTAATTCTACAGCACTTTGATCTCAGCCTCTCTTATCTCCCTCACTTTCCCTCCTCTCTGTTGTGCCCTACACCACTCTGTGTGTGACTCCGTCAGTTATTCCACAGTGAGAGCGCTTACACAGGGGCCAGGAAGGGTGAACAAACAGAGCGCCTCTCCACTGAGTCGAGACAGAGAGAAGACGAGGTGGAAAGGAGGAGGAGGAGGAGGATGAGGCGAACGCTCCGGCAGTGGCAGTGTCCTCCTGTTAGATCTAATGAGACAGAAGGGAAAGGAAGAAAAAAAAAAGAAAAACGGGGGAGGAATGTTGTTTCTCTCTGCGCACAGTGCAAACAAAACTCCCCACGCCCTCTGCTCGGCCCACAGCTGGAGGCAGCGGGCGGCCGTGGAGGAGATGCAATTCGCTCCATTACGCAGATGTTTGGGAAAACAGGAGGGGACGCTGCAAAAAAAAAAAGGCCACTTTCCAGCCTTTTTAGAGGCCAGCTATACAGCTCTGAAGAAAAACAAGGGGAGCCAAATCATCCATTACACCGGTAACATGACCAAGAGGGGCCCATTTTGTGGCGCAGCTGCTGCCCTTGTTGGTGAACTCTGAGAGAGAGAGATGGGGGGTGCTGCTGCCTGCCTGATGTGATTCAATAATTTAATATTTGGGCTTGTATTTTGAATTGAGAGGCTATGGCAAAGAAAAAACACCAATTGTTTCTGCACAAGTGGAGAAAGAAGAGAGATTTCCTTTAGCTCTACTCCACCTCTTTACCCGTATTTGGATTAACCAGAGGTTTAAGCAGAATATGGCACTGTCAAGATGTAGAGGTGCTGCTTGCCTTGCAGGCAAGGCAGGCAAATGCTGGAGGCCTCAACAGTGACAATACACAAATTTAGGAGTCCTCCCTGTGTTTAATAGTTTAAATTATGACAGTAATGAAAATATTGTTTTTCCACTTTGTAGGTAAAAATCGCTGCTGACATGTTGATGTCGGAGCCTCAACAGTCTATACTTAGATCTATGTAAAGCCTGCCATGTTGACATATTTTCTAAACATTAATTAACCGTATGATACGTTTCATAAAGTAAGAGAAGCCAGTAGCTCTATAATGTTCAGAAAAATGTATAATAGCTGTGATGGTCAATAAGATATATATCAATATGGTAATAGTTTCACAATAAAAGCGTAGAAAATCTGAATTTGGTGTTTAAATCTCACCAAAATACAAGCTAAATGAGACAGAAAACCATGGTCCAAAATGAAAGAAAGTGAAAAGTTAAGTCTAAAAATAAAGCCAAAAAAAATAATGATCCCACATGAAAATCTGACTTGAGTCAGCTGAATAACAGTCCTGAATTTGACCAGATCCTACACCACCCCCTCCAACCTCCAAACTTACTTTAGTCAGCCTTTGCACCTGCTTCTGCATAGGCTAAAAGAAAAGGAGACAAAAGTTCTTCGTCATTTTGTTCAACATTCAAAGCTGATGGCTTCTATTCAGCCATAGATTCATCTCGACTCATCTTGAGACCTCCAAAGATGCAAAAGCACCTCCAAGTGAGCGGAGATGCATTCAAAAGCACAAGCTAAGCTGCGTGTAGGACCCGTTGTCAGAGGTGACAGTCATGCTAACGTCCTGCAGGCTGATGAGTCACCTGTGTTTCATCGATGTGATAAACGCTGACATTCTCTGCAGACATAAGCCTTCAGAATTCAGAGGTCTCTGTGATTTCCCGTGAGCTGTTCGAGCATCACTAACACACTGACATCCAGGTAAAAAAAAAGCTGATCCACTGTCAGCTGGTAGATAAGGCCCGCTGAGACACTGCTCTGACATTTTCCATTCATTCATAGAGTTCTTTTATCATCGTTCATACAACCGTATAAATTTTAGTAAATACTTTCACTTCAAAACCTGTGAAAATAACCTGCTCGTCATTCTCACTGTGGGCAACCATGTCCAGCTAAATGCTAATGTCAGTATTCTAACGCTCACTCAAAACCACAAATGTCAACCTAAATGGAGGTGCTGGAGGAAAAATCACCGAAGCCAAGTTCCTCCTCAGGGTACCATAAATGTATTTCATGGTGATCCATCAAGTGGTTATATTCAGCTGAGTGACTGACAGATGATCATGTCCGTGCCTAGGGTCATGCTGCTGTCATGCATAAAACACCGAATATAGTTTCAGACTGTAAAATGTGAGGATTTGATACATTATTTTAAATTCAGTGGGAAAAAAACATATATATTTAAAAAGCCACACACACAGCCCTCAACACTGTGATTCTCGGAACAGCTCAAATTGTAACAATAGAGCAGTATGTCGTCAGCAAACAGTGGAAGAAGAAGTGCTTTAGCAGCTATCAGACTGTAACGGGTGCTCTTTTTTTTTAGGTAGCAAATCATCATTAGCTGGGTCCCAATTGAGGGGCTGCATCCTCTAAAGGATGCAATAAATATAGGTCGCACCGTATCAATAGATTTTAAATGGGATGGTCTAGGAGACGTTCTGTTGATTGTGACCTGCAGTTCATTTTTACTTCAAATCTTTTCTCTTTGGCCACACCATAAATCCTGGGATATGTTGGGTGGCAAAGGATCCACCTGATGCATCCCTTTATTATCAAGGACACATTTGTCAACTGCCTTCGAAATGTGACAGCCCTGTCATGTCCTGCTCAATTGGAACACATTTTACCCTTGGGTAGCGCTTGTTGCTCTGGTAACTGAACCTAAACCATGATCTTTTCACAAACATGACCATTTTTTTTTGTGCCTAAAACACAAAAAAATACTGAAAGTGATGTAAAATAAAAGTCTTTTTTCACTGTGTTAAAAAAAAAGGTGATTATAGACACTAATTTTAATGTGAAAGGGCTAATTGGTATTTTATTAATTGACTGCAGGGAAACACACACACACACGGCTGTCACCCTCTTCTGTCTCATTCTTACAAAAATGCAGCTGGAGTACTTGTAAATGTTCCGATGTTTGCCACACAGCGACACATTGTTTGTAATTATCTGTGGACTGAGTCATGTGTGAAAAAGGGAAACCTGCCAGTCTGCCACATCAGTTGTGCACTTCCTCTGCCTACAGGAAATGACAAGCATCACGTCCGGCCACGCTTGACTGAAACCTTGGCAGCCGAGCTGACAGAGACACAAAAGTTGTGGGTGTCGGTGTGTAAAAAGGGGAGAGGGGGGGAGGAAAGGTGCTAAAAATGGATTTTAGATGTGGCTTTTCATGCATCTAGACATGCATGAGTACACGTGTTGTGCACATCAATTAGTCGGACAAATCTGCAATGCGTGCGTGCGCCAAATTAAGACCCGTTTTACTCCTAATGTGTAATCCAGGCGCTCTTGCCAAGCACCTGCCAGATATATGTCATGGTGATAATTGCTTGCATGTATCCAGCAGCCATTTTAGTCAGACATAAATAGTCATGATAGCAGAGGGACAGATGCAAGCTGGATTTTTTTTTTTTCACCCGCTGTGTTATTCTAAGTCACCTTGGCGTCTTTCTGCATTTCTCTTCCTATAAATATTAATGAACTGAGGCCAGCCTGTTGGTTTGTGTGAGCTGCTATTAGTTAGTCATCGAGTCCAAACAAATCAGTGTTACATCCGTATTATAATGCAGGTTAAAAGCTGTCAATACACAGGTGATGGAGTCCACCATGAAGCTGTAGCCCTCAATAGGAGCATACTCAGAATAAGACACTGCCCCTTTTTTAATTAGCTCACCCAAGCCATATGTTCCTAGTTCAACGTTAATCAGCCTCATTTTTGGACGGAATTAGCTAACAGCTAACTAGTTCACTCCTTCAGTGTAGCGGCATCATGATTGAGGAGCATTAAAAGTGTGCAACGCTTCACTCTTCATCCTCATCCTCAGACTCTGACCCCCATCAGTCCGGCTGCACTGTCCTCTCTGTCACCTGCAGCATGCAGCTTTCTGTCCAGTTTGCCGACCCTAAAACTTTAGCTTTGATCAAAGATTTTGTATTGACGGTGAGAGCTTTCACTCCAATGACTATTTATCATCATACGCATGTACATAAGCACACATTGAAAAAAGCTGTAAACAAAAACTTTGTGACTTGTTTTACCCACCAGAGTGAATAAACATGTGAAAGTACCATTGTGTAATCCACTGATTTCAACAATGTAACTGTATTCTAATTACCGCTTTTTTAGACTGTAACAAAATACATATCTTGTATTCTAATTACGTAACGTCAGTAGGGTAGCTATGGCTGTAATTGCCATCTACAATGGAGAGAAAGCAGACATCTTTAGAGCTATGCAGCTGACGTCAGAACAGTCTAGATGCATACATCCTGCAGGCCACAGGAAAAATAATAAAAGGAATATTTGATTCTGGGGTTAACTGTGCCTTTAACAAAGTTAGCTTATAGACTAAAAGGTTGGCAGATGAATCAAATAAATCAATGAATGAAAGCAGCATTGATTGCTTCACTTTTAGCAGGAAGCTGATCAGGATCCTACCCGCTGTTTGGAGCTCCTGTGCAGCCCAGCCAATAGACCTAACAGAGCCTGTACAGCATGGCATGTGCAGCCAGGCCTCTGAGATCACACAGGGTTCACCGGAGCATTCACCGAAGAGATCGCTAACTGGCTAGAAGGCACCGAGGGGAACAGCCTGTACCATGCAGGCACATCACACACACACACATGCATGCACGGCCTGACAGCTGACAGGTCACTGACCATGTCTGCAAGAGCCGCAGAGAGTAAGAAAAGGGATCAATAACATCAGATCCACCATCAAACTGAGGAAACAACGCAGCAGGGGAAAAAGTGAGAGGTGAGTCGTGTCTGTGAGTCACACACAAAGATCCATAATAACAATATTCCGGGGGGACACACCAACAAGTCCACCCCTGTCAAACCTACAAGATCAGACAACAGCGTTTTGGCCCATGTTCAAAGGCAGCATTTTATTCATGCTGCTGTTTGTGGGGGCATAAGCTAAAGTGACCCACCCTCTGTCGTCTCTGCAACTATACTTTGAAGCCTCCTATTGTGTTAGCCTGTCGCCTGAGAGGCACATGAAAGGGCATCACAACTTTGAAGTCCACACAAGTACCGACTCTCACCCCGGCTACTTAGGGCTAAGACTCAAACCTACAGATAAATGAATTGTAGAGGGGAACAAAATAGTTTTTGTTTTTTGTTTTATAATTGCACGTCTGTCTTTGTTTCCGTGGTGATGACAGTGGGATTATTGATCTCAGTGACCACCAGTCTTAGATTGGCGTTGCTGTAGCATTTGCACTGGCAGTAAAAGGCCATGTTTAGACTGGCTATCAAAGGTCGAGGGATGTTTAACCGGAGCATGCAACCATGTAACTGACACGCACACATCGAGTGTGTGTTTTAAACAATCATCAAAATACTGTATTTATATGCACAGAGTTCAGGACCCTTCAAGTAACCTTTAACTCCTGCATCTTGCAATTGAATTTCCAGTCAATAAAAGCTATCTTTGCACATTTGAAAGGCCTTTCTGCTCCAAGAGCAAACAGCAAAGCAATAACTGTGTTATTTCATTGTAAAGTGTAGACTGACAAGTCATCTTATTCAATAAAAACATAGAATTTACAACACAGAAGTAACCACATATAACCTTGCACTACAGTAAAAGGATTACTAACACATTTATCCTACATGACCCATAATGCAATGTGACTGTTGGGTGAATAATCATGTGATCACAGACTCAGTTGCATTATACTGTTCAATCTGCATAAACCTGCAAGAGATCCTGCTTTAGATTCAGCTGTCAATCAGGCTGAGAGGCCAGAGGCCAGGTACACCCTGGGCAGGTCAGCACATTATCACAGGGCCACATGGACACAAACAACCAATCACACTCACACCTATGGCCAATCCAGACCCATTTCTCTGAGAAGGTTTTTTTGTTGCTAGGGTTAATGCAGAGGTCACCCCTCGAACAAAGGCTGGCAAAGGCTGGCCCATCAACATCTCACCTCAGCTGCTGCTTCTGCTTTTGATCACATAGACAGTATTTGAGGTAAATAATATATAACATCTGACTTTGACTGTGATAAAACTGGAAAAATCTCAAAATATAGACAAGCAATTCTACAAGTTCTTTCAAAAACAGTTAACTAATGTAATTTTTCTCTTGAAAGTGCAAGGATGGAATGCTCTAATATGTTTTATTGAATAATTAAGGGCATTTGCTTTGTTTTCTGATTCATATCAGACTTAATTTTAAATTTAACTAGCTAGGAATAGAATTGTTTAATTACTCTTCCTAATTGTTACCTCTATGGTCTATGGTAGAAATTACATGCAAGTGCAAATCACCCCAGATTTACACCAGAAGTGTTATGGAAGCAAGTTGCACCAACCATCTCGAGCAGACAGGAAGTCAGACACCAGAACAAAAGAGAGTTTCCAGTAGATTTTCAAAATAAAACGCCGTAAGACAGAACTGTCACAACTGACAGAGAAACACAAGAAGAGATTCAGTTTGGAGAAACAGCATTTTATATGACATAACATGCTTTTTATTGAGGTGACATCAGAAAGGAAAAGACAGGGAGAGAAGCAGCAACTGTTTTCAGAGTGGAAGGTGAAAAGCTGGCCTGAGGACATTAACCATCAGGTGAACAGGCAGATTAGTGTGTGATTTTGTGAATCTTGTGGGAGCTTGAAGACACTACACTTCAGAAACAGCTCTGGTGAGGACTGATGACCACTACCTGTCCCCAACGTCAGAGGTGGAGTTAAGTGTTCACTGTTTTTACCTCCCTACCTGTCCAAATGTAGGAGGGGGCTATGTTGCAAACAGGTCTGCAAAAACTTGCATATCTAATGAATATCTGGTCACTCCTCAACATGAGGAGGCCTGGTGGTTAAATCATGGACTGGTCATTGTGGTCACAATTATACATCAGTCAGGAAGGGACGATATGCAGCAGGTTTCAAAACTTTACTTTATCACATGTAAAATAGTAATAATAAGGCAGCTGTGTCAGAGATCTTGAGGATATCTGGTATCTAATTATAGTGAAAGGAACACACAGCCTGCTGGTTAGGTTGGATAGGTTTACCCCCAGTTTTTGACTTTCAGAATAATGGCGCTATTTGGCGTTGATTCCTTTCTTTAGCTATTCTGCATGGATTTGAATTCTTGTCACTTTTTCTTTCTTTTTTGAAATCCAGCCACCTAGCCATGGTTCCCACAATGCTAATGGTTATAAAAGCTTGAAAAGAAAGAAGGCTTTTTTTTTTTTCGTTCTTTCTTCTCACTCTCCCTCTTTATGTCGCTGCTGCTTGTCGTGCTCAGCGTGCGACCGGCTCTGTCTGGCTCCTCATCAGGGCTCGCTGCAGCTCAGTGTTGTATTGATTAAGCCATTGGCAACACTGGGCAGATTTATTCTCTTATTAGGGGCTTCCTAATGCCTGATCAGAACAGATTAAAGGTCTGCCACTGCCTCCAGCTACACTACCATTCAGACCCTTTCATTAGGGGTGGATGGCTGTAGCAACATAATGAAGCCTAAGGAAGGAGGACTGGAATTGTATGGCTGGCTGACTATGCTCATAGTTATTGACTCGTGTAATATTAGATGATAAATAGGAGCATACCTTAGTGTCTTTTAATTTTACACAAAGTAGGATTTATTGCTCCTCTCAGAGGACGTACGCTAAATTAGATTTCTGACCCGGAAGATCAATAAAACAGCATGACTGGTACCTTTTGATTGATTACAAGGCATTTTTTAAAATAACTTTTTATCAATCATTCACACAGCAATCGATACCATCGTAATATAACTCTGTCAGCTTGCTGATTTCATCATGTCAAGTGTAAGAAATCTTTGTTAGCAAGCATTTTTAACACCCAGGTGTGCAGTAAGATCCATCAAATAAATGTATTATGTCATCACACTTAGGCCTGGATCGGGACACCTTTTTCCCCTTTTTTGATCGGAGTGCGTGGCGCACAAAAACAAACATGCCACACACATACACCCCCGATTACATCGAGGCACATTATCTACTGTGGTTGCCAAGCAACGAAACTGAGACAGATATACACACACAACATAATAGTTAATTTGTATCCAGCTGTGTCAGCAATGGGTAGCCCAAAATGAAGAGCTATTTCTCTAGCTTTAGTGTGTGAAGACAAAAAAAAGATAATTTTAGATGCATGTTATGACGTAAACAATAAAATATTTTTTATTTATTCTCTGAATTTCCTTTTCTGGTAAAATGCAGTTTTGCAAGAGATACACCGGGAGTCTCTAAATTGTACTCATGATGGCTGATACAAATAAAAAAATTAAACTTAAAAATGTTAAATTATTTATTATTTATTGATGTTTTGAGCCACCCCTGTCTAGGAGGAGCAGCCAATGACAGGACAACATCTCACTGTGCATTCAACAACAACAGTAAAGAGCGACATATCTATGATCCTATTATATCAGTGACATGAGTAATCGGCTACTTCTCCTTAAAATGATATACAGAACTAATGGAGCTTTCCCAGCTTCCACCACTTCCATGCTAATTCACAGTACACTCTTGTCCCCTGGACAAAGCATTACACACAGTGACCAACATGCAGAGATGAGCTGCGATGAGCTGATGTGCCATGTATACGCTTGTTGTGTTGCTATTTCTTGCCCTATAGATAAAGTAAAAATTAACAAAACAACAACAAAAAAACACTAGAATTGAGCTTGTATAAAGCTTTAAGGCTCCTTAAAATCCCAGCAGTAACTGCTCAGAACTATTGACCTGACCATTGGCTTTTCATGACTCCTCTCTGATAATAAGAAACATAGGCCATTACATGCCTTCAAAAGCCCTAGAGCCTGACAGCCTACCTGCCAGGCAGCCACTAAGAGCTCTTCACAGAGAGCAGAAAACACAACTCTTCGCAATAAAAGCGCCTGTCACACAATGCACAAATGGGGTGTTCTCGTTCTTGAAAAAAAAAAAAAGCAGTACTTCGGCATGCAGATGCCGAGGTGGTATCAAACGGGGACAAGCGTTTATGTTTAAAGGGGCAGTTTGTGTACAGATATTGATGCCTTTTTCTTGTGGCCTGCAGGGATATTCATCCATCTAGATTGTTTTGATGGCAGAAGAGACCCTGTGGCACTATGCTTGAATGTGGTACAAAAATACAAAACACAATTGTGAGGTCTGTAAAAATAATGGCTGAATAATTACTCAAGTCTTGCTACTTTATTTTATGACAGAACTACCTTCAAGGCAGTATTGTACCTGCATAGCCAAAATGACGATAAAAAGAAAACAAAATCACATGTTCATATTGTGTCTCTCCTTATTACTTTCATACAATTTAATTAGTTGAGCTGCAGCAGGTGCTGCTGATCACCTTGATGAATTGATCATCAGCAGGTGTACAGACCTCTATAAAAACAGACGTTTTGACAGTTTGCTGTTCTGGAACATTCAGGTGTGTGTTAACACAATGACAAGACAGAAAGACATAAACAATGGTGTTAGAGAAGCAGCTGTTGCTGCACATCAATCTAGAAAGACTTATAAAACCATTTCAAACTGTTTGGAGTTCACCGTTCTACAGTTTCACAATTGGAAAACGTTAAAGACAACTGTCAATCTTCACAGGACTGGACGTCCCAGCTAATTCAGCCCAAGATCTGAGAAATACAAAAAAACCCAAGCGCTACATGTCAGAGCCTACAGACCTCACTGAGCATGCTCAGTGTTAATGTGAAAGCACAGTTAGAAGAAGACCGAACAAGTACAGTTTGTTTGAAGGGTTACCAGGAGAAAGAACCTTCTGTCTAAAAAACACATGGAAGCAGGACTGAGGTTCACAAACCTGCATCTGAACAAAGAACAACACTTGTGGAACAATGTCCTATGGACACATGAGACCAAAGTGGAGCTGTTTGGTCTTAATGATCACCAACATCTGCTGAAAACCACACAGCAGAAACACCTTATACACACTGTAGAGCCTGATGAGTGGTTCTTGTTTTGCAGACACAGGGTCTGGACACCTTCTCTACCATGAACTCTTCTGAATACCATATTCTAGAGACAAATGTGAGGACATCTGTCTGACAGATAAAACTTGTTCCAAATTGGCTCAAACACCAGGTTAGAATCAGAATGGCCGAAAACTACAGAAGATGGATTTAATCTAATTGATTTTGAGATGAACTGTCCCTTTAAATAAAGTGACTCCCACAAACTGTTGCCAACAAATGCTCTCTCTCTCACTCTGAGTTGGGTTACTTGTTGAATAACGTACAATTTCAGGCATGATGCTCTAACTGGAAGGAGGTGATTCCACCACACTCCTCCTCAGTGTGCTCACAGATACGCACAAAAAAAGCCACTCTCTCACTTATGGCTTCCATCAGCAGCTGACACCCAGCGGGCGTGGGACTCACCCAGTGAGGACGACCACGAAGTCCATTACATTCCAGCCGTTGCGGAGGTAGGAGCCTTTGTGAAACGCGAAGCCCAAGGCGATGATCTTAATGGCAGCCTCGAAACAGAATATTCCGATAAAGTAGGGCTCTGTGTCGTCCTACAGAAAAACAGAGAGAGCATGAGATTGGAAGAGGGAGATGTTTTTTGTTGGAGGTTAGTGAGTGTTTAATGAAGCTTCAACTGAAAGAGAGCAGGGGAAGTGAAAGAGAAGAAACATGGCTCTTTTCAGGTCTTCCATCAGCGTGAGCAGGAAGTGGAGCGCTCTTCTCTGGATGAAAAGAGTGTAAAAACAAATATTCACAAACACAGCATGGTAAATCGATGGAGCTCCAGGCATGCACATGTAACACATACAAACTATGGAAATAAACTGAAAGCAGATGTACAAACTGAGACATGAATTTTGTCAAAATGTCACTGCGGGTACAATCAGCAGTGTGTGACTTTATAAGGGCAAAGATCATGCCATGTCTTCTTTTTTCATATAAATTGAAGTCTTTCCATCTGACTTTTTTTGATGTGAATATGGCTGACTGAAACCCAGTCAGAGGTAAACCCTTAGCCAAAGGGACTCTGACCAAAGGACTGCCTGAGCCAATCAGAGATGTTGGCATAAATCTGGCACAACTCCCCTTTGGGGTGATGATAAAGGCCTACAAGATAAGGGCAGACATCATGCCTTGATCCTTGGACCAGTATTCCCCTCCATCAAAGTAAAAGAATGACGAGTACCAGACAAAGGATCCTGGCCCAGGAACAAAGCACTTGAGCTACCCAGAGCGGCAAAGAAACAGCAGAGGTACTTGAAATGGGAGACTGAGGGCTAATTTATTGTGTGGCAAACATATATGTATGGAAATGGCAGACAGGTGGGCCACTGATGAGAAAGCTGTGGTGGTATTAGTAGCTTGGATTCCATCTAGTCCATCAGGTGGATTGTGTTGAAAAACGTCAGAGGATGGCAGTATAGGTCACATAGATTGTTGTAATGTAATGTAAAATGTGGAAGAAGCAAAGGCTACAAACTGCTGCTTCTTCCTCTCTTTTCTCCAAAAACTTCATTAAATTTAGAGGATTTGTTTTCCACATTTTGGTCTTCCCACCTCGCTTTTTTGATGTGATCCTTACAAAATGGGTGATGGAAACCCAGTTAAAGGTAGACCCTTACACGGTCAGACCTATACGAAGGCTCCCCATAAGGGTTGTAACTGAAGGACTGCCTGGGCCAACCAGAGAAGAGAGCATGAAACTGACATGACAAGAAGGGCCTAAAGTCATTTTAAAGGGGTACTTGTGCTAAGATTTGGACCAATCACGGGCCAATCAAGTGAACCTTAGAATATCAGAGCTAAGAGAAACCTGGAGTGTGCTAATCACTTCTTGTGTGAGATTAGGGTGAATAAAATGAGCTGAATTAATTCGCCAAATGAACAGTTCGATCCTGAGTGGCGACCTGGGTTAACCCTGGTTGTATATGTACGTATGTAAGTAAAGGAGCTGGATTAGTCCTGTATGACCTGACACTTTCTCCCTTTGCATCCATTAAGCTCTGCAAGAGCCTAGAGCGACACAGACGGGGCATGGGCAGAGGATATCTTGCGCCTACACTCGGTTTTGCTCTCAGCATATACCACAACCTGACAGAGCATCCCCAACCCCCCAGCATCACCCAGCCTCTGACACGTAAAAGCAGCATGACGGGCCTATAGGAGACCTTTTCTATAGGACCAAGCACATCTCATAATAGCAGATGCATTTCATGAAGATGACTTGCTGTATGATTTTGGTCCATTTTTGGCAAAAGAAAAATGAATAAACAGAGCTTGGTGTGGTGACACTGCTGTAGGTTAAATGTTAACATTTATATATGAATTATAAAACAGCTGTGGAATCCTCTAAGGATCACGGCACTAGAGGCCTGCAATGGATGTGAAGTGCTCTCGCTGATCAGCTCCTGTTGTCGTCCCCCTCCACTTACAGCGCGCCCGCTAGACCGTTCACAGAGTTTCATAAATAATAGCTGATGCCTTGTTCTAATTAAAAGGCATCTTGTTGTATTACATCCTCAAGGTGGAGGAGGCACACACACAGCAAGAGAGAGAGGGAGGTTGCATCTTCTCTCCTTTTGTGTAAGCACTCTAATCACTTTATCATGTGCCACCTTACCCCCCACCCCTGTAATTTCTTCACTGCTGAATTTGCATCTCAGCTGCTGCTATGATAATGCAAAACAAGAACAGGTGGCTGGAAGAGGAATTCATTGACTTTTCAAATCTTTGTAACACTCTCTATTTTAAGATTTCTCCCACCCCTGAGCTACGGCATCCTCAGAGTGCTGAACCATGAGCCTTACACAAATTCTTTGTTTCCTGCCACTTGACCTCCCTTGTGCAGCAGTCTCTTTAGTTCCTGGTAAGATGTGTGACGCCACTGTCAGAGTTCGAATGTTGGTTAAATCCGAGTGCATATGAAAGCAGATAGTGGGAAAAGAGCCATGGTGGACAGAGTTGAATGATGGGTTGTTGCTGTAAGTAAGCGAGATCAAATTTTAAAGAATAAGACTCACCAGACGTTCTGACATGGGTGTCTTGTCACCGTCGGGGAGGTGCTGCTCCAGGGCCAGGACGATGCAGTTGGCTATGATTGTAGCCAGGATCATGTACTCGAATGGAGTGTGAGGGTTAAGGGAAGAAAAACAATAAAGTTGCATACATTTCATTTCATATAAACGGCTTCAGTAGGAGTGTTTTATAGCTCATTTAGTCTAACGAAATAAGGGTGCAGACTCATAGCAAAGCAAATTACCCTACTGCATGATGAATGCCATTTCATTTAGATATGGATTCCTCCTGTCCACTAAAGCATTACCATTCAGTTTTTTTTCTTCAAAAAGAAAGAAAAGCATCCTGTACATGTGCTCGTGATGCTTCCAGATGGTTGACCATTATCAACCACTTTCAATGGTTGCAATCCATTTTGACTGGGTCAGCGCCTGGAGGGGGGGTCAGGGCCTATTGAGGGCCCTCTAAATCGCAAGGGAATACGGAGCTTATGAACATTAAGGCAAAGATGTAGAACCGCAATAAGGACAACAACGACTACTCTGAGAATGGTTTCCTGCATTATTATTATTAGTAGTAGTAGTTTTGAGTATAGCATACCTAGTTTATATGTACTCTCATAAGAGGGCATGGATACACTGATAACTGCAGTTATTTGATTACACCTAATGTTATTCTCACTGTCGCCCACAGAGCAGATTCAGCTGTCTGCTTGTGTTTGTCGCACAAGCTCTGTCTTCTCAGCCTTAGCCACTTCACAGTGAAAAGATATTAATGGGCCGTTTAATCTACAGCTGAGTCTTTAAGGCTGGATGGAATTATTTAATTGCTCTTAATGCACATGCTGTTTATTGGCACTTATTTTGTCTGGTTTAGATTTAAACTTGGTGAGGAAGCTTTGGTAGTTTATCAAAAAGATCTTTAAAGAAGAGTACAACTGTGCATCATTTGCACCAGTTTATACGGTTTAAATGTGGCACTTAGAACATTCAAAATAAGTCACAAGACGTGTTTTCATGGCTGGTTTCAGGATGAGGTAAAGGCAATTCAATGTTATTTCATGTGGCAACATCTTTACACTTTGAAGGACTCTTTGAAGCGTGAATATATTTTTTGGCAGTGATGAACCTATTGGCGTGGGCGAGTTCAGCACCACGGAGAGGGCTCCCAACCACAAGACAACGAGGCGGTGCTGCGAAACCGCGTGCATGCGAGCGCAAAGTAAGCTGCGCCTGTTTCTTGTTTTCTTAATCATTTGCACATAACTGGAGAAAACGTAGAACAGGAGTAGAGGGGGAGAGGGGGAGAGGGGGAGAGGGTGGACGGTGACTTGACTTCACCATCGCCCCTTTTACGCACGCAGCTTTCTTTATCGACCCGCAGCTGCGGGGAAATCAATTGCGATGTTTGATCGTTACTGCGCTGAAGAATGCTTTCCGACACTTTCGGAGCTTTGACAAAGCAAGTTGTCATTACAGGAAGCTGTAAATTATGTAGGAGAGGGGAGCACAATAGATGACAGGTCTTTTCACGGCGCGCATCTATTGAGAGAACGCAGAGATAAGAAGCGGAGCGACAGGTGCGCGGAGAGGAATAAAGACTTGTGGGGGCTCCACCGCATGCGTAAATACCTGCTCATTTTAGCAGATTGCAATCCACATATAAACTTAACAGGCCTGCAGGCGGTGGTGCGTGTGTGTGTGTGTGTATATGTATGTGTGTGTGAGTGTGCGTGTGTGTTTGCTTTTGAACCATTGCTGTGTGGTTGCCAAGCAAAGGCAGATGGGCTACAGATGCACCTGCTCTGTGTGCGTGGTGGTGCTGCTGGTCAGGAAGGATATGGCCACTCTGTTATTCTCTTTGCATACTTCCTGATGAGATTGTCCTCGCGGAAGATGAAGAGGGAGCGGTTGACAGTGAAGCAGTTCTGTCTGACAGGGTTCGGGTTGTAAATGGCCATAGTTCGGGCTCTCTGGGCCATCGATTGCTTGTACATCCTCTGCCCACCCGGAGCGTGGCCAACACCGCCACCGCCGACGCCGCCGCCGACACCCCGGGCGCCCCCTCTCCCTGCGCCCGGTCCACCTCTCCCTCCACCTCCGCCTGCGCTCCCTCCATAGCGGGTGGGTAGATCTTCTGCGAAGCGAGCCATTCTGGAAACGCACAGATCCAAAAGGGTAAATCCAAACTGGTGTCAGTGGGAATAAAGGGGAGACGCATCACAACAAAACACGCTTCATCCAAAAAAAATAAAAAATAAATCAGCGTTAGTGTAGAGAAAGCGCTGCCTTAGGAGAAATGAAGAAATATTAAGGTGGCCTCACTGAAAACCACGCTCTCTGGGTCCTTTCCATTCATTCATTTTTTTTAGAAATAATCAAAGTTTCAAGCAATAAAATACTTCTGGTGTAAAATCTATTCACTTCACTGAGGCTGCTGCTTCCATAGCAGCCCGGTAGAGAGAGAGAAAAAAAATCAAAAGGCTGAAACAAAAATCACATCAGTCCACATCGTGTCAGCGTCCAAACACCAGTTGAAAACGTCCAGGGTTGTCAGTGAGGAGGAGCGAGAGCACCGGAGAGACCAACCGATAATCCCCGTTTTTCACCTGTTTTTTTTTCCCCCATCAATAAAACAAGCAAATCCAAACCAGCAGCAGTTGTCTTGTGCTTTCTGTTTGATCGCTCCCTGCATGGGGGGTGGGGGGTGGGTGGGGGCGGGTTTGGAGGCTGTAAGCAAGTCCTCCAGTGGAATAAGGAAAAGCGCATGTGACCATGAGCGGACCTATCGGTGACTGGAGCGCACAGACGCGCTCACCGTCTGTTGGCTGACACTAGAAACGCTAATGAAGTTCTGAAAAAGCCCAGCGGCTTAAATACATGAGCGTTAATCAATTTTTGCTTAGTGGGAACACATTTACAACATTCAGATGGCACAATTCCAATCAATAGTGTCACATATCATGTCAGAGTTTGTGCAAAATTAAATAAAATGTCACTTCAGTGACTTCAAAAACGTGTTGATTATTTATAGGTGACTTTTATTTTGGTTTTATTTTGTCACTGTTGATGTTTCTGTAAACACACACACACACACACACACACACACACCCAAATGATTCTATTAAGGTCAATCATCTCATCACACATGGATGATTATACATGATGATTGGTGTGTTTTTGGGGCAAAAATAAAAACGATTTGGTTAGGTTTAAAAAATAAATTAAAAAAAATCAGGCTTTAGGTCTCGGTTACCATGGTAACATTGCATCTACAATATAATGTGTTTTGCTGCCTGACAGAAGTAAGTGTCATGGTGTGAAAGTGACACATCCTTATACATAAATGACTTCATGCCAGAAATTACGCATTGTTATGCTGGATGACCAGATAGCAACATATGGAGGTACAGTGCTTCATAAAAACAACGAGCATCACTTACGTTGGAGGCATTAAAAATAGGGTTAGGCTCAGGTAAAGACTATAAATTGTGTTAAATTTTATAAATTTGATGACAGCATTGACCACTAAGGGGGCCCCACATGATTCCACTCATTTGCAATTTGCTAAAATATTCTAAAACAACATAAAAGCTAGTAGTTTACAGTATTAGTATTTCAACTTTATATATATACATATATGTATACATGTATACATATATACATATACGTATATGTATACATGTATACATATATATATACGTATACGTATATGTATACATATATATATACATATATATATACGTATATGTATACATGTATACATATATATATACATGTATGTATACATGTATACATATATATATACATATATGTATACATGTATACATGTATACATGTATACATATATATATATATACATGTATACATATATGTATACATACATATATACATATATGTATACATGTATACATATATATACACATATACGTATGTATGTATATACACACACACACACATATATATATATATATATATATATATATATATATATATATATATATATAACCAGGTTACTTAGGTTTGGGCATCACTAATTGAAATTGTCATCAATATTTACAAGGGCCCCGACAGACTTTAGGTTTGCCGCTGAATATGTGGGCAACACAGTGATAATTTCCAAAGACTGGAAATTGTGACCTCATGTTGTATGCTTTCATCACACCCATTTTGTTTTTTAACACGGCACCCTCTTGTGGTCATTTTAATAGAGGCATATAAACGCTGCGAGCCTTGTTACCATGGTAACCAAGAAAAGGCATAGAAGTTTGTTGTGCATGTGTTTTTTTTGTTTTTGCAGATAAGCCCTTTTTTAGCTTCTTTTTTTGTGCAGTGACTTTTGATTCTCCATACGTTCACTGTTGCTGCATGCTGTGTGTGAGCTTTTCTAATGCTGCAATTTATAACAGGAAGGAAGTAAAGGAGCCATGTTTATGGTGGTTACACAGGCTCTATAAATCAGGCCTGCTTAGTTGAACAATAATTGCCCCTGGGGACGTTTTTTGTGGGTGGCGTTTACTGGAGACGATGGCTATGCTTTTCCAATTAGATTTGGATGAATTTAAATGCAGCATCACCACACACTGTAGATTTAAAGCATGCATTCACTTATTCATCAGTTTCATCTCTTTTACTCAGCTTTTCATCAGCTTTAGGTCTCTGCAGGCCAACCATCCAGCTTTCTGGATACAACCGAGGAGCCATCTGGTGGTTCAACTAATGTACTGCAACGGCGATAAGACGTATTCAGTAGAATGTTACTATGTATCTCACCTCTCAGTCCATGGGGTGCTGTTCAGGAGGTCGTGCCTCCTCACAGCCTGATGGACACCATCTCCTTTCCCCTCCCTGCTCATTCCATCCAGGTGCATCACCACGTTATACTTCTCACTGTCAGCAGCTCTCCACTCCGGCTCATGGTCCTCCTCCTCCTCCTCCTCCTCCTCCTCTTCAGCGCAGCTGTCCGTCTCCTTCGGTTCTTTCTTGGAGGCATTACGCTTCTTGTTAGGTGTCAGAGCCCAGGTGTCCTCATACTCAGCCCCCAGGGTGAGCATCCTCCAGGAGCCGAAGGTGGCTGAGCGTAACGCTGGTGGGGAGGGAGAAATAAGTACAGGGAGCAGGCAGTTTGTAATCAGTGGATACAAAACGTTGCATACCGCAGCCCCATAATATAATGTGTGACATGTTAGAGCTGCAAATCAAGGAAGTAGTAGGTTAGGCCTTATCAACATGTATCCAGAGCCCTGTAAGGTGAAGTCAGGCAGCTTATATTCCAAATTTAAAGGCATAAATCAAAATACATATACACACTAATTTAAATATATATATTTATTACTCATTTTTTCTTTAGGTAGTTCACCTCTATTATCCAAAATAAAGAATGCAAACCACATATAGTGTAAATATTTCATGTGGAAAAGAAAAACAAAACAATTAGTCAATCATTTGAGCTAATGTAGCGCAGCGGCCTGACTTTGTATCATATAAAATGTATATGGACTTCAGGACTTGACACATTATTATTCAAAAATCTAAACCGCTTTTAATAAGGGTCACCTGACCTGCGTGACCTTTGACCCCTTAAATTCTAATGAGCTCATCATTAACTTTGTGCCAAATTTTAAGCCACTTTGGAAGATCAATCAGCCAAATGTATTTATAAATACATTTAAAAACAGGCAGTGTGCAGGCCACCCTCGCAGGTACCACTTGGTCTGAATACCATAATAACCCCTGTGTTTATGAGGATATGATATTCATGCTCATAGAACAACAAATATGGACAGAGGCAAAAACACTGGATACATATGTACGTCATATAGCACACTTTACTGCAGCACTGTTCATCTACCTATTTGTAAGCAGCAAAGAGCTAAATAAATACACAACACTGTATGCGCTGAAGTGTGCACACTCCTAACAATAAAGCAACAAAACAATGTGATGTCTTTATTTAGTATTTGAGATATACTCTTCAGAGCAAACCTCTCAACTAGTCCTGAAGTAGCTCCTCCATGCTACAGCAGGTAAGTGACGCACAGGTGTCCTCAATTCATTCATTAAAGGCGGCTGCATACCATTTCTTTTCACAATCCTGAGGGGCACTTAAATAGGATGGAGCCTGTGTTCATGTTAAGAAGTCTCTGCACTCAAATCTTTCAATATATTTGCTATTGTTTTTCAGGAAGTCTTTATTAATGCTACAGTAAAACAACATTAATCCAAAAGATGCAGAATGAACATACCGTAAACCACAGTGGATCGCCTCTCCGCCCATGTTGAGTTGTGTGGAACGTTCCTCTTCATGACTGCTCTCCAGCTGAAGTGCACAGCGACACTTTGACCCTCACGGACTTTGTTGTACAGTAGGTCTGCTGACAGAGGGCTTCCTCCCCACCCCCCCACCCACCCACCACCAGGGTGGCACCAAGGCAGGGACACCAAAGTGTTTTCTTTTTTTTTTTTCCTTCTGCACCTTGGAATGCGGAAAGGCTGCTTCCTGTCCTGCCAGTTAAGACCCCCTTTATATCAGAGCAGCCATCTTTGATGCTCGGGGAGAAACTTTCTCAGAATCAATTATCAGCTGTGTGTTTTGCTGTCCACCCCGGTAATCAGGAAGGGAGCAATCATCGGTCAGTTCATGAGAGAGCTAAAAAAAAAGGGCCTCATGAGGATTAAGGGCCATTTAAAATCCAAAATCCACAAAGCTTGTACAACTTTGATGCTTGACAGTTGCTTAAAGGCTGTATTTACAGCAGTGTTTGTTATTTTAAATGTATGTATTTAAAAGGGAAAGTGCATAATGATGAACATATCAATGTAAATATGCCAGAATAAGTCCAAAGGCTACTTACACCAGTAGTCCCTGACAGGTCAGAAGAAGGAACAACATAAAGAAAACACACTGTATTATCAATTATTTGAAAATGGAAGACGTACAAGGTCATTGATAATCTCCCTCAATCTGGGGCTCAATGATCACAGATGTGATTCTTCTTGAGCCGCTTGATTATTCCCATACATACATAAAGGAAAATATGGGACATGTGTAGCCATTTTTGCCTTGACCTGACACCTATACTTATTTGCTGTGATTTTTTTTCCCCCACTTGATTTTGCATAAAAAAAGGGGGGGGGGGTACAAATGTCCCATATTTTCCTAAAACTTAAAAAAAAATGTTGTTTAAGAAGGCACATTCTCATCCATCAAATGCCAATTGATGCATTCCTGAACTTCATGATATCACTTTCTACCTTCAAAGACCTACTCAGCAGCAGTTGCACAGCATACAGACCTCTTCTTGGAAGTCTCTCTGTGCAGGAAGTGGTCCACATCACTGGCCATCTTCATACTTGGGAGGAGGTGGCAGGCTTTAGGCGGTGAATGAAGTGGCGTTCAAACGCAGTCATCAGCTCGGCGGACAGGTCAGACCTGCAATTTCCATTTACTCATAACACAAAGTTACCAATGTAAAAGTAGCATTTGTTAAGAAGCTTTGCAGTCATTTCTTAAAAAAAAAAACATCTGAGTGGATTTACTTTCATCTCAAAATTCACGCTAGGAAATAAATCAACATCATCCTGCCTTAATAATCACATCCAGATTAAAGGGAAATATGTAAATGTACGTGACCTTTGACAATCAGCTGCTTTTGCTCATCTTACCAAAGAAACAGCACAGATGAGAAGCTTAAAAAAATAAAAACGACAGCAGATTGGGAAGCGTCAGCTGCTCCGATGCTGCCGCCGTTCCGATATTTTAGTACCGCTGTACCCTGTCAAAAAACATGTGGCAGCGTCCACCTGGAAGAAAACAAGCTGGCAGTACTTAAATCCTTTTCATCAACGAGTAAAGCATGTATGTGAATAAATGCATTAGTATTAAATTTATTGAAAAAAGATACAACCAATCAGATGGATGGTTCACGGTCCAGAAATATGTAACAGAACGTAATGGAAGTGCATTTTTTTATAACTCCCGCACCCACCCTAACCTCCCCCCCATGTATACCGTTCAAGACTTTGCACAACAGTCACTGCTTTACTAACAACATTTAAAATGAAGTGTTGGCTTCTGTCAGCAAAAACAAAACAAAAAAGAAAGAAAAAAAAAAAGAGAAATCTAACTACAGTTACCTACCATTAAAAAAATGCAGATAAAATTAAAACATTTAAAAAAGAAAAATTTAAAAACTTCCTCTTATTTTACAAACTATGTTCACTTGGGTAATAAAAAGGAGAACAGAAGTAAAAACTTTTGTCAGCACCATTTTCTTGATTTTTTTTTTCTTAACCGATTTTAGTTTAATCAGTTTTTCCACAACCGTGGCAAAAATATGACACGTCAGACCCCCTTAAACATGCTTAATAAAAATGTCAGCCAATTTATTCAGACTAAAAATGCCTCATTTTTTTGAGGAATGGTTTATCATCTTTCTACCAAACAATCATTACTCACTTAAAATAAAAAAAAAATTTAAAAAAAACGGTTTCCACTTCCTTTGTGTTACATGTTTTTTTTTGTATTTTTAGTTAATTAATCTTCAGTTGCGGCGACAAATGTTGTACACATCCTTTGGAACACTACATGGAAGATGACATGACACAGAAAGTGGCAATTCAATATTTATCAGCTATGTTTGCTGGAATGGTTTATGGTAGATGACCGCAAAAGGTCAAAAAAAAAAATTACGTTGAGGTTGTCTTTGCAAAAGACAACGATACCCTCATCTGCAACCCCAAAAATTCCTTGACTCTTAAAAAAAAAACAAAATGCACAGTTCTCCTTCCCAGCAAAGTCAGGTATGAAATGTTTTTTATTGTCCCTGTAAGCTTATCTGTGTGTGGTGATACTGCCCCCTGCTGTTCATGAGACAGATTGTGGAATAAAAGGAGCCGTAAGTTCTTCAAGGATTTGATTGTGCATCTGGATTGGTGTAACGTCGTCGTACAGGTTTTTTAAATGAAGTTGATGGTCCATGACTTTGATCAGCAGTGGAGATACAGTACAAGTCTGTTGATAAAAGTTCCAGGAGGATAAAGGGGGACGGGTGTCCCTGTGTATAGCCAAACGTAGTGTGCGTTTTTTTTTTTTTTTGTTTAGGAATGGCTGGAGGGACTGTTGGAAGAGCTGGTGTCTGGGGATGCGCTCGGCTGTTGCTGGTCCTCCGGTGTGCTGTCCGCCTGCAGGGACACCATGGCCGCCGATGAGTACTTGCACTTGGAGGAGCCGCATTCGCAGCTGAACAGCTTGCTTTTGACTTCCCAGAAGTGGTCGCCATAGTTAAATCTGAGAGGGAGAGATGAAAAGGCAAATGATAGTAGATATTAATCAAAATAAGGGGGGGGGGTGATGGGTGAAGAGGGAGAGGGGGTACACCCTGGACAAGTTGCCCGTCTGCCTCAGTCACACTCGCACCTATGGCCCATTTAGAGTCCCCAGTTAACCTAACATGCACATCTTTAGTATATGTGAGGAAGCCGGAGTACTCAGAAAAAAGCCACACAGACCTGGGAAGCACGTGCAAACTCTACATGTGTGCAAAAATATTTATAATGTGTATGTTTACTATGTTTGTTACACTTTGGCATGGCAAGGCTTGAGCATGGATTTAGGTGTTTGGTCTGAACTCTTACATAAAATCAGTCCAATTCCTCGTCTGGGCAAAATGACATGGCAATCTATCAAACAGATTTTTCAATCCAAAGAAAAATTGACCTGCCTGGAGGAAAGGTGATAGCTCTGTAAAATTCTACTGTTTCCATTTGTAGAAATGCAAAAAGAAAAGCTGGATTTGTGCACAACAAAGACCACAGACCGCCTGAGAGTCATGATGGTGGATATGTTATGTTAAGGGGCTACTTTGCTGCCTCACTGAGTGAGCAGTTGAAGCCATTGACTCAAATGTCAAGTCTGCGTTATATCAATGTAAAGTCAGTAAATAAAGTGAATCTGAAACCTGCTTAAATGTGCCTGTTAATAATTAATTGAGTGATATATGACTCTAAACAACCCTGCATCAACCTCAAACCTACCCGAGCTCTTCTCCAGCCTTGATGTTCTCACTGGCGAAGAAGGCAATGTGTGGGAAACGAAGGTCCTGGTGTGTTGTGAACACTCGGCAGGCAAACAAGTTGGGTTCGCACATGTGGTTTAGGAAGCGGCTGATGTTTCCATAGAAACGAGCATCGATGCAGTAGAGGTCTTGTGGCTGGGTGGGGAAATAAAAGAAAAAGAAAGCATGAGAAAAATACTGTTCTTAAAAAAAAAAGCAATAAAATGAAGGCTTTGAATCACTTCTTGTTTAGAACTATAGTTTCAGTGGACTTCTCCAGAGTTTGTTTATTCTTACCTTATCATCCAGACTGAACAGGTAAGCATCGTTTTGTCTCATCTCTGCTTCTGACTCGGAGATGATCTCGCCTACGTACCTGTTTAAAAAAAAAAAAGCAGGTGAGCAGTCAGCGGCTGTAGACTTGGCTGGATCATTTTCATACACACTGTTTACAGCACATTAGACACAGGAGTTATTGTTCATAAACCTGTCAAGTTTAAGTTAAATAAACAACACCACATTTATAGGTAGAAGGTAGAAAACATACTGCATGGATCTTGCAGCATCAAAAAAAATATTAAATTTGCTCCTCTAAGGCAGACAGAATCTTAAATGTTGCGATTTCACAGTCACAATACATTACTAGCACAGTGACTGGCACCACCAGCAGTTGTAAGCTCGAGCAAAGGTGCAATTATGCTGCGTTCACAGACTAGCAGGAGCCTCAGAAGCTGACTGTGTGAGAGTAGCAGGTTTTTCTAACTGTCGGTGATAGTGATACAGTGCTGCTATTCCATGAGCTGTCTGAATCTATAAATATACTTTTTGCGTAAATAAAAACAGGTGTAGTGTCTTACTCACTCGCATACAAAGGTCCCCTGTGGTATGTCTTGCAGAGCCCGGACGCCCCAGCCTTTCTTTGTTGTCCTGAAGAGCTGCAGCCTGACCCTACAGGAAGCATAGGAACATCTAAATTGCATTACGGTACAGGCCACACTATCTACAGTGCTGCCTAGATGGTTTTGATCATATAGCTCAATCTGCCCGTCTTAAAATAGATGCACATCTATTTCATTTGTTAATTATGTGATGACTCCTGCCACTTGGTCTGCTGGTTGTGACACGGCAGCTATTTGTTAGCACCTGTTAGCACTGCAGTGCTCACTCACTCTCCTCCAGCAGGAGCCCCCCCCTCATTAAAAATGTTTAATAAACTATGAGTTTAAATGTGAACTCTGAGCGAATTTACTCAGAGATGGAAAACCGAGTTTCTGGTTTGATTACAGCTTAGCTCAACCAACTCTATAAAAGCAAGCCATCATCAATAGAGCCCCAATGCACAGATTCACCATGGCAACAGACGCTGAAAAAAACCCCACCGACTTTGCTCTTGAAAATGCAGTCATGGGGTTGGTTTGAACCACAGGTTGGAACATATCATAAAAAAGAAACAACGCTGCAGTGGCATGGCAACAGGGGCGGTATGGGAGAATGTTCATGCTTGAGACAGTGCAGAGGTTTAGATTCACTGATTCTACAGGCGCTTGCATCCCATATCGTTTTGCTTGTATTATGATTTAGAAATTAACGTGACCAAAATAAAATTACTTGATGTCAGCTTGTGTGTTGCGGGTGGCATCTTTGTCAGAGCTCTGAGCCAGGTTGTCACGAGCAGATCAAATGAGAACCCCTGGGGCAACCTCCAAGTGAACCCACAGGTGACATCACTGAAGCTACATCTACTTTTTAATTTGCAGAGTATGCAGAGGATACATTTTTAAATACCTGAGGCCATTTTGCACTACGCGGTTCTTGCAGGTCCTCCAACAGGAGCAGGCGTGGTTGCACTCAAAGATGAGAGGGGGCTCCTCGCGGCAGAATTCAGGTAGCAAGCAGCCGCTCTATATGCGACAAAGACAGATACACCGTTACATCGTGAACATGCCTGTTCACATTAACTGTCCTCTTTAAGGAGACTCCTCACCTTGTCATACCAGCACCGCAGACTGAGCTGTCCACACATGCAGATACTTGATGAACAGTCTTCCTTACAAACACAGTACTGTTCGCCAAAAAAACAAAGTTACTACACATGAAGAAAAATGTCAACCATTTTATCTGGGTGGCTTCAAACCCACCTGTAAGTGTGTGATATTCCTGTCAATATTCATGGGAGAGGTGACGCAGTTTTCTGAGATGTATTTGTAGTCATCTGGGTAAGATTCACTGTCAACTGAGTTAACACAGGGGATGGGGACGCGCTCCTGTCCTAAAGTTATGTCACTGGAACCAGATACAAAGGTGTTCAGATTCTGGTCAATTCTGGTCACAAGTTACCACCTGTATTCACATGTCTACTGCAGTGTTAAAGGTAGGGTAGGAGATTTTGAAAACTCAGTGAGAGTCAGCCAGATTTTCTCTCCAAGCTCACCCCGAAGCCACGCCTCCCAACCAGTCTGTGACTTTGGCCATCATGCACGTACCTCTCTGGTGCGCGCAGAGCAGGAAGAGAGTGACAACCAGCAATACTCCGAGCAGGGGCGCCTCGCAGGATTGGCTGATGTTTTTAGTGTTTTATAGCTTCCACAGATGATTAATATTCGGGTTGTAAAGAGAAGTTACACTAAGTGCATCAGAATGAAATCTCCTACCCTACCTTTAATACAGCTATTCTGTATGGGTGAAAAGGTTCAAACCTGTGAAGCACTTTTTCCTCTGCTCGACTGTGCCTGCCGTTTTTGGCGTCCCTCTCCTTCCTGTTGGCCTGCAGGGCGGCCCATGCCTTCGAGGTGTGGCTGCAGCAATCCGAAGGAGATTCGCCCTCTCGGTTCTTCAGAAACACATCCGCTCCTCGAGACAGGAAAAGCCTGAGGACACAAAGACCGGATTGTAAGAACCTTCTGCTCCCATTCTCTTGTTTTTAATTCTGTTTTTAGAGAAACTGTGACATACGTGACACAATCCGCACGGTTCTCCCGAGCAGCAATGTGTAGAGGAGAGTCTCCGTGGATGTTGACAACCTGCAGGTTGCTGTGTGCGTCCAGCAGCAGCTGAGCTATCTCCACGCAGCCTGAGAACGCTGCCCAGTGAAGGCAGACGTTTTCTTCCTGAACAAACAAAACAACAGAACCCAACAATGTTGTTCCATCTGTAAAGCAGGTCAAACACAGGTAGAGCAGACTTCTAAGCTAACCTTGTCCCTGATGCTGATGTCAGCTCCTTTGGACAAAAGCAGCTTCACCTGGTCCACATGTTTGTACTCTGTGGCCCAAATCATGGGTGTCCAACCTCCATCATCCTGTGGAGAAAGGATACTTCAAAGCGCACCGCAAACAGAGCAACATGTCGGTGTCCTGTGGGGACACTGTGCTGGGGTCCTCTATGTCAACTGTCTTTAATCTTGAAAGGGCACAGCTACCCATTCAGTGCAAAGGAGAGACTGTGTCATTACATCACAGCTGTCCTGAAAGCTCCCTGCTTACAGCAAGGTCAGACATCCCAAACATGGACATCACACACAGTGCAGTCCTGCCTCTTATCTCTGTGTAATACCACAGCTGTCTATACCTTTTATGGACATATTCTCCATATGTTCGTGCACATATTAAATTAAGGTGCAATATGTTAATGAGCTGCTGTTATGCACTTTAAACTGGAGTTAGCTTGCCGGGTCCCCCTGCTTCTTTTTAGCAAGACTAATCAAATCCTGACGTCTTGTTGTGTAAAACAATTTAAAAACAAAATTATGAAATTATACTGACCTGACAGTTTATGTCAATCAGCCCTGAGGACAGAAGATGCTCAACAATCTTGTAATGGCCAGACTTTGCCGCTAGGTGGAGACATGTGAATCCTTCAACGTCCTAAAAGCAGCAGAGAATATAATCATTGACGGTTTCTCATGTTTAAAAAAAATATAAGTATCCATGTATTGAAATTCTGGAGAAGCTTTACCTTTTGCATGGTGCTGGCTCCAGCTCTCATCAGGTACAGCACCACGTCCATGTGGTTGTTTTCACAGGCCTCCATCAGTGGCGTCCTCTGATCTTCATCGCACATGTCCAAGTTTGCACCAGCCTGAAACGTCACACATCAGGCTGTTAATGTATGCCATTAAATAACTAAGAGACCATCACCAGTGTCTCTTATTTCAACTGGAGTAAGGCACAAGGCACCTCTGAAATATGATCTTACCTGTACAAGCATGTGGCAGATGTCTTTATATCCTCCCTCGGCTGCAGCATGAAGCGGGGTGCGTTTGTTTTGAGACTCCACCTTAAAGTTAGGATCAATTCCGTCCACTGGAATGTTAAGAAAGGAAACATTTTATAGAAAAAAAATGTGCGGATGAAAGCGAAGTAACAAGCACAGCTGCTGATAAATGGCCTGAATGGGGTCAACATACCCAACATAAGCAAGACCTTCTTCAGTTCGCCCTGCTTGGCAGAGAGGTAAAGTTGTTTGGGGTGGAAACGCAGTTTCTTGGGCCTGATCAAACCAAGTACAGAAAAAAACAAGGTTAGTCTCAAACACGTAGGCTTTGGTCCCTGACTTAAGAAGACACTCTCGTAGACCAGCTTACTTCTCTGCTTCAAGAGCCACGAGGATGCTCTCTAGAGTTTCTCTAGAAGAAGGACCTGGAGGAAATGTTCCTATCCCGGGCTGCAGTGAAGAAGTTCTGGACGAGCCAGGCACAGCAGAGGGGTCGAATCCATGCATAGAACGGATGGACACCGAACTGTCAGCCCTTCCCCTGACCTCGGCTCCCACAGCAACACAAAAAGAACTGAAAAGCAAATGAGCAAAAAAATGTTACTTACAGTGTGGACAGCTTGTTAATCCTTGATAGAATCACAAAAGTTGCCTACTGACCTGCCAGTGGTGGTGTCTGCTCGTCCCTCCGGGGCCCCAGGAGTTGCTGGCCCCTGCTGTGCAAGTACAAGAGGCACGGTGGAGGTGGTGTCAGCCTTGGCAATGGTGACCTCCTTGGCCTTGCTGGCCTCCTCTCCACAGTGCGGACAGAAGCTTTGACCTTTTAGCACTGAGGCACAAGCGCGATGGAAACGGTGCGAGATGTTGATGTCTGGTTGGCACTCCATAAAGGTCCCCTGCACAGGAAACACCCACACAAGTCTCAGGTTTGTCTCCTTGGTTACCTACTGTAAATTGTTCTTCAGGTGACACATTGATGGAGTGACTGTATACTCACAGCTCTGCAGAAGTAGCCACAGCCAGGGCAGCACTGGTGCTTCACCATGCCGTTGCGGTGGTCCTCACACAGAACCAGCAGCTGAACAGAGTTTGAAGGACGCATCATTTCATGCTTCATTACGGCACCCTGACAGCGCGTCAGATGTCCATCAACACTCTCTGTGGCCATGCATTTCCTGTCCGCCAGAATGAGAATCTCTCGGCTCTTGGGGGTCTCCATCCGGCAGCTGCACAGAGGAAGCTCCTGAGCCTCTTCCACCACTGACCCTGTTGTGTCTGAGGAGAGGCAAAGTTTGACTTGTTAAATGTACCCTCTGAGGACTGTCTGGTTGTAGAAACTCAAAAGCCCCTTTCAAAGGGCTTGTCCGTTGAGGGGTCTTTTGCACCTTTAATGCACCGTGCAGTTCTGTGTGAAAGGCACAGAGGCCGGCAGGGGAGATAGGAACAGTGCAAAATTACAAAGGCATTATAACACAGACCTTGTTTGAAGTTTGTGAACAAGGGGAAATGAGCAGAAGCAAAATAAAGAGTGGCATAAACAACTAACTACTAATCCCAGTATAAATGAGGGGAGGAAATATCATGGGAAAGGTAGAATTATTTACTTATAATTTACACAGAGGATACAAACATATGGTTGTTTCAGTCTATGTAAAATGGCTGTCTTACACAAATTATTTCAAATCACACTTTCTTATTGTCTTTTTATGTCTCACTGTACAAGGTTTAGGAGGTGGATATAACTTACTCCTGGCAAATGATCATTTATCACATTTTTTTCTAGCTTGATAACAACAGATGATTATATGACTGTAAATGACTGCAGGAGAAAGGAATGTTTTTCCACAAATGGTGTGTTCAGTGTCATAAATGTTATTTTGTAACCCTATACATGACGCTTGCTGATATCTTTTTTCCCCCACAATCCTCCAGGGCTTAAAAATAAACGCATATGGAGGTGTCTCAAAGCGACATTTGGGGGGTGGCTCAAGAGTTAAAATGCCCAACTTAAGAAATAAGCAAGTTATTTTCCTGAATTTGGACTAACAGGACGTTTCGGCAGATTATGATGCTGTGAAAATGCTCTGTGTGGCACAGAGAAAGAGTTGGTGACTTTCAACCTATGAGGATGGCATGGAGGCTACACCCATAGTTATATAGGGTCTATGGTCTCAACTGAGTTTAGAGCCGCTGAACATATGAAAAAAGCGTTATTGTTTTCATTAATCAAAAGTGTCCACCTGCACAAGTCATTGATATTTGCAAAGCAACAGCATAACCATCACATCTGGCTTGTAACCTCAATGACTGGCAGCCCTACAGCCGTTTCTGCTCACTCTAAAATGTCTGCACTACAACCAAAGCAAAGCAAACATTCTGCTGCTGGTGGCAAGAGAGAAACCCCCAGGATTCCCTGGAACTCAATACCTAGTGGATTAACTTACTTTGCAATCTACTGAATTGAGGCAATATTAGGTCGCAAACAGACTGCTCAGTGTGTGGTTGTGTACTGTTTTCTGTCCATAAGGGTTGTCTAACATATTGGATCTTTAAGTTTGTTACCTTTATTTTGAGAGGTCTTGCTGAGACTGACAGACTCCGGTGGGACAATCTCTGTGTACTGCTTGTCGTCACATTCCTCAGTCTGAGTTGATGCCTGAGGCTCAACAACAACCACCTCCATATCTGAGGAGAGCAACAGCGAGTGGTAAGAGCATGCATACAGAAAAAAACAAAGGACCTCAGGCTAGAATTCAATCTTGTGTGAATATTTGTCAGACTGTTACATGAAACACTTGTCAACCTAAACAATTAAAAGATGCAGGAATCTATGGTGCAATCAGCTCACACTTATACATACTGAGTAACCTCAGTGGCAATAGGTGATGATCTTGTCAATTTATTCTTAAGTTTTAGATCCCAAGAATCTCATTCAATGTAACAGACCTGTACCTTTTAGTCAATTAAAGCTGATGCGCCAAGAAGGTACAAAAATATTTTTAAAAATTGACATTTTCAACTTCTTCCTGAGACATGACACAAATTATTCTTATAAGCACATATGTGACGCATGACGTCCTATAGGTGTAGTGTGACAGAGCTCACCTTTGGCCTTCATCCTCCTCTTTCGTTTCCTGGATGGCCTTAGCCACGCACTGTCTGCTTTTGTTTTCTTCTTCAACTTCTTCTTCAGACTGGACTCTGTGCTCTAAGTCAGCACAATGAAGTTCAGTCACAGAGATGATATCAATAACCAAAGAGAGAATTACATTTTTACCTACACACATTTCTGCTCTCTCCACAGTCAAATAAGGTGGTATGAGATGAGATCTAATACCCTGATGTTACATATAATAAAGTAATGATGATGTCTTACCAAGTCCGACTCTGTGCCCTCCTCCTCTCCCTCTTCATCACCGGAGTCTTCAGTTTCCTGCTCATCTTTCACCTCCACCAAAAAAAAAAGCAGTTCAACAGTTCAACAGCAGCATTTAAAACATGGCATGCTGCCACTTACTCAATGACACAGTTGCACGATGTACTTCGAACTCCTAAATGAAATTTCTCACAACATGGTTTGTATACAGTGCTGCTGAAAAGTTTGTGAACATCAGTCCTCAATGTCAAGTTACTCGGTCCCGCAACATAAAAAAAATGCAAAACTAAATAAAAGGCATAAAAATATATGTATACCTGCATTAAGGCATGCACAATAATAAAAAACACAGTGAGTGTGCATAAAGCAGTGAAATTATAGCCCCAAAGTAAACAAACTTGTGTTCAGATGAGTGCAATGGATGAGCTAAGCTCATTGAGGGTGGTGTAAGAGGGGGAAAATGTGTGCGTGAGAGAGAGAGACGGGGAGAATGAGTGTGTAAGAGAAAGGGTGTGTGGGTTGAGGTATACAAAGATCCTGGTGGGGGGAGGTCAAAGTTCTTGTGCAGGGGACAGACTGAGCTTCCTGACAGCCTTGCGAATGAAGCTGTCCCTTGGTCTGCTGGTCCAGGACCACAGGCCCTGTAGTCTCTTCCCTGATGGGAGCTCACAGAAGAAGCAGTGTGGGGGGGATGGGTGGGGTCTCCTGCAATGTGGAGGGCTTTTCGGGTGAGGCAGGTGTTGCAGAGGTCCTGAAGGGCGGGGAGAAGGATGGCTGCTCTCACTATGCAGTAAAGCATGTTCCTGCAGGTGGCAGTGCAGGCTCTGTACCACACAGTGATGCTTTTCTTAATTGTGCCTCTGAAGAAGGCGCACATGGGGGGGGAGGGGGGCTCTGGCTCCTCTGAGATTGCAGAGGAAGTAGAGGTGTTGCAGTGAAGCAGTGTTGTTGCTCCAGAAGAAGTCCTTGGTGAGTGCTGGGTGTGTGCTCTCCTGAAGTCCCCACAGGCAGGGAAAGGTTGGTGTCTTTGCACCACAAGGCCCGAAGGTTCACTTCGTTCCGGTAGTTTGTCTCATCTGCATTGGAGATCAGACCCACCACAGCTGTGTTGTCCGCAAATGTGACGAAGATGCTGGTGTTGTGTGATGGTTGCAGTCGTGGGTCAGCAGAGTAGAGATCTGCACAGGACCAAGTTTTTAAATCCTGCTCCCACCCGCTCCCAAAGTCTAGTTCCTCTATGACTATCTGAGAAATATACGTTTTAATATGAAGCCTAAAGAAGGCTTAGTGCAGCGCTTTTCTACAAAATTATGGATTATTTTCCACAGGGCAGCGATGTATCAGTTTGGATTGGCACACACCGCACACACTGAAGTGTGCTGCATCAAGAGAAGAGCAGACGGTTTTACCAGCTTTACCTTAGTACCTTAGTACCTTGGTGTTAACTGGGCTGTTCGTATGTGTCGTTATGTTTATTAATTATTATTAATCATTTTATTTGGTTACAGGTTGATCAAAGATTTATATGATCTATAGGCTATGTGCGACCATAAGGAGTTATAGTACATGGTTAAATGATGCACACCCATTTAAAACGTATTGTTATTAACCTGCTATAGTGGAGCATTGTCTGTCAGTATGATGTCTGCATACAGCTAAACTGTAACAGACAAGTCTGTCAGCTGGAGCTCAGCTTTAGGAAGAGAGGAGACACAGGAGAACCTGAGGCAGAGAGGTGAGGAAGATGGAGAAGAGATACTGTAGCTGCATTAGAAAAGTGTTGAAGAAAACAAAATTAAATAGATATATAAAATATTAAATATATATATATATATATATATATATATATATATATATATATATATATATATATATATATATATATATATATATATATATATATATTAAATAGATAAATAGATTAAATAGATAATGGTGTGTATGATTTAATCATTTTTTAATTCACAAACTGCGGTGTTAAGTGTGATGCGGTGCACCTAAATTTTGTGCCGGTGAACCTAAGAAAAAAAAGTTAGGCGCACCGGTGCAACCAGTGCAACAAGTTAGTCTAGAGCCCTGTACTGGATTGCAGTATAAGAACTCATTCTTTTCTTCCAAAATTAGACTTCTTATTAAAAACAAATCTAGTCTGTCCTCAAAAATATTTCCCAGCAGCCCTCTGGTTTTGCCCACATCATCTTCCTCAAACTGCAGACAGGCAGCAGTGTTCTTTTTGGAGAGAAGTGATTTCCTCCGTGCAGCTCAGCCATGAACTCCATGGATGTTCAGTGTTCTCCTGATGGTGGATTCATGAACACCAACATCAGCCTAATGTGAAAGAGGCCCTTAGCAGCTTAAAGGTTACCCTAGGTTCATTTGTAACCTTGCAGCCTGTTACGTGACTTGTTTTTGGAGCAATCATTGTTGATAGACGCTCCTGTGGAGGGTAACGTCGGACTTGAACTTCCTCCATTTGCACCCAATCCGTCTGCCCGTTCATTTGTGAAATCTAAAACTCTTCAGAGATGACTGTGGAAAAGTTTACAGCCTGATGAGCAGCAAATTTGTTTGATTGGGCTATCTATTTACTTTTAGGACTTGTTTTGAAATCTGCTGATGTTTTGGTTTATATTCATAAAGAAATATAGAAAATACTAAAGCGTTCACAAACTTTCAAGCATCACTATATTTTCGGAGATGCTGCAAATGTGTTTAGATTTTTTTCTTTCTTTTTACACTTAATCACCACAAGTGAGCGCCATCTAGAGGAAGCAGATGTTTTCTCACATGTCAAATCTCATGTCAAATGAAAACCATAGATACCAGCACCTATATGATGTCGGGATAGGAAACTATTTTTATCCTCCAACCTGAGCAGTGGGTTCAGATATTTCCTGGATGGCACGGACAGGTTCCTCTGCCGACTGCTGCCGTTCCTCCTCCTCAGACTCTAGATCTTCTGACTCTTCCTCCTCTGAAGCATTTCCCACCTTCTCACCATTTATGTTTGTCACCTCTTTAGGCTGAAAAGAGAAAAAGATAATCAGAGAAAATCCAAAGGCATCAGTGTAAACAAATCCCTGGACATATCTGAAAGCACACTGATCCTTATCACATTATTACAGCTGCATGTTTACATCTCTATACCTCTGATGAAACAGGTAAGATTTCAGGTACAGTATGGAACAACAGGTGTCTGACTTCAACATTTGAGGACAGTCGACAAGGAGTATAAGAGACAGAGGAAAACAGACCTGTGGGCTCTTGGCAGACTTCTGTAGCTCCTTAAACATTTCCAGCACACTTCTCTGCTTTAGCACTTTGGTTTTCTTTTTGGGAACCAAGCTGTATGTTCCCATCCTTCTCTTCTTCTTACGGAATGACAACCCTCCTGAGTAAGAGCCTGTATCGGGTGGGGGGAAAAAATACACACACACACACACACACACACACACATATCCTCTGTTGCAATTCACTGATCACACTGAACTCCAAGAGCAAATCGTCACTTGAATTTCTCTAACCTAGTTGGAGCTTGGCAGGGGCTGGAGCTGAAGCTGAAGGAGCTGCAGGTTCTGCATGAGCTGGAGGCTGAGGTGCTGGTGAAGCAGATGAAGCGGTTTGTGCTGAAGCTGGCGTGTCTGGTAGACTCTGAGGTAGATGGTTCTGAGCGGATGACTGCTGCGAGGATTTCTGCACACCGGGTGCGACATGACTATCCTTTTTCTCCAATTTGGCACTCATTGCTTCTCTTAATTCCCTGTTAAGAAGCTGCAGGTGACAAAAAAACAAAACCTCCTGGTTAGATTTTCTCTTTTAATTGTACAGCAAAAAAAAATAAAAAAAAATCAACGTTTCCTTCTTCTAGCTAAATCATATTGTGCTAATATAATGACAACATACTGCAATCAATAAAATCAGTTATCAACGTTTATACACATCCTGCAACTGTTGTCTGATGTCATGAAACAGCAGCGGTTTCACTATTTTGTATATGATTTTGCATACATTTGTGCTATCATAGTACACTAAACAAAAGTGTGTTGTCCTGAATTGTACTTCCGGAAGCACTGGCTAAGATACAAACCCTTAAAAAGCACAAGGAGTTGTTTTTTGTACTTCAGTAAGATCTACTCACAGTCATTTAAAGCCTGTAGATAATTTATAAGTGTTTCAGAGGCAAAACAAGCCAGTAACACCAGATATGCCGGACCTGACTGTTAATTATTAATCAAATGACAGTACATAAGTGTACAGTATAACAAATGTTTCCCCAGCTAGACCGGTTAAATGTCAAACTATCAAAGAAGACATAGTGCGGAAGTTCAATCATGAAACATGATGTCATGCATAGCAAAGGATCAATCCTGAAGCGTCTTTGTCAACCTCGCTAAGCCTGCAGTCAGCATCCAAACTCTCAACAACAGACTGCTGGTGTCACCGTCCATTTGATAATAGAGTACATTTATATGTTGTAAAGCGTATAGTTAGCCTCAAACAAAGTGTGAAGGGCTGATAGGTATGGTTATAGTCACTTCACATCCAACCACAGGTAGAATAGGGCTGACCAACACGTAGTCTTTAAACTTTATTAGAGCTAAGCTGCTATAGGCCTACGCTGCCAGGGAACAAACATGATCCACCAAGCAGAGTACCCACCTCCATTATTATGTTTCCCCCTCCCCTCCCCTCTCTCTCTCTCTCTGTATCTTTCTCTCCGTCCACATCAGCATGCTGAATGGCATTCACAAATCCAGTGTCTACTGTCCACTCCTGCCCATGTAGTACTTGTATAATTAACTTGAACAACATATCAGCTAAAATAAATATAAATACAATCTCAGCTTTACAATTATAACAACCTGTTTGTTCTCTGTAATGTATGATGTTTATTGTATGTATGTCTCTTTCATCTTCTCTGTCCCGTCTATCTCTTCTTCTCCTCCTTCACCCGGTCGACTATCAGCAGGAAGTCAGCTTGTGAGTCAGGTGCTGCTCAAGGTTTCTTCCTGCTAAAAGGGAGTTTTTCCTGACACTGCTTGCTTGAGGGTTCAGGCTCTTGGTTTCTGTAAAGCACCTAGAGCTTAAATTAAATTAAATATTGATTGCAAAAGGTGCTATATAAATAAATAAATAAATAAATAAATAAAGTTGGATTTCACTGAATCCTATTTTAATTCCCAAATTATAGTTATCTATCTAATCGGCATCATTCTCATATGATGTCACAGATTCTGTCTGCACCACAAAGCATTGGTTGAATTGTAAATGGATGTTCTTCAGTAGACAGCGAAGAGGAGGACGCATATTAAAAAAAAACAGAAATAACAATGTATGGCTTCTGGTTTACCTTTTGTGCCGGGCTGACAGCAGGTCTGGACATGGTCTTGCGTGCTCTGTGTATAGTGACTGGTGCTGGAGCAGGAGCAGGAGACGAAATGCTGCCATTTTTAGTGTCCGATGTCCCCTGACCTGACCTAGTCCCCGTACCGGGGTTAGTCCTTAGTGCACCAGAATTCTGTGCACACCCCGATGGGGAGGCAGGAAGGGGTTTGGCTGTGTGTCCCCCTGTCGGTGAGCCCGAAGGCAACCAGTTAGTCCTGTGAGGGGAAACTCCCAAGCCGGGTGTTGCCGTACCACTGCCTTCCTGCTTCTGCTTAGTGAGAATGAATCCATTGCTTCCAGTGACAGAACCGTGCGGTGGTTCCATGTCCGACGTGCCGTTTTCGTTTACAGACAGTACAGTCTTATTGTTGCCCGTCATCAGGCTCTTGTGCCTCGTGTCGTCACATTCGGTGCCATTCAGCTTTGCCTCTGCTGCAGGGGAAGAGGCCAGTCTGGCTTCAATCTCTTTGTCTCCATCTAAAGACACAATGCAAATTACAATGTAAAACTTTTATTTACACAAATAAAGCAAGTTAACTTACTCATACCTGACTTTTCCCCATTGCTTGATGGATCAAGTCCCTCTTTCTTTGTGGAGGCACCCTTCTCCACGCTGCTCTTGGCTAGACCAGCGGGCTGTTGATATAGAACACTGGTACTGTTATTAACTATTTTTGTGAATGAATATTTCAAGTAATTGCTTAGTTTGTATAATGTCTAAAAATAGTCTCCTGACTCCAAGGTAACTTTTTCAAATCAGATGTTTTGTCTGTCACAGTACCAAAATATACTGCAGCAATAAATGCAGTAAAAATCAAGTTCCAAACATTCTTTTAAATGTGAGGAATTGCTTCCTTTGTTGATGGGCAACAAATCACATTTCTGATCTGTAAAAAACATCAAATTGTAGGCAGGGATATCCGAACAACATCATGTCCCTTTTATATACTGAGTGCTATGTAAATGGGTATTCCTTTGTACTTTTCACTAATGTGTCTTTGTCAGAAAGACTGTCGAGTAAGAGGCCACCCCCATGCACTTCCATTGTCCATCTCCTCTCTTTCTAAGCAAAAGCCAAACAGTGGGGCAGTACATGCCTGCCACAACTTCAAAAGAGATCTAAACCACCCATCGACCGTCTTTGCATCTCCCAGAGGCGATGCCAGGAAATGTTAAACTGTCTTCCTTCTGCTCACTCTTGGAAAATGACCCAAAAGGAACCAAAGGAAAATGAACATCACAAATTCATATTTTCTGCTGCATTTTAAGGTCCCATTTCCCTTCTGAAAGTCACCTCTTTTATTGCAAACCCTTAACTCGGAGTCAGCCTTTCAGGTTAAATACGAAAGGGAACCTTGACAAAAGCCACAATCAGTACTTAACAGAAAGGCATGCCTTCTCCTCAACCTCATCTGAGGCTGCTTACAGGCAAAACAAAGGCCGATATACAGACATGTGTGCCGGCAGAGGCAGGGGTCATATGTAAAAAGCAGGTACTAAATGTAACTGTTCCAGGAAAAACAGAGGAAGCCTTTTCCCTCAAACTGGCACAATCAAAAGACCAGCAAGAGACAGAGACGGCTGATACCAAACTGATTCACTTAGATATTCTACATTCTCTTTGTCGAGGACAGTGAAAGTCAAATCCTCAGATTTACCAGTGTAGAGTGTGAGTCCTGACCTACTGACAGCTGAGATCCCAACTAAATGAACCATTAGGACAGACTTCCCAAATCATACTCTGCCCATGTGCTTCTGAGTCCCTGTGCCAAACATAAACATGCATTTTGTCAAACAGCAACAAGGTCAGGCCAAGAACTGGTCTGTGCTCACTAAAACTGAGGGTGCTTCCCAATGAACATCTAGTCTGGGACAGCCCTCTGTGGTGTATGATCTGCATGATGAGATCTAGTGAGGATGAGGAGGAGAAGAATCTTTTAGATCCCTTTTTTCATGGATTGAGGAAAGCCAGACACAAAACATACCAGCCTCATCTCTCCCCCTAGTGGTGGAAAGTGGAACATGCACACTGGAGACAGAGAGGAGAGGGGGGGAAGGGAGGCAGAGAAGGCTGTCTGCAGATCTCCGCCATTTCGCAACCAGATTGTTTACTGACACAACGTGGCCATTGCAGTAGTTTTCCACTAGATGGGGACTGAAGGGGGTCTGGAGCCTTGTGGATGTGAATATGGAGGCTGCTATATGAAGCTCCAAATGAAAATCCAAGGCTGTCAGAGCTGTTAGGGAGCCCCTAAGTAGCTGATTAAAAATGGAAATATGTAATAATACACCACAGTTTCAGCCAAGACTGCGAAAATATGGCCCCAATGGTTCAGAGTTTACATTCCAGACTGGACCTTTTAGTGAATCTGCACATAAGCTTTTTTCAGTTATAAAAAAGAAGCTCTTAAAATACTGTTATGGTTCAATCATTTACTGTCTCTACACCCTAACCTGGTGTGTGACAAGGCCTGGGCCTACACTCTGATGTGACCTATCTTTAGATCTGTAGCAGGAGACCTGAAAACAAGTCAGACCTACCTAAACACAAAGCCGACGAATGCGTTACACAATCGGCTATTACACTGCCAGGGACAAGGACTAGGTGACAACACGGCAGTGAGATAAAATGATAATGTGCGTGCATGCCTTGCTTACAGCTACAGAAGCAAAGAGGGTTTTGTTTGAGGCCTAAATAGGCGACACTATACCGTATCTCACAAAAATATGGCAAAGCTTGGAGGAGGAAAAAATCCCAACACTGTGCTGCATAATCTCATCCTGGATTGTCCTATTTCAGTTAAAACATCAGGAAATGTGGTTAAGAGTTTGGGGATCGAAGCTCCTGTGTTTTAGTTTAAGAGGAGCTTCCTCTCCTCCTAAACTTCCCAATCGTCCACTGTGGGAAAAAAGGCAAAATGAACCTGCTTTGCATTAAAAAAAAAAAGAATAAGCTGAAATTGTGTAAACAAATCTAGACCCTGAAAATTAATGTTTATCTAGTGACTGGTAAAAATGAAAGTTAACATCACAGTTTCGTGCACTTTGAAATCGATAAACCCCAAATGCAGCCTTATGATCACATATCAGTCTGATCACATATATCAAGCCCCCACGGAACAAATCAGAGGAGAGATTAAAAAGCATAAGAAGAGAAGAGAGCTGGCCTTAAGTTTAGAAAATAGGAGTAGTTTCCAGATCTCCAGGAGGTCAGACTTATCTGGCCATAATGAAAATGACATCATATTTGTCATGCTGTGTGCTTGCTCTAAATACAGCTGTTGTGTTAATCCATGAAGGATCTCTCTCCAACAACAGGATCCAACAAGCCATCCTCAAATCTCTTTGATAAAGCAGAACAGCTACCACAGACACACGCACACAAAAAAAACATTGCTCCTTAAGATCAGGACTTCGCTTTTAAGAATCAAGAGCAATCCGTTTCTGATAACACAGCCGCAACTGTCTCGAGAAACGCATCTTTCTGTACAACCTTAAAGAAGAGAGAAGAAGACAGCAAGAGCTCAAACCAGTTGATGTTAACTTTTAGAGAAAATGGCTAAAAGGATCTGAGAAGCAAGGCTGTACATCTCCTCAGACCATTAAAAGCCATCCAAGGGTGAAGAATACAAAGCTAACATGTCTTTCCCCTTGTGTGCCTCAAGGAAGCATCATACCTGCTTTCTTCTCATGGCCTCCATTGAGAAGAAGAAGGCGGCAGAGACAGAGAGAGAGAGAGAGGAAGAGTGTGTGGGTGTGTGTTTGAAAGAGAGAGAGAGAGAGAGAGAGAGGTAGGGGGTGAGGGGTGGGGGGAGAACGAAGAGAGAGACAGAGAGAACGAGAATGTGTCGAACAGATTGTTCCTCTTTTCCTTTTCTTTCCCCGCATGCACATTCACCTCACCAGTCATGTGACCTGGTGGCTCCCTCTGTCGGTCCTCCTCTTCAGAGGGTCTCCACAGAGCATGCTCAGTCATTTCAAAGTGTAACACCACTCCATTTTTTTTTTAAACTGGAAGATCTCATTGCCACTGAAGATATCCACTAGAACCAAGACACCACACATATGCTGTGCAGCCAGTAGGAGCAGAAAAAAACAATGTCTATATTACTCCAATTTCAAGTAGAAGGTTTGCTTTGTTAACATATGTATACACTAGTGCTGTCTTGATTGGCTTTTAGTATTACATTTCTTTGCAAGCAGTGTATCGCACCTTCTTTGCAGTTCTCTGACGTTATTGTTATAGCTGCATTATGAGTGTGCAGCTTCTGCCCTTTCAGGAGTGCTATGCAAATGAAGCAGCGGTAAAAGAACAAACTGCAGAGTCGCCAGGCCACTTTGTGAACATCTCAACAGAAGAGTCTTTTGTCTCCACTGAGCCTTGGGCCAGTGAAGAGAGCAAACACTTCCATAACATGCATGAAAAGATATTAGGCCACAGTAAAGACAGTAACAGGTCAAGCTGGCTTTTGGTAAAAACTGAAACTAAGCCCAAAAGCAAAAACAAAAAGACAAGAAATGTAATATCATGCTTCGAGAAAACCAACTTAACACAAGTTTTTTTTGCCATTCTCGTCATTGTGTTTTTTGCTTCATAATGTTCCTTTGATAAAAAAGGAGAACTGTTTCTCATGGTCTCATGCTGTCCTACTGTTCACAACCTAACATTGAGTTCATTCAAGAGGAACTTCTATAATGGTTTCTGTAACTGTATCTCTTTTGTGTCAGAGTGATCTAGTTCAGAGTCTTATTTAGTTCCTACTTCACATTTTTGCAGTACATGAGTCACTTTTGGTGATGTAGACTGTTCCAGTGAAGGCGCGTCTTTTTTTTTGTCTTGAATGAATGAACACATAAAGGCCACAATGGCAACCACATCTCGAAAAAACAATACAAACATCTGTAATAACGCACATTTAAATACAGAGAAATGAACAAAACATAGCCGTTATGACACAAAAGTAATCTCGGTCTAAACATTTAAGCTATGGCTAACCCAAATACAAAGGTTAAAGCAATGCTTTGACATTTAGGATGAGAAAAATACAAAGGACCTTATGCATGAATCCGTCAGTACATTTGGCTGATCCTTGAGGCCACCAGGGACGTAGCCCACAATCCAACCTGGCGTAGGTACAGCACAAGTGGCAACCTTGGGTGCTGATTAAACCCATGTGTAAGTGTCAAAATGTGCAGGTTTGTATGGGTCCAGCCAAAAGCAAGTCAAGGCCCTTAGGTTAAACATGTGAAAGACATGTTGGGACTCGTAGCGTGAGCTTCTTGGTTCTCAACTCTACCTCAGCTCTGCTTGCGCTCCACCTCTTTGCCTGATTTTGGATCAACCAGGAGTTAAGGTAGACTCAGGAGCTTCCAACAAAGCGACTGTGAAAGCCTTTCAATAGGACTTAAAATTGTTCTTTAGAAACCTATAGATGACGGAGGTACTGCCTTGCAGTGTTAACCCTGTACACAGCATAAATCAAAACACTCAGCTTGTCCTGTATTTTTGAATACTCAGATAATACTTACAATCCACACTGACAAAACAGCAGGTATACTCAGTTTTTTAGCTACGTAAAACAAGAAATGTAGCTCTAAATTACTCACCTAAAATGCAAGTGATGAGTATAGTATAACATAATTCATACCTAGCACAGGCCTCTGCATAATGCAAGGCACATGGTCTACAACCTAATCTTTGCAATTATCAAAAAACACTCAAAGTAATTGTGCCTGTCGTGGTAGCACTATCATGTTTCAAGCAATTCTAGAGACGACAGAGAGGATATGACACCAGCAGGATGGTATCTGTCACAAGGCTAATAATGGATCTTTCTTCCTAACAATAAACTTTAGCTACTGAGGCCAAAAGCACTGCTCGACATTGAACCAAGGCCGTTCTTTTTGCCGTTTTCTCTTGTCCGTCTGCACACCCAAACTGAATACTAAAGGGAACACAAAATGTACATGCTGTAACAGCAAGCGACCAGAATATAAAACACTTGCAAGAGGTTATGTTAAGCTACATGAGGCATGGAGTGTGCACGCAAAAGCGATTGCTTCTTCGTTTATATACACATTTTGCACAAACGCTCAGCTGTAGCCCTGTATGGAAAGCAATAAATGAAAAAAAGCTGTTGACAATTTATCCAGCACTAGGCTACTTAGTGTTTGTTTACTAGAGTATCTGAATTCACTAGCCAGCTAGCAGTCGGACGCTCGTTTTTGGCTTCAAACACAGAAAGCAACATAGCTGCGGTACTATATTTTCTGCTGTCTAAGGCATATCAACATGTGTCGCTAGCTGGACATTCAGCTTTTACACTGACTATGAGAACAAATCAGACAAACACAGATATCAAATATCTATCTCTATAGCTCCTCGTCATACTGGCAGGCTCATAATTTTGATAACACCTCTACAACTCATTGGCTCACTGGACCATCTTGTGGTACAAAGCGGTATTGTCTAAGAGTAGGGAGCACAGTAAAAAGCAACATTTTAGATTTAGCACATGTCACATCTTTAAATATTTGACATTTAGGTTCAGGATATTACATGTAAGCTGCATAAAACACAGAGGAGTGAGTGATTTCTTTGACTCCCTTTGTAGTCAAGTGGTGGCTGTGACAACCACTTCAATAAGAGCAGAAAAACACACACTCAACGTGGTACGTGTAGACAAACGACATCAATATCACGCAATGTAAAGTTTAAAGAGGAAGTGGCCACAAACTCCACACCTTCCTTCGCTTTAAAGACACTCAGCACTGCTGAACAGGTTTTCATATCGGCGCTGTGCGAGCGACCTCTGCTGAACACGGCCGGATACTTTATACTAAAAAAAAAAAACACACACACACACACGCTACAAAAAGAACTGTAACAAAGACTAAAGCAGTGACACACTTGCAAGTGTGCACCGTTCAATCTTCACAAATAAAATATCTCCTTAAAAAGCAATGCAACTTCACACAACCAGCACAGGAATGCTTTGCACCGACTGGAAGCCATGGCAGTAGCTACACGAAGCTAACAAAGAGGAGCCAGCAACAGGAAAACAATACAACGCAAAAGTTTCAAACGTGGAAAAAATAGCAACACAGAGACAGTAAAGATGGTTTCGGAGCTGGCGCCATAAGTATGCAATGGGAGGCTGTGGCACCACTGCCAAAGCTGCCTTCATTTGCCTGCATCAGTTATCGTGCAGCTAAGATAATACAAAGCACAGTGAAGATAACATCAACAGCAGAGCATTTATACGTATTGTTTCATATTACACCAAGACAAGGTCCTGGCGTTTAATAAAGATAACCTCATAAATCAGTTTTGGTGTCAATTTGAAAAAGTGTGCACAGTCTGCTAACTAGCATCGCTGCTAGCTAGCTAAACAACACTGTCTAAATTAGCCGCCAGTGAGCCGGTGTCAAACAATACAGCTCCAACTGTGACTGATGTTGGCTAAAACAACGCAGGTACATGTATGTGCAGTTTATTTTGTACCGCTAAAGCTGGACACAGTGACATGTGCCTGGACCATGTATGAGCAAATCAAGGTGCAGAGCACAAAACGCGCCCGTACGGACCATTCAGGTTCCGGGGCGCAGCATCTTCCTGCACATTCAGTTGCCCTCCGGTCCAGCACAAAAGCAGAAGACTCCAGGCTGGCAACGAGCAGTTTCCGACAAAACCGGCACCTCCACACCGACAGTTCATTCGTTTACAAAGCGGCGTCCTGGCGGCCGGGGCGACACACAATCCCCAGTGTGTATAAAACGGTGTGGAAGTAAAACAAGCTTGGCGTAGATAAAGCTGAAACACTCACCTCGGTTCCAACCGAAGCCATGGTGCCTGCCTGGACGTAAACTCCGCCCACCCCCGGATTACGTCACATTTATTGATTCGCAAACACTAGTGTATCACACCTGAGGGTTTATCAATAATATGATCAACTATAACAATAATAATAACTTAATTTTAGGATGGTTGAGAGGTTGGCTGTGTTAACGATAATAAAATACAAAGTAAAACAGAAACAATGCATCAATGGTAGAGGTACCACAAACATTTGATTTTATATGAATTGAAAATAAATAAATATAAATGCAACACATGGCAATACAGGGTCCCACTGCACAATCTGCACAATGGGATTTGCTACCATTCATCCCCAATAACATCTGAGTGGGTGATCTTTGGTGCATGAATCTCTGTTCTAGTTCAATCCAAAGATTAAGCTGACCTAACAAGTTTTTCTAACATTTAAAAAGAGAACTGCCCTCCAACATGATGGTTAAACACATTATTGTATGCCTATTAACATAATTTAATATACTGCTAATATAATTTAAGCAATCTGCTTTGTTCTATTTTGGCCCACTTTTATGGCACTCAGTACAGGACCAAACCTGTCAGAATGCTCACACAGTAATCATGATGTTACTGTAGATCACTTATTTCTACACCAGTTAAGGTTATAGTATGACTTGCAACCGAATTGCATGATGTCAACTTGAAACATGACACAAAACCACCAAGTGAAATGTATGACATGTTATTCCTGTGGGTGCTCAGCATAGCTGACACTGTCAGCCATCTTGGATCTTGCCATTTTTATCTGCACTTACCCTTGCTTGTCACTAGGTGACTACTGTAATTGGAAGTATTGTCCACAGAAGTGGTTCACATGCAGCTCCACTATCATGTCACCTCCAAGAAAAAAAGAAATGGCTTTTAAAGTGGTTAACAGTTGATCTCATCACAAGGTCCAGTGGAAGAAGCTGCACAATTGTCAGGGAAACTGTTTAAATTTCTGTTGTAGTAATGGAGTCGGGCCTGACTGGAACATTTTTATGGTTCTGCTGGTATTTTGGATTTATGAATATTATTTGTGATGCACAATGAAACCAACTCATGTTATTTAATGGTGGTTTCTACCATACAAGATCAGAGCTTGTCTGTTCAATCATATTTGCTTAAATTGTGGAACTGGTGTCACATTATGAAAAAAAAAATATATTATCATATTTAACTGTTATTTTATATTATAGTTGTAGTCATTCGCTTATATTCTTCCCTTTTGTGTAATTACATCGCTGTACTTTAGAGTGCAGGGAAACTTATGTGTCATAATGGGGCTCAGTGGGTGTCATGCTTTCAGTTCTGAAATTGGCATTTTGTGAGTATATTTTTTACTAAACTTTTACATGTTTTATATTTTTACAAGTTGTGTAATAGCGTTTCACAGTGATTGTGTAAATTGCTTGCTATAGGGCTTGTGGTTAATTTGATGTTTAAAAGCACTGCCTTTTGTCTTTTGCTGGCAATTGCAGATTAATGTATTAATGAAATATAATGGTTCGTATGTGCAATACTGATTTTTGTTAGTAACATGTGAAATGAATTTTGGTGTATATACATTTTTGTCTAATTTTAAGAGCTTGTATTTGTATCATAAAGGTACCAAATAGCATGTCACCATTAAAATACAAGTCATAAAAATTTAAATAAATCATAATAGTTCAATAATAAGTTATAAAATTCAAACAAAACCAGAAATATCCCTGTCATTTTGTAATTGGAGGTCGCCAGGAGAGGGCGCAAGCGCCCCACTTTGACGTGTAGCGCTCCTTAATTTAGCAGACGAAGAAGCGCTCGGTAGGTTGGTTATCCGGGAAACCCGCCGTCTGCATACACAACAAAGAAATAAGTTCCAGAGCGACCTAAGGAAAGCAGGCATTAATTAATTTCAGATACCATCTATTCGATAAGGGAAGCCTTGGAAATATTTGCTAAGTTATCTAAGGGAAGCAGGCTTAGTATTTAGAATTTAGTTGTTTTTTTTCTTTGTTTTGTTTTGCTGTTTTGTTTTAGGTGGCAGTAATGCACCTAAGAGTCGGATGCCACCCGCAAATGAACTAAAAGAAGAAGAAGAACCCGCCGTCTACGAGAACAGTTCTAGTTTTAAAATCGAGGACTGGTTGATTCACTGTTTCTCTTCTACAGGTAGTTTAGTTTAGAAAGATAAGTGACAAGCTAGCTGCTCGTGTTAGCATACTGTTGAATATCTTCAGGTAAACATTAGCCAAGAAGATGACCCAACAAGCGGCTGCTCTGCAGACCTACAATAATGAACTTGTCAAGTGTAAGTACTTTGTTTTATTTGCTGAGAAATAATTTGATAACTAGTCACTAAAGACAGATACAGACAGGAGTCTGGTTGCGTTTCTATAAAAATGTCTTACAGACGGGAAAACATGTCTCACTCTTGTCTGTCACAATAGTTGTTTAAGGTAAAATGTTCCTTTTAATATCTATTTGAACCTAATATATAACTGTGCTTAGCCCCAGTGTTCGCTCTGTCAGCATTTCCTCAACAGGTATTGAGTCAGTTTGTCATCTTTATCAGTGATGCTGCTCTACTTTGGGTTAGCAAACAGGATAGTACCGTTAAATCTGATTAACCTACTCAGATTATGCAGTCTCCTACCCGGAAATCAGCCTTTAACCATTTGCAGACCAAAGCCAGTAGAAGTGACAGACATCAACGTTTGAATATATGAACATGCTTTGTTTTCTCCTGTCTTTATTCTTTATCAAAATGACTTCAGCTGGAACTACTTACTTCAATATTTGTCAGCTGTTTGGAAGCTGGTTAATCTGTGTCTAGTCTGCCAGGATAGGAAACTTAATGAGAAGGTTGGATTTTACATTTACAAAACAACCTAAAATAGATCACATGTATTAAGAATTGTGGTATAAAAGGTTGTGTGATTAAATTCTGTTTTGTGCTAGGATGCTGTGTCTGTACATACACAGGCACAGCATCCTCTGTCAGTGGCCTGAACAGACCTGTTTGTCTCTGTTTAGGTATCGAAGACCTTTGCTCAAAGCGGGAAGAGCTGAACCGGCAGATCACGCAGGAGGAAGAGGAGAAGGAGCGTCTGCAGCACGACATCCGCGTCCTCTCGGAGAAGCTGAGCAGAGTCAACGAGAGTTTGGCACAAAGGCTCGCCGCTCGCGCCACCTTCGACCGCACCATCGCAGAGACAGAGGCTGCATACACCAAGGTCTGTAAGATCCAAATGGCTGCAAAACACTTCTTCTGTAATTTCTATTATTGGAATTGGAGTTTTATTTGCAGGAGTTACTGCAGTGGTGGCATTATTTTAATGAATAATATTACATAGTTGTTGTTATGATGTAATATGTCCTGCAGATGTCAGTAAATATTTGCAGCACATCCCACTTATTGCTACTAACTCCCTGTATGCTGCACATAAACAAACTCCTAAGCTGCTCTGATTAAAAAACAACAAGACCCTCAGCAACCCTTAGCCCCTTTTAAAAGGACTTACTCAGGTCACGCCACAACATTATTGCTTCTTCGTATGTACAACATTTTGAGGAGGGAAGTGTGTTATTTCCTACTGTAGATCTTGGAGAGTTCCCAGTCTCTTCTGAGCGTCCTGAAGCAGGAGGCAGGAAACCTCAGTAAAGCCACAGAGCCTCGGAGGAAGGAGCACTAACGGTCACTGAACTCCGCTTCTGACCGCAGCGGCACACTTGATTCTGGCACTTTTACTGTAGTTTATGCTCATCTCCGGGTTATTTGTAATATAATTATTTTGTTGTAAGTACCTGAGTTCAATAAATGCATTTCCGAACATTTATTTGTACCAATCCCATTACTCTTGTAGACAAAATGGAAAAGGAAACTGTCACATGCAGTACTTGCATTTGTTCAAGTCTTCTATTTATTGAGATTTGTACAAGTATGACATCACCTTTTTTTTGTTTTTTTTCTTTAACTTGCCCAAAAAAATCATCGACAATAACTTTACAGTAAGCACATCTGCTGTGATGTAGATTTACAGACGAGAGGGGAGGGTGGGGTGGAAGTCAAGGATGAACAACATGGAGTTTCTACCACAGGATCGCTACAGTGCGACCAACACAAACTGCTCGCTTTGCAGAAAAGGAGGAGTGACGAGACAACGGGGGGGGGGGGGACACTGGCGGCGAGAGACGGCGAGCTGGGCGTCTCCCGTTATAACTTCACATCAGAAAAGTTCTTGCTGGTGTCATTTAAGATGATCAGTGAAGTCCCCCGCCCCCACCCCAAGACCCCAAGACCCCATCCCCAATACACTCTTCATTCTGCCTCTTCGGTCCTCCCAAGACAAGAGAGCAACAAAAGGTTCCCATAAAGAGTCGGGGTTTTGGTCAGCAAAGGCAGCAGTTACCACAGATGGATCCACAGGCGAGTCATGTGACCATTAGCCACGGCTACACAGCAGGTCCAAGCAGGCTTTCTTTGGGCCCAGTTAAACTTGAAAAAGACCTTTAACTGATTGTAGTTTTTACTTGCTTAACAAGGCAGAGGTGTAACAGGGATCAACACAGTGCCAGGTACAGAGTATTATTAATTTAGTACTAATTTAGGTTTTGACTGCAATGCCCTGTATTGAGGAGGAGATTGTATCCGTTAGATGACCATACCTTCAGACATTATCTTCAGAAATAAGTGGATATATATCTTAAGTGTGGTAAGAAAAATACATTCAGATTTCTTAACAGAGGCACTGGCAGCTAATCGTTAGCAATCATAAGCATATGCAACTTGTACATTTGTTAGAAATCATAGGCCAAATCAGGTTATTGGGTCATGAACTTTAGAAATACATAAAAAGGATTTTTCAAGTCGTCTCAAGGATGTCTTAGGGACAAAGATGGAGTCCTTGGACCTGTGTGAGAAACTGCACTTGGGCCACTGTTCGAGGTCACAGTGACAAGGCCAACAATCATAAGACTTTTGATGCAAGGCGTATGACAAAACAAAAAAAAGTGGACGTGGCATTCATCGGCAGTGCATTCATACACAATTGAAGAGTTCCTTTTCAAAATGGTTATTTAACAGTAACTAGAAAAAAAGTGGTATTCTCTGCCAAGCAATAGAGGCTCTTATTTTGAAAGAAAACTCTTCAACTAGGCTTTTTTGTTCTTTTTAAGTGCACATTTCCTCTGTCGCCTACTCTGTCATTTAACATGAGGTGCAAAACAAAGCTAAAAAAAGCAAGACAGTGCAAAGACATATAACATCCAAGACTCCTGAAGATACAAAGAATTTCCTAAATTCATTAGACAAAGACAAAAAAAAAAAGTCTCCTAACAGCAAACCTTTAAGGACTGAACAAATAAAAAATAAATGAAATGAAATGAAAGGGAGATGCTGGAAACTGTACAACAATACTGGCCGAGGGGATCGTGTCAAAGAATGAGTGTGAGGCCATTACAGCAACACTTTAATCAGTTGGCATTCTGAGTTAAAAAACAAACGAACAAACAAACAAAACGGAAAAATTGGTGCATTTTAGCAATATTAAAAAAAATCTTAATTAATAAAAAAAAAAAATTACACGTCTTTCAAACACACACGATCTTGCATTCGTTCGCACAAACATCTGATATGAAAGTTCATAAATCATTGTAGCCTTCGCCGCTCCGGCTTCTTTCCTTCTGTTGGAATGTCAAAGTACATGAGGTCCGACCAGGGAGGGGGAAAAAAAAAAACAATAAAAACATCCGGGAAGGGTGACAGCACCGCTATAACCGGTTCCTTCCACACCAGCAACATGTCTATACAAAAAAAAAAAGTTTTTGTACATGAGCAGGGTTCAGACATGCAAACTTCAACTTTTAAGCAGGAATAAATACACACATAGCTCAGAGGAAGGTGTCTGCGTTTTGGATATACAGAGACATTCTACAGTGTGATAAATGTTTTTGCTTTATCACCAGCGATATGGACAGTTACAGACGTTATTGGCCAAGGTCACTTTTTCAGGAATTTCATGAGAAAGAAATGAGAGTTTGCTACAGATTGACGTTCACTCCCTCGTCTTCGCCAAAAGGGAGGAAAGCGCGTTGAAGTTTGCTTGCCTTCGGACACTTCTACCAAACATCCAGCAGCTTTGATACAAAAAAAAAAAACGGAAGCTTTACAATAAAACAGAACCAACACTGGGTGTTGGCTGAAATCAAAACATGCAATTAAAAAAATAAAGAAAAAGTACATTTGTGGCACCCTTTCACCGTTTTGTTTTGAGTGTTTATATCTACTGTATGCAAGTAGATGTGTCATGACGGATGACATGTTTCCATGCTAACACTGAGCTCTGTGATATCAACACATGGACACTGGATTCCTCCTTTCAGCTCCTGCCCCAAAAAAAAAAGAAAAATCAAACAAGTGTCTAAATGAAGCCTTTTTTCCTGGAGTGTGTTGAGGAAGAATCTGATAGCGGCTCTGACAGATCAACTGTCCGGGATCACAGGGGGGAAACAGTCCAGCTGCTTTTGAGAGAGAGGGAGAGAGAGAAGGAGAGAATCTGACATGTGCCTGAAACCCCTTTCTCTGATATGCGGTTGATAACGTGGCGTTTGGTGGTACCGTGGCAAGAAATCCTTCAAAAGCAAACAAAAGAAAGCACTGCTTCTTGTCTGAGCAGGAAGGTGTGTGTGTGTGTGTGTGCTTGTATCGGCTGGAGTGTAGACAGTGGAGGCAGTTTAGGCCCCTCAGGGCTGCGGTCTGGTCCCACAGGTGTGATGCTACTGTACAGCTGATGGGTGAATGGCGATCAGAAGTAGAGGGCGGGCTCGCTGCTGTAGTCAGACAGGGAGGAGCTGTCTGCTGGTGTGAGCTGAGGAGAAACAACAGCGTTTCAGATGATTTAGAAACGTTCAGTTCACAAGTCAAGTTTTTCTGAAACTCTATGTCTTACTAGAGAATATAGTCATGTTCAAAAGTTAAACTGTTTTTGTGTACAAATTGATTGATTTTCTGATTGTAGTGGGACTAATGCAACCTCAGATGAACTGATGCTGAAATGCTGTGTGGTTTTCAGCAGATGTTGGTGATCATTAAGACCAAACGGCTCCACTTTGGTCTCATGTGTCCATAGGACATTGTTCCACAAGTGTTGTTCTTTGTTCAGATGCAGGTTTGTGAACCTCAGTCCTGCTTCCATGTGTTTTTAGACAGAAGGTTCTTTCTCCTGGTAACTCTTCAAACAAACTGTACTTGTTCAGTCTTCTTCTAACTGTGCTGTCACATTAACACTGAGCATGCTCAGTGAGGTCTGTAGGCTCTGACATGTAGCTCTTGGGTTTTTTTTTGTATTTCTCTGATCTTGGGCTGAATCTTCTGGGACGTCCACTCCTGTGAAGACTGACAGCTGTCTTGAATGTTTCCACTTGTGAATAATCTTTCTCTCTGTAGAACGTTGAACTCCAAACAGTTTGAAATGGTTTTATTAGTCTTTCCAGATTGATGTGCAGCAACAGCTGCTTCTCTAACACCATTGTGTATGTCTTTCTCTCTGGTCACTGTGTTAACACACACCTGAATGTTCCAGAGCAGCAAACTGTTTTTATAGAGGTCTGTACACCTGCTGATGATCAATTCATCAAGGACTGATGATCAGCAGCACCTGCTGCAGCTCAACTAATTAACTCCTATGGAAGCAGTAAGATGAGGATGCTTGTTGTTTTCCTCTTTTTGGCTTCATTTTTCTACATAAATAACAGCACAGTGAAAAAGTTATATATTGTTGATTGTCTGAGGTGAAGTTTACCTGATAGAAGACCCGAAAAACATAGAATTAAAAGAGTGGGTACTAACTGTTAAACATAACTGTAGAACCTCCTAAATAAGCCATTAGAGATAAACAACTTTTATTATTTAATCCGCATTGTCTCTCTTTTTTTGGTGTTAAATGATGGTTGTAATCAATTTGGAGAACCACACCTAATACTTTAAAGATGTACATTTAATTTATTTATTTTTTAAATAACTCATTTCTTAGTAAGCATCAGCATGATATTTTGGTAATACATTATATAATGATCAGCATGCTACACACTATCCCTTACATTGCTGTCTGTCTGTTTATTTTCTCATCAAGAATACTGTTTAATCTTAATTTAAAGCTGCATCATTCAAGGCAGAGTCTGCTATTGATAATGCAGCCATGATGCAAGGAAAAACATAAGAAGCCATTATAAATGTTACGGTATAAAAGTGATGAATGGATGTTAACACTGTGACCGCCCTGCAGCCACATGTGCTACTGGACTCTTAAAAGATAAACTGTGTATACAGCTTTTTAAGTGTGATGAGTGGAGGTGTTTGCCCTCACCATGACCTCCTCTGTCATCTGCGTCTGCTGGGAGGTGGTGTCTTCCTGGTAAACGCTCTCGTCGTGTTTGTGTTCCTGCCAGGCGCTGAAGTCTACAGAGTGCTTGGGAATGTAGCTGGAAAGGTCTGCAGGTAGTAGAAAGATGTTAAGTTCGTTAGTAACCCCCCACTATACAATAGTGAGACACACTTCTCAATCATGCACAGATTTATATACATATCATTTTTACAAGTTATGTACTGAAAGCTGACTGTGTGCAGTTGACAGTTTGTCCAGTAGGGGTCTCTGTCACACTACTTATTGCCTCATTGGATACACAGCCGTCATACATAATGATACTGAATGGAGTAGAATCAGTTTGAAGTAGTTTAAATCAGACCTGTACATAAACATGTTGCACTTTTTTGTCACTTTTTTTCCCCCATGCATCTTATTATTGGATCTTTATTTAAGAGATCCAATCTTACAAGAACGTTTCACCCTAATATGAACTCCTATTGAAAACTGTGACTCGTCTCCACAAACGTTTTGCACAGTCATGCCTTTTAATGAGCTCTCTTTTAAAAATATACCACCAGAAACAATTCAATACTTGTCAGATGTAAATAAAGGCTATTTTGGCCATGCCTCACTTCATGCACTTTTTAAGTTGCTGCTGAATTTATTATATGCTACAAAGAAAGTGCATTTTCATTTGCATCTAATAAGCAAAGCTTAAAAAGTATTGAAAGGGTTCGACCTCTGATATACAAGAAGAAAGAACTGTATGTTGCTTTATGATTTTGGACTTGTGCATTCATCGTTGTCTCACCGTTACTATTGTTTGAGAGGGCAGGTGAGCCGGTCAAAGAGGCTCGAGGGATGTGGATGCGTCCCACCATGCTCGGCTGTTCGTCCGCCATGGGCTTCCCATCCTGTTTCTCCTCCTCGTCCTCCTCTCCGCTGTCCCACGCGCTGCTCTCTGACGGATACTCGTACGTACTCTGGAGACTGGACTCGTTGAACGATATCTTGAGCTGGAAGAGGAAACAGAAACATTAGTGTGACGGTGACACTGAACTTGCTTTGATTTTTACAATATTGCTCCTTGTACTGCTAATGAAGTGTTTTTTGTTTGCTTGTTTGTTTTTTATTACAACAAATTTCACAAATCGCTCTAGTAATAGTTCCATTCATGTTGTAAATATACGCTGACACTGATTTCCCTTGGCTGTGTAGTTTATTCTCACTTCACTGGCAGCGTGATAAGATAAAATAACACCAGTCTCCAGCCAGCAAATGTTTTTTCTGCGGTTGATAAACTTGGGAAGCTGCCTGATCATGATTTGGACTCATTTTTTTATTTTTTTTTTACCTGAAAAGGCAACATTTCACACTTCCGTACAATATAATACACCTATATACATTATATCCTAGTCATGTTACTGGGTTGTCGCCATGGCAACGGCTCAAACACCACCCACTGACAAAAACCATGACATTCACATGTGTTGTTACTGTGGTGCTCTCAGGGAAATGATGATGGGGCCCTTTTTTGTTTTGTTTACAGCCCTCATTTGTTTACCAAGAAAACAAGCCATCTGCTGTTAACTGTTTCCTTGCTGAATCGCTAGATAGGGAGGTCAAAGTTTACAGCTGTCAGCCAAGATTTCCAAGCACCGGTTATCTTTCGAAGCGAAGACGTCTGCACTTTACGAGCCCACTTCTCACTTCCTTATTACTGCTAATTGTACCATGTATGCTGAAGATTACTTCCTGACAATGCAGTTTAGAACCTTCATAACTTATTTATCAGAGTGGTTAATACATGGGATTCTTGGAAAGCTGCACTTTTGTGTGTCCTCTTAAGTGGGACAGGTGGCATCCTTGCAGGAACCGAGGGGGCCTGTGATTGATCGTCTCTGTGCATTTGCTGCAAGACATGTCTGTTTGGCAACGCTTCAGTGGGCTGCGAGCATGGATCCGCGGGGTGAGATGAGCCTGTACGCTTTTGCTGTATCGTGTAATCCAACATGAATGTGCAGCCAGAGACCTCTGTGGTTATAGCTGTCAGAGAGTTAGAGGAAGGAAGTGACAGGTACATCGCGTGTGTCAATTTCTACCAAAACTAAAACTAAATGTCTGAAACACATGACTGAGGGTTATGGTTTTAAGACTGGACCATAAGTGCTTTATAATAAGTTACTATTCGTGTATTGCGGCTACGTGTAGGCGTTGCAAACTAAAAAAAGTCTTTATTTCCTCCACACCACAGTTACCATGGAGATTGAACTGATAATACAAATACACATTAAAAAAAAAAGCAGGTTCATGTCCATGTCTTCCCCTGCGGCAGTCAGCTGACTGCTCTTAACCTACAGTTCCTGGCTCCATCCTCTCTGCAGTGATCTAAAGCTGCCCTAATCTCCATCACAAGGCCTCCAGCCAGAAACATGAAACTCAAGAAGACCATTCAGAGTTAACAGCTAACCTACATTTCATACATTTTTTTTTAAATCCTGTATGACTACCAGCATTACAGTGACATCTACGATAACAGAATGTTAGTCTTTGCAACACAACACATGGACATAACAGATGACTGGAATTATGTCACTGCAGATATCACAGATTGCTCCTGAGTCCCTTATATTGACATAAAAAAATTTGTTTCATTCACAGAGGCCACTGAGAATAAAACATGCTTCCTTTTGTGCTGCGCAGGTACCTGTCTATGTGTCAATGAACAACTAAAAAAGAAGGTAGACTGCTGTGAAACCATAACACAAAAACCACTTATAGATTCAGATAAAACAATACCCATCATACAGATTTAAAGCAGATCTTTAGACTTTATATCAAGAAGAAGCTTTAAAAATTGAGTGTTAATAAATTACAGAGATGCTGTTTAGATTGAGTTTTTTTTTACGATCATGTCAAGACAGCAGTTGGTTAATGGGTCTGTATGGCTCATCTGTAGCTGTTTGTCTTTAAAGTAGTATATTGAACACTTGACACATGACAAAAAAAGATAAGTGCACAAGTCTAGACTTAAGACAGTGGCAAGCCTGGAGATTTTACAGATTATAAAGGCATGTACAACATAAATAAAACTTCTAGTATCAGGACTTGCATTAAGGTTCAGGACTGCACATTCAGACAACTAAAAAGTTAGATATTTTAAGGACAAGGTACATATATGAGATAACAGAGCAATCTACAGACTGAAAAAGAGACATTCACTCCATAGATGTCAAGACTAGGACCTATGACATACCAGTTTATTCAAATATCTAATGTGTCTCATGTCGCCGATACGGTTATCTCCCTGAAATGTGTCCATACAAACTCCAACTATCACACTTTTATAGGAGTAGTTTGCAAAACACTACAGGACACAGTGACAAATCCCCACTGTTGATGGCTGTCATCCAGGAATGCTGATGCTCATCCCAACCTGCCCTGTTCACCTGATTTGACACCTTATTTCCTCTTCCTCCAGACTGTAGAGTGCGCTCAATTACTTGACCCATAAAACCCGACAGCTGCATGGTGTCTACAAGGCTATACTTTGTATCTAATAATCACTGAGATGACATGTACTGTATATTCTGAGGCCAAATGTCGGATTAATAGAATATCTCACTGTGACGCTTCTGACATTTCCACATTCAAGACGATCAACTCTACAAAATTACTTAAACAAATGATAACTGCCAGGTTTTTATGGAGGTATACATGGAAAAACATAACTTCCTAAGAGTTTATAGTTTTTTTCACTGATACAGAGGCCATTTTAAATACAAAAACTTCATGCATTATCATATGAAAGATGGATAGACTAAACAACAAGAACAAGATCTCTGCTTCAACCTTGGGATCGTGCTTTTCTGAAGTAGCTTCCTTTCCCTTCAGGAGAAAATAAATAAAATTCCGCAGTAGTAACAGCACAACGCAGCGTGCCAGTCAGATAATGTTTAAACATACAGTCCTTTGACACAATCTCTACAAGGGCTCCAAGTCCCAGACGTCCCTGAGAAGTCCTTTTTTTGAGTTCCTGTGTTGTTGTGAATCTTACGCTGCAAAAAAAAAAAAAGTTTCCCTGCTTAACTGGCATCCTGTCTTAGAGGAAGTCTCTGAATGCCAAAAGCAAGTCCCATCAATAAATCAGGCTAGCCGCTGGGCTGGCTTCCTCTTTCACTGTCTTTCACTTTTCTTTTTAGTCTGGCCTACCAGCACACTTCTCACATGAGACTCCTGTTAGATGAGACTTTCACCAGTCTCAGTATCCTCTCTTTTGACGTTACATTAAAGCTGTTAAGAGAAGAGGAACAAGGTCACAGCTTTATTCTAGGGAGCCTTTCTATGATTAAAGCCTGCATCGTGGAGGCAGAAGTGATTCGTCTTCTGTCCTCAGGCTGTAGGAGGGGCCAAACAGGGGGGCCCCTGACTAAGGCTGGCTGTCTTCTTCAGTCAGCACAGTTCACTCAAACAGGAAGACCTATTATTCTGGCTTTGTTTGACATTTATTGAACTCTCACTTGGGAGTATGCGTGTATGTGTCATCTGAAATAAATTATAATGTCAAAATCCTGTGATAAACTGCTGGTTTGCAAATGTAAATATTCTCTTGGAAACTGTGCGATTTGCACGTATACTCTAGAGCAAAAGTTCGTTGACATACAATATAAGTTACTTATTGATTTGAAATGAATACACAATGAGACACAAGTGTAACACATGTGGGTGCAATGTGTCTAAAGGAACTGGGAAAGCACTGTGTATTAACCTTGAGTGATATTGAGAATGTTTCCATGCTTTGAAAAGCTGAGTTATTTAAACGTTGAATGAAATGTAGCAGTGTTGCCATGGAAACTGATACCAGTTTCCCCCCCATTTCTTTTCTTTTTAACTTTTAAATATATCGTCTGTATTTTATATGGCTTAAATTAAAGGTTCCAAGTTTCATCAGTATGGTGAGGCCCAATCTGAAATGTAGATTGTTAGATGATGTGAGCTGAGTGTTGATTGCATATTTTGTTAGAGGCACATGGGGTGAGAGATGGACAAAAGAAGAAGGAAGAGAGGAGAGCTGGCAGATGAGATTATGTCTTCATCAATGTTTTTTTTGGCCAATAGGCGATGTGGGAGCCGTGCCAGCAATTTTTTCCAGGCCACCCAGCATGGCGTGTCCTCGTTTGGTGAAAAGTGGTTCCTGTTGAATGGACATGCAAGAAGCGCTCAAAGCTCACCGCCAGCCAGCGCTGGTCAGCCTGAAAGTTACAGCTCTGCTCCTGTGTTTACTTGATGTATGTGTGACTGGGTGCATCTCTTCAAAATGTGATTCTATATTTATCCCGGCGACGCCCAGGTGGCAGAGGGCGCGGCGTGTGCAGTAATGTTGGTATTGAGAGTGCACCTGCTCACATACAGCGTGTGTGTGTGTGTGTGTGTGTGTGTGTGTGTGTGTGTGTGTGTGTTTAAAAAAAAAAGCATCAATTCCTTTGGTCTAGGTAAAGACACAATAAATTCCCTGTCTCTAAAGTGACATGGTAGAGTCCATTAAACAGACTAAAGATGTGTTGCTGCTCAGAGCAGACTGACCAGGTGCCTGATTACAGCTAATCTCCAGCCAGGTGGATAATATTAGAACAGCACCACAATGCACCGGCTGAAGAGTTGAGCTGCAGCTGCATTAGCGCCGGCAGTGACGGATAATATGAGCTTAATCAAAGCATGTGTGAACCTCGTCACTGTGCTGGGTAGATAAGATAACTTGTGTAGTTCAAACCAGAGAAACTGCAGTGCCATCGATACTGATCAATATTCAGATCAGTGAAACTAACGGTTGCATGGATGAGTCAAAATCTTAAATGTTATTTAAATATTAATTTCTCCAATGTCTCCATGACGAAGACATGAGTGAAAGGGTCTCAAACTACTTCACTAAAGTCTCAAAAACAAAATAGGGATATATTAATTTAATACTTTTATTAGGCTTACATTAGCCTTATGTTGACTAAGTAGCTATATCAGACAATTGGATGAACCATGGGCCTGATCTATTCACTTCAAGTCTATGTTTGCAACATTGGCTGTATGTTGATTAAGGCCATGATTAAGGACATTTCTAAAAGTGAGGACAAAATATCTCAAGCTTTGTGGATGGCTGCAGTATAAGTCCTTAACCCTGCCTCCTCCATGTTATTAGATAAAACAGAGCCCCAACTAAAAACTAAAAGTAGGCTTCAAATGTTCCCCACAGATGGTTTATGGCTAATGTTAGCCAGTTTTAGATCGTTTGTATCACACTGGTCTATGTTTATATTTATTTCCATATGTTTGTATTGAATTAGTTATTGCTGGCTAAAAAAAGAGTAAGTAACGCAGTGGTCAACAGATGATGGAGTAGCCGAGCTACTAGCTACTTTTACCTCTCAGTCTTAACTGTGCAGATTTCAAAATCTTTTCTAATATGGATGGAGGTGGATGTTCTCCATCTGCAGAGAAAATGGTATCAAAATGACGTCAGCCAAATCTGAAAAAGTCAGATTGGAGCATCTCTAGAACAGAGCAAGAACTGCCTGTTGTGTCATTGGTAATGTACTGCATAATAACAACAACAACTAAATGTTTGCGACATCAGCGTCTACAAGGGAGTCTAATCAGATCTAATCAGTAATTAGGAGTCATTTTTTTCCGAATGCCAACAGCACCCAGCTGCCAATATAACACGCACCTTAGCAGCTTATCACAAACAGCTAGACAAATTGTTGGATGAAGTTTAGTTGAGCTCAAATATCAGATATTTAAGCTACTTGTGGCTTAAAATACTCCAGCAAAGGTTCAGAGATACTGAACACACCTACTCACAACCCCTTCAGCTGCAATCTGTGAAGTAGATTCGGGTCAAAGACGCACATTTTTTCTGTGTGGTGTATTTCACACCACGTAGGAATTACATCAGTGTTAGGGTGGATGGATGGTGCTACAACTGTCAGTGATTAAGTACAACAACGCTGAGGTGTGTAGGTAGCTGCTGCATCGGGCAGGCTGACGGCGGAGGCAGAGAAAAGCTGTGCCAAACGCGAAAATCTGTGTTTACACTGCCATGTCTCAAGACTGCGTGAGTCAGTGTTGTAATACTACGCCCTTTGTATCCTTGTGTGTGAGTCTCTCTGTGTTGGATTATCTAACTGATAATGACACAGGATGGGAGAGAGGACACATTTCCCAAATTTGTCAATGAACTGTTAAGAGATCCAGCTTAGCGAAGTGGAGCCAGTTCATTATATTGTCCCATAGACAGACCTTTTTTTGCTCAAATGAATGGCCTTCTATGTTATAATAATGGGCCACACTCAGTGTGTAAGGTGATACCGGCTGGGTGGAGATCGAAACTTATCAGCAATCTACTCCTTACACACACACACACTGTAATTGTGGGAGCGTTTACTACATAAAAGCACACTTCTGGACCTCCTATGTACTCTCAAATACTGAGATGATGATCAGGTTTGGCTTAAAACCCGCAATCAAGTGCAGGACTGGGTGAAGAGTACTTGCATAAGATCAAGATGGGATCAAAACACAGTTACTGTTCTTATTAGATATTTCTTATTAGAGTTTCTGGCTGACTGTTTTAATTACTTAAGGTAGTCTGGGGGTTAATATATGAAACTTCATATCCACAGGACTACTGGCTTTGTCCAAAGGCCACGCAGTGCAGTGAAGGCCAATGGGTGCGTCTTACATTGATCCCTTGTTCAGCTGGTGCTGAGTAGCTCTACAGTCTGTGGGCTTCTGGCCAGTGATAAGGCTATTGTTTCAGTGAACTCTGGGACAGGGATGAGTCAATAGTCACAGCAGCACAGAGGCAAGATGCCAAAAAAAAGCAAATATAACATAAATCATATGCACATCAGGGGGAAAAAGCAATGAAACAAGACCATCAAACAAAGAAACAATGAACTAACTTGTTGGATTACACTGTGTGGCCAAAAGTAAGTGGACACCATGTCCAGGTCTCGACAGAAGACTTCTTTTATTTCTATGCATTAGCATTGTAAGATTTGTTTCACAGGTCTTGTTTTTCAAAGGTTTTGTTCAGAAGTGGGATAAGCCTGGTACAAAATAATGGTTTGTTACACACATTTGCTTTAATTATGTTAAGACTTTATGAGCCCTATGATCCCAACAGATCAACAGCCCATAAGGGCTTAAAGTGGTTAGCAGTTTCCTTCTGATTCCAGTCTTTGTGCTAGGCTAGGTTAAACAAGCTTGTGTCAACCTCTAATGCAAATTACGCCCAGTGCATTATGGGTATAATTTAGTAATTATAGTAAAGAACAGACCAGTGTTCTCGTGCTTTATTGTCTGTTTGCATACTTCTCTGCAGAACTATGTAAATTGAACCAATATATAAGTTATATATATATACACATCAAGCATGGGCCCCACAGCACCACCCATCGCCACCCTGTGATGAAATTATATTTATGGTAACAGCAACAGGTAACTTGCCAACACAGACTTTAGCCACAATTAACTATTTACAAGATCCTGAAGTGTTTGTTTTGCAAGAAAATGTTGGACAATAAACCATCACTTATAATTCAAGCTGCTCCTGGCCTTAAAATGCATCAACAGAAATATGTTTGGGTATTATACGAGCTAACCTCAGCTTCGCCTCATGAAAACACACACAAGAGGGTAGAGCTGTTTGGGTCTCCACCCACAATAACACTGATTTGTTGATTACACAGTGTGCTCACCATTTAAACATCTTTACATGGCCGTGTTTCAATTTTATCATTGACTCAGTGTGACAGCTACCTATCCGCCAATTACAGGATGTATGACTGATGTAAAAATGTGTGTGTATGAAAGAGAGAGAGGCTGAGAGACAGAGAGAGTGTGTGTCCTTATCCTGGGATCCTAATGACAGGATAGAATGGCTGTGGCTCGTGTTGCCCTGGCGACAGGCACCATGGATATGTGACAGAGGGAAACGGGAGAGTGGAGGTGGAGACAGAGAGTGACGAACGTGGCTGTGAGACAGACGGCTTTTGAACCAGGAAAGCAAATTATTAGAATCAACAATTGGCAATAAAAAAATATCAATTTCCTCCTGCTCATCTACATCTCTGGTCTGGGATGTGGCTCTTATTAATCCTAAAACACATTATAGTTGATTACAAACAGCTTCCATGGAGACTATTTGAATAAAAATTTACATTAGACACACAAAAGCACCACATACATGCCCAGATTCCCTCTAAGGTTTTGCAATTCTAATCCTGCAGACAGAAGTGGATGTGTTCAGTCGACACGGCAGCTGGATGAGTTTTTACAAAAGATTTTACTTTCCAATTATCATACACCCAAAACAGATTATTTCCTGAATGATGTGTTTCAAAGCAGATGGTGGGAAACACAGTGTGCAGGTAGTAAAACTCCACATCCTCTATGTGCCTCTTTTACTCGCCAACTCTGTCTTTTTATAAACTTTCAAAAAACCCCCGTCTGTAAGCTTCCTGCACTTTTAGCCTCTTCAGCTTCTTACTCATGCACCCACACACACACACACGTATAAACACACACACACACACACTGAATTAAACATGACTATGATAGTGGGGCTTTGCTGGCTGAATTCTAATTACACCAACTTTGCAGGGTTGCATACGTGCCTGAGGGCTGTGTGGGAAACCTGCAAGTGTGTGTGTGCAGAATTTTAGGTATTGGTTGTGCATTGGGGTCGTGCGTATGTGTGTCTGTGTGCGTGTGTGTTCACATCCTGCAGCCACAGAGCCTTCGGAAGAAATGACAAGCCTCTTAAATGGAAACCAAATTTGCACCGCCTGTGATATCAATAATAAAAACAGAACTAGCGCCTCTCTCATGTGACAGACTGTGTGGGACAAAGTCATTTTGATGTTTTTTTTTTTTTTTTTTTTTTGCTGGCATGACTGTGACTCAAGAACAGCTTTACCTAAATGTCAAATTAGGGGCGGGCCTCTGGGAAGTTTACATTTCACCATTGACCAAAAGGTTAGGATTATGTCCATAGTGGCAATGTATGTGTCTCAATACACAGTATATACCACATCTGATCATAGCAGCCTCATATAGCTATGCTAACCTCTACGATGCATCACATGACTGACCTGCTGAAAATGCATAGGGGAAAAAATTACTATGGAAACGACGGCATGTCTGTGAGATATGAGCGAGTGGGTCAAAGATCAAAGAGCAATGCAAACTGAGAGTTAAAACTAAAGGACAACAGGAAGTGAGGTAAGAGGCAGAGGAAGTTAGATCTATTGTGGTACTCTAAGAGGCTTTTCAAATGTCCAGAAATGCCTGAAGGCAAATAACATTGCTATCAGTTATAAATAAAATGGAAGCCTTGATGTGCACTGATTGATACTATATCAGGTGACAATGTGTAAAGTAACTTTACTCTGTAAAGCCTTATTATCTGGCAGTTCAGCAGCCTTTTAGCCTTGTTTAGCGTTGTTTCGGTTTCATTTCATGAGCTTCAAGCTATAAAATGGACTTCCATTGGTTGCTTTAGCTTGAAGATAACTATGCTTCCTCTCAATGCCACAATACTGAGATGTTGCTATGGTCAGACATTGAAGAAGTAAGAGAGTGAGGACAAGAATCAATGCAATAATAGCATGACATGAACATAATTGACAACCACTTAGCTATAAATATCTCCTGCTACTTCACCTCAGCCATAATAAATAAAAAGAGCACTCAGGACAGTGTAGACTGTTATTCTGACAGGACAATCTTTTTAACAGTGCGGGGGTGGGGTGGTAGTATTCAGGAAGTGTAAGGGAGGAGAGGTGGGGAATGTCTGCTGGGTGGTAAATAATTAAACACAATGGACTTTCACACCTGTAGCCCAGGCGCACAATGTAAATGTAGGAGTGTGCCCTTTCATTGGCCTTCCTGTGTTACACGGAGCTTTTTAACCATTTAAGTATTTTTGACTTGCAGACTACATGACGTTAGACAGCGAGAAGAAAACACAAAGAAAAAATACTTCAGCTTTAGAATGAACACATGTGTATGTGTTTGACCTCTTGTGTAGACCTGGACATCATTATATTTGCTGTAATTATTCTGCACCATCTTAGCCACGTGGACCTCCAGTAGGACAATCGAATGTTGACTTAACTCATGTCCTTCCTGTTCATTTTTTGTTCTCTGAAGTCATAAAGTCCAAATCATGATAGCAAATGGACTTCATGATGTGTTATCAGCATGATGTGTCTAACTATAATCACAGTTTTTAACTTAGCACAAACTTGTTGCTAACATTAATGTATCACAGGACACTGATTAATACTTGTGTGAGGTGTGCACATATTATATCTGCAACCCCATCTATCCCAAAAACATTAGCCCTGTTAGCTGTTCCCCTGGTGTATACCTGGTGTTGCTGATTCCTATAATAGTTCAATAGTGCTGAAACCACATGTCCTTCATCTATATCTGCTATAGATCTATGTGGTTGCTTTAGCATTACAACAAACTGCACCAGCATCTTCTTAACACTCAAGTGAGCTGCATTTAGTCCAGTAAATGGCTCTGACACCAGTGTAAACACACACAATCACACAGCGCTAAAGCTATCCATCCATTTAATCGTAACCCAACTGAAAATAAACCTTCAACGTTCATTACAATAACAATCATTCATCTGAATAATTATGCCTTTCAGTAACAAACACACGAGCCACTTCCCTAAACCTAATCATTAGCTTGACAGAACGGCCATAATTACCCATAAATATGCTGCAGCAATTTAAATATTAACTAGCTAAATCTGGGAATATGCAGAAACTTTGAGTACTGGGGGGAAAAAAAGAAAAGTAAAAAAAAAGAAGGTGGGGTGTGTCTCTTCCTCCCTCCCTCCCTCGCTTTCTGTGGATGTTGTGTTGATGAACGCTTGGGTCCATGGCTCCCTTTTACCATAATAACCAGTCATAGGGAGCAGCGACTTCAAAACAAACCACCCCCCCTCTCCTGTGTCTTGTTGCCAGCTGCATCCCTGCTTCACAAAGAACTGCAGCGTCTATACCACAAGGATTAAAAAATATATATATATTCTGCCAAATTTGTCCACAGAAGTCAAGAAAGCACAAGAGTGCAGATGGAAAGTCAATCTTAAAACCTGCGTTTCACTAGAATCCCTGAGTCGATTTTATGCAAATGCGGGACTAATGTGGTACAAGAAGCTGCACTTGACCTACATAGCTCTTCCACAATTCCAGCCCCAAAAGAGAGGAGATCACAGGAAGCTGGAAGCAAGGGGACAGGCCTTATTAACCACCACCGCACAGGAATAAAGCAGTGCACTGTGGGTAGAGAAAAGGAGGGTGAAACAAAGCAGTAGACTAGAATGAGGCTCTTACAGAGGGTGTTTTGGATGTGGTCCAACATCATCATCATCATCATATGTCTGGGTAGAGTTCAGAAATCAGAACACACACAGGAAGAGATGGGTGACATGTTTTTTTTTTTTTTGGAAAACTTAGAGGAAAGGGTTGGTGATCTGCTTTGGACAAGACCTCATCCTCTGACGTGCATGTGGAACATTTTTCAGCCAAGCTTCAAGAGTTTGTTGGAAAAAGAGGGCTCAAAAACTAAAAATGAAAAAAAAAAAATAAAAACCTGACCATTGAGCTGAGGCCATTCCCGGAGGCTGCTCTCACACAGAAGCGGCGCTGAACAAAAATTCCACACAAATTATACAGGCTAGGCCAAGCCTCGATGCTTTTGTAATTGCTTGCGCAGCCCTGCCCAGAGAAGAAAAGAAGTTCAAAAAAAAAAACCTTGATGATGACCAAGAGGAGCAGTCGGACAACAAAAGAAGAAAGTGTTTTTGTTTAGGACAAAAGACAGGACGTGTTCAGTTATCACTGCCCTGGTCTCTATGTGTACACAATAAATCATGGAAGCCACATGGTCCACAGTCTGTCTGCCATTGTAAAGCTCAAATCATGGGACTATTATGAATATGAATCAGCTCCTGTAACACCAAAAATATAATCAGACCCACAGATTGGAAGAGAAAAGACAACTGAAAGTGCTAGCATGCAGCTGTATTTAAATTAGGTGGTAAAAAAAAGTGACTTCTTGCCCTGTACAGTACAAGATAGCCGGATTTGCTAGGAGCATAAAGGATTATGGTACAGCAGGTCAAGGAAACAGGGCTGCAGGCCAGCGTCTGAGAGGCTATAACACCGGCCTAGATTGATGAGCTGCCAAAAGGCTGAAAATATTCTGCGTTAAGAGGCGACGAGGCGCTTTGCAGATCGGAAAGGTTATGGTGGTGATGTAATGCGTTTGTTGCAGTTGCACTGCACATCCTGGTCATCTTGAAGGTGTCAATAAAAATACAATGTTGTTTCCTCTCCCTTAGCTGCACCGACCAGACGGGGAAAAAAATGCTTGGCACGCAGGCCGATCCAGAGCAGAAGCAGCCTGCAGCACCTTGTAAAATTAATTAGAAACATTCTCTGATATTTAATTAATCCACATGAAAGAGGAGCAATCTGCAGCAAGACCTCTACCAGGCAACGCCAGATAAGATGATAATTGTTAGATAACTCTGATGTCCAAAAAACGCTCCCTGGTTTTATTTAATTGTGTTTTTTTTTCGTTTTGTTTTTCTTTTAGTAGAGTTGGAAATATCTTAGATGTAATAGAACAAAATAAATGTGTTCTGGGACTGGTTTAGAGCTGGCCTGAATCCCCAATGCCAAATCCTGAGAACCGAATACAGCCTTGATGAGATTGTTCAGTCAATAGGCTTGAAGGGCCACCTAACCCAATAATGCTCTCTGCGACAAATAACGTGCTTTTGTTGGGATGGCAATGCACGAGCAGGTGGGGGTGTGTGTACTGCATGTAGTTTCAGGCGGCTGAGTAAACACACGCTTTTAATCCACTTAGGCATCAAGGCCTGCAGCAGGTCAAGTGATGTTATGTGGAGATTTAGTGTAGCAGACACTCACACCATGGGAAGAACTGTGAGGATTAACCAGAAGGTGGAAACATGCTTGAATCCTAAAAAAAGGCATGGCTGACTAGAGCTTGGTTAGAGAACAGTTAAGTGACAGGTGCACAGTCGCTCCTGTGCGACGCTCGCCTGCTAAATTTAGTTCATAGGAACCTTGGATGATCTGCCTGGAAAGATTTGGCACATGTATGTTGTGTATTTTGGAAATTAGGAAACGTAACTTTTCTACATCTCCTGCTGTGATCTAAACCCCCAAAGCAGAGTTCAAGCACCAAATAATCACAATAAAAATAGGCAAAAAGTTTGGATTTTACTCTCACCTTCTTGCCTGTGGAGCCCGTCTTGGAGAGGCAGGACTTCTCCAGGGAAAGGTACCCACCGATGACCTCGATCTCCTCTGCAGCAGGGTAGCGTTTCTTCAACAGGGTGCCCAGCTGAGCATACGGGGCCTGTGGAGGAGTGGACCCCGGCGCCGCCTCGCTTGAGGCCTCCTGCTGGGGTTCGGGTGAGCTCGGCTGGGCGTCGGGCTCCACTCTACGTTTAGGCACCACAGTGAAGGTGTTTCCCTTTCTCCTCTGCACCATGGGGCTGGGAACAGGGACACGCTGCAGAGGCTCCACCTCAATGTCGTCGATGTTTGTCACCGGCAGATGATCCGCGGGGGGCTGCTCTGGAGCAGGGGAGGGGATGGAGGGGGCAGGAGAGTCTGATGGGACAGGGGAGAGGGTGGGTGAAGATGGGATAGCTGGAGAGGAAGGGGGTGAAGTCAGGGCAGGTGGAGGGGTGGGAGATGGGGTGACAGCAGGGGATGGAGACAAAGGTTCAGATGTGGGACAACGAGTTGGACTTGTGGCAACGCTCGGAGATGGTTCTGGCATGGACGGCCTTGCAACCCGCTCCACCTCCTCCTCTTCCTCTTTCTTCTTTGGGGATGTAGGAGTGAGAGTAGGGGTGTGGGAGGTTGGCACTCTTGGTGTGGGGACCTCAGCCACTCTGTGGGAGGGGGAAGACTTCACAGGGCCAGATGGTAGTGGGCTGCCTGTTGGAGATGAGGCACCCAGACGACGCTTGGGGATCACTGTGAAGGAGTTTCGAGACTGCAGACGCAGGTTAGCGAGGGCCCGTGCCTGGGTGTCCCCATCAGGAATTCTTTCAAGGTCTGGCAGAGGAGAGGGACGGATCTCGTAGTCTGGCGAGGAACGTGGGAGCTTAGATGAGACGGGACTTGAGGGGGACTCGGCACGGACACGACACGTCTCCGGAGAGCATGGCACCTTAGGTTTAGCGGGCACATCAGAACCCTCCCAGTCTCTCTCTCTGGTGGGCTTGTTTGGCCCCCTATCCGGCTCATCTCTGGGGGTGACAGCTGTCCCAGGGACCCTGCTATCCTCAAAGCGCTGACGGAAGGAAGACACAGACTGTGGGGATCCGGTAGGGCGTTGGGGGCTGCCCTGCTCAGAGACAGCAGGCTGTGGCTTTGGTTTGGAAGACCAGGGACTCCGGAAGACTGGTGAGGATGGCTGGCTGCTGTCCGGGCTGCTCACTGAAGGGCCTGGCCTGGTCTTTGGCACCAGATCTGGCTGTGGCTTGGACCAGATTCTTGGCCTGCTGCTGGCACTACAATCCAGGTCCAGCAGGTTCTCTGTGCTGTGAGACTTTTTCTGAAGCTTCCCATAATTACTGTCAAACTTCTGCAGGATCCGACTGACCCTTCCTTGACCCTCACCTGTATCATATGGGACCTCATGATCAGGGCGGCCCAGGGTGCTCAAGTTCTCCTCACTCTTGCTTAAGGTGGTATCATAAATAACCACTTCCTTGGCTCTTATCTCAGTAACAGCACTCCCTCTCCGGTCCAGGAGGTCGTTCAAAGAGCTATAACTACTGACACCGTTTTGTTGCCATTTGGACTCTGTTTTTAGCCCTCCTGCTTCCGGAAAGTAATCCGGATCGGACTCAATAATGATAATATTTTCCGCGCGGATAGTCCGTATACCGGGGACGCTGCCGTACAGCTCCAGGATGTGCTGGACCGGGCGAGCGGCGTTTTCTTGGTCCTGTCGTCTCCTCCGCTCCTTCTCCAGCTTGATGAACGGGTTCTCTTCCAGTGGCCCCAGGCTTTCTTGTAGCACCAAGCTCTCATGTCTGTCATCTTCCCTCGATGTCGTCCTCTCGGCGGCCGGCGGTCGAGCCTCTTTGTTGTTCCCGAAGTGTTGGTTGGCTGTGGTGATGGTGTAGTTCCGCCCGGTCCCACCGGCCGCTGCACTGTCTCTTTTGGGTCCCCCTGCGCCGGTGCCGTTTACATTCCCCGTCACCTCGCCGTTCACCCGCTGAGGGCCCGCACCGCCGGGACTGGTCTCCTGTGCACCGGTTCCACCAGACCCGCCGCCCTTCGCCTTCCTCCTCTCCAGTATTTCTCGCTTCCAGGCCGGCATCCTCGGGCTCTCTTGCCCGGCCTCTTGTCTGAGGACGCGTACCTCTCCTCCGCCAGACATAGCGGAGGGTTATTTGGAAGGAACGAAGAGGAGAGAGGCAGGCTCCTGCCGCGGTCCGGTGCGGATGTGAAAGCTGTATCCTGCTCCGAGTGTACCTGCAGCACCGTTCACCGCACACTCACACACATCCCGACCGTATCTTTTTTTTCCTCTCTCCTCTCCCTTTGCTTTCACACTGCCTGCTCGTTCTCTCCCCACAGCCCCTGAACGCGGCCCTGCCCCTCTGCTGCGGCACGAGCGACGCTGGCTGTCTCCTATCTGCTTTCTGATTGGCTGTTTATGTTTATGGACACGCCCTCGCTGACTCTGCAGAGTTGCTGCACATTTGTGAAAACCACGCCCATTTCTATTGTGGAATGGGCCAGGAGTCTTGTCAATCAAAAGTGTTGCGTTTAAGTTCCACCTAACCCTTCCTTTTTTGGCAACACCGGCAATAAGTGTATAAATCTAGAATTCGGTAATTAAATATAGACTGTTATGATCTTGTATTGCCTTATTTATTGTTTAGTAATCAGAATGCTTAAATTAATTAATTAAAATAAACATGTTTCTTCTTTTCTTCGAGACTTTTTTAATCTTTATTGTATTTTTTGTAACTGACAGTTCTTATTAGTCGTTTATAGTATTATTTAAACCTTTTAACCATTTTCTTTAACCAGTTATATCACACAGGAATACATAGAAGGTTTTCTTTTAATCAGGGTGTGACATCCCCAGATGATAAAATCCCATTGCTGGTTGTTCATTCAGCATTTGCCGGTGATGCCACCTGTCGATAATCCGGGTGCAGTAAACACAGGACCTGAAGTGAGAGCTGCTGCGCATGAATCAGCACTTAAGAGGGCTATTCTTGGGTACTACAAGAGATTACCTTCCTCATAAAACATTTATCACCAAACCACAATTAAGAACAGCACAATAAAGAGCTCAAAGGAAGAAATTAAGGATCAAGTGCCTTACTTTCTCTCTGAAGTAGGCCTGAAAGTTTTAAATGAAAGTACACATTTAGGAAGCTGTTGTATTTCTGCTTATTTGCTTGGTGATATTCAGTGACTGATGTCACATTCTATCACAAACAGCCTATTGAAACAGATCGGTTTGATATTTAGTTTAATTATTTTAAACATTAAGAGGTCCTAAAATGTAGAAAATGTCATTTTGAATCACGTGTGTTATGCAGGACTACGGTGTTTACATGTATGTGGCATGGTCCTTTAAATTGTTGTATCCCACAACCGACCTGAAGAACAGTGGCGCCCCCTTGTGGTAAGTGCTCAAACTCACTCCTACACATACAGTATATTCATCAAGCAACAGTACTTAAATGTTGATGTTTTATTTACATGTATATACAGATGACAGTAAAGGTGCCATAACAAAAAAAACAGCATAAATAAGATTTTGTGGATTTCAAAAAAAAAAAAAAAAAAAAAAAAAAATCAACATATACATATTACACAGAATGTCACATCAGGAATTACCTTAAAAAGGCCTTAAATACATGCGGTACGTCTAAAACAGATCAAATACATTACATAACGGTGAAAAGAAACAGCAATTTTCAGGGAGGATTGTGTGCACACACAAGCCGCTGCATGTGGAAATCACATTCAGTTCTTCTACATTGCGGTGGACCCGCACCTTTCACACTGATGGGGACACTGTATGACAAACATTCCCACCAACAGGCAACAATGTGAGACACAAGAAAATAAACCTAAAACTAACTTTTCATTTTTTTTTTTGCTGGTAAGCAGCGTCTTTCTCAAAGCTGCATCTCTTTACCTATGAGAGTTGCCTTGGGCACTACTGCCTGTTTTACCAGAATTAAATTAAAAAATTGAATAGTCATGTGTGCATATGTGCATTAAAACATAACTATGGAATCAATTTTCCTTATGTCTCATGACCTACCATTGATTGCACAATGTAGAGGCACTACAATGCTTCAAGTCCACATCTGACTTGTGATTTTTGTTTTATGGGTTATTGTTATTGACTTACCCAACAGTCATAACAACCGAATTATAATTTATCCTGATTAAATTGAGCTCAGAATAAATAGAGGCAATTAACTGGTTGATGATGAAACAAAGTATGCCCTGCTATTCATTTTCTTGGAATACTGCATTATTATAACTCAAGCAGGTCAGGACATACGCTGATTTTGAAGCTGTAAGAAAATTAGATTCTTGTGTGACCTGAAACATTAAAAATGTGTGCACTTAATTTGTAAAAAGGTGGTACTAAGCCAAAAGAAAAATTACACCACTGTTATGTTTTAAATCTCTAACGGCAGATTTAAGACTGCTCCTGTGTTTTCAGTGATGCGAAACAGCCTCTTCTCAGTTGACACGGCATGCTCGTATCATCAGCAGCTGCAGCAGGATGAACAGCGGTGAGACGATGAGCCCAAACCAAAGCTCTCTAGCTTGCTCCTGCTCTGCAAGCTTCTGGCACAGCAGGACCTCGCACACCAGCTTCAGGCTGAGCACCGTCAGCACCCAGAGGAGCCGCAGCACCGCCAGCCGTTTCTCATTCTCTTGGTAAAGCCTGATGGACACAATGGCTGTGAAATACGTGCTGAGGCCGTCCGCCGCAAACAGTGGGACGAACACCATCCACCAGCTGAGCGTGGGGGTAAACATGTCAGCTCGCAGTGCCACCAACATGCTGAAGACTAGCAAAGCTAACAGGTGGAGGAAAAGTTCAAAGGTAGCAAAGCCCAGCCACTGGACCAGTTCCCTCAGGGAGAACAGCATGGTCGAGGACAGCAGGGTCTTCAACCTGGGACGGACTGACTGCGGACAGCCGAGTAGAGCACCGGGCAGCCCTGGTTAGAGGTCTGAGTCCTCCAGGGTTAGAGTGGCTGAGGCTGGATGAGCTGGGTCAATGGTAGTCCAAAGGCAGGAGTGGTTAGGTACTGCAGAGATGACCCACTGCTGACTACATCTTTAACTCCACCCTGAGGATGATAATAGAGGAGGTGGATGTAAGGCGTGCATTCTTGTGTATGACAAATAAACCCCAACGTAAAAAGAGACAACACCCTTGGCTGCATTTATCAAAACGGATGGTCTACGGTCTATATTTAGTATACACACGGCCCAAAATGACATAACTTTTAGGAAATAGCCGGTGATTTCACCTTTCTTCCTTCTTCACGCTGTCAGTTTATTATTCAGTCTGACAGCTTCAGTTCTAAACGCCTTATATTTGTAGATTTGTTTGAACATGACACACACTCATACACGTCATGTCATGTCAAGCTACAATCACGTCGATGATACAGAAGATAGCCGATCCTTATACTACAATGTCCTGTATGTTAACCAAAGAGTCAGAGATAATACAGAGCCACTAACAACGAACATTATCAATGTGTTAAAATATACAACATATACTTTAATGTCACAACACCTGTATTTACCTTAGAAACAGCCGGGCGCCTTCTTCTCCATCTAACTGCAAGCAAATGTATAAGAAGACAACAATGCTAAGAAGATGCTAGTTTTGTAGCTTCTGCTATTTTCTCGCCTTCTCGTAGAAACATCGCGAGAAGACAGCAATGCGGAGTACGGTGGCCGAAAAGACCATTGTTTTGATTTAGTTAGATGTTGTGAAAATTTTGTTTTCTACGTGTGTTCTCACTGTTGCACCCGTAAACAACAGAGGATGCAGTATAATTTTTTCCAGTTACATGAAGTGGATTATGACAATATTTTAGGTTTAGTGTTACGCCTGTTTGTGGGTGGCGCTAGTAGAGCGTCATTATCAAAACCACCGAAGAAGAAACAGTAGCTTGAAGAAGTGTGTGGAGAAGTCACGTCCTCACGGGCAAGTGTGCTGGTTTATGTAGTATTTATGCACTTTTATGCACATTTTTGCATTGTAGCCTTACTAATGTCTTACGTTAGTTTCTGCTCCTGTCTATATTCTATTTTTAATACACAGTACAAGATATGTATTAGGTCAAAGTGATAAAATAGCATAGTGTAATAGCAATGTATGGCAATTGTAATGGTCAGTTTAATTAGCAATTAATTAATTTTGATTTAAAGCTAATTGACAGCTGTCTTAAAGACAAGCTGTCCTAAAGCCACAGTTCGGCGTTTGCTCTTGTTTTATGCGGGGTCATAAGTTTGTGGAAGTGATTAAGTTTGCATGTTATTAATGCAGATTCTAAAATCAATCATAACAATCAATATAAGTGTGTGTAAAGGTTCTGATTTAATAGAATGAACCTACAGTCTGTTGGCTGCAGTGAAGCAGAGCTAAGCTGCTGTTTGGAGAAGCAATGCTACGCATGCTTGATCACGTTTAATGGTGACTGAGCTGAAAAAGTGTGAAAGCGATATTTAGTTTGACAGAATGTTTTTCTCGACTTAAGGGTAAAGATGCAGACACCGGCTGAGTCTATCATCCATAGCGGCTACTTTCACCCCACACTCCGATACTGGCAGACCTGTGCTGCAGATCTAAGACCTGACAATCTCATTTACCCAATCTTTATCACGTAAGTGATATTTCCAAGTTAAAGTACAATCGAAGGACAAATTGCTTGTTGCTAAGTTGTCATTCTTTGTCACTACAGAGACAGTGCTGATGCGGTGGAGCCCATCGGCAGTCTGCCAGGACAGGCAAGGTAAGAGTCGTGATCATAACAGTAACTCTAAATCTTTATGTTACCTGAGGATTGGAGAAAAAGAAAAAAAGAAAATACATGACACATGACTGTGTCACACTGCATTCGTGAGGGTGTGTCATCTTCAGATAAAAGCAATCATGCAGGGTGGACCCAGAGCCAAACACTGGACCTGGACTAAGATAAGAAGAGAATCCGTTAGACCCTCTGTTCATCAGAAAACAAAAACCTGTGTGCACATTTTGTGTGTCGTAACCACACGGACTGTACATGATGCCTGTTTGTGCCGGTATTAAAGTATAAACGATCTTATCCATAGATATGGGGTGAATAAGCTGGAGGAAATGCTGCGACCGCTTGTGGAGAATGGCTTGAAATGCGTGCTCATTTTTGGTGTTCCAGCAAAAATAGAAAAGGTATGTAGAACAAAAAGAGTGAGGATGGACACCAGGTTTGTGTTTTTGAAAGTAGACATCACAGCAATAGTACAGAGCATATATACAGTACAATCTCCTCAATACATTTGCTACATATTGTTATGGTATACTGTGTGTGTGTGGTGCTGTTTTTGTTAGAAGAGGTGTACAAGTATTTAACTGGCATGCACGGATTCCTGACTTCACTATGTGATCAAATACCTGTTGCCAGTTGTTAAGCAACACATTAATGCCCATAGATCAAGACTAACAGCAAACCTATCTGTTCACATGCTCTTTAGGATGACAGGGGTTCAGGTGCCGACACAGATGACACCCCCGCTGTACTGGCGGTTAAGAAAATCCGATCCCTGTTCCCGGAGCTGCTGGTGGCGTGCGACGTGTGCTTGTGTCCCTACACGTCACACGGACACTGTGGTGAGCGCCTGTTTTTGAAATGTATCTCACATAAAAATGATGTTTTTAACGTGCAGCACCATAAGTAGTGTTTGTGTTTCTTTTTTTAAAGGCATCCTGAACGATGACGGCACCCTGAACAATGACGCCAGCTGTCTGCGCTTGGCAGAAGTGGCGCTGGCTTACGCTCGGGCTGGTAAAGCTGTTTTTGTTTTTTAAAGATTAATATTTGTTTAGGGTGTGTGATGAAGGTACGTTTGAGTAATGCGTCCATAGAATGATACAGTGATTAAAGGTCATTTGAATCAAGTAAAAGGGGGATGCAGATGATGTCGTAGAGGCTTCGGCCATTTGTATTTACATTTTATTTCAATTCAAAGTGTGTGTTGTTCTGCAGGCTGTCACATCATTGCTCCTTCTGATATGATGGATGGAAGAGTCAGAGCCATAAAACAAGCACTGATATCCAATGGTTTAGGAAACAAGGTAAATCTCCTGAAAACCACATTTTGGAGAAAGGTTGTGTGTTTCTCTTGAGCTAAGTATTAATTGTCCATGGTCGCCTCCTCCAGGTCTCAGTGCTGAGCTACAGTGCGAAGTTTGCTTCTTGCTACTACGGACCCTTCAGGTAAGTAATCCCTCTGAGACGAGGTGGTAACAGCCACTTGAAGTAAGGCTGACACTCTGAAACTGCTGTGTTTGGATACAGAGATGCTGCCCAGTCCAAGCCTGCGTTCGGAGACAGGCGCTGCTATCAGCTGCCTCCTGGAGCGAGAGGGCTCGCCATTCGAGCTGTGGTACGTTGATTATTTTTCCGCAGGTATGTTTGGATTACAGGTGTGAAGTAGTTGTTGTTAGAGATTTTGTTGTTGCTGTGTGCTGCAGGACAGAGATGTGAGGGAAGGAGCGGACATGCTGATGGTGAAGCCGGGGCTGCCGTATCTGGACATCGTGAGAGAAGTTAAAGACAAGGTGCGCAGCTGAGTTAGAGCGTATGATGGCAAAGTGTTATATTGCAAAACATTTAAACACATATTGTGTCTCTCTTCAGTTCCCCTCTCATCCTTTGGCGGTGTACAATGTGTCAGGGGAGTTTGCCATGATGTGGCACGGCGCGCAGGCTGGAGCTTTTGACTTGAGGGCCGCTGTGATGGAGGCTATGACCGCCTTCCGCCGGGCAGGTATGACCCAAAAAAAGTACTTTTCACATTTTAATGTATCAATATGGATAAGATCTAACTGACACAATGTGTCATACGGGGTGAGTTTTTGGCCTGAGGTAGAATGATCTCCCTCTACAACTACATGCTTCATGCAGCAGTTGTAGAGCATACAGATCATTTTTTTGTAGAAGTTGGCATTTTGGACTACAGAAAAATGATGATGTCATCATCAAACTGGTGTGTTGGGTCAAAGAGTTTGAATTACTGGGTGGCAGCCATCAGTAATTATCGACATTTCTAATGGTTTGATGTTTATTTTGCTCCAGTTGGAAGTGGTGGACCCCAAGTTTTATCCTTGCACCATTTGTGCATGTTGAGCTAATGGGGGACTTAAAATCAGCCTTAGGTGGGAACGTGAGTGTTGATAGTTGTCTCACTCTTGCATTGACAGCTGCGATAGGCTCCAGCCCACCCATGACCCTACACAAAGTTATACACTTTGTGATGAGAGCTGTGTCTCCTTCTACCTCAGGCCATCAACTTATGTTACTCTGGGTTAGTGTGATTACTTCCTGGTTACATTTAATCTTAATTTAATCTGTGATGTAGGCGCTGACATTATCATCACCTACTACGCACCTCAGCTGCTCTCATGGCTAAAGGAGTAAAGAATAAAGATCTGAGGCCAGTGGATGCAACTAACCCGACCAACAGGCAGACTTCAAGGGAACTGGGAGGATAACAATAAATATGCATTCTGTCTAACTCTAGCTATTTTTCAAATTGTTTATGTATTGGGATTAGCAGCAGCATTAATATTCAATAGTTACATTTATTCATTTTAAGGGCTAATATGGAGCTTAAGAATGTAAAAGGTGATCATTTATATTGCAGAAAATGTCGCTGTGTGTGTTTGGAACCAGCTTTAAATGAAGTCTCTCCTAAAGTGATAATAGAATGTGAGCCATGTCTGTGTGAATGAGGTAACTATGTTGACGTCTGAAAATAAGGCACTTGTAAACCAGAGGAAATAAAAGTCATTCATATCTGTCAGAGTTCATGTGTTATTTAAAGATTAGGTGTGGTAATGAGTAACAACAAGTTTATAATGATAAAATGAATGAGAATTCAGACCCCCTTACATTTTTCACCCCCTTACATTATTGCAGCCATTTGATAAAGTCTTTTAAGTTCAAGAATCTTTTTTCTCACCATCTTGAAGTCCTTCAGGTGTTTTTTTTAGTAAACTCCATGTGGACCTTCATGTGTCTTGCACTGAGAAGCTTCCATCGGGCCACTCTGCCATAAAGCCCCGACTGGTGGAGGCTGCAGTGATGGTTGACTTTCTACAACTTTCTCCCATCTCATGACTGCATCTCTGGAGCTCAGCCAGTGATCTTTGGGCTCTTCTCTGACCTCATGATCCTCATGTGCTCTAACATGCACTGTGAGCTGTAAGGTCTTATACAGACAGGTGTGTGTCTGTCCTCATCAAGTCCAATCAGCATCATCAAACACAGCTGGACTCAGATGAAGGTGTAGAACCATCTGAAGGATGATCAGAAGAAATGGACGCACCTGAGTTCAATATATGAGAGTCACAGCAAAGGCTCTGATACTTATGTCATATTTCACTTTTTCTTTTTCATACATCTGCAAAAATGTCAACAATTCTGTGTGTTTCTGTCAGTATGGGGTGCTGTGTGAACATTGATGAGGGAAAAAATGAACTTAAATGAATTTAGCAAATGGCTGCAATATAACAAAGAGTGAAACATCTAAGAGGGTCTGAATACTTTTTGTGTCCACTGTCGATAAATAAGAGGTATGGTGTAGCAGCTGCTGTGACCACAAGATGGCAGTGCTCCAAATTAAAGTGGTGGTTCTGCTTTGATTCTGTAAAAATTTCATGCTACTACATAAAGACTGTAGACATCACCTGTGCTTTGTTTAACTGTCCGCATTTATAGTTTTTTATTATATAGTTAGAAAAAACAGGGTGGCATGGTTGTTGCAGCATCTTCCTCCTTTGTAAGCGTTTTTTTTTGTCTGTACATTTCTAACACTACTCCAGAATAACTGTGTTTTGATGATGGCTAAATCACTCACAGGCAAGGTAACATGGATGTTTTCACTGTGTGTAAAGCCCTTGACTGCTGACTTTTGAGTCACTGTTGAAAGGCTGTAAAACGATGAATCATAAACGTCTAATTCAAGGTGTTGCAGAGTGGGGTGGAGATAGTGACAGCTGGATGGAGAAGATGATTCTAGCTGCTGCAAACTCAGCACAGGGAGCTAACACACACACACAAAAACAGACATTTTTACACAATTGGAGGTGCAGCAAGTGTAAAAAAAAGGAATTTCAAATTAAATCATAAACAGGATGAGGCTGAGGAAGATGGTGGTTTGACCTCTGACCTCTGAATGTGCACAGATCTATCGCTGTTAGTAAGTGACATCATCACAGTATCTTTTTTTTCACTGTGTTGATCTCTTGACCTTTCTGCTAGCCTCAGCGGCAGGTTGAACATTATGACAACCATTACATGCATTTCCACGTGTGCAGTCAAACTCATAATTAATGACACTGAATACAAATGAAAATAATATATAAACATACACAGGAAACTATACTCATAATTATAATTATTAATAATAATTATTACTCACAATTATGGATAAAAATGCAAACATTATGAATCTCACCTTAAAAAAATATATATAAATTAAATGTATTTCAAGCTGCAGGTGATTGGACAATAATTGCACAACAGTAATTATGTGCTGAGATTAGGCTGTATATACTGTAACTGACAGACAGGGGGCGCCTTACCTCTGTTTTCTTTAAAAGTTTGTTTTTTTCCTCACCATACACTGCAAAAAGTATCAAATATTTTAACATGTAACTTCGTCTGAATTTTGCTTTTAGTCTCATTTGCCGTGACGCACGAACAACTTGTTTCCATGTCAGGACTATGGGTTTTTTTTTTTAGTGAGAGGTTCCTCAAGATCTGTCTTGTTTTTGTCAGACAGCGCATTAAAACAGATAATTCCAATAAATGAGACCTCCACTGGAATCATCCCACTTCGCTGGTAAGGTCGTAATGATTTGCTTGAAGCGGATTTACTTGGATCATGATTTACAGCCCGGTGATTTATTGACACTGCAGGGAAACACTTCTTGCAGTGTGTGACGTGTGGGGGGGCCGAACAGAGGGCTGCACTGATTTAACTTACAGCCATCCTGATGTATGTTATCACTCACGGAGAGACCGTCAGCGCGAGGGCTGCTCCGCGCTGGGAAAAACTCGCTTTGGGAAGTTCATTTAACGTGGATTTTACGCAGCGGGGACGCATGGCACAGCCGGACTGGCGAGACAGGATGATACCTTTACCGACTCCGTGTGACTTTTGAGAAAGAGAGGAAAGGGAGAAGGAGACAAGAGAGCGAGGGAGACGGATACCTTGGTGTCAGGGTGCCACAGCCGAACGTGTCTCCCTCTCCAAGCGGTGCGCACTCCGTGGCCGTACTTCGCTCTCCGGTGACAAGAAATGGGATGCAGACGCGCGCTGGGATGCTGCCTGCTCGCGGCGCTGTCCGTTTGCCTCCTCCCGGGTTGCAGAGGTAACATAACCGTAGCGGTGATGCTCCCGGATAACCACCACAAGTACCCGTGGGCTCTGCCGCGCGTCTTTCCGGCCATCCTCATGGCGCACGAGGACCTGCACAGTAAACACAAGCTGCTGGTCGGCCGCTCCATTAACATCCTCAACTACAGCACAGAGGACCCCGCCGCGGGCTCCTGCGCCGAGAGCCGGGCGCAAGTCGTGGCAGTGGACGCCAAACTATACATCCGCCCGGACGCTTTTTTCGGACCCGGGTGCGTGTACCCCCTCGCTTCCGTGGGACGTTTCGCATCCCACTGGAATCTCCCTCTGATCACAGCCGGTGGACCCGCTTACGGATTCGACAAGCGGGATGAGTACCGGACCATCGTGCGCAGCGGGCCCTCCACCACAAAGCTGGGGGACTTCGCGAACGTCCTGCACACGCACTTCAACTGGACGTCCCGGGCCATGGTGATATTCTACGACCTGCGGCAGGACGATCGGCCGCACTACTTTCTCTCAGAGGGGATTTTTCTAAACCTAAAGGAGGAGATGAACATCACGGTGGAGGCCCAGCCGTACACGGACGACCCCAAAGACTTCAAGGACCTCATTAGTTTCATGAAGGAGCGCGGAAGAAGTAAGTGAGGGGGAAGATGTGGGCTTTAAAAGTTTGAAATGATAAAACATTCAGGGATGGCTCAACAACACAAAAAGTGAAATGTTTCTTTCATTAGTTGTGTGTGAAGCGTGTGATGTTATCTGGAGGTAAAACAGATCACCAGCTGGCTACTATAAAGATAATGTCATGTGTGGATGAAAGGAAGGAAATTCCCACAATGATCTGTGTCTCACAGCAGACACGCACTTTTCACATGACGTGACTAAAATAATTCCAACTTTACTTCATAATCTGAGGTTTTTTACAAATATTTAGACTTGGAGATTGCGTCTGTATCAGAATGAGGTCAGAGTGAAGTTTTTTGTTTCTTTTCTTCCAGCAGAGGTGGACTGGAATAGGTGCAGGGAAAGCCTGTTTATTCCGGAGTTATTACGCAGGAATGTTTAGGCTGTGGGCACTTTGCTGCTGCTGCTGCTGGTTTATTGCTGTGGAGGACCACCACCTGCGTTTTTTTATTTTTAAAAAAAGAGAGGTGCGGAGACATGTGTGTCCCTGCACCTAAAATAAGGTTATATGTTACTTTTATGATGTAAACATGTGAATGATCAGAGGTGTGCAGTGTATTTTGGGCATCTTAGATTTTGAGTTGTAAAATTTGGTGAAAAAAAGTCGAGTCAGCTGTGCAGTGTGTTCTTCACCTTAAACCCTATCAAAAGACAGAAATACATGAAAACAGTATCGTCCTTTAGGCTGTTAAATTTCAATCATAACTGGTTGTGAAAATGTAACAGTGCAGATGTGCTGGGAGAAAATGAAACACTTGGAAACTCAAATTGGGCAAACCTGTCAGTTTGAGTGCTGTTTTGTTTTGTTTTTGTTTGTTTTTTTAATAAATATGACTTATATTTTCATAAATATATCACTTATTACTCTACACAACATATCTATTTTTCTTATTTTCCAATCGCCTAAAATTATTTAGCCTGTGACCAATATCTGTTATAGGTCTTTGGATTTAGTTAGCCTAGCTTAGCATAAAGACTGAAAATAGAGTTTCAAAATATTTGAGTTCAAAATGTAAATTAATCATTGAATATTATATAAAACGTATTTATTTGCCCATTTTCAAATAACCTGAAAATTATTTAGGCTAACACGATTAGCATACAACTGATATCTGTTATTGGTCTTTGGAATGAGTTAGCCTAGCTTAGCATAAAGAATAAAGAATGCTACAAAAATAGCAACAATTAGCCTACATATTAGCTGTTTATCACAGGCTAACATCATGTCATTTTAAATTAGATTAGATTAGATTAGATTAGATTAGATAAGTGTTCAAAAATATAAGGCTTCTTGTTGAGATATTGCATGAATGTGTTACAAATATGTATCTCACTCCTGGGAACATTTTGAGGGGAATCATTTTTTGGAACCAGCTCAGCATCTCAGAGTAAAAACCTCCTTCCAACCAGTAAATCTTAGACCATTATGGTTTCTGGCACAGTGAAACAAACCAAGTTTTAAACTTCTTAATCTGTTGTTGCAGTAACCGAGTCAACAAATAATGGAATAAATACAGCGTAAAAAGTAATTAAAGTAAGCAAGAAAAAGAGGTAAAAGTTATAGGCTGCTAACCCCACCACCACCACCACCACCACCACCACCTCCTCCTCCTCCTCCTCCTCCTCCTCCTCCTGCAATCCTTCCACAAATGAATTATGGAGCTGTTGCAGTGATCTGGAGGTCACGGAAGCTAATGGTTTTGTCAGGGCTTGTCCTGGCTCGGCATTCAGCTCACTTTTATCACAACAGATATCCTCCGGGCTATCGGCTCTGTTTAGTCACCTGATTGCGGGCTGGGTTCAAAGAGCTGAGGTGAGAAGGGGGAAAACAAGCTTTTAATGTGAAGCCACATATGTCTGGAACTTTGACAACTGACAAAAGTTATGCTGCTGCAGAGTTAAGCACCACTCCCACTGCTACCTCTAATTCCCCAAATTCCTCATTTTTAACAGGAAAATGCAGGGATGGGAGGCAAGTAGGTTTAAACAGTTCATAGTATTTTCTGCTGTATTTCATTACTGCATTATTTATTTTTGCATATCAAACATATATATAATGATGTGTGCTTGTTGGTGGCTTTTATTCCCAGCTGAGAGAAGGGAGCCAACATCCCTCTGTGGGCGGGATTGTGTCTGAGGATGGCAGTGCATGAGCCAGAAAAATGGTGACAGAAAATTAAATGGTAACAAACTTGAATGAGATCAGTGAATCTATCCAGGCTGTGATGAACTGAGAGCAGATTTAAATTATTAAATTAATATTAAAAATTATCACATCCAATGTAGTTGAGTACCTGTTGCACCAACAAGGAGTCCTAATGGTGCGATGTGCTATATAAAGCACTGCCTAGAACTGTAAAGTAAAGCTGCAGTTCCTTGAATTGCCACTTGAGGCTTCCACCCCCAGAGAGAGTCACTTCCCACAGAGCCCCCAAATTTGGTGTGCATGCATTCTGGGGGAGTCTGGGCTGAAACACTTGGTCCCATGTCCCTGGGACAAAGTTACACATTTGGCGCAGGACAAAGGTTCCCTCATGGTATGCATATGAACCTGTTTCAGGCAATCTGGGTATGATTAATACATACATGTAGTGAAGTTTTTGGTGGGCCCATACATAGCCCAATCTTGGATGGAGACATGCATTCTATGGGGATATGAATAGAATCAACAATCAATGTACAAGTAGCCTCTGTTACTGTAGTGCAATATGTATGTTGAAGAACCATGTTGTCGTAACTTGAAATGTATATGTGTGTGTGTGTGTGTTTCTGAGTTTGGGAATCAATGTAAATAGATATGAAATAGATAGACATTTAGGGAGGCAATTCCAAATTTGTACCTACGACATACAATGTTCGCCATCTGGTGTAATTTTTGAGAACTACAAGAAAAGGATTTTCTATGGTTTGTTCTATGGGCCTAAAAGTGGTACCATTGGATTCAGCACGACCGGGCTATCAAAAAGCATGAAAACGTAATTGTTAGGGATATCAGTCATGGTCCTTAAAAAAAAATCCCCAAATTCTGTAATTTTTGTGTGTTGACCCCAAAGATGGCTCTGCTGAGACGATTTGTTTGGTCTAAGTCTTATTACTCTAGGCCTTAATATAAAAAATTAGCAAGAACCTAATTAGGGTTAAGGTTGTGGTTAGGGTTAGGCATACGGTTAAGATTAGGTGTAAGTGGTTCTCTCTAAAATTTGGAGTCTGTGATAGTTTCACGTCCTAGTCCCCTACTGTGGACAAGGGAATGAAGAAATTTGGGAGTCCTCAAGGGAATACATTTTAAAGTCAGGTTTGACGTGTGTAATGCAACAGGCAGCGCTTTGGTGAGGCTAACCCTCGTAGAAGACTGGGCCAAGTTTAAGGTTAACAGACTGATTGTTGTCATGATTGTTGGTTTCCCCAGTCTGCCAAATTAATGTTGAAGATGTGGTTTCATCTCCTAAACCTTCCTGGGTTGTCCCCGTAGGAATAGTCAGGACCAACCACTTCAGAGCGGTGCCTTCCCAACTAGCCCAATGGCAGGAAGGGCCAAGGCCAGCCATGACAGAGCACTGGTCCCCCAAGACCCCCCATGACCAACTATTGGTCAATTTCTCCAGGTGTCTCCCCCATAGAAATAGTCAGGACCAGCCACGTCAGAGCGATGCCCTCGCAACTACCCTAAGGGCAGAGGGATCAAGGCCCCCCAAACCCCCACTCTACTCTCCCCAAAAAATTTGGGGAGAGTAGAGTGGGGAGAGTAGAGCACTGTATTTTTGTGGTAACTGCACTGTGACAGCATACGCACTGTTTGTTCACACGCTGTTTATTTCACATGCACATTTTCAGTTTTGCTTGTGCATCAGTTACTGACCCTTTTTAAGAAAAGGTTTTTAACCCAAATCCATCACAGCATCACAGCCGAGTGTATTCATCTACCATCACATTGCCCAGTGACACGCTCGCCTTCATGCTTTTTTTTTTTTAAGTCCGTTAATGGCACATAAGGGGGGAAAAATCAATTTTGTGAGTGGAAGCCTCCAGAGTGAGTGCATATGTCAGTAGTTTGCAGCTAGATGAAAAGAGCATCCCTTCACAATAAAGCTCAGGTAGTGCGTCAGTATAATGACAGAATTCCTGTTTCCTGTGAAAACCCACTTGACAATAGTAGCTTATAGATGATCTGCATGTTGTTTCCTGTGCAAAGGAATGCTGCAGACGCACTGCTATAAGTCGTTTCATTTTACAACAGAGTCATAAAAGACCCTCATAGGGATTAGGAGACGAACAAACAAAAGAGCTGGAGGGTAATCTCTGCTCAAAAATCCAAACTAATCCAGGCGACAAATGCCATATTGTAATTGTTTAGCATTATCTAGGAAGCATCAAAAACAGTGTAATGTCACAGTTTTCAGACTAGGCACAATTTAATTAGGACCCACAGTCCCTTGAATAATGAGATTACGGAGTATAACTCCAGCTGCATCATTGTTTCACCAGCTTCTTTCAAGGCTTCTCTACATTTAATTATATTCGATTATCCTTTCATCGAGACACACTACAAAATAATAATAATAAAAAAACACTGTAGCAGGGGACCTGTAGTATTAATGCAATGTGAACACAATAAAGGACTACATGGAAACTTGGAGCGGCAACAATAACAACAACCATGACCGTGATGAAGTAATCCTCCCCGGTGAGACCTAAATGGCAGCACAATTACAGTATTTGGCTGCTTACCTTCACTTTTATTTACACTCAAGGCAGTGTTGGAAATCTTTTCCTTTTTACTGTGTGCTGGTTTATATTTACCCTCCGCCAGACACAACTGAGAATCAAAAATGTGTTTTTCCTCGAATACAGTTCGGGATCAAAATCAGTACAGCAGTGCTGAGGTAAAGTTACAAAGATCAGCTTTTACCAAATCAACTTTTATGGCAACGACAGTGTTCGTCTGAAAACATACATGTAAACTACCTCGTTACCATGACGATGGTGGCTTTGACGGAGATGACATAATGACATTGTGGCTGTCTACGAAACCAAATGATGCAATCGACAAATCATGCAAGTAGTGTCCGAAATGTATAGTTCTGACAAAAGATGTAGTGAAAGAATTTATTAGCTGAGTTTGAAGCTGTTGGGAAGCTTTTATTTTGAAAGATGAGTATTAAGGAAAACACAAGGAGAAGCTTGATGAAGATGACACAAATGACAGGGCAGCTTTGTCCGAGATCACCCCCTACTCACTATATAGCGAGTTTGCCAGTGCTGTAGTGCTGTCTGAATGTGTCAACCCCATACAGTGCGCTCGATGTATCCCACAATGCATTATGATAAAGTAAGTGCACTGCATTAGCAAAACCACCGTGCGTCATGCCTTATGGTCAATATATTGACTCAGCTGGCGTCGATGCGGCACTTTGCGACAGTGACGCAGTTAGTGTCCAAAAGTTATTTTATTTTTACCAGGTGAATTCACTGTATGGCTCTCTATGACAAACTCCCCATATAGTGAGTAGGGGATTTTTGGAAATTCCCTGTGACACAGTGAAAAGATGTTTCCTAAACTTAACCAACCAGCATCTATAGAAGTGTAATAATCCCACACAGGAGTGGACATTTGGACCACTTTATGGGTCATTGTCACATTGTTTTTTCATAATATGTCATTGTGAAGCTTTTATTTTGAAGGGCAGTAATTAAATAGCAGTGAGGAGAAAATGAATTGTTAGTGTTGCAATATTGTTATAATAATTCCATCACCTCCATGGGGGTCTATCTGTGTGGAGTTTGCACGTTCTCCCTGTGCCTGTGTGGGTATAGACTGTTTGACCTGTCCATGGCCTATTGACAGCTGGTGCACCCCCCCCCACCCCTGATCCTATATTTTTTGTTTTCTCTCTCCGTTAACTCTCACGGTGCGTTCACTGTATAATGGATATTCTAAAATTAAATATGGCTGTGTACCATCCATTTATGAGTTGGGACCATTATTTAATCAATACCAAACAAGCATACAGTATGTGCAGTGGAGAGTCATTCTCAGTGAGGACGTGCTGGATGTTTGTGGTAGCTGCTGTTAAACTGACATGTATTATTTTGTGCGGATGTTTGTGTTGTTTTTATAATTTTTCTCTCTCCCTATAATAGGAGGAGATTAAGATTAAGATTAAGATTAACGTTTTACCCTAACACACTTAGTCCAGCGTGATTTGGGAACTTGCTTGTGTGTGTTTTTAACAGTACAGGCCCTATTGACAAGTGGCCAGCAGTCACACAGCAGCTGCTCAGACAGAAATGTGACAGAGGGTGAGAAGGTATCTGTTCACGACCGATTTCGTGGCCTCGTGCTGTGTTGTTGAATTAGAATCTTCAGTACTTCATTAATCCCAGTGGGTAATTGTTTACCGTCCAGGTGCTCCGTGCATGATCAGAAATAATAACAACAAATTTGAAATATAAAATAAGGTGAAATAGCAAATGAATAAAATGAACAGTAGTCATATATAATATAACTGGATTATATATGAGGAGTTGAAAAAGAGTGAAAAAGACTCGCATGCTTCTGGTTTGTGTGTTGTTGGATGATTCCTTTGTGCCTGTAAGTGTGTAGTTTGCATCCTGTTACATAATAATATAACATTAGGAGCTGCCAGTCAGAAACAAGTTGTTCATTGTGGTTTTTGGTAAGAACTGTATGATCCTCATGGCAGTGTGTTTATCTCATGGCCGTGAGATTTATTCCTGGATTATTAATCCCGGGTTTTGTCATATTCATTTGATTCTTCAAATGAATGTCAGCATGTTGATACACAGCAGACAGAATACAAGGTGAGAAATGATTGTGTGCATTAACACAAAGCTGCAGGGATGTATGTATGTATGTATGTACTGTGTGTTTTGTATTAAAAAACAACAACAACAACACAGACTGCAGGCAAGCAGCAGCCTGAGAAATATGACCCATTTGAATATGGCATTAAACCATACTACTATTTAATGGGCTAAATTGTTTCTATGTTATGTCATGAAACGTGAGTTTCTTTGCCTGTATTGGGAGTTTAGGTAGACTATGATGCTGCTAGTGGTGCAGGCTTAGCTCTTCAGAACCTATGTGACATCACTTCATCCATAATTACAGTATATACAATATATATGCTTTCAAAAAACCTCCAATGCAGACTAGACTAGTGCAGAGAAGGAACATGGCTGAATACCATCCTGGAGTTAGTGTAGTGGAAAAACTTATAAACTGTTTTTGTGTAAAGTTAAATGCTGTGCAGGTCCATACAGGGCTGCAGTACAGGAGGACATTTTTCCCCCTGGCTGTGTGCAGCCGCGTTTATTTTGGGAGTGGTCCAGGAGACAGCAGGACTACTTGGCATGGTGAACCATGTTGGAAGAGATGAGAGCTGGGGTCGAAGCAGCAGGAACAGCAGGAGCAGGAGGAGCTGCCGACTTTAGTTTTAACACATGAGGAAATGTCTGCTAACAGCGAGCACTGGCTGGCAGAAAGCACTCTGACATACGCTGCAAATGGAAATAATGCATTTTTTTTTTATTTATTTTTTTATTCATGACTCAGAGGGAGGGCGTAGGTGGCAGAGAGAAGGTAGTGGGTAGAGACACTACTGTCAAGAACCAGCAACAGAGGTCTGGAGTTTGATTCCTGTAACTGAAGAAAGAAGAAGACAGTCTGTGAAAAAACAAAACAAAGTGTCTGCTTTTCTTTCCCTGTCGCTGAATATTGATCACATTCTGAAGTCTTCTGAACTAATATCCCCCCTCATCTTTGAACAATTTCTGCCTGAATAGTTTTTTTTTCTCATTCTTTGTCCGCCACAGACAATCGCGTTGAAGCCACGCTGATTATTGGAATCAGACGCCGCGAAAGTCGAAATGTGCAGCAGCTGTCCAAGATTATTATCCACCACATGCACACTGTTGTCCATTTTAATATGTGAAACCAGACAGAACTGTGGAAAATATGTCACGCTCTCTGGTTTTAACAGAGATTATTGCTAGTGTCAGAATGTAGATCACTCATGAAGATTGCAAAAGGAAACATATTGGCTGATTTGAACAGCATCCTGTGTCTGTTTTTTTTTCCGGTGTTATGATGAGTTTTGTTTTATAGTAAACATTTATTGTTTAGTTTTTTTCTGGGCATGGGGTCTGTTTTTTTTTTAACCCTTTTTTAACCTTCTCTCTAAATGTATGGCAGTCAATGTAAACCAATAATGGGCCCCATGGTACCTGGCACCTCACAGATAGTGAAAGATGACTTTCTGTGATTGGTTGGTTTCATAGTGTAGTGTAACGCTAGCTGATTTAATTGCTATGTAGCAAACTGCCTTCGATCTGACTAAAGATTAGCCTGTTAGCACAAGATACATTAATCTGACTTTTTCAGACCCAGTACTAATACCTGGGTTTTGCATATTGGCCAGTACCTGATCTCATGCCATGCTATCATACAGCTGACTGTTAAGCTCACCCCTTGTTACTCTTTGTGGTTGTCCTAATCCAGTCTACCAGCATGCTGTGTGTACTGCTGATGCATGATGTAGCATATATTTCAAACACAGAATTGAAGTAAATAGATCAACCCCATTTTTCTGAGACCTTGTCTAACTATCTATATTGTGGGCCGATATCCAATATGGGTGTATTGTAACTAGTAGCTAAGTGGCTAAGGTGGAACTCAACATCATGCTTAATGTATTCTGTGTTTTTATAATGTATGTCTATGGGTTCAGTAAGCTTTTTCTAAGCTATCTTTATTTTTTTTAACATCTTGTTTTTTCTTGCCGCTGTTGTTTGTAGTTGTGTACATCTGCGGGCCCCTGGAGACCTTCCTGAGCATCATGAAACTGTTTCACAGTGAGATCCAGGACCCCGAAAACTACGCCATCTTCTATCTGGATGTGTTCGCCGAGAGCTTGACAGACCGCAAACCGTGGCAGAACCTGACTGAGTCTGACTACGACAATCCCATCGAGGTCTTTAAGGTATACATAAAATACAAAAAACACACACACCCACAGATCATGGCACGATAGGTAAACACGTGTGTGTTACATGCACACTGATGAGCATTATACCAATGGGTGGGCAAGTTTGAGTTCCACAGTCCCAGAGGACACACGAACACCCCCACCCCTCTCTGACCACTTTATGGAGTGGAATTCTTGCATGACATTAATGAATGAGGGGGATGTGTTTTCACAGGAAGCAATTTCGCCCTACAAATTAGTGCACGGAGAAATAAGAGAGCGGTCACAGATGTGTTGCCTGTCTAATTTGTGTCCTTGAATGTCATGTCAGCTTCACCTTAATTCTCTTAATTTAGTGCTGACAAAGTTTAGCAGGATTTTAAGTTGAAGCTGCCAACTTTTGTTTTTATTTATATTTGCCTAAAACGCTGAAAATAGTCTGTTTTAATGACCTATAATTACGTTTATTTGGCTAGCAGCAAGAAATGGAATTAGGTTTGTCTTATGGTATCTCAAAAGTAGGATTTATTTGAAGAAAAAAAAGCTGTTGTTGCTGTATTAAAGTGTTTTTTTTTTCTTTAAAACTGGTATTAACCAGCTCCACTGTCTATTTATCTCTCCGTGAACTTCTCCTGACCTTGGCTGCAAAACAAAAATTTGGCTCCATTTTGCTGATCATGCAAGGCGTTAATTTGTCTGCGAGCCAGGGCTCATTACGACAATATGTCGCCTGCAGAAACAAATAATTGCTTGTGGAAGTTTGCGGTGCTGTTGGAACATGAAAAAAATGATATGCAGCTTTTCCAGTTAGGAGTAAACGCTTCGTAGATCTGTTAGTATGTCGACATGATCAAAGATCTGCAGAGGTAAATATTTGCACTCAAATGTCCTTTATTCCTTTATTCAAGGGGTTAAAGGTTACCATTTGTGCCCCAACAATGATACATATTATTAGCATCAAACCAATCCAGTCAATTCTAATTAACTTCATCCCAGAAAGAAATCACATTGTGTGTGTGTGTGTGTGTGTGTGTGCCGTTAACTGCTGTGTTTAATGTTCCTCTTGGCCTGTACTATTGTTTGTCTTAACCGAATGATACAAATTGAAGTTATTCTGTTGGAAAAAATCTGCCTGACAATATTGAGTTGTGTTGTTATTTTTAGTCATGGTGAAGAAATACAGAAGTAAAACACTATACTGTTGCTGTGTACACACTCTTATTGAAGTAAATGTGGATTCTGCTGCTGCTGTTCACACAGCTGAGGTGGACGTAGAAGGCAAATACAGCAGAAATTCAAAAACACAACACATGATAAGAATGATAAGACACAATGAGTGCAGGAGGGAAAGCAGGCTAACAACTAAAGAAGCACGCGGATTAAATACACCAGGAGAGGGTAATGAGACACAGGTGGAACCAATTAAGGCGAGGCGGCCAATCAGAGGAAGGGAAAATGACAGGAAGTAAAACAGGCATGGGGAACTAGACTACCAAAATAAAGCAGGAAACACAAGGAACACAGGGAAACTGAGTTAAACAAAGCGACCACAAAAGGGCATGTATATTAAAAATACAAGGAACCTGTAAAAAGTATACAATACACCTGATTCTGATTATAATTCAGAAGCAGATAACCTGGATGTTTTTACATCTTTATCCAGGTTGAATGGCACAGTTGATGCCATAGTAGCAGAACAGATTGACTTGTCCACACTCTTCAATGACAATATCATTTAAAAATGATATATAAATAAATATAATACTTATATAATCCTAATAATGAGCAAAAAAAACAATTGTACACAATATGTCAATGTGAAAAATATCACATATCATCAATAGTTTTGTTAACATGTTCCTATCTCTGCGCCCCCTCCAGTCTGTTTTCGTCATAACATACCGAGCTCCTGACAACCCAGAATACAAAGAATTTCAGAGGAGACTCCACGCCAGAGCTCAGAGGCATTTCGGTGTTCATCTGGAGCCATCTTTGGTAAGAGACAGCCTGTGAAATCCTCCTCAAGAATCATGACCTCTTTAATCTTTTATAGGTTATTCCCTGCAGAAAAAATCCTACTGTGCTGTGTAGTTGTCAGCACTTAATGATGAATGATGTTTACAATAATGTTAGCAATTAAAGCTCCAAGAGTTTCGCTGACTGTCGGGGGGGGGGGCTTTTTTTTAAAGTAAATTATTATTAAGCAAGTTTGTTTGTTTGTATCAAGGAAAAATCTTATCATTTTCATCAGTCTCTGTTCCATCATTAATCAATCCCCCGGTGTCGAGTAAACAACGTCTGCCTGCTCGCAGATGGACTACATCGCCGGCAGCTTTTATGATGGCTTCGTGCTGTACGCCATGGCCTTGGAGGAGACGTTGGCGGAGGGGGGCACCCAGAACGACGGCATCAACATCACAATGAGGACTCAGAACCGCCATTTCTGGGGTGAGCAAAAGTGTATTTTGTTTTATTTAACTCCACATGTGTCCAATCAAATCACTGTTTAACAGTCATAACACAACACTGCCCACTTTACAATTGATATGGGAGCTCACACACTTCCTGACGTTTTTGTCTTGCTGGCGCTCACATCACACGGGAATGAGCGGAACAATGGGATTATAACGCTTCAGCTGGCTCAGGAGAGTTTGTGTTGCTTGGCATGATGGGAAAGTAAATAGGGAAGTTGTTTTTGATAATGTTATACCTGCTTTTATAGGCAGAAGCCTGAGAGAAAAATACCTAGGTTTTTTTTTTTTGGTCCAGTGTCAGATCCAAGGCTGTAGCTACCATTGAGATATGAACCATGGCAGTTTTTTATGCATTTATATATATATTTAAATTCATGAAATAATGAATTGTTGATGAAGATTGTATAACTCCATGATGTTCAACTTTTTCCTGATCGTTGCTGGGTGGATGATCTGTTGCTACATTAGGATTTTATGTGCACGTCTATACAAGATATTATGGGATGGATGCGGATGAGGAGAGCCAAAAAGGGCAAATAAAAGTCCAGATTTCTGATAAAAAATAAAATAATTAAAAAATATATTAAAATATTGATGGTATTTAAAAATAATATTCCATCCATCCATACATCCATCCATTTTCAACCGCTTAACCGGGGCAGCAGTCTAAGCAGGGACACCCAGACTTCCCTCTCACCAGACACTTCTGCCAGTTCTTCTGGGGGGATCCTGAGGCGTTCCCAGGCCAGCCGAGAGACATAGTCTCTCCACTGCGTCCTGGGTCTTCCCCGGGGTGTCCTCCCAGTGGGACATGCCCACTAAAATTTCATGTGGAAAAAATAAAGCCATATTTGTATATTTCATTATAGCTAGTTTTTTTGGTCAGTATTACTAATACTACCCTACATTTTCACTTGTTTTTACAAACTTTCAGCAACAAACATCTATGCCATTTTTGTTTGTCTAACATGGTGACCAATAGCTTTAACTCAGTAGGGCTGAATGGCATCACTGTCATTCCCTCCACTGGTCTATATTTATGTTTACTTAGCACCTTATATCTCCATATTTGTATCCATGTATCATGTATTGTGCTCATACTGAGTACTGTACTCTGATTTGGACTATAGTGACACTTATACTCTAATACTCTGTACTTAACTGCATTTAATGTAACTTGATATCTCTGGCACAAGAATTTCCTTCAGGATTAATAAAGTTTTATCTTATCTTATCTAACGTTGGGATAGTTCCTTCCTTCATTTGAATATCGTCTGTATTTTTCAGGAGTGACTGGTGTCGTTTCAACAGACGACAAAAACGCCAGAAACATAGACGTCGACTTGTGGGCGATGACCAACCAGGAGACTGGAGAGTACGGGGTAAGCCGTGCTGTTTGCACCGATTCAACGATCATTAGAGAAGAGAAGTCTATAACAGTCTGCACTTCTCTGTTAAAGATTGTAATCTATAATCTACCGTAATCTACTTCTTCAATCCATAGAATGGTTCATGATTGTTTTAGAGTTGCAGGAAAAGTCACAGGATGGAGGGATTTAAAGACACATTTACATGTGTTTCGTCTGTTTGGTCTGATAGTGGAACAATACACCTCGGGGGCACACACAGAGCTGCGACTGTTAATACGCATATTTGGCACAGAGAGTCTTTTGCCAGGCATGGACAGGCCTGATAAGCAAATGAGGAGAGACTATACATATTTATTGTTTTACTACATGCTGATTTTTAGTTATAAAATGAGGGAGGACTGTGACATGTGATACACCAGCTCACTCTACCTTCAGGTTACCATGGCACTGTGGTGGTCAGTGGGTGGGACAGATTAGGCAGCAAGTGAACATTTTGGATCTGAGCGACTTTGACAAATTGGACAAACTGGGTCAGACACTGTGAAGCGTTCCCGGTCTGCAGTGGTCGGTACCTGTCAAAAGTTGTCCAAGGAAGAAAAAGAGGTGAACCGGCAACAGGGTCATGGGTCACTAACGCTCATTGATGCGTGTGGGGGAATGAAGGGCCGGTCTATGTGGTCGGATCCAACAGATGAACTGCTGCAGCTCAAGGTCAGCTACTGGTCTGGCCTGATGATTTTATCGTACATCACATGGATGGCTGGGAGCGTGTGTGTCATCTGGGGAACATGTGGTACCAGGATGCACTACGGACGGAGACGGCGACCTGCTAGGAAACATTTGGTCCTGCCATTTTTGTGGATGCTTATTGGTGTATACAGATGTATTTAGTGAAGGATTCCTTATTGGTGGCTCTCTAAGTTTTCTCAATGACAAGTTGAATGAAAGTACAACTACAACTTTTCCTCCTGAAATACACTAGTTGTGTGTGTGCTCTGAAAACACTGCTGTGAACTTTCCCACTGAGGGTAGAAGAAGTGGGTTAGCCACATTTGACTTCAGTTAGAATTTCATAGCAGTCCTCAGAGGCTGTCAGCGTGACTTCCTGGTCTCATTTATCCTTGGCTTTTAATTGGTGGACTCATATATCTGATTGACCCGAGTAGCCTGGCTGAAAGCATCACAGAAACAGCTTTAGCTTCAGCCTAACTCCAGTCTTTGATGTATTTGTTTTCAATCTATCTGCAGCAGAAACAAGCTCAACTTGAGTTAAAGATGTTTATTGGAGTCAGCGTGGGGGTGGGTGGTGGCGGGGTGGAGTAAACAGCCCCCCTGAAACTGAAATACTGGAGCTATTTCAGACTGTGCAGCCGCCTCCTGCCCCCTCACCCATCACATTCTGGATTGTTTTGATGACCCTCAGTAGGGGTGACGGCCTTCAAGGATTTCACACAACATGACGGGACCAGGGGTGGAAAACATAAAAAAAGAAAAAAAAAAAAACTTAAAACCTTCGAGCTGGTTAAAAATGCAGGAGTCGCGTTTCACAGCGGGACAACAGATGCTGCTCGTGGAGCTGCGCACCGTCAAAATAAAGCTCCCACACACACACACACACAAGCTGTTCAAGAGGCTGTTTGCTTGTGTAACTGTTATTGTTTCTGTAGTTTAGCTTAATTGCTCTGATGAAGACAAGAACAGGCCAAGACCTGCTAAATACTTATCCATTTTATTATAGTGACCTTTGTACTCATGTTTAGCTGTTTGTTTACTTTGATTTGTTGACAGCCTGCAGGGTCTGGATGAGACATTTAAAAAACACACATGTAAATATAGAGAATATAAGCTTGTCAAATTCTGACCATTACATATTTTTTATATAATGACTAATTGAGAGGTAAACATTTAAATAAATAAATAAAATAGAGAGCCAATAGCCATTTAAATCATGATATACGTTTTTTTTTGCCGGCTTTTTTTTAGCCTTTAACAACTACTGATACTGATCGACCCGCTATTGATACCTGTTATTGGTACTCGTTCATCCCTATATATATATATATATATATATATATATATTTTTATTTTTTTTTTTTTTTCCAATTTTCTGTTAGAACAGCCTCAGACTCTTGCTCAGACAGGTTAAATATCTCTAGCTCTTCAAGCTGAGACAAGCTCAGTGTCAGTAGTTCACACAGACACTGACAGATCTGTGAGGTGAGAGGTAAAAAAAAGGGGTGAAAATGCAAACAAATAAAAGCCAACATGTCCAACCAAAAGATGGCTAATAAAATAAAGCCAATAAAAGACCCCCCCCCCCCCCAAAAAAAAAAAAAAAAATAAATAAATAAATGAATAAATAAATAAAAATCATACAATCCAAAAGAAAAAAGCAAAACACCCAAACAACCAGGAAAAAGGACAGAGCGACAAACAAAATACAAACTAAAGAGTCAAAATCATAACCAAAAAAACCCAGCCAAAGAACACATGTAATTCAGGCAGCAAAACAGTTTGAACTGAAACAAAGAGGAGCACAAGACTTAAATAGATGAGGAAAAACAAGACACAGGTGAGATGTATGAGGGCGGGCAAAGCAATCACAATGGCGGGAAACACAGGAGGAAGTAAAACAGACAGACAGAGACACGAAAACACAACTTTCAAAATAAAACATGAAATGGGGGGGTGCTTCTCTTTGGACATAAACCCTTAAACAGGCCTAGACGTGCTTTATCTACATTTGCACAACAGTCGTAATATTAACCAAAGATAGTTGTATCTAAGAAGCTCCATGTTATATTATAATTGTTATAATTGGTCCCTTTTTCACCCCCTGTGTGTTTGCAGCTCGTTGCATACTACAACGGAACCACCAAGGAGATCATTTGGTCTCAGACGGAGAAGATCCATTGGCCCAGCGGTGGCCCACCCCTAGATAACCCACCATGTGTGTTTTCCACCGACGACCCCTCCTGTAATGACGGTATGACAACTGATCCATCAAAACACTTCACAACTCTTCTCTGTGTATTCTGTCTTCGAGGAGATATCAGCACAAAGTTCACTATGTCGACCTTACAAAACGAGGGAAGATCAAGCACAGTGTGAAATTATCCATCTCTTAATGGATTTTTTTCCTCTCTCTCCCTCTCTCTCTTGCTCATCAGATAGATATTACAGCTTTCTAATGTATTGTTTATATTACCAGTGTCATCTCTACAGGGCTAGCGATATTTTTCTGTTGATGCTCGCTATGATAAATGTCTTGTTTTTCTTTCCCTCTTTCAAAAAAAAACAAAAAATGCCAGTGTAATATTTGACAAGCAGTGAAAGATAAGCGCAGGATATGGTCTTTGCAGTGACGTTTTTAAAGGAAAACCGCTGCGGATGATAAACCGAGCAGGAAAACCACTGCAATTAAAAATTCATCATGGTATGAAGGGGGGGGGGATATAATGAGTGGAGGAGCAATAAATGTGACTTTGTGCCCCCAAAAAAACAACAACAAAATTGATTGTCGCTTCTACCTTCTATGCCATGGATGGATGTCCAGGAATGTACAGAAATGTGGTATTTTCACAGCTTCTACATGGAGTGAATGAGATTAATTGAAATGAATTATGAGCATAGGAAACCTACAATTAATAAAACAGAGCAGCCAGCGTGATTACAGTGCGAGCACAGCAGTGATTTTAATATCCTGCTTTTATATATAAAAAGTGTGTCTATTATTGAATATTGATATCCTTTTGTGTCACTCAGGTTGTGATTTTACCATTTTTTTTATCGTTGTGTGTGTTGCCCTCTCAGCATACAGGCAGTTCTTGTAAAATGACCTCACATGTGGCATATATATATCGTACTGTACATTGTTTGTTGTTATAGTCTTATTTTGGACTTTATTGTCCAAAACTCTAATTGGATTACCAATTAATCTTTAGTCAGAGATTCATTGTTGTCATGACACCATGGCAACAATGAAAAGTCTGGCATGACATTTATTTGGAGGTAGAATGTGCCAGCGTGTTGGGTGGAATTCAATGTGGTTCAGACATGTTACATTTTAGTTTTTACAGTTAATTAATAATTAATAATTTCACATTTCATTAGACAAGCAAGTAAATTTAACCCTTCAGCTGCCTCACTTTGGTTTATTTCACCCATTTTTTCCTAACATATGTATTATTTTTGTTGTACCAGAGATTTTTTTTATATAGTAAGTCACATTTTCTGAATATAACTTGTGAGTTAGTTCAGAATGAACGGGGTTCTGACCTGCAGCCCAGACATGTAAAGGTCATAGAGTCATTTTTATAACAGTTTAAAGGTAGGGTAGGAGATTTTGAAAACTCAGTGAGAGTCAGCCAGATTTGGAAAGTAAACACACGCCCCTTTTCTCTCGGAGCTCCCCCCGAAGCCACGCCTCCCAACCAGTCTGTGACTTCGGCCATCATGCACGTACCTCTCTGGTGCGCACAGAGCAGGAAGAGAGTGACAACCAGCCAATACTCCGCACAGGGTCCACCCGGAGGATTGGCTGATGTTTTTAGTGTTTTATAGCTTCCACAGATGATTCATATTCTTTGTTTTAAAGCGAAACTGCTGAACTAATCGGTTGCTATCGGATTGTAAAGAGAAGTTACTCTAATTTAACAAAAAATGCATCAGAATTAAATCTCCTACCCTACTTTTAATATATGAAGTAAAAAGTAGAGGTACATTTTTAGATTTCTACTGGATTTTAAATTTTAACTATTAGCGATGCGTGCATCTATACCCTAGCAGTCGGTTATAATCTGAATTAACCAGTCAGACTATATTAGCAGAATGCAACTGGATTCTGCATTAGCATTAGCAAAAGGACTGTTGACTTGAATGGAAATCAATGTAATGGAGTCCTGTGGGAAGCTCTGATTGTCGCCATCTTGACAGCATCTGCTTAAACTCACAGTTAATACAAGTACAGGCAAGGAAGCCTTTATATAATTAAAACAAAGCACGGTATTTTGTAACCAAGGTCACCAAAATGAGAAGCTATCAATCAGGTTTGAAGTTTTAACATGGAGGTCTACAAGGATCGACTCACTCTTGAAGTCAGCCCCCAGAGGCCATATGAGGAAGTGCAGATTTTGAAACTTTTTCAAACTGATTACACCCACAAAGGATTTTTAAAATTGCTAAGCTAGATGCTAAATGCACCCGGATTTTAGCCCTGTAAATACTGCATGATGTTGATCACACTGTAGCTGACAAATTGACATTTACTAATCACTATTTTTTTTTTTACTAAACAAAAATGTACAGATAATTGATGACTTGTGTACATTGTAATTGCATGTAAGTGCTATGAATGCAGTGAAGAAACAGCTCCTGGCGTTTAAAAGTGACAATCCTCTAATTATGGCTATCATCTTATACTGTGATTTATAGAAAGTGGTATAATTAGTCTCCATTAAGGCTTTCAGTATACATGTGAGTTGTGAAACCATCGCTGGTTGTTTGTGGTTTGACAGATTGCTAACACAGCACAGCTGTACTCCAGGAAGTTGCAGCTGTGTTTTTCACACACACACACACACACCAACACACATACACACTTTACACTTTACACTTTACTTTTTTTTAAAAGATATGAAAGTGGACATCTGTTGAACACATGAGAGATAACTGAGTGTGCAATCTTCTTCTTCATCTTCCTCCTCTTCTTCTCCTGTTTCCAGGTCATCTGCCTGTTCTGGGTATTGTAGCTGTGGGTTCTGGCTTAGCACTCATCATTTTTGGAATCTCAAGCTTTCTCATTTACAGGTGAGTTTGATCGCATCGAGCCGACACATCCTGTCTGTGCCACTTTTAGCTCAAAAAGAAGAGCGCAGAGAGGACTCGCTCAAAGACAGACAGAGAAAAAAAAAGGGTGAGAGAGAGAGAGAGACAGACAAGAAGAAGCAGGATTTATGGATCGTGCTGCTATAGGTGCTGCTGATGCGGTATTTACACAAATGTTGCCATAGCAACGGCTCAGCAGGTGATGGCATTAAAGCAAGTGCTGAAATGTGTTTAAGCTGCCAAGCGAGCTCATATACTGGCCCCAAACGGTGCTTACTGCTACTTCTCACTTAATGAGCATTAGTGCTCATTAAGTTTCTCTTCTGGATTAAAGTAAAATGCCAACTATTTTAATAATTCACACACTGCTGATGCCAAGTGGAAAACATGAGTAGCTGATTACATGTTTGTTTCTGGGTTGTCATACGTCTTGTAGCTTTTAAATCCTATTAGAAAAGTGCAAAAATGAAGCTTTTTTTCAAAATAAAAGTTTGAGGAAGTATGGAAAGTATGTTTGTTTCTGGGTTGTCATACATCCTGTGGCTTTAAAATCCTATTAGAAATGTGCAATAATAAGCATTTTCTTTTCAAAATAAGAGTTTGAGGAAGTACTCAAGCACTCCGTGTTTGTTTCTGGGTTGTCATACATCCTGTGGCTTTTAAATCCTTTTAGTAAGATGCAAAAATGAAGCATTTGTTTTTCAAAATAAAAGCGTAGGAGGAAGTACTCAGTTACTTAATGGTATGTTATCAGCAAGGACTTAAGGACTTACTTACTGAGGACATGTCTGTTTTTAGGTGCCTTTTATGAGTGACTAATTTCTATCAAAAAAAAAGTAAATGTGTGATTTTAAACAGAAAAAAGGACACTTCTGAGGTTTAAACCAGGCCCAACATTGTGTAATTAGGTGTCTAAGTACGCGTCCGTGCTTGCTAATTGCCGCCCACGAGCAAGTTTCTTTTAGCCGCATGTTTAAGATCAAATAATTACTGCTTGTGCTACTTTTCTAATGGCTTTAGCACTGCTCTCGGTCTTCAGCTGTAAAAACAAACTCACATTGAAATTGTCCCAAGCGGCGCCGTCTACATGTTTACGCTGTAGCATTAAGCCTCATTTAATTACACTAGAAGTAAATCATGCATGCCCTAAGTAATTAAGCTACTGGAAGGATTTCCACACCCCGGGTTAATGTCATGGGTAATATCTGCATGTAATGAAAACTTCTTCTTCAGTGGTGTCTTCATAGAAATGTATTAATCGAACATTGATTTGAGCTGCTTGATACGGCTCTAACTAACAAAAGAAAAAAAAAAAATCGCAGCCGGTAATTTTGATCATTTTTTTCTAACACAAACGAGTGTTAATCACCAGCCAATCAGAATGGATTTTGATCAGAGGAATGGTGGAAGAAAGACGGAGGAGCACCTATCCACCTGAGGTAAATCCACTAAACCTGAATCTGAGTTGATCATGCCCAATATCAAATAACTACAAGATGATAATTAGATGTAAAGTGTGCACTTAATGCTGAAAAAATTAACATCTCCCTCTTGTTTTTTTGCAGCTTACGGTTCAGTACAGCATGGTTTCCCAGCTAGCCAGCTAGTTTGCTACAGTTAGTGGGTAAGTTTTTTGTATGTGTGTGTGTGTGCGTGTCTATTTCTGTTATGGGAATCAAACAGGGAAACATTTTTTTGGGATCTGACCCCGACCTGTCAGCTTTTATCCATCTATATTTAGATCCATTTACATATATGGAAAGCTTTTTTTTCAGTAGGAGTTTTCTGTTGACTCTTTGATACCAAAAGCTTACAAATCACTTCCTGTTCTTGCAGACACCAGCGGAGCTCTGCTGATGGACAGGGAGGCAGACGGCTGTAGCTGTTTATTACAGCTGCCCTAAAGATGAAACCAGCTGCTGTGAGGGGGGGGGGGGGGGGGGGGGGGGGCTCCGTTTTCATTACTTGACCTACAAAAACACCACTAAAATGCTGCAAATATTTTATTTTTTTGTCAGTACTCAGTTTCTCAACCTTGAGGTGCAATTAACATGACTGCAATATTTAATTTTTTAAATTTTTAAATATAAGAAATATAATTTTTTAAGATGTTATATATACTGCTGCTTATATGTGTTTTAATACATTTAATAAAATGTTTTTATATATATTTAGATGAAATAATAGGAATGTAATTTGGGTTTTTTTTAATGGGAAAAAAATTGCAAAAATCGAGGTGGCCAAACACTGTGAAATGTTATTTTGTATAAGAAAAAGATGGTGGATATGAATATTTTGGTGAATTAATAAAAGAAAAACTGTGTATGGAATGTGCTTCTTTGTATTGCTTTGTGATGTGCAGTGAATATGACAATATTCTGCACACACACACACACTAAACTTCTCTGGTCACAGATTGTTTTTAATCATGTATACACGACTCTGTTATCATAAATCAACACAGAGAAATTTTCACATTTCATGGGTGGCTGCCTCTTTAGATGTAAGCAGCTGGACGGCTGGCTGCTCTCAGTTGATTTTGGAGTCTGGCGTGCGGCAGCCGTGCGAGGGGATGTTGAGCAGAGCAGGAGCAGCAGAAGCAGCTCTGTTGTTTTAATGAAGGGGTTGGTCCAGCAGAGGTATTCACAAATGGGACTTATGAAACAATAGGCCCAGTGTGGAGCTCCACGCTTTGCCCCTCTGGCTGCCAAAGGTTCTCTAAACGAGGCTCTTTAAATAGAAAAAGTGGCTTTTTTTTGGTGGTGGTGGCTGGAGGGCAACTGGTGGTTTAATGATGTTTCCTGGCCTCCAAAATGCTAGCTCACAGGCTAGACTCAGACTATGTATCTATGTAATATAAATAAATACATCTATTATTTTCTTGGATTGTCCGAGTGAAAAAGTGTCAAAAAAGGAAGGAGCCACCTTTTTTTTTTTTTTTTTTTGGCGCAGCGGATAAAAAACATGGCAATATGCAAACGCTGCAATAATTTCCTACAGCCATCTGGAAGTATTTTACACCTTTTTTAGATTGGGCTGAAACGAGTGGGTGCTGCTCATTTTTCATTTTAAAGTGTTTTACAACTGAAAATGAATCCTCTACCACCCCAAAAACATTAAAAAAACAAGCAAGCAAAACCTGAGTTAAAAAAAAAAGTTTTATTTTTGTTGTTGTTAATCATTAAGTGTCAAGAAACAGCAGTTCCTGTGAGATTTGCCCCAGATGTGTTAATTCTCTGGAATTCCTCTTATTCTCTCTCTCTCTCCGTGCTGCGTGCCAGTCACACTGATCGCGCTCGAATAATAACACTTAAAAACATGTCAGAAATATCACTGACAAGAAAATTAGGAGATTAATTACTCTGGTGCAGCTGTGCAGACGTTTGGAAGTGGTGTTTCATTTCTCTCCCCTGTCATCTTTCATTTATTAACACACAAAACAGCACATGAAAGAAAGAAGAAATCAGGGAGCGGGGGGCAGAGTGAGGGAATTTAATTTAGCTGACTGTTTTTAGGTTGCAGCCATGCATTTACATAAGTGTTTTAACAAGTACATAATTATTTGTCCCTGATCATCTAAGTAAAAATATGCCACAAGCTGCGTCTCACCTCAGGCGTAGCATCCTTTAAAGGGTGTGTATGATTGGTCTTTATAGACCACAATAAGGGGCTGGCCTATGGTGTGCTGCTCATGCTGCACAGCTGCACTTGATTTAAAAGTACACTCATCAGTCGTGTCTACTTAGTCACTGATGCTTGGGGAACAATGGATATTCCCTATATTAAGACACAGGCCCTATAAATAAAGATGGATGAACCTTTTGAAGCCATTTCTGCCTATAACTTCCAGTTAACCAGAATATGAGCAAAGCTCTGGGCGGCCTTTTGCACAAGCCAGCATGTCTTCATGAATATACGACAATTACATCACTCAGATATGGTTATATTTGGCCAGAACATATGGATAGATAGCCTTGTGTCATCTGGTCAGGGGGCTGATATAAAAGCAAAAGCCCATGTATGTGGGTTAAAGGGGTGAGGTACGTGCATGATGGCCGAAGTCACAGACTGGTTGGGAGGCGTGGCTTCGGGCCTACCTTTAAATCATTTGAGAAAGACAGGGGCCAATTCTTAGGAATGAAAATATCAACCTAGTACCTAAAATACCAACAGGTGGATCGGGATTTGAGACAGCCCCCGCCTGTCACTTAAGAAGCGTAAAAATCATACAAATTCATCCCTAACTCAGTTTAATGGAAATGACCTCTAGAGACCTTGTACCAGTCTGTGAACAGGAATGCGGGTTCACCCTCAAGTGGCCACTTGAGGAACTGCAGCTTTCAATACTTGCATGCCAACGAATACTCTGATAAGCCTTATGTATTGTGCATTACCTGCGGATACAGCTCTGCGTTCTGTACTTTTGTGCGTGTAGAATGAGGAATATTAACCACATAGTGTCATTTTTGACTCATCTCGTTGCAACAGTTTTGTCTTTGTGGTAGAAGAAGCCTCTGGTTTTTACAGTTGCTGAGTTATTATCCTTTAGCTCTTTCTGTACCAGTGTTATTACTAAGACAAGGTTAGGACATGTGAGTCCACTCTCAGCGCAGTTTGTTAAAAATAAGAAGAGTGGGAGGAAGAAGTGAAGTGGAGTCTAATCATGGTTATCATTGTATTTTTTTCATTTTTCATTTTTTCACACAAGACCTATATGAGTCATCAGAACAAGTCTCCATCGTGTACCTTTATGTTTAGAAGGAGCTCAAACACGGAGTGCACTGGAAAATATTAGAATCGTACTTTATTATGTTTAGCGTGACAGCTTTTTCCACTGGCCACGAACTTATCAATCGTCGGTATTAAGGTCATGACCATTATAAATGACTTAATAGGTATTTGCTGTTAAATGTTAAACACTTTGTCTGGGACGATAAATAAAGCAGTTATTCTACTTCATCTAACTTCAACAATTACAGCATTATGGAGCAGAGAAGTTAAGCTCAAATAAAAAACAAACAGGATAATCAGATCTGCTATCTCAGGAAATACCACCAGGAGAGACGGAGCTCAAACATCAAACCCAGCAAAATGGAGCAAATTTGCTCTTTGTTTGAGACGACTTGCTCGATTAAGTCCAATCTGATTCCTTGAAATGAGAGCGAGCGCCAGCAGGCCTCGCAGCAATTTGTATTTATTTCTCAACAATGTGCAACAGCCCCATCTACTCTGTGTGAGGTAGTTGTTCTGTTCTTTGTGCTGCTGTGTCCTTGTTGAATTTCACCACTGTTTTTTCTTTTTTTTTTTTTTTCTTCTTCTTCTTCTTTTTTTTGCTGTAGAAAATTGAAGCTGGAGAAAGAGCTGGCCGGGATGCTGTGGAGGATTCGGTGGGAAGACCTACAGTTCGAGAGCCCCAATAAATACCACAAACGAGCCGGCAGTCGCCTGACGCTCTCACAGGTAGAAGATGTCACATAATGCTCAGGAGTCCGGGGTTCGAGAGGAACTGTTTGGCTATTTTACATTCTTGACCATACCAGAAGTAATGTGGCAGCCTTCGGAATAAAAATGGCCGACAATAATCCTCAGTTTCAGATGGATCTACGATGCTTTTAACCCAGTGGTCATCAGATCCATTGGGCTGATGAGCATGCAGCCTGAACCTGGTGTTAGGTTAGTCTGGCGTGTTTGCCACCAGGCTCAGAGCCTCCACTCCTACTCGACTGATTATCAGTCTAGAGATGCCATTGCTGTAAAAATTGGACCCCAAAGGAATTGAAAATGCTAATCTGACACGTTTGAAGTGGAGGGCTTCAGCCTGTTTACACTCTGTGTGTGTGTGTGTTGTGTATAAAGATGCATGTTATATTTTTTTCTTAGAAAAGCCCAGACAGGGTCCAAAATCCTTTTGAAGTTTAAGTTCCTTGCATTCCTGAAAGCTTTCCCGGCGGTTTACTGAAGGTGGCTTCGCCTTTTGCAGCGGCATATTAAATGATTGTTAAAATAAGCTCTTGTCTGGACCCCCACCCCTTCCTCATCACGTCCTCCGGGTATCAGTTTCTGTTGTCTGAGGGCCCTTTTAATCCATGTCCTCTGGTGTTGCGTTTCATCCTACACGTGTGAGCGTTCATGAAAAGCACATGCGCACACCTTTTTCATTACATTTGAATTTTTGTGTGTGCAGTTCCTGGCATGGTGTTAGCGTGTGTGGAAAACACAGCCATTTTCCAAACCCGTGTATTTTCCAACCTGCCATGTGTTGCCAATATTTGCATTCTATACAAACGTGCAGTTGACTGTGCTGGCTGGCTGAATGCAATGCGCCCACCTATTCACTCTGTGTGCACTGCAGACATTTGCCCAAGGACTCGAGCTTCAAAGCACAAATACTGTACAAGCAAAAAAGTGTGCACAGAAACATATTGAGACTATTAATTAACTAATAATGTCTGTGTATGAAGCCCAGCCTTAAATAAAATGGATTTAATCCTCTTTATTTTAATCTATGCACCCTGACTGACATTTTATCCTCACTTCTTCTTCTTCTTCTTCTTCTTCTCCTACCTTCTTCAGAGAGGCTCCAGCTATGGCTCCTTGATAACTGCCCATGGAAAGTATCAGCTATTTGCAAAAACGGGCTATTTTAAGGTAAGGCTTAGTGAGTTCTGACATTTTCAACTCCTGCGCACTCCTTTCCCACCCACACATGTGCACACTCACAGGGAGAAAGCCAGGGAGAGAGAGAGAGAGAGAGAGAGAGAGAGAGAGAGACAGAGAGAGTGTGTGGGCGAATTTAGGTAGTTGATTTTAATGTGAGCTGCAGAATGCGTCAATTTTCTTCTTCTTTTCTCTCGCTGCTCCGATTCTACACTTGCTGCCTCGCCAGTCTCAACATCAACTTGTTGCTGCTGCTAATTTATCCAGGGAGGTGTGTGGGGGGGGGGCAAAATAATGTTTTATATATATATATATATATATGCTGATTTCACAGTACATCCTGAACATCTCACAGGGCTGGGTATTGGGAGGTACCTCTCAAATTCAGAACACACTGTTTTCATAGTTGCTACGGCAGCGTTTTGGTCCAGTCTGTCACATATGCGTCTCTGAGGATTTCGTCTTTCTTTTTACCAATAGCAAACAACATATACACTTTTTTTTCTGCCACAGATGGAAATGGGTCCCAAATGTACCTGTAGGCAACACTTGCTTTCCTTTTCTCTTTTTTTTTGTGCAGCTATTTACAATCTCTACTCTGCACACAGGGGAACCTGGTGGCCATCAAGCACGTCAACAAGAAGAGGATAGAGCTGACCAGACAGGTTTTACTGGAGCTCAAGCATGTAAGTGTTAAATGTTCTAACTTTAGTTATTTAGTATTAAACGCTTATTTACAGGCATTACAGCAGCCATCTGTGTTTAGAACACACTGACAATGACATGATCCTTTTGTCAGGATTAGTGTGAGGAAGGAAAGGACCCCAACGCAAGACTTGTCAGCTGGTGCAAAAGAAACAATAAGGTTTATTTCCAGGTGGCGGCATGACGAAAAAAAAAACACAAGGAGTAACATAAAAAGCTCACCAGGAACAAACTAACTAAAGGAAATAAACTAACCCTGGAAAGCTCAAGGAACAAATAATCTCGAGAACACACACTGGCAGGCAAGAAACACACAAATAACTCAGAGAGAAGACAATCTGGCACCGACAAAGAGGAGCACAGGACTTAAATAGACCAGGTAACAAGACACAGGTGAACACAATCTGGACGGGGCAGGTAATCAACACAGGCAGAAGTAAAACATCCCCTGAGGAAATACCATTAGCCAAGTGAGGATAGTAAGAAGCAACCTGATTGGATAAAGTAGTTATATTAGTAGAAGTCGCAAACAGTTTTCAGATTGAACACAATCTGTTGTGTAACGGTGCACTAAGAGGGACTGGACTTGTCTTAGATGTCTAAATGTGTAGCTTCATTTCAGTGTTTCCATCTCACTTTTCTCATGAGATACTTTAAAATGCACATAAAAAAACAGTGTGATGGGAGCCCAGCTATTTATAATGAGTGAATTCTGGTATTTTTTGGATCCATGCAGGTGTATCTGGTGACACACGGGGGTTGAAATATCAGCTCTTTATGCTCTGCAGCAGTTGAAACCTTTTGGTTTTAGTTACATCAGTGCTTTACCTCTGCACACAATTTCACCTTCGTCCACTCCACCTGCTCAACAAAACCACGTCAGACTCAGTGAAACACACACATATATATACACTCAACAAAAATATAAACGCAACACTTTTGTTTTTGCTCCCATGTTTCATGAGATGGACTTGAAGATCTAAACTTCATTCCAGATACACAATATTACCATTCCTCTCAAACATTGTTCACAAATCTGTCTAAATGTGTGATAGTGAGCACTTCTGCTTTGCTGAGATAATCCATCCCACCTCACAGGTGTGCCACATCAAGATGCTGATCTGACATCATGATTAGTGCACAGGTGTACCTCAAACTGCCCACAATAAAAGGCCACCCTGAAATGTGCATTTTGTTTCTGCTTTATTGGCGGTCTGGGGACTCAGAACCAGTCAGTATCTGGTGTGACCACCATTTGCCTCATGCAGTGCAACACATCTTCTTCGCATAGAGTTTATCAGATTGTCTATTGTGGCCTGTGGAATGTTGGTCCACTCCTCTTCAATGGCTGTGCGAAGTTGCTGGATATTAGTGGGAACTGGTGCACGCTGTCGTATACGCCGGTCAAGCACATCCCAAACATGTTCAATGGGTGACATGTCCGGTGAGTATGCTGGCCATGCAAGAACTGGGACATTTTCAGCTTCCAAGAATTGTGTACAGATCCTTGCAACATGGGGCCGTGCATTATCTTGCTGAAACATGAGGTGATGTTCATGGATGTATGGCACAACAATGGGCCTCAGGATCTCATCACGGTATCTCTGTGCATTCAAAATGCCATCAATAAAATGCACCTGTGTTCTGAAATTCATCCGTGAAGAGAACACCTCTCCAACGTGCTAGACGCCATCGAATGTGAGCATTTGCCCACTCAAGTCTGTTACGGCGACGATCTGGAGTCAGGTTAAGACCCCGATGAGGACGACGAGCATGCAGTTGAGCTTCCCTGAGACGGTTTCTGACAGTTTGTGCAGAAATTGTTTGGTTATGCAAACCAATTGTTTCAGCAGCTGTCTGAGTGGCTGGTCTCAGACGATCTCGGAGGTGAACCTGCTGGATGTGGAGGTCCTGGGCTGGTGTGGTTACTCGTGGTCTGCGGTTGTGAGGCCGTTTGGATGTACTGCCATATTCTCTGAAACGCCTTTGGAGACGGCTTATGGTGGAGAAATGAACATTCAATGCACGAGCAACAGATCTGGTTGACATTCCTGCTGTCAGCATGCCAATTGCATGCTCCCTCAATGCTTGTGGCATCTGTGGCATTTTGCTGTGAGACAAAACTGCACATTTCAGGGTGGCCTTTTATTGTGGGCAGTTTGAGGTACACCTGTGCACTAATCATGATGTCAGATCAGCATCTTGATGAGGCACACCTGTGAGGTGGGATGGATTATCTCAGCAAAGCAGAAGTGCTCACTATCACACATTTAGACAGATTTGTGAACAATGTTTAAGAGGAATGGTAATATTGTGTATCTGGAATGAAGTTTAGATCTTCAAGTCCATCTCATGAAACATGGGAGCAAAAACAAAAGTGTTGCGTTTATATTTTTGTTGAGTGTATATATATATATATATATATATATATATATATATATATATATATATATATGTGTGTGTGTTCAGTTTATAAAAAGTGGAAGCAAGCTCCTTGTGGCATTCTCCCTTCAACCGAGCTCCAGGATGTTGCTCACACAAAAACTTCACATCCTCACACTGTTTAACAGCAGCTGGCTGATGAAAAGCTCCGGTTTGGTCGGGAAACATTTACGAGTGAGCGATAAGGAAGCAGGGTGAGGAAAGAAAAAAAAAAAAAACATCTCACATTTTATGTGGTTTGGTGATGGAAACACAGTGTGGCACGAGGAAACCCATAACTCGGAAATTACACTGGTGGTCATGAACAAGATGGATGCTATAGCGGAGGAGACGGTTGGACGTTTTCTTCTTCTCCTCTCCCAGTCTCCATCTTTCTTCTCCTCTCTCTCTCTCTGGCCTGTGTGCGTTTGGTTTTTTTTTGGTCATTTTTTTGTGCAGTTTTTCACATGTGGCCTCTCGGTCAGTCAGCAGGCGCACACAGGGGAGAGAGGCTGCTGTCTGAGCTGGCAGCTTCTCAGACGCCCCGGGGGCCTGATCGGCTGTCAAACCTCAGCTCATGAAAAAGCCAACCAGATGGGGGGAAAGAGACAGGCATGCCAGTGGAAACTTAACCACTTGTCTTCCATGTCTCTCTCTCCCTCCCCCCCCCTCTTCTTCCTCCACCACCCACCCTCACCAGTGTGCAGCAAGGGAAATTATATAGGCCAAAGGGTAGGCTAACATCTCCACAGCCGTGAAACAGGAGCGACGTGCTCCCTGGTTTTCTGGTGTGAGAGCTGCTGTCACTCACATGAAAAAGCACACTGTTGAAATTATGAACCCCATTTTTTGACGCTGGCTGTAGAAAGATAATCTGTCAGCGCTCGTGCAGGTTGGAATGAAAGCAGGAGAAGGACGTTCTTCTGTGTTTTTTCACACTCTCATAAAAGGAATTTTCCCCTCTTTTTTTAAAAAAAAAACTTTGGATGACATTTCTTCTTATAAAACCAGTGTGTTATTAGTGATTATTTTTCCATGTAGAGCAGTTTTACACACTCTGCCCGTATTTCTTCTCGTACATCCTCTCAACACTTGTTTTTTTTTCATCATCCCGAGCACACACTGCCTCATTCATAACCTCCTAGGGCAATTTATGCACATGCACATGTTTCAACTGGGTGCCCTGAGCAGGAATGCTTCTCAACACGCAGAAAAATGTCACACTGCCAGCTAGTCCACTGCAAATAGACTATTTTGATGAACTTCTGGCAGGGTTATTCTCAAAACTTTGTATATAAATGAAGAGTCAGTCAGTCCTCCTCCTCCTCCTCATCCCTCCGTCCTCTGTTTCCATGGGGTTTGGGAATGTGATGTTTGGAAAGAGTTCCACTCACAGTTGCAGCATGTTTGTGTGGTTATTTTCAGATGAGAGACGTTCAGTTCAACCATCTAACCAGGTTCATCGGGGCCTGCATTGACCCCCCCAACATCTGCATCGTAACGGAGTACTGTCCCAGAGGCAGCCTGCAGGTAAACAGCTCCAAACACCTTTAACACTAAAGCAATCATAGGTAGTTTTAACATGTGCATGTACAAGAAGGTGATATGTATTCATATGCAGAGCAGGAGAGAGCAACCCAGCTAGCTCTATGTGTTATTATCACACATCAGTGCAACATAAAAGCTCATCCCAACACTAACCTATGCGCTTCACGTCATTTTGTTATGATTATTAGTCCTTAAAATAAATCAAATTTAGCCTTTAGCTTAGAGTGCTAAACTGGCACTGTGTTAAGAGTTAACAGACCTGCCAGCACTTCTGAAACTCACTAATAAATTATATCTTCTTTGCTTAATGTGCACAAATCCAGCGTGTGACAATAATTTACTGGAGTCTGCACCTGTTGCCTGGCAACCACAGGTGATGATGCGCCAGGCTACCGGTCGGCTAAATATCTATAGCTCAATAAGTGTACTAGATAGATAGATAGATAGATAGATAGATAGATAGATAGATAGATAGATAGATAGATAATAAAATGCTCTGTTCAACAACAAAACAAAAGTTAAAATAAAGTGGTATGATGAGAGTAAACTGTCTGTAATTCTTTTGACCTAAAGGGGAAAAAATGAGAAAAAAATCCATGATACTTTAAGCAAACTTGTTCTTGGCCAGCATATGACATATCAGTGCTGATATAAAACGCAGACATAGACTTCATCAGTCACACTTGCAGGACTTGTACAGATAGCTGCGACTGATGTGATGTGGCTGGATGTCAGATTCCAGGAACAGAGAGTTGTTCATTAACATCCTGCAGTGTGTTTGTGTGTGTGTGTGCGTGCGTGTGATCCTGAGGATGAGAAATCTGTATTTAGTCACTAAATAAATGTCTGCAGAAGTTCAACAGATAAAGCTGTGTTGTTTTTTTCCGTGCTTATTCTAGGACATTTTGGAGAATGAGAGCATCAACCTGGACTGGATGTTCCGCTACTCGCTGATCAATGACATAGTGAAGGTAAACAAATACCAAAGGCCGGACAGGGACACTGATCAATATGATGGAAATGGGTCACAGTGTTAAATGACAGGCTTGTGTGCTGTAGAGATGCTCACAAAACAAATGTGTGGGTTGCCATGGTTTCACAGAGAAACATGCACAAAGAAAAAAAAAATCATTGGCACATCGCTGCTTATTAAACTACAGTAAATAAATGTGACAGAAATATAAACTTTGCTAAAAAAAAAATCCTTCCAGCTTAATTAAGACTAATCACGGGCGTAATTGAGAAGATTCTCTTTAGTCTGCCCCAACAAAGAGGCTTTTTGTCAGGAGATCCGTCCCCTCGGATGGATGGGATATTGAGCTACGTACATGATGAAACTCTTTTGGCTGAATTGCTTCTCACAGATAAGCAGAGAAGAGGCGCTCGGTGAAGCCTCTTTGACTCACCGTTTCCACTAAATATCCAACCCAGCCGTCCATTTCCCATAAGAAATTCCCTCATGACAGCACTGTCCCTGAAACATGGCCTCTTTAAATCCCTCAGCATACATCCACTTGTCAAAGCATATTATTACCATATGTTTGGATTTTTGGGAAAAAAAAAACCTTTGACTTCTCTGCAGGGAATGAACTATCTCCACAACAGCTACTTTGGCTGCCATGGAAATCTGAAGTCATCTAATTGCGTGGTGGACAGCCGATTTGTTTTAAAAATCACGGATTATGGCTTGGCCAGCTTCCGTTCGTCCTGCGAAAATGATGACTCGCACGCGCTCTACGCAAGTAAGTCGTCCTGTTCTCTTCATTCATTCATTCATTAGAAACCCTCGGCTGCTACTTTCTCTACATGTTTTTTTTTTCTCCCCTCTCATGTTAGAGAAGCTTTGGACGGCTCCTGAGCTCCTCATATATGACCGCCATCCTCCTCAAGGGACTCAGAAGGGTGATGTGTATAGCTTTGGCATCATACTGCAGGAAATAGCTCTGAGGAATGGACCCTTCTATGTGGAAGGCATGGACCTCAGCCCCAAAGGTAAACACAACTGTCTTTTATAGGCCGCCTGGGGAGAACAGCTGACCCCCTCCCCCATGGCACCAAATGACCGGAATCCTTTAAAATCAGCGAGCACACAGCAACCTTTACATTGAAAATACAGAAAAAAGACCATCATATATAACAATATTTATTTCAATTTGACAAGGATTAAAAAGACAAAAAGATGGCAGTTTGATGATTCGCTTGTCAGAGTGGACCTTTGGAAGGTCAGACTGCTATATAGAGCTTCTGCAACTATGTACACAAACAAAGGACACATGTTGGCCAGATGTCAAAGCAGGTGGAGTCCCAGCACACAAACCACCCAAACAAGGAATATAAAGGAAGCCATCATGTCAGTAAACAGTGCACTGAGGCCGTTTGGTGAAGACTATGTAAGGTGGTTTTAAAGGACAAGAAATAAAGCTGACACCCTGCTGTAATGTAATCTGCTGATCCATAAAAAGGACATTTGAGGAATATTAATTACAAAGGTCAAATTGTTATATATTGAGTTCTGAAAGGACTCAAACACAGACAAACAGGGCACTGAGGTGATCTAAAACCACATTCAAACACAGGAAGCAAAAGCCAGAAACATTTCATGCACAAACATAAAGTGACAAAGACAAAGGGGAAGACCTAAATACACAGGGGTTAACAAGACACGGGTGAAAACAATCAGGGCGGGGCAGGTAATCACAGTGGAGGTAGACAGGCAAAGACTGCAAAGCAATAAAATATCACCACCAGAGATCATAAGATCTGCAAAGTTTTACCTTTAAATTTTATAACATACCCATGGACCTGTCCATGAATGGCATGGACAGCAGAACAGGGAGTACAATACAGGGAGTCCAAAAAGTCTTATGGTGGTCCAAGCTTTATGTCAGACTTTGTAAACTGAGTGTACCAACTAACCACAGTCGTAGCTGCACCTGGACTGCAGGCCCATGCCAGAATTTTTTTTTTTTTAGATACTTTAATAATCCCAGCGGGAAATTGTTTTTAAGGCTGCTGCCAAGCAGTGTCATACATTGACCAGCAAGGCGTGCCACACCAGTGAGTGCACTGGAGGCAGTGTGGGTAAAGTGTCTTGCCCAAGCACACACTAACTTCCTCTGAATGATATAAAAGAAAATGGCAGAGAAGCTTGTTGCAGAACAAATCATGGTGGTTTGCCCTTTATCTCTTTTGGCTGTATCACAAACTGAAAACAAGGGTTCAAAAGACATGTTGGCTTTGACCATAGACTATAAAATGACATAAAGTGGTTTCATAAGAGTGTTTTTATTGACCTAAACATGTGCTGTTGTTTTGTGTAAATGCTACACATATCTGGTTTGCACTTTCCTTTCTGCACACATGTTTGCCAATTTAC